>NC_135635.1:47624713-48224713 GCF_053574225.1 Canis aureus | reverse complement strand
GCAGATGTCTGCTACCCACTCGGACATGCGAGTGGGAACCTAGCTACACTCTGATGAAGAAGGACTTTGGAAATCGCTGTATTCAACTCAGATACACGTGGGTTCAGGCACAACGATTCCACATGCTTTTCTCACAACGTTTCCCTGCCACTAACATGAGGACGTTAGCAGCTCCTTCTACAGTCAAGCAGGATGCGGGAGGGTTGTGCCCTGTCCTTAGCTCTCACAGGGAAGCAGGCCTTGAAGCCAGCTGTCAACTAGCTGCATTCTTATGGCAGGGTGAAGGTAGCAGTATTCTGAGACAGGAGGTTCCCAGGTTACCACTCTACTGGACCTGGAGATACCCTCCAGGTCTGCATTGTTAACTTGCGTCTCAGAAGCCTCTGGCAAACGTCTCTGGTGAAGACGTGCGAAACTCACTCTGCAGGCAGTGTGGAACTGTGAGGGACTGAGGGTGAGCTCAACTCTCAGAAGTAAGATGTTTTTGGACAAGGCGTTCAACTACATACTCACGTATGGAACTTAGTATGTAGCACCAGTCTACCCCAGGAATTACTAGGAAATCGCTTGATTGAGCTTGGAGGCACTCGTCTTGTGTGCCGGGAGATTCCAGTTACCTCTCCCAACACTTGCGTCAAGCAGCGAGCCTAGGCCTTTTGGAAGCGAAAGGTAGCGGCAGGCAGGATGTAGGGTTACAGGCCATAAGCTCAACTCTCAGAAGTGTGTATGCATGGGAGGCAGATGTCTGCTACCCACTCGGACATGGGAGTTGGAACCTAGCTACACTCCTATTGAAGAAGGATGTTGGAAATCGCTGTATTCAACTCAGATACACGGGAGTTCAGGCCCAATGCTTACACATGCTTTTCCCGCAACCCATCCCAGCCACTAACATAAGGAGGTTAGCAGGTACGTCTACAGTCAGGCAGGATGCGGGAGGGTTCTGCCCTGTCCTCAGCTCTCACAGGGAAGCTTGCCTAGAAGCCAGCTCTCAACTAGCTGCATTCTTATGACAGTGTGAAGGTAGCAGTATTCTGAGTAAGGAGGTTCTCAGATTACCACTCTACTGCACCTGGAGATACCGTCCAGGTGTGCATTGTTAACTTGCGTCTCAGAAGCCTCTGGCAAAAGTCTCTGGTGAAGACGTGGGAAACTCACTCTGCAGGCAGTGTGGAACTGTGAGGGACTGAGGGTGAGCTCAACTCTCAGCAGTAAGATGATTTTGGACAAGGCGTTCAGCTACCTTCTCACATATGGAACTTAGTATGTAGCACCAGTCTACCCCAGGAATTACTGGGAAATCGCTGGATTGAGCTTGGTGGCACTAGTCTTGTGTGCCGGGAGATTCCAGTTACCTCTCCCAACACTTGCGTCAAGCACCGAGCCTAGGCCTTTTGGAAGCGAAAGGTAGCTGCAGGCAGGAGGTAGGCTTACAGGCCATAAGCTCAACTCTCAGAAGTGTGTATACATGGGAGGCAGATGTCTGCTACCCACTCGGACATGCGAGTGGGAACCTAGCTACACTCTGATGAAGAAGGACTTTGGAAATCGCTGTATTCAACTCAGATACACGTGGGTTCAGGCACAACGATTCCACATGCTTTTCTCACAACGTTTCCCTGCCACTAACATGAGGACGTTAGCAGCTCCTTCTACAGTCAAGCAGGATGCGGGAGGGCTGTGCCCTGTCCTTAGCTCTCACAGGGAAGCAGGCCTTGAAGCCAGCTGTCAACTAGCTGCATTCTTATGGCAGGGTGAAGGTAGCAGGATTCTGAGACAGGAGGTTCCCAGGTTACCACTCTACTGGACCTGGAGATACCCTCCAGGTCTGCATTGTTAACTTGCGTCTCAGAAGCCTCTGGCAAACGTCTCTGGTGAAGACGTGCGAAACTCACTGTGCAGGCAGTGTGGAACTGTGAGGGACTGAGGGTGAGCTCAACTCTGAGAAGTAAGATGTTTTTGGACAAGGCGTTCAACTACATACTCACGTATGGAACTTAGTATGTAGCACCAGTCTACCCCAGGAATTACTGGGAAATCGCTGGATTGAGCTTGGTGGCACTAGTCTTGTGTGCCGGGAGATTCCAGTTACCTCTCCCAACACTTCGGTGAAGCAGCGAGCCTAGGCCTTTTGGAAGCGAAAGGTAGCTGCAGGCAGGAGGTAGGCTTACAGGCCATAAGCTCAACTCTCAGAAGTGTGTATACATGGGAGGCAGATGTCTGCTACCCACTCGGACATGCGAGTGGGAACCTAGCTACACTCTGATGAAGAAGGACTTTGGAAATCGCTGTATTCAACTCAGATACACGTGGGTTCAGGCACAACGATTCCACATGCTTTTCTCACAACGTTTCCCTGCCACTAACATGAGGACGTTAGCAGCTCCTTCTACAGTCAAGCAGGATGCGGGAGGGTTGTGCCCTGTCCTTAGCTCTCACAGGGAAGCAGGCCTTGAAGCCAGCTGTCAACTAGCTGCATTCTTATGGCAGGGTGAAGGTAGCAGGATTCTGAGACAGGAGGTTCCCAGGTTACCACTCTACTGGACCTGGAGATACCCTCCAGGTCTGCATTGTTAACTTGCGTCTCAGAAGCCTCTGGCAAACGTCTCTGGTGAAGACGTGCGAAACTCACTCTGCAGGCAGTGTGGAACTGTGAGGGACTGAGGGTGAGCTCAACTCTCAGAAGTAAGATGTTTTTGGACAAGGCGTTCAACTACATACTCACGTATGGAACTTAGTATGTAGCACCAGTCTACCCCAGGAATTACTAGGAAATCGCTTGATTGAGCTTGGAGGCACTCGTCTTGTGTGCCGGGAGATTCCAGTTACCTCTCCCAACACTTGCGTCAAGCAGCGAGCCTAGGCCTTTTGGAAGCGAAAGGTAGCGGCAGGCAGGATGTAGGGTTACAGGCCATAAGCTCAAGTCTCAGAAGTGTGTATGCATGGGAGGCAGATGTCTGCTACCCACTCGGACATGGGAGTTGGAACCTAGCTACACTCCTATTGAAGAAGGATGTTGGAAATCGCTGTATTCAACTCAGATACACGGGAGTTCAGGCCCAATGCTTACACATGCTTTTCCCGCAACCCATCCCAGCCACTAACATAAGGAGGTTAGCAGGTACGTCTACAGTCAGGCAGGATGCGGGAGGGTTCTGCCCTGTCCTCAGCTCTCACAGGGAAGCTTGCCTAGAAGCCAGCTCTCAACTAGCTGCATTCTTATGACAGTGTGAAGGTAGCAGTATTCTGAGTAAGGAGGTTCCCAGATTACCACTCTACTGCACCTGGAGATACCGTCCAGGTGTGCATTGTTAACTTGCGTCTCAGAAGCCTCTGGCAAAAGTCTCTGGTGAAGACGTGGGAAACTCACTCTGCAGGCAGTGTGGAACTGTGAGGGACTGAGGGTGAGCTCAACTCTCAGCAGTAAGATGATTTTGGACAAGGCGTTCAGCTACCTTCTCACATATGGAACTTAGTATGTAGCACCAGTCTACCCCAGGAATTACTGGGAAATCGCTGGATTGAGCTTGGTGGCACTAGTCTTGTGTGCCGGGAGATTCCAGTTACCTCTCCCAACACTTGCGTCAAGCACCGAGCCTAGGCCTTTTGGAAGCGAAAGGTAGCTGCAGGCAGGAGGTAGGCTTACAGGCCATAAGCTCAACTCTCAGAAGTGTGTATACATGGGAGGCAGATGTCTGCTACCCACTCGGACATGCGAGTGGGAACCTAGCTACACTCTGATGAAGAAGGACTTTGGAAATCGCTGTATTCAACTCAGATACACGTGGGTTCAGGCACAACGATTCCACATGCTTTTCTCACAACGTTTCCCTGCCACTAACATGAGGACGTTAGCAGCTCCTTCTACAGTCAAGCAGGATGCGGGAGGGTTGTGCCCTGTCCTTAGCTCTCACAGGGAAGCAGGCCTTGAAGCCAGCTGTCAACTAGCTGCATTCTTATGGCAGGGTGAAGGTAGCAGGATTCTGAGACAGGAGGTTCCCAGGTTACCACTCTACTGGACCTGGAGATACCCTCCAGGTCTGCATTGTTAACTTGCGTCTCAGAAGCCTCTGGCAAACGTCTCTGGTGAAGACGTGCGAAACTCACTGTGCAGGCAGTGTGGAACTGTGAGGGACTGAGGGTGAGCTCAACTCTCAGCAGTAAGATGTTTTTGGACAAGGCGTTCAACTACATACTCACGTATGGAACTTAGTATGTAGCACCAGTCTACCCCAGGAATTACTGGGAAATCGCTGGATTGAGCTTGGTGGCACTAGTCTTGTGTGCCGGGAGATTCCAGTTACCTCTCCCAACACTTCGGTGAAGCAGCGAGCCTAGGCCTTTTGGAAGCGAAAGGTAGCTGCAGGCAGGAGGTAGGCTTACAGGCCATAAGCTCAACTCTCAGAAGTGTGTATACATGGGAGGCAGATGTCTGCTACCCACTCGGACATGCGAGTGGGAACCTAGCTACACTCTGATGAAGAAGGACTTTGGAAATCGCTGTATTCAACTCAGATACACGTGGGTTCAGGCACAACGATTCCACATGCTTTTCTCACAACGTTTCCCTGCCACTAACATGAGGACGTTAGCAGCTCCTTCTACAGTCAAGCAGGATGCGGGAGGGTTGTGCCCTGTCCTTAGCTCTCACAGGGAAGCAGGCCTTGAAGCCAGCTGTCAACTAGCTGCATTCTTATGGCAGGGTGAAGGTAGCAGGATTCTGAGACAGGAGGTTCCCAGGTTACCACTCTACTGGACCTGGAGATACCCTCCAGGTCTGCATTGTTAACTTGCGTCTCAGAAGCCTCTGGCAAACGTCTCTGGTGAAGACGTGCGAAACTCACTCTGCAGGCAGTGTGGAACTGTGAGGGACTGAGGGTGAGCTCAACTCTCAGAAGTAAGATGTTTTTGGACAAGGCGTTCAACTACATACTCACGTATGGAACTTAGTATGTAGCACCAGTCTACCCCAGGAATTACTAGGAAATCGCTTGATTGAGCTTGGAGGCACTCGTCTTGTGTGCCGGGAGATTCCAGTTACCTCTCCCAACACTTGCGTCAAGCAGCGAGCCTAGGCCTTTTGGAAGCGAAAGGTAGCGGCAGGCAGGATGTAGGGTTACAGGCCATAAGCTCAACTCTCAGAAGTGTGTATGCATGGGAGGCAGATGTCTGCTACCCACTCGGACATGGGAGTTGGAACCTAGCTACACTCCTATTGAAGAAGGATGTTGGAAATCGCTGTATTCAACTCAGATACACGGGAGTTCAGGCCCAATGCTTACACATGCTTTTCCCGCAACCCATCCCAGCCACTAACATAAGGAGGTTAGCAGGTACGTCTACAGTCAGGCAGGATGCGGGAGGGTTCTGCCCTGTCCTCAGCTCTCACAGGGAAGCTTGCCTAGAAGCCAGCTCTCAACTAGCTGCATTCTTATGACAGTGTGAAGGTAGCAGTATTCTGAGTAAGGAGGTTCCCAGATTACCACTCTACTGCACCTGGAGATACCGTCCAGGTGTGCATTGTTAACTTGCGTCTCAGAAGCCTCTGGCAAAAGTCTCTGGTGAAGACGTGGGAAACTCACTCTGCAGGCAGTGTGGAACTGTGAGGGACTGAGGGTGAGCTCAACTCTCAGCAGTAAGATGATTTTGGACAAGGCGTTCAGCTACCTTCTCACATATGGAACTTAGTATGTAGCACCAGTCTACCCCAGGAATTACTAGGAAATCGCTTGATTGAGCTTGGAGGCACTCGTCTTGTGTGCCGGGAGATTCCAGTTACCTCTCCCAACACTTGCGTCAAGCAGCGAGCCTAGGCCTTTTGGAAGCGAAAGGTAGCGGCAGGCAGGATGTAGGGTTACAGGCCATAAGCTCAACTCTCAGAAGTGTGTATGCATGGGAGGCAGATGTCTGCTACCCACTCGGACATGGGAGTTGGAACCTAGCTACACTCCTATTGAAGAAGGATGTTGGAAATCGCTGTATTCAACTCAGATACACGGGAGTTCAGGCCCAATGCTTACACATGCTTTTCCCGCAACCCATCCCAGCCACTAACATAAGGAGGTTAGCAGGTACGTCTACAGTCAGGCAGGATGCGGGAGGGTTCTGCCCTGTCCTCAGCTCTCACAGGGAAGCTTGCCTAGAAGCCAGCTCTCAACTAGCTGCATTCTTATGACAGTGTGAAGGTAGCAGTATTCTGAGTAAGGAGGTTCCCAGATTACCACTCTACTGCACCTGGAGATACCGTCCAGGTGTGCATTGTTAACTTGCGTCTCAGAAGCCTCTGGCAAAAGTCTCTGGTGAAGACGTGGGAAACTCACTCTGCAGGCAGTGTGGAACTGTGAGGGACTGAGGGTGAGCTCAACTCTCAGCAGTAAGATGATTTTGGACAAGGCGTTCAGCTACCTTCTCACATATGGAACTTAGTATGTAGCACCAGTCTACCCCAGGAATTACTGGGAAATCGCTGGATTGAGCTTGGTGGCACTAGTCTTGTGTGCCGGGAGATTCCAGTTACCTCTCCCAACACTTGCGTCAAGCAGCGAGCCTAGGCCTTTTGGAAGCGAAAGGTAGCTGCAGGCAGGAGGTAGGCTTACAGGCCATAAGCTCAACTCTCAGAAGTGTGTATACATGGGAGGCAGATGTCTGCTACCCACTCGGACATGCGAGTGGGAACCTAGCTACACTCTGATGAAGAAGGACTTTGGAAATCGCTGTATTCAACTCAGATACACGTGGGTTCAGGCACAACGATTCCACATGCTTTTCTCACAACGTTTCCCTGCCACTAACATGAGGACGTTAGCAGCTCCTTCTACAGTCAAGCAGGATGCGGGAGGGTTGTGCCCTGTCCTTAGCTCTCACAGGGAAGCAGGCCTTGAAGCCAGCTGTCAACTAGCTGCATTCTTATGGCAGGGTGAAGGTAGCAGGATTCTGAGACAGGAGGTTCCCAGGTTACCACTCTACTGGACCTGGAGATACCCTCCAGGTCTGCATTGTTAACTTGCGTCTCAGAAGCCTCTGGCAAACGTCTCTGGTGAAGACGTGCGAAACTCACTCTGCAGGCAGTGTGGAACTGTGAGGGACTGAGGGTGAGCTCAACTCTCAGAAGTAAGATGTTTTTGGACAAGGCGTTCAACTACATACTCACGTATGGAACTTAGTATGTAGCACCAGTCTACCCCAGGAATTACTAGGAAATCGCTGGATTGAGCTTGGTGGCACTAGTCTTGTGTGCCGGGAGATTCCAGTTACCTCTCCCAACACTTCGGTGAAGCAGCGAGCCTAGGCCTTTTGGAAGCGAAAGGTAGCTGCAGGCAGGAGGTAGGCTTACAGGCCATAAGCTCAACTCTCAGAAGTGTGTATACATGGGAGGCAGATGTCTGCTACCCACTCGGACATGCGAGTGGGAACCTAGCTACACTCTGATGAAGAAGGACTTTGGAAATCGCTGTATTCAACTCAGATACACGTGGGTTCAGGCACAACGATTCCACATGCTTTTCTCACAACGTTTCCCTGCCACTAACATGAGGACGTTAGCAGCTCCTTCTACAGTCAAGCAGGATGCGGGAGGGTTGTGCCCTCTCCTCAGCTCTCACAGGGAAGCAGGCCTTGAAGCCAGCTGTCAACTAGCTGCATTCTTATGGCAGGGTGAAGGTAGCAGGATTCTGAGACAGGAGGTTCCCAGGTTACCACTCTACTGGACCTGGAGATACCCTCCAGGTCTGCATTGTTAACTTGCGTCTCAGAAGCCTCTGGCAAACGTCTCTGGTGAAGACGTGCGAAACTCACTGTGCAGGCAGTGTGGAACTGTGAGGGACTGAGGGTGAGCTCAACTCTCAGAAGTAAGATGTTTTTGGACAAGGCGTTCAACTACATACTCACGTATGGAACTTAGTATGTAGCACCAGTCTACCCCAGGAATTACTAGGAAATCGCTTGATTGAGCTTGGAGGCACTCGTCTTGTGTGCCGGGAGATTCCAGTTACCTCTCCCAACACTTGCGTCAAGCAGCGAGCCTAGGCCTTTTGGAAGCGAAAGGTAGCGGCAGGCAGGATGTAGGGTTACAGGCCATAAGCTCAAGTCTCAGAAGTGTGTATGCATGGGAGGCAGATGTCTGCT
Source organism: Canis aureus (assembly GCF_053574225.1). Taxonomy (NCBI): domain Eukaryota; kingdom Metazoa; phylum Chordata; class Mammalia; order Carnivora; family Canidae; genus Canis; species Canis aureus. Next base: position 48,216,589 of record NC_135635.1, on the reverse strand, counting down.
ACCCACTCGGACATGGGAGTTGGAACCTAGCTACACTCCTATTGAAGAAGGATGTTGGAAATCGCTGTATTCAACTCAGATACACGGGAGTTCAGGCCCAATGCTTACACATGCTTTTCCCGCAACCCATCCCAGCCACTAACATAAGGAGGTTAGCAGGTACGTCTACAGTCAGGCAGGATGCGGGAGGGTTCTGCCCTGTCCTCAGCTCTCACAGGGAAGCTTGCCTAGAAGCCAGCTCTCAACTAGCTGCATTCTTATGACAGTGTGAAGGTAGCAGTATTCTGAGTAAGGAGGTTCCCAGATTACCACTCTACTGCACCTGGAGATACCGTCCAGGTGTGCATTGTTAACTTGCGTCTCAGAAGCCTCTGGCAAAAGTCTCTGGTGAAGACGTGGGAAACTCACTCTGCAGGCAGTGTGGAACTGTGAGGGACTGAGGGTGAGCTCAACTCTCAGCAGTAAGATGATTTTGGACAAGGCGTTCAGCTACCTTCTCACATATGGAACTTAGTATGTAGCACCAGTCTACCCCAGGAATTACTGGGAAATCGCTGGATTGAGCTTGGTGGCACTAGTCTTGTGTGCCGGGAGATTCCAGTTACCTCTCCCAACACTTGCGTCAAGCAGCGAGCCTAGGCCTTTTGGAAGCGAAAGGTAGCTGCAGGCAGGAGGTAGGCTTACAGGCCATAAGCTCAACTCTCAGAAGTGTGTATACATGGGAGGCAGATGTCTGCTACCCACTCGGACATGCGAGTGGGAACCTAGCTACACTCTGATGAAGAAGGACTTTGGAAATCGCTGTATTCAACTCAGATACACGTGGGTTCAGGCACAACGATTCCACATGCTTTTCTCACAACGTTTCCCTGCCACTAACATGAGGACGTTAGCAGCTCCTTCTACAGTCAAGCAGGATGCGGGAGGGTTGTGCCCTCTCCTCAGCTCTCACAGGGAAGCAGGCCTTGAAGCCAGCTGTCAACTAGCTGCATTCTTATGGCAGGGTGAAGGTAGCAGGATTCTGAGACAGGAGGTTCCCAGGTTACCACTCTACTGGACCTGGAGATACCCTCCAGGTCTGCATTGTTAACTTGCGTCTCAGAAGCCTCTGGCAAACGTCTCTGGTGAAGACGTGCGAAACTCACTGTGCAGGCAGTGTGGAACTGTGAGGGACTGAGGGTGAGCTCAACTCTCAGAAGTAAGATGTTTTTGGACAAGGCGTTCAACTACATACTCACGTATGGAACTTAGTATGTAGCACCAGTCTACCCCAGGAATTACTAGGAAATCGCTTGATTGAGCTTGGAGGCACTCGTCTTGTGTGCCGGGAGATTCCAGTTACCTCTCCCAACACTTGCGTCAAGCAGCGAGCCTAGGCCTTTTGGAAGCGAAAGGTAGCGGCAGGCAGGATGTAGGGTTACAGGCCATAAGCTCAACTCTCAGAAGTGTGTATGCATGGGAGGCAGATGTCTGCTACCCACTCGGACATGGGAGTTGGAACCTAGCTACACTCCTATTGAAGAAGGATGTTGGAAATCGCTGTATTCAACTCAGATACACGGGAGTTCAGGCCCAATGCTTACACATGCTTTTCCCGCAACCCATCCCAGCCACTAACATAAGGAGGTTAGCAGGTACGTCTACAGTCAGGCAGGATGCGGGAGGGTTCTGCCCTGTCCTCAGCTCTCACAGGGAAGCTTGCCTAGAAGCCAGCTCTCAACTAGCTGCATTCTTATGACAGTGTGAAGGTAGCAGTATTCTGAGTAAGGAGGTTCCCAGATTACCACTCTACTGCACCTGGAGATACCGTTCAGGTGTGCATTGTCAACTTGCGTCTCAGAAGCCTCTGGCAAAAGTCTCTGGTGAAGACGTGGGAAACTCACTCTGCAGGCAGTGTGGAACTGTGAGGGACTGAGGGTGAGCTCAACTCTCAGCAGTAAGATGATTTTGGACAAGGCGTTCAGCTACCTTCTCACATATGGAACTTAGTATGTAGCACCAGTCTACCCCAGGAATTACTGGGAAATCGCTGGATTGAGCTTGGTGGCACTAGTCTTGTGTGCCGGGAGATTCCAGTTACCTCTCCCAACACTTCGGTGAAGCAGCGAGCCTAGGCCTTTTGGAAGCGAAAGGTAGCTGCAGGCAGGAGGTAGGCTTACAGGCCATAAGCTCAACTCTCAGAAGTGTGTATACATGGGAGGCAGATGTCTGCTACCCACTCGGACATGCGAGTGGGAACCTAGCTACACTCTGATGAAGAAGGACTTTGGAAATCGCTGTATTCAACTCAGATACACGTGGGTTCAGGCACAACGATTCCACATGCTTTTCTCACAACGTTTCCCTGCCACTAACATGAGGACGTTAGCAGCTCCTTCTACAGTCAAGCAGGATGCGGGAGGGTTGTGCCCTGTCCTTAGCTCTCACAGGGAAGCAGGCCTTGAAGCCAGCTGTCAACTAGCTGCATTCTTATGGCAGGGTGAAGGTAGCAGTATTCTGAGACAGGAGGTTCCCAGGTTACCACTCTACTGGACCTGGAGATACCCTCCAGGTCTGCATTGTTAACTTGCGTCTCAGAAGCCTCTGGCAAACGTCTCTGGTGAAGACGTGCGAAACTCACTGTGCAGGCAGTGTGGAACTGTGAGGGACTGAGGGTGAGCTCAACTCTCAGAAGTAAGATGTTTTTGGACAAGGCGTTCAACTACATACTCACGTATGGAACTTAGTATGTAGCACCAGTCTACCCCAGGAATTACTAGGAAATCGCTTGATTGAGCTTGGAGGCACTCGTCTTGTGTGCCGGGAGATTCCAGTTACCTCTCCCAACACTTGCGTCAAGCAGCGAGCCTAGGCCTTTTGGAAGCGAAAGGTAGCGGCAGGCAGGATGTAGGGTTACAGGCCATAAGCTCAACTCTCAGAAGTGTGTATGCATGGGAGGCAGATGTCTGCTACCCACTCGGACATGGGAGTTGGAACCTAGCTACACTCCTATTGAAGAAGGATGTTGGAAATCGCTGTATTCAACTCAGATACACGGGAGTTCAGGCACAATGCTTACACATGCTTTTCCCGCAACCCATCCCAGCCACTAACATAAGGAGGTTAGCAGGTACGTCTACAGTCAGGCAGGATGCGGGAGGGTTCTGCCCTGTCCTCAGCTCTCACAGGGAAGCTTGCCTAGAAGCCAGCTCTCAACTAGCTGCATTCTTATGACAGTGTGAAGGTAGCAGTATTCTGAGTAAGGAGGTTCCCAGATTACCACTCTACTGCACCTGGAGATACCGTCCAGGTGTGCATTGTTAACTTGCGTCTCAGAAGCCTCTGGCAAAAGTCTCTGGTGAAGACGTGGGAAACTCACTCTGCAGGCAGTGTGGAACTGTGAGGGACTGAGGGTGAGCTCAACTCTCAGCAGTAAGATGATTTTGGACAAGGCGTTCAGCTACCTTCTCACATATGGAACTTAGTATGTAGCACCAGTCTACCCCAGGAATTACTGGGAAATCGCTGGATTGAGCTTGGTGGCACTAGTCTTGTGTGCCGGGAGATTCCAGTTACCTCTCCCAACACTTCGGTGAAGCAGCGAGCCTAGGCCTTTTGGAAGCGAAAGGTAGCTGCAGGCAGGAGGTAGGCTTACAGGCCATAAGCTCAACTCTCAGAAGTGTGTATACATGGGAGGCAGATGTCTGCTACCCACTCGGACATGCGAGTGGGAACCTAGCTACACTCTGATGAAGAAGGACTTTGGAAATCGCTGTATTCAACTCAGATACACGTGGGTTCAGGCACAATGATTCCACATGCTTTTCTCACAACGTTTCCCTGCCACTAACATGAGGACGTTAGCAGCGCCTTCTACAGTCAAGCAGGATGCGGGAGGGTTGTGCCCTGTCCTTAGCTCTCACAGGGAAGCAGGCCTTGAAGCCAGCTGTCAACTAGCTGCATTCTTATGGCAGGGTGAAGGTAGAAGGATTCTGAGACAGGAGGTTCCCAGGTTACCACTCTACTGGACCTGGAGATACCCTCCAGGTCTGCATTGTTAACTTGCGTCTCAGAAGCCTCTGGCAAACGTCTCTGGTGAAGACGTGCGAAACTCACTGTGCAGGCAGTGTGGAACTGTGAGGGACTGAGGGTGAGCTCAACTCTGAGAAGTAAGATGTTTTTGGACAAGGCGTTCAACTACATACTCACGTATGGAACTTAGTATGTAGCACCAGTCTACCCCAGGAATTACTAGGAAATCGCTGGATTGAGCTTGGTGGCACTAGTCTTGTGTGCCGGGAGATTCCAGTTACCTCTCCCAACACTTCGGTGAAGCAGCGAGCCTAGGCCTTTTGGAAGCGAAAGGTAGCTGCAGGCAGGAGGTAGGCTTACAGGCCATAAGCTCAACTCTCAGAAGTGTGTATACATGGGAGGCAGATGTCTGCTACCCACTCGGACATGCGAGTGGGAACCTAGCTACACTCTGATGAAGAAGGACTTTGGAAATCGCTGTATTCAACTCAGATACACGTGGGTTCAGGCACAACGATTCCACATGCTTTTCTCACAACGTTTCCCTGCCACTAACATGAGGACGTTAGCAGCTCCTTCTACAGTCAAGCAGGATGCGGGAGGGTTGTGCCCTGTCCTTAGCTCTCACAGGGAAGCAGGCCTTGAAGCCAGCTGTCAACTAGCTGCATTCTTATGGCAGGGTGAAGGTAGCAGGATTCGGAGACAGGAGGTTCCCAGGTTACCACTCTACTGGACCTGGAGATACCCTCCAGGTCTGCATTGTTAACTTGCGTCTCAGAAGCCTCTGGCAAACGTCTCTGGTGAAGACGTGCGAAACTCACTCTGCAGGCAGTGTGGAACTGTGAGGGACTGAGGGTGAGCTCAACTCTCAGAAGTAAGATGTTTTTGGACAAGGCGTTCAACTACATACTCACGTATGGAACTTAGTATGTAGCACCAGTCTACCCCAGGAATTACTAGGAAATCGCTGGATTGAGCTTGGTGGCACTAGTCTTGTGTGCCGGGAGATTCCAGTTACCTCTCCCAACACTTCGGTGAAGCAGCGAGCCTAGGCCTTTTGGAAGCGAAAGGTAGCTGCAGGCAGGAGGTAGGCTTACAGGCCATAAGCTCAACTCTCAGAAGTGTGTATACATGGGAGGCAGATGTCTGCTACCCACTCGGACATGCGAGTGGGAACCTAGCTACACTCTGATGAAGAAGGACTTTGGAAATCGCTGTATTCAACTCAGATACACGTGGGTTCAGGCACAACGATTCCACATGCTTTTCTCACAACGTTTCCCTGCCACTAACATGAGGACGTTAGCAGCTCCTTCTACAGTCAAGCAGGATGCGGGAGGGTTGTGCCCTCTCCTCAGCTCTCACAGGGAAGCAGGCCTTGAAGCCAGCTGTCAACTAGCTGCATTCTTATGGCAGGGTGAAGGTAGCAGGATTCTGAGACAGGAGGTTCCCAGGTTACCACTCTACTGGACCTGGAGATACCCTCCAGGTCTGCATTGTTAACTTGCGTCTCAGAAGCCTCTGGCAAACGTCTCTGGTGAAGACGTGCGAAACTCACTGTGCAGGCAGTGTGGAACTGTGAGGGACTGAGGGTGAGCTCAACTCTCAGAAGTAAGATGTTTTTGGACAAGGCGTTCAACTACATACTCACGTATGGAACTTAGTATGTAGCACCAGTCTACCCCAGGAATTACTAGGAAATCGCTTGATTGAGCTTGGAGGCACTCGTCTTGTGTGCCGGGAGATTCCAGTTACCTCTCCCAACACTTGCGTCAAGCAGCGAGCCTAGGCCTTTTGGAAGCGAAAGGTAGCGGCAGGCAGGATGTAGGGTTACAGGCCATAAGCTCAAGTCTCAGAAGTGTGTATGCATGGGAGGCAGATGTCTGCTACCCACTCGGACATGGGAGTTGGAACCTAGCTACACTCCTATTGAAGAAGGATGTTGGAAATCGCTGTATTCAACTCAGATACACGGGAGTTCAGGCACAATGCTTACACATGCTTTTCCCGCAACCCATCCCAGCCACTAACATAAGGAGGTTAGCAGGTACGTCTACAGTCAGGCAGGATGCGGGAGGGTTCTGCCCTGTCCTCAGCTCTCACAGGGAAGCTTGCCTAGAAGCCAGCTCTCAACTAGCTGCATTCTTATGACAGTGTGAAGGTAGCAGTATTCTGAGTAAGGAGGTTCCCAGATTACCACTCTACTGCACCTGGAGATACCGTCCAGGTGTGCATTGTTAACTTGCGTCTCAGAAGCCTCTGGCAAAAGTCTCTGGTGAAGACGTGGGAAACTCACTCTGCAGGCAGTGTGGAACTGTGAGGGACTGAGGGTGAGCTCAACTCTCAGCAGTAAGATGATTTTGGACAAGGCGTTCAGCTACCTTCTCACATATGGAACTTAGTATGTAGCACCAGTCTACCCCAGGAATTACTGGGAAATCGCTGGATTGAGCTTGGTGGCACTAGTCTTGTGTGCCGGGAGATTCCAGTTACCTCTCCCAACACTTGCGTCAAGCAGCGAGCCTAGGCCTTTTGGAAGCGAAAGGTAGCTGCAGGCAGGAGGTAGGCTTACAGGCCATAAGCTCAACTCTCAGAAGTGTGTATACATGGGAGGCAGATGTCTGCTACCCACTCGGACATGCGAGTGGGAACCTAGCTACACTCTGATGAAGAAGGACTTTGGAAATCGCTGTATTCAACTCAGATACACGTGGGTTCAGGCACAACGATTCCACATGCTTTTCTCACAACGTTTCCCTGCCACTAACATGAGGACGTTAGCAGCTCCTTCTACAGTCAAGCAGGATGCGGGAGGGTTGTGCCCTCTCCTCAGCTCTCACAGGGAAGCAGGCCTTGAAGCCAGCTGTCAACTAGCTGCATTCTTATGGCAGGGTGAAGGTAGCAGGATTCTGAGACAGGAGGTTCCCAGGTTACCACTCTACTGGACCTGGAGATACCCTCCAGGTCTGCATTGTTAACTTGCGTCTCAGAAGCCTCTGGCAAACGTCTCTGGTGAAGACGTGCGAAACTCACTGTGCAGGCAGTGTGGAACTGTGAGGGACTGAGGGTGAGCTCAACTCTCAGAAGTAAGATGTTTTTGGACAAGGCGTTCAACTACATACTCACGTATGGAACTTAGTATGTAGCACCAGTCTACCCCAGGAATTACTAGGAAATCGCTTGATTGAGCTTGGAGGCACTCGTCTTGTGTGCCGGGAGATTCCAGTTACCTCTCCCAACACTTGCGTCAAGCAGCGAGCCTAGGCCTTTTGGAAGCGAAAGGTAGCGGCAGGCAGGATGTAGGGTTACAGGCCATAAGCTCAAGTCTCAGAAGTGTGTATGCATGGGAGGCAGATGTCTGCTACCCACTCGGACATGGGAGTTGGAACCTAGCTACACTCCTATTGAAGAAGGATGTTGGAAATCGCTGTATTCAACTCAGATACACGGGAGTTCAGGCCCAATGCTTACACATGCTTTTCCCGCAACCCATCCCAGCCACTAACATAAGGAGGTTAGCAGGTACGTCTACAGTCAGGCAGGATGCGGGAGGGTTCTGCCCTGTCCTCAGCTCTCACAGGGAAGCTTGCCTAGAAGCCAGCTCTCAACTAGCTGCATTCTTATGACAGTGTGAAGGTAGCAGTATTCTGAGTAAGGAGGTTCCCAGATTACCACTCTACTGCACCTGGAGATACCGTCCAGGTGTGCATTGTTAACTTGCGTCTCAGAAGCCTCTGGCAAAAGTCTCTGGTGAAGACGTGGGAAACTCACTCTGCAGGCAGTGTGGAACTGTGAGGGACTGAGGGTGAGCTCAACTCTCAGCAGTAAGATGATTTTGGACAAGGCGTTCAGCTACCTTCTCACATATGGAACTTAGTATGTAGCACCAGTCTACCCCAGGAATTACTGGGAAATCGCTGGATTGAGCTTGGTGGCACTAGTCTTGTGTGCCGGGAGATTCCAGTTACCTCTCCCAACACTTCGGTGAAGCAGCGAGCCTAGGCCTTTTGGAAGCGAAAGGTAGCTGCAGGCAGGAGGTAGGCTTACAGGCCATAAGCTCAACTCTCAGAAGTGTGTATACATGGGAGGCAGATGTCTGCTACCCACTCGGACATGCGAGTGGGAACCTAGCTACACTCTGATGAAGAAGGACTTTGGAAATCGCTGTATTCAACTCAGATACACGTGGGTTCAGGCACAACGATTCCACATGCTTTTCTCACAACGTTTCCCTGCCACTAACATGAGGACGTTAGCAGCTCCTTCTACAGTCAAGCAGGATGCGGGAGGGTTGTGCCCTCTCCTCAGCTCTCACAGGGAAGCAGGCCTTGAAGCCAGCTGTCAACTAGCTGCATTCTTATGGCAGGGTGAAGGTAGCAGGATTCTGAGACAGGAGGTTCCCAGGTTACCACTCTACTGGACCTGGAGATACCCTCCAGGTCTGCATTGTTAACTTGCGTCTCAGAAGCCTCTGGCAAACGTCTCTGGTGAAGACGTGCGAAACTCACTGTGCAGGCAGTGTGGAACTGTGAGGGACTGAGGGTGAGCTCAACTCTCAGAAGTAAGATGTTTTTGGACAAGGCGTTCAACTACATACTCACGTATGGAACTTAGTATGTAGCACCAGTCTACCCCAGGAATTACTAGGAAATCGCTTGATTGAGCTTGGAGGCACTCGTCTTGTGTGCCGGGAGATTCCAGTTACCTCTCCCAACACTTGCGTCAAGCAGCGAGCCTAGGCCTTTTGGAAGCGAAAGGTAGCGGCAGGCAGGATGTAGGGTTACAGGCCATAAGCTCAACTCTCAGAAGTGTGTATGCATGGGAGGCAGATGTCTGCTACCCACTCGGACATGGGAGTTGGAACCTAGCTACACTCCTATTGAAGAAGGATGTTGGAAATCGCTGTATTCAACTCAGATACACGGGAGTTCAGGCCCAATGCTTACACATGCTTTTCCCGCAACCCATCCCAGCCACTAACATAAGGAGGTTAGCAGGTACGTCTACAGTCAGGCAGGATGCGGGAGGGTTCTGCCCTGTCCTCAGCTCTCACAGGGAAGCTTGCCTAGAAGCCAGCTCTCAACTAGCTGCATTCTTATGACAGTGTGAAGGTAGCAGTATTCTGAGTAAGGAGGTTCCCAGATTACCACTCTACTGCACCTGGAGATACCGTTCAGGTGTGCATTGTCAACTTGCGTCTCAGAAGCCTCTGGCAAAAGTCTCTGGTGAAGACGTGGGAAACTCACTCTGCAGGCAGTGTGGAACTGTGAGGGACTGAGGGTGAGCTCAACTCTCAGCAGTAAGATGATTTTGGACAAGGCGTTCAGCTACCTTCTCACATATGGAACTTAGTATGTAGCACCAGTCTACCCCAGGAATTACTGGGAAATCGCTGGATTGAGCTTGGTGGCACTAGTCTTGTGTGCCGGGAGATTCCAGTTACCTCTCCCAACACTTCGGTGAAGCAGCGAGCCTAGGCCTTTTGGAAGCGAAAGGTAGCTGCAGGCAGGAGGTAGGCTTACAGGCCATAAGCTCAACTCTCAGAAGTGTGTATACATGGGAGGCAGATGTCTGCTACCCACTCGGACATGCGAGTGGGAACCTAGCTACACTCTGATGAAGAAGGACTTTGGAAATCGCTGTATTCAACTCAGATACACGTGGGTTCAGGCACAACGATTCCACATGCTTTTCTCACAACGTTTCCCTGCCACTAACATGAGGACGTTAGCAGCTCCTTCTACAGTCAAGCAGGATGCGGGAGGGTTGTGCCCTGTCCTTAGCTCTCACAGGGAAGCAGGCCTTGAAGCCAGCTGTCAACTAGCTGCATTCTTATGGCAGGGTGAAGGTAGCAGTATTCTGAGACAGGAGGTTCCCAGGTTACCACTCTACTGGACCTGGAGATACCCTCCAGGTCTGCATTGTTAACTTGCGTCTCAGAAGCCTCTGGCAAACGTCTCTGGTGAAGACGTGCGAAACTCACTGTGCAGGCAGTGTGGAACTGTGAGGGACTGAGGGTGAGCTCAACTCTCAGAAGTAAGATGTTTTTGGACAAGGCGTTCAACTACATACTCACGTATGGAACTTAGTATGTAGCACCAGTCTACCCCAGGAATTACTAGGAAATCGCTTGATTGAGCTTGGAGGCACTCGTCTTGTGTGCCGGGAGATTCCAGTTACCTCTCCCAACACTTGCGTCAAGCAGCGAGCCTAGGCCTTTTGGAAGCGAAAGGTAGCGGCAGGCAGGATGTAGGGTTACAGGCCATAAGCTCAACTCTCAGAAGTGTGTATGCATGGGAGGCAGATGTCTGCTACCCACTCGGACATGGGAGTTGGAACCTAGCTACACTCCTATTGAAGAAGGATGTTGGAAATCGCTGTATTCAACTCAGATACACGGGAGTTCAGGCCCAATGCTTACACATGCTTTTCCCGCAACCCATCCCAGCCACTAACATAAGGAGGTTAGCAGGTACGTCTACAGTCAGGCAGGATGCGGGAGGGTTCTGCCCTGTCCTCAGCTCTCACAGGGAAGCTTGCCTAGAAGCCAGCTCTCAACTAGCTGCATTCTTATGACAGTGTGAAGGTAGCAGTATTCTGAGTAAGGAGGTTCCCAGATTACCACTCTACTGCACCTGGAGATACCGTCCAGGTGTGCATTGTTAACTTGCGTCTCAGAAGCCTCTGGCAAAAGTCTCTGGTGAAGACGTGGGAAACTCACTCTGCAGGCAGTGTGGAACTGTGAGGGACTGAGGGTGAGCTCAACTCTCAGCAGTAAGATGATTTTGGACAAGGCGTTCAGCTACCTTCTCACATATGGAACTTAGTATGTAGCACCAGTCTACCCCAGGAATTACTGGGAAATCGCTGGATTGAGCTTGGTGGCACTAGTCTTGTGTGCCGGGAGATTCCAGTTACCTCTCCCAACACTTGCGTCAAGCAGCGAGCCTAGGCCTTTTGGAAGCGAAAGGTAGCTGCAGGCAGGAGGTAGGCTTACAGGCCATAAGCTCAACTCTCAGAAGTGTGTATACATGGGAGGCAGATGTCTGCTACCCACTCGGACATGCGAGTGGGAACCTAGCTACACTCTGATGAAGAAGGACTTTGGAAATCGCTGTATTCAACTCAGATACACGTGGGTTCAGGCACAACGATTCCACATGCTTTTCTCACAACGTTTCCCTGCCACTAACATGAGGACGTTAGCAGCGCCTTCTACAGTCAAGCAGGATGCGGGAGGGTTGTGCCCTGTCCTTAGCTCTCACAGGGAAGCAGGCCTTGAAGCCAGCTGTCAACTAGCTGCATTCTTATGGCAGGGTGAAGGTAGAAGGATTCTGAGACAGGAGGTTCCCAGGTTACCACTCTACTGGACCTGGAGATACCCTCCAGGTCTGCATTGTTAACTTGCGTCTCAGAAGCCTCTGGCAAACGTCTCTGGTGAAGACGTGCGAAACTCACTGTGCAGGCAGTGTGGAACTGTGAGGGACTGAGGGTGAGCTCAACTCTGAGAAGTAAGATGTTTTTGGACAAGGCGTTCAACTACATACTCACGTATGGAACTTAGTATGTAGCACCAGTCTACCCCAGGAATTACTAGGAAATCGCTGGATTGAGCTTGGTGGCACTAGTCTTGTGTGCCGGGAGATTCCAGTTACCTCTCCCAACACTTCGGTGAAGCAGCGAGCCTAGGCCTTTTGGAAGCGAAAGGTAGCTGCAGGCAGGAGGTAGGCTTACAGGCCATAAGCTCAACTCTCAGAAGTGTGTATACATGGGAGGCAGATGTCTGCTACCCACTCGGACATGCGAGTGGGAACCTAGCTACACTCTGATGAAGAAGGACTTTGGAAATCGCTGTATTCAACTCAGATACACGTGGGTTCAGGCACAACGATTCCACATGCTTTTCTCACAACGTTTCCCTGCCACTAACATGAGGACGTTAGCAGCTCCTTCTACAGTCAAGCAGGATGCGGGAGGGTTGTGCCCTCTCCTCCGCTCTCACAGGGAAGCAGGCCTTGAAGCCAGCTGTCAACTAGCTGCATTCTTATGGCAGGGTGAAGGTAGCAGTATTCTGAGACAGGAGGTTCCCAGGTTACCACTCTACTGGACCTGGAGATACCCTCCAGGTCTGCATTGTTAACTTGCGTCTCAGAAGCCTCTGGCAAACGTCTCTGGTGAAGACGTGCGAAACTCACTGTGCAGGCAGTGTGGAACTGTGAGGGACTGAGGGTGAGCTCAACTCTCAGAAGTAAGATGTTTTTGGACAAGGCGTTCAACTACATACTCACGTATGGAACTTAGTATGTAGCACCAGTCTACCCCAGGAATTACTAGGAAATCGCTTGATTGAGCTTGGAGGCACTCGTCTTGTGTGCCGGGAGATTCCAGTTACCTCTCCCAACACTTGCGTCAAGCAGCGAGCCTAGGCCTTTTGGAAGCGAAAGGTAGCGGCAGGCAGGATGTAGGGTTACAGGCCATAAGCTCAACTCTCAGAAGTGTGTATGCATGGGAGGCAGATGTCTGCTACCCACTCGGACATGGGAGTTGGAACCTAGCTACACTCCTATTGAAGAAGGATGTTGGAAATCGCTGTATTCAACTCAGATACACGGGAGTTCAGGCCCAATGCTTACACATGCTTTTCCCGCAACCCATCCCAGCCACTAACATAAGGAGGTTAGCAGGTACGTCTACAGTCAGGCAGGATGCGGGAGGGTTCTGCCCTGTCCTCAGCTCTCACAGGGAAGCTTGCCTAGAAGCCAGCTCTCAACTAGCTGCATTCTTATGACAGTGTGAAGGTAGCAGTATTCTGAGTAAGGAGGTTCCCAGATTACCACTCTACTGCACCTGGAGATACCGTCCAGGTGTGCATTGTTAACTTGCGTCTCAGAAGCCTCTGGCAAAAGTCTCTGGTGAAGACGTGGGAAACTCACTCTGCAGGCAGTGTGGAACTGTGAGGGACTGAGGGTGAGCTCAACTCTCAGCAGTAAGATGATTTTGGACAAGGCGTTCAGCTACCTTCTCACATATGGAACTTAGTATGTAGCACCAGTCTACCCCAGGAATTACTGGGAAATCGCTGGATTGAGCTTGGTGGCACTAGTCTTGTGTGCCGGGAGATTCCAGTTACCTCTCCCAACACTTGCGTCAAGCAGCGAGCCTAGGCCTTTTGGAAGCGAAAGGTAGCTGCAGGCAGGAGGTAGGCTTACAGGCCATAAGCTCAACTCTCAGAAGTGTGTATACATGGGAGGCAGATGTCTGCTACCCACTCGGACATGCGAGTGGGAACCTAGCTACACTCTGATGAAGAAGGACTTTGGAAATCGCTGTATTCAACTCAGATACACGTGGGTTCAGGCACAACGATTCCACATGCTTTTCTCACAACGTTTCCCTGCCACTAACATGAGGACGTTAGCAGCTCCTTCTACAGTCAAGCAGGATGCGGGAGGGTTGTGCCCTCTCCTCAGCTCTCACAGGGAAGCAGGCCTTGAAGCCAGCTGTCAACTAGCTGCATTCTTATGGCAGGGTGAAGGTAGCAGGATTCTGAGACAGGAGGTTCCCAGGTTACCACTCTACTGGACCTGGAGATACCCTCCAGGTCTGCATTGTTAACTTGCGTCTCAGAAGCCTCTGGCAAACGTCTCTGGTGAAGACGTGCGAAACTCACTGTGCAGGCAGTGTGGAACTGTGAGGGACTGAGGGTGAGCTCAACTCTCAGAAGTAAGATGTTTTTGGACAAGGCGTTCAACTACATACTCACGTATGGAACTTAGTATGTAGCACCAGTCTACCCCAGGAATTACTAGGAAATCGCTTGATTGAGCTTGGAGGCACTCGTCTTGTGTGCCGGGAGATTCCAGTTACCTCTCCCAACACTTGCGTCAAGCAGCGAGCCTAGGCCTTTTGGAAGCGAAAGGTAGCGGCAGGCAGGATGTAGGGTTACAGGCCATAAGCTCAACTCTCAGAAGTGTGTATGCATGGGAGGCAGATGTCTGCTACCCACTCGGACATGGGAGTTGGAACCTAGCTACACTCCTATTGAAGAAGGATGTTGGAAATCGCTGTATTCAACTCAGATACACGGGAGTTCAGGCCCAATGCTTACACATGCTTTTCCCGCAACCCATCCCAGCCACTAACATAAGGAGGTTAGCAGGTACGTCTACAGTCAGGCAGGATGCGGGAGGGTTCTGCCCTGTCCTCAGCTCTCACAGGGAAGCTTGCCTAGAAGCCAGCTCTCAACTAGCTGCATTCTTATGACAGTGTGAAGGTAGCAGTATTCTGAGTAAGGAGGTTCCCAGATTACCACTCTACTGCACCTGGAGATACCGTCCAGGTGTGCATTGTTAACTTGCGTCTCAGAAGCCTCTGGCAAAAGTCTCTGGTGAAGACGTGGGAAACTCACTCTGCAGGCAGTGTGGAACCGTGAGGGACTGAGGGTGAGCTCAACTCTCAGCAGTAAGATGATTTTGGACAAGGCGTTCAGCTACCTTCTCACATATGGAACTTAGTATGTAGCACCAGTCTACCCCAGGAATTACTGGGAAATCGCTGGATTGAGCTTGGTGGCACTAGTCTTGTGTGCCGGGAGATTCCAGTTACCTCTCCCAACACTTGCGTCAAGCAGCGAGCCTAGGCCTTTTGGAAGCGAAAGGTAGCTGCAGGCAGGAGGTAGGCTTACAGGCCATAAGCTCAACTCTCAGAAGTGTGTATACATGGGAGGCAGATGTCTGCTACCCACTCGGACATGCGAGTGGGAACCTAGCTACACTCTGATGAAGAAGGACTTTGGAAATCGCTGTATTCAACTCAGATACACGTGGGTTCAGGCACAACGATTCCACATGCTTTTCTCACAACGTTTCCCTGCCACTAACATGAGGACGTTAGCAGCTCCTTCTACAGTCAAGCAGGATGCGGGAGGGTTGTGCCCTCTCCTCAGCTCTCACAGGGAAGCAGGCCTTGAAGCCAGCTGTCAACTAGCTGCATTCTTATGGCAGGGTGAAGGTAGCAGTATTCTGAGACAGGAGGTTCCCAGGTTACCACTCTACTGGACCTGGAGATACCCTCCAGGTCTGCATTGTTAACTTGCGTCTCAGAAGCCTCTGGCAAACGTCTCTGGTGAAGACGTGCGAAACTCACTGTGCAGGCAGTGTGGAACTGTGAGGGACTGAGGGTGAGCTCAACTCTCAGAAGTAAGATGTTTTTGGACAAGGCGTTCAACTACATACTCACGTATGGAACTTAGTATGTAGCACCAGTCTACCCCAGGAATTACTAGGAAATCGCTTGATTGAGCTTGGAGGCACTCGTCTTGTGTGCCGGGAGATTCCAGTTACCTCTCCCAACACTTGCGTCAAGCAGCGAGCCTAGGCCTTTTGGAAGCGAAAGGTAGCGGCAGGCAGGATGTAGGGTTACAGGCCATAAGCTCAACTCTCAGAAGTGTGTATGCATGGGAGGCAGATGTCTGCTACCCACTCGGACATGGGAGTTGGAACCTAGCTACACTCCTATTGAAGAAGGATGTTGGAAATCGCTGTATTCAACTCAGATACACGGGAGTTCAGGCCCAATGCTTACACATGCTTTTCCCGCAACCCATCCCAGCCACTAACATAAGGAGGTTAGCAGGTACGTCTACAGTCAGGCAGGATGCGGGAGGGTTCTGCCCTGTCCTCAGCTCTCACAGGGAAGCTTGCCTAGAAGCCAGCTCTCAACTAGCTGCATTCTTATGACAGTGTGAAGGTAGCAGTATTCTGAGTAAGGAGGTTCCCAGATTACCACTCTACTGCACCTGGAGATACCGTCCAGGTGTGCATTGTTAACTTGCGTCTCAGAAGCCTCTGGCAAAAGTCTCTGGTGAAGACGTGGGAAACTCACTCTGCAGGCAGTGTGGAACTGTGAGGGACTGAGGGTGAGCTCAACTCTCAGCAGTAAGATGATTTTGGACAAGGCGTTCAGCTACCTTCTCACATATGGAACTTAGTATGTAGCACCAGTCTACCCCAGGAATTACTGGGAAATCGCTGGATTGAGCTTGGTGGCACTAGTCTTGTGTGCCGGGAGATTCCAGTTACCTCTCCCAACACTTCGGTGAAGCAGCGAGCCTAGGCCTTTTGGAAGCGAAAGGTAGCTGCAGGCAGGAGGTAGGCTTACAGGCCATAAGCTCAACTCTCAGAAGTGTGTATACATGGGAGGCAGATGTCTGCTACCCACTCGGACATGCGAGTGGGAACCTAGCTACACTCTGATGAAGAAGGACTTTGGAAATCGCTGTATTCAACTCAGATACACGTGGGTTCAGGCACAACGATTCCACATGCTTTTCTCACAACGTTTCCCTGCCACTAACATGAGGACGTTAGCAGCTCCTTCTACAGTCAAGCAGGATGCGGGAGGGTTGTGCCCTGTCCTTAGCTCTCACAGGGAAGCAGGCCTTGAAGCCAGCTGTCAACTAGCTGCATTCTTATGGCAGGGTGAAGGTAGCAGGATTCTGAGACAGGAGGTTCCCAGGTTACCACTCTACTGGACCTGGAGATACCCTCCAGGTCTGCATTGTTAACTTGCGTCTCAGAAGCCTCTGGCAAACGTCTCTGGTGAAGACGTGCGAAACTCACTGTGCAGGCAGTGTGGAACTGTGAGGGACTGAGGGTGAGCTCAACTCTCAGAAGTAAGATGTTTTTGGACAAGGCGTTCAACTACATACTCACGTATGGAACTTAGTATGTAGCACCAGTCTACCCCAGGAATTACTAGGAAATCGCTTGATTGAGCTTGGAGGCACTCGTCTTGTGTGCCGGGAGATTCCAGTTACCTCTCCCAACACTTGCGTCAAGCAGCGAGCCTAGGCCTTTTGGAAGCGAAAGGTAGCGGCAGGCAGGATGTAGGGTTACAGGCCATAAGCTCAACTCTCAGAAGTGTGTATGCATGGGAGGCAGATGTCTGCTACCCACTCGGACATGGGAGTTGGAACCTAGCTACACTCCTATTGAAGAAGGATGTTGGAAATCGCTGTATTCAACTCAGATACACGGGAGTTCAGGCCCAATGCTTACACATGCTTTTCCCGCAACCCATCCCAGCCACTAACATAAGGAGGTTAGCAGGTACGTCTACAGTCAGGCAGGATGCGGGAGGGTTCTGCCCTGTCCTCAGCTCTCACAGGGAAGCTTGCCTAGAAGCCAGCTCTCAACTAGCTGCATTCTTATGACAGTGTGAAGGTAGCAGTATTCTGAGTAAGGAGGTTCCCAGATTACCACTCTACTGCACCTGGAGATACCGTCCAGGTGTGCATTGTTAACTTGCGTCTCAGAAGCCTCTGGCAAAAGTCTCTGGTGAAGACGTGGGAAACTCACTCTGCAGGCAGTGTGGAACTGTGAGGGACTGAGGGTGAGCTCAACTCTCAGCAGTAAGATGATTTTGGACAAGGCGTTCAGCTACCTTCTCACATATGGAACTTAGTATGTAGCACCAGTCTACCCCAGGAATTACTGGGAAATCGCTGGATTGAGCTTGGTGGCACTAGTCTTGTGTGCCGGGAGATTCCAGTTACCTCTCCCAACACTTGCGTCAAGCAGCGAGCCTAGGCCTTTTGGAAGCGAAAGGTAGCTGCAGGCAGGAGGTAGGCTTACAGGCCATAAGCTCAACTCTCAGAAGTGTGTATACATGGGAGGCAGATGTCTGCTACCCACTCGGACATGCGAGTGGGAACCTAGCTACACTCTGATGAAGAAGGACTTTGGAAATCGCTGTATTCAACTCAGATACACGTGGGTTCAGGCACAACGATTCCACATGCTTTTCTCACAACGTTTCCCTGCCACTAACATGAGGACGTTAGCAGCGCCTTCTACAGTCAAGCAGGATGCGGGAGGGTTGTGCCCTGTCCTTAGCTCTCACAGGGAAGCAGGCCTTGAAGCCAGCTGTCAACTAGCTGCATTCTTATGGCAGGGTGAAGGTAGCAGGATTCTGAGACAGGAGGTTCCCAGGTTACCACTCTACTGGACCTGGAGATACCCTCCAGGTCTGCATTGTTAACTTGCGTCTCAGAAGCCTCTGGCAAACGTCTCTGGTGAAGACGTGCGAAACTCACTGTGCAGGCAGTGTGGAACTGTGAGGGACTGAGGGTGAGCTCAACTCTCAGAAGTAAGATGTTTTTGGACAAGGCGTTCAACTACATACTCACGTATGGAACTTAGTATGTAGCACCAGTCTGCCCCAGGAATTACTAGGAAATCGCTGGATTGAGCTTGGTGGCACTAGTCTTGTGTGCCGGGAGATTCCAGTTACGTCTCCCAACACTTCGGTGAAGCAGCGAGCCTAGGCCTTTTGGAAGCGAAAGGTAGCTGCAGGCAGGAGGTAGGCTTACAGGCCATAAGCTCAACTCTCAGAAGTGTGTATACATGGGAGGCAGATGTCTGCTACCCACTCGGACATGCGAGTGGGAACCTAGCTACACTCTGATGAAGAAGGACTTTGGAAATCGCTGTATTCAACTCAGATACACGTGGGTTCAGGCACAACGATTCCACATGCTTTTCTCACAACGTTTCCCTGCCACTAACATGAGGACGTTAGCAGCTCCTTCTACAGTCAAGCAGGATGCGGGAGGCTTGTGCCCTCTCCTCAGCTCTCACAGGGAAGCAGGCCTTGAAGTCAGCTGTCAACTAGCTGCATTCTTATGGCAGGGTGAAGGTAGCAGGATTCTGAGACAGGAGGTTCCCAGGTTACCACTCTACTGGACCTGGAGATACCCTCCAGGTCTGCATTGTTAACTTGCGTCTCAGAAGCCTCTGGCAAACGTCTCTGGTGAAGACGTGCGAAACTCACTGTGCAGGCAGTGTGGAACTGTGAGGGACTGAGGGTGAGCTCAACTCTCAGAAGTAAGATGTTTTTGGACAAGGCGTTCAACTACATACTCACGTATGGAACTTAGTATGTAGCACCAGTCTACCCCAGGAATTACTAGGAAATCGCTTGATTGAGCTTGGAGGCACTCGTCTTGTGTGCCGGGAGATTCCAGTTACCTCTCCCAACACTTGCGTCAAGCAGCGAGCCTAGGCCTTTTGGAAGCGAAAGGTAGCGGCAGGCAGGATGTAGGGTTACAGGCCATAAGCTCAACTCTCAGAAGTGTGTATGCATGGGAGGCAGATGTCTGCTACCCACTCGGACATGGGAGTTGGAACCTAGCTACACTCCTATTGAAGAAGGATGTTGGAAATCGCTGTATTCAACTCAGATACACGGGAGTTCAGGCCCAATGCTTACACATGCTTTTCCCGCAACCCATCCCAGCCACTAACATAAGGAGGTTAGCAGGTACGTCTACAGTCAGGCAGGATGCGGGAGGGTTCTGCCCTGTCCTCAGCTCTCACAGGGAAGCTTGCCTAGAAGCCAGCTCTCAACTAGCTGCATTCTTATGACAGTGTGAAGGTAGCAGTATTCTGAGTAAGGAGGTTCCCAGATTACCACTCTACTGCACCTGGAGATACCGTCCAGGTGTGCATTGTTAACTTGCGTCTCAGAAGCCTCTGGCAAAAGTCTCTGGTGAAGACGTGGGAAACTCACTCTGCAGGCAGTGTGGAACTGTGAGGGACTGAGGGTGAGCTCAACTCTCAGCAGTAAGATGATTTTGGACAAGGCGTTCAGCTACCTTCTCACATATGGAACTTAGTATGTAGCACCAGTCTACCCCAGGAATTACTGGGAAATCGCTGGATTGAGCTTGGTGGCACTAGTCTTGTGTGCCGGGAGATTCCAGTTACCTCTCCCAACACTTCGGTGAAGCAGCGAGCCTAGGCCTTTTGGAAGCGAAAGGTAGCTGCAGGCAGGAGGTAGGCTTACAGGCCATAAGCTCAACTCTCAGAAGTGTGTATACATGGGAGGCAGATGTCTGCTACCCACTCGGACATGCGAGTGGGAACCTAGCTACACTCTGATGAAGAAGGACTTTGGAAATCGCTGTATTCAACTCAGATACACGTGGGTTCAGGCACAACGATTCCACATGCTTTTCTCACAACGTTTCCCTGCCACTAACATGAGGACGTTAGCAGCGCCTTCTACAGTCAAGCAGGATGCGGGAGGGTTGTGCCCTGTCCTTAGCTCTCACAGGGAAGCAGGCCTTGAAGCCAGCTGTCAACTAGCTGCATTCTTATGGCAGGATGAAGGTAGCAGGATTCTGAGACAGGAGGTTCCCAGGTTACCACTCTACTGGACCTGGAGATACCCTCCAGGTCTGCATTGTTAACTTGCGTCTCAGAAGCCTCTGGCAAACGTCTCTGGTGAAGACGTGCGAAACTCACTGTGCAGGCAGTGTGGAACTGTGAGGGACTGAGGGTGAGCTCAACTCTGAGAAGTAAGATGTTTTTGGACAAGGCGTTCAACTACATACTCACGTATGGAACTTAGTATGTAGCACCAGTCTACCCCAGGAATTACTAGGAAATCGCTGGATTGAGCTTGGTGGCACTAGTCTTGTGTGCCGGGAGATTCCAGTTACCTCTCCCAACACTTGCGTCAAGCAGCGAGCCTATGCCTTTTGGAAGCGAAAGGTAGCTGCAGGCAGGAGGTAGGCTTACAGGCCATAAGCTCAACTCTCAGAAGTGTGTATACATGGGAGGCAGATGTCTGCTACCCACTCGGACATGCGAGTGGGAACCTAGCTACACTCTGATGAAGAAGGACTTTGGAAATCGCTGTATTCAACTCAGATACACGTGGGTTCAGGCACAACGATTCCACATGCTTTTCTCACAACGTTTCCCTGCCACTAACATGAGGACGTTAGCAGCTCCTTCTACAGTCAAGCAGGATGCGGGAGGGTTGTGCCCTCTCCTCCGCTCTCACAGGGAAGCAGGCCTTGAAGCCAGCTGTCAACTAGCTGCATTCTTATGGCAGGGTGAAGGTAGCAGGATTCTGAGACAGGAGGTTCCCAGGTTACCACTCTACTGGACCTGGAGATACCCTCCAGGTCTGCATTGTTAACTTGCGTCTCAGAAGCCTCTGGCAAACGTCTCTGGTGAAGACGTGCGAAACTCACTGTGCAGGCAGTGTGGAACTGTGAGGGACTGAGGGTGAGCTCAACTCTCAGAAGTAAGATGTTTTTGGACAAGGCGTTCAACTACATACTCACGTATGGAACTTAGTATGTAGCACCAGTCTACCCCAGGAATTACTAGGAAATCGCTTGATTGAGCTTGGAGGCACTCGTCTTGTGTGCCGGGAGATTCCAGTTACCTCTCCCAACACTTGCGTCAAGCAGCGAGCCTAGGCCTTTTGGAAGCGAAAGGTAGCGGCAGGCAGGATGTAGGGTTACAGGCCATAAGCTCAACTCTCAGAAGTGTGTATGCATGGGAGGCAGATGTCTGCTACCCACTCGGACATGGGAGTTGGAACCTAGCTACACTCCTATTGAAGAAGGATGTTGGAAATCGCTGTATTCAACTCAGATACACGGGAGTTCAGGCCCAATGCTTACACATGCTTTTCCCGCAACCCATCCCAGCCACTAACATAAGGAGGTTAGCAGGTACGTCTACAGTCAGGCAGGATGCGGGAGGGTTCTGCCCTGTCCTCAGCTCTCACAGGGAAGCTTGCCTAGAAGCCAGCTCTCAACTAGCTGCATTCTTATGACAGTGTGAAGGTAGCAGTATTCTGAGTAAGGAGGTTCCCAGATTACCACTCTACTGCACCTGGAGATACCGTCCAGGTGTGCATTGTTAACTTGCGTCTCAGAAGCCTCTGGCAAAAGTCTCTGGTGAAGACGTGGGAAACTCACTCTGCAGGCAGTGTGGAACTGTGAGGGACTGAGGGTGAGCTCAACTCTCAGCAGTAAGATGATTTTGGACAAGGCGTTCAGCTACCTTCTCACATATGGAACTTAGTATGTAGCACCAGTCTACCCCAGGAATTACTGGGAAATCGCTGGATTGAGCTTGGTGGCACTAGTCTTGTGTGCCGGGAGATTCCAGTTACCTCTCCCAACACTTGCGTCAAGCAGCGAGCCTAGGCCTTTTGGAAGCTAAAGGTAGTGGCAGGCAGGATGTAGGGTTACAGGCCATAAGCTCAACTCTCAGAAGTGTGTATGCATGGGAGGCAGATGTCTGCTACCCACTCGGACATGGGAGTTGGAACCTAGCTACACTCCTATTGAAGAAGGATGTTGGAAATCGCTGTATTCAACTCAGATACACGGGAGTTCAGGCCCAATGCTTACACATGCTTTTCCCGCAACCCATCCCAGCCACTAACATAAGGAGGTTAGCAGGTACGTCTACAGTCAGGCAGGATGCGGGAGGGTTCTGCCCTGTCCTCAGCTCTCACAGGGAAGCTTGCCTAGAAGCCAGCTCTCAACTAGCTGCATTCTTATGACAGTGTGAAGGTAGCAGTATTCTGAGTAAGGAGGTTCCCAGATTACCACTCTACTGGACCTGGAGATACCGTCCAGGTGTGCATTGTTAACTTGCGTCTCAGAAGCCTCTGGCAAAAGTCTCTGGTGAAGACGTGGGAAACTCACTCTGCAGGCAGTGTGGAACTGTGAGGGACTGAGGGTGAGCTCAACTCTCAGCAGTAAGATGATTTTGGACAAGGCGTTCAGCTACCTTCTCACATATGGAACTTAGTATGTAGCACCAGTCTACCCCAGGAATTACTGGGAAATCGCTGGATTGAGCTTGGTGGCACTAGTCTTGTGTGCCGGGAGATTCCAGTTACCTCTCCCAACACTTGCGTCAAGCAGCGAGCCTAGGCCTTTTGGAAGCGAAAGGTAGCTGCAGGCAGGAGGTAGGCTTACAGGCCATAAGCTCAACTCTCAGAAGTGTGTATACATGGGAGGCAGATGTCTGCTACCCACTCGGACATGCGAGTGGGAACCTAGCTACACTCTGATGAAGAAGGACTTTGGAAATCGCTGTATTCAACTCAGATACACGTGGGTTCAGGCACAACGATTCCACATGCTTTTCTCACAACGTTTCCCTGCCACTAACATGAGGACGTTAGCAGCTCCTTCTACAGTCAAGCAGGATGCGGGAGGGTTGTGCCCTGTCCTTAGCTCTCACAGGGAAGCAGGCCTTGAAGCCAGCTGTCAACTAGCTGCTTTCTTATGGCAGGGTGAAGGTAGCAGGATTCTGAGACAGGAGGTTCCCAGGTTACCACTCTACTGGACCTGGAGATACCCTCCAGGTCTGCATTGTTAACTTGCGTCTCAGAAGCCTCTGGCAAACGTCTCTGGTGAAGACGTGCGAAACTCACTGTGCAGGCAGTGTGGAACTGTGAGGGACTGAGGGTGAGCTCAACTCTCAGAAGTAAGATGTTTTTGGACAAGGCGTTCAACTACATACTCACGTATGGAACTTAGTATGTAGCACCAGTCTACCCCAGGAATTACTAGGAAATCGCTTGATTGAGCTTGGAGGCACTCGTCTTGTGTGCCGGGAGATTCCAGTTACCTCTCCCAACACTTGCGTCAAGCAGCGAGCCTAGGCCTTTTGGAAGCGAAAGGTAGCGGCAGGCAGGATGTAGGGTTACAGGCCATAAGCTCAAGTCTCAGAAGTGTGTATGCATGGGAGGCAGATGTCTGCTACCCACTCGGACATGGGAGTTGGAACCTAGCTACACTCCTATTGAAGAAGGATGTTGGAAATCGCTGTATTCAACTCAGATACACGGGAGTTCAGGCCCAATGCTTACACATGCTTTTCCCGCAACCCATCCCAGCCACTAACATAAGGAGGTTAGCAGGTACGTCTACAGTCAGGCAGGATGCGGGAGGGTTCTGCCCTGTCCTCAGCTCTCACAGGGAAGCTTGCCTAGAAGCCAGCTCTCAACTAGCTGCATTCTTATGACAGTGTGAAGGTAGCAGTATTCTGAGTAAGGAGGTTCCCAGATTACCACTCTACTGCACCTGGAGATACCGTCCAGGTGTGCATTGTTAACTTGCGTCTCAGAAGCCTCTGGCAAAAGTCTCTGGTGAAGACGTGGGAAACTCACTCTGCAGGCAGTGTGGAACTGTGAGGGACTGAGGGTGAGCTCAACTCTCAGCAGTAAGATGATTTTGGACAAGGCGTTCAGCTACCTTCTCACATATGGAACTTAGTATGTAGCACCAGTCTACCCCAGGAATTACTGGGAAATCGCTGGATTGAGCTTGGTGGCACTAGTCTTGTGTGCCGGGAGATTCCAGTTACCTCTCCCAACACTTCGGTGAAGCAGCGAGCCTAGGCCTTTTGGAAGCGAAAGGTAGCTGCAGGCAGGAGGTAGGCTTACAGGCCATAAGCTCAACTCTCAGAAGTGTGTATACATGGGAGGCAGATGTCTGCTACCCACTCGGACATGCGAGTGGGAACCTAGCTACACTCTGATGAAGAAGGACTTTGGAAATCGCTGTATTCAACTCAGATACACGTGGGTTCAGGCACAACGATTCCACATGCTTTTCTCACAACGTTTCCCTGCCACTAACATGAGGACGTTAGCAGCGCCTTCTACAGTCAAGCAGGATGCGGGAGGGTTGTGCCCTGTCCTTAGCTCTCACAGGGAAGCAGGCCTTGAAGCCAGCTGTCAACTAGCTGCATTCTTATGGCAGGATGAAGGTAGCAGGATTCTGAGACAGGAGGTTCCCAGGTTACCACTCTACTGGACCTGGAGATACCCTCCAGGTCTGCATTGTTAACTTGCGTCTCAGAAGCCTCTGGCAAACGTCTCTGGTGAAGACGTGCGAAACTCACTGTGCAGGCAGTGTGGAACTGTGAGGGACTGAGGGTGAGCTCAACTCTGAGAAGTAAGATGTTTTTGGACAAGGCGTTCAACTACATACTCACGTATGGAACTTAGTATGTAGCACCAGTCTACCCCAGGAATTACTAGGAAATCGCTGGATTGAGCTTGGTGGCACTAGTCTTGTGTGCCGGGAGATTCCAGTTACCTCTCCCAACACTTGCGTCAAGCAGCGAGCCTATGCCTTTTGGAAGCGAAAGGTAGCTGCAGGCAGGAGGTAGGCTTACAGGCCATAAGCTCAACTCTCAGAAGTGTGTATACATGGGAGGCAGATGTCTGCTACCCACTCGGACATGCGAGTGGGAACCTAGCTACACTCTGATGAAGAAGGACTTTGGAAATCGCTGTATTCAACTCAGATACACGTGGGTTCAGGCACAACGATTCCACATGCTTTTCTCACAACGTTTCCCTGCCACTAACATGAGGACGTTAGCAGCTCCTTCTACAGTCAAGCAGGATGCGGGAGGGTTGTGCCCTCTCCTCCGCTCTCACAGGGAAGCAGGCCTTGAAGCCAGCTGTCAACTAGCTGCATTCTTATGGCAGGGTGAAGGTAGCAGGATTCTGAGACAGGAGGTTCCCAGGTTACCACTCTACTGGACCTGGAGATACCCTCCAGGTCTGCATTGTTAACTTGCATCTCAGAAGCCTCTGGCAAACGTCTCTGGTGAAGACGTGCGAAACTCACTGTGCAGGCAGTGTGGAACTGTGAGGGACTGAGGGTGAGCTCAACTCTCAGAAGTAAGATGTTTTTGGACAAGGCGTTCAACTACATACTCACGTATGGAACTTAGTATGTAGCACCAGTCTACCCCAGGAATTACTAGGAAATCGCTTGATTGAGCTTGGAGGCACTCGTCTTGTGTGCCGGGAGATTCCAGTTACCTCTCCCAACACTTGCGTCAAGCAGCGAGCCTAGGCCTTTTGGAAGCGAAAGGTAGCGGCAGGCAGGATGTAGGGTTACAGGCCATAAGCTCAACTCTCAGAAGTGTGTATGCATGGGAGGCAGATGTCTGCTACCCACTCGGACATGGGAGTTGGAACCTAGCTACACTCCTATTGAAGAAGGATGTTGGAAATCGCTGTATTCAACTCAGATACACGGGAGTTCAGGCCCAATGCTTACACATGCTTTTCCCGCAACCCATCCCAGCCACTAACATAAGGAGGTTAGCAGGTACGTCTACAGTCAGGCAGGATGCGGGAGGGTTCTGCCCTGTCCTCAGCTCTCACAGGGAAGCTTGCCTAGAAGCCAGCTCTCAACTAGCTGCATTCTTATGACAGTGTGAAGGTAGCAGTATTCTGAGTAAGGAGGTTCCCAGATTACCACTCTACTGCACCTGGAGATACCGTCCAGGTGTGCATTGTTAACTTGCGTCTCAGAAGCCTCTGGCAAAAGTCTCTGGTGAAGACGTGGGAAACTCACTCTGCAGGCAGTGTGGAACTGTGAGGGACTGAGGGTGAGCTCAACTCTCAGCAGTAAGATGATTTTGGACAAGGCGTTCAGCTACCTTCTCACATATGGAACTTAGTATGTAGCACCAGTCTACCCCAGGAATTACTGGGAAATCGCTGGATTGAGCTTGGTGGCACTAGTCTTGTGTGCCGGGAGATTCCAGTTACCTCTCCCAACACTTGCGTCAAGCAGCGAGCCTAGGCCTTTTGGAAGCTAAAGGTAGTGGCAGGCAGGATGTAGGGTTACAGGCCATAAGCTCAACTCTCAGAAGTGTGTATGCATGGGAGGCAGATGTCTGCTACCCACTCGGACATGGGAGTTGGAACCTAGCTACACTCCTATTGAAGAAGGATGTTGGAAATCGCTGTATTCAACTCAGATACACGGGAGTTCAGGCCCAATGCTTACACATGCTTTTCCCGCAACCCATCCCAGCCACTAACATAAGGAGGTTAGCAGGTACGTCTACAGTCAGGCAGGATGCGGGAGGGTTCTGCCCTGTCCTCAGCTCTCACAGGGAAGCTTGCCTAGAAGCCAGCTCTCAACTAGCTGCATTCTTATGACAGTGTGAAGGTAGCAGTATTCTGAGTAAGGAGGTTCCCAGATTACCACTCTACTGGACCTGGAGATACCGTTCAGGTGTGCATTGTTAACTTGCGTCTCAGAAGCCTCTGGCAAAAGTCTCTGGTGAAGACGTGGGAAACTCACTCTGCAGGCAGTGTGGAACTGTGAGGGACTGAGGGTGAGCTCAACTCTCAGCAGTAAGATGATTTTGGACAAGGCGTTCAGCTACCTTCTCACATATGGAACTTAGTATGTAGCACCAGTCTACCCCAGGAATTACTGGGAAATCGCTGGATTGAGCTTGGTGGCACTAGTCTTGTGTGCCGGGAGATTCCAGTTACCTCTCCCAACACTTGCGTCAAGCAGCGAGCCTAGGCCTTTTGGAAGCGAAAGGTAGCTGCAGGCAGGAGGTAGGCTTACAGGCCATAAGCTCAACTCTCAGAAGTGTGTATACATGGGAGGCAGATGTCTGCTACCCACTCGGACATGCGAGTGGGAACCTAGCTACACTCTGATGAAGAAGGACTTTGGAAATCGCTGTATTCAACTCAGATACACGTGGGTTCAGGCACAACGATTCCACATGCTTTTCTCACAACGTTTCCCTGCCACTAACATGAGGACGTTAGCAGCTCCTTCTACAGTCAAGCAAGATGCGGGAGGGTTGTGCCCTGTCCTTAGCTCTCACAGGGAAGCAGGCCTTGAAGCCAGCTGTCAACTAGCTGCTTTCTTATGGCAGGGTGAAGGTAGCAGGATTCTGAGACAGGAGGTTCCCAGGTTACCACTCTACTGGACCTGGAGATACCCTCCAGGTCTGCATTGTTAACTTGCGTCTCAGAAGCCTCTGGCAAACGTCTCTGGTGAAGACGTGCGAAACTCACTGTGCAGGCAGTGTGGAACTGTGAGGGACTGAGGGTGAGCTCAACTCTCAGAAGTAAGATGTTTTTGGACAAGGCGTTCAACTACATACTCACGTATGGAACTTAGTATGTAGCACCAGTCTACCCCAGGAATTACTAGGAAATCGCTTGATTGAGCTTGGAGGCACTCGTCTTGTGTGCCGGGAGATTCCATTTACCTCTCCCAACACTTGCGTCAAGCAGCGAGCCTAGGCCTTTTGGAAGCGAAAGGTAGCGGCAGGCAGGATGTAGGGTTACAGGCCATAAGCTCAACTCTCAGAAGTGTGTATGCATGGGAGGCAGATGTCTGCTACCCACTCGGACATGGGAGTTGGAACCTAGCTACACTCCTATTGAAGAAGGATGTTGGAAATCGCTGTATTCAACTCAGATACACGGGAGTTCAGGCCCAATGCTTACACATGCTTTTCCCGCAACCCATCCCAGCCACTAACATAAGGAGGTTAGCAGGTACGTCTACAGTCAGGCAGGATGCGGGAGGGTTCTGCCCTGTCCTCAGCTCTCACAGGGAAGCTTGCCTAGAAGCCAGCTCTCAACTAGCTGCATTCTTATGACAGTGTGAAGGTAGCAGTATTCTGAGTAAGGAGGTTCCCAGATTACCACTCTACTGCACCTGGAGATACCGTCCAGGTGTGCATTGTTAACTTGCGTCTCAGAAGCCTCTGGCAAAAGTCTCTGGTGAAGACGTGGGAAACTCACTCTGCAGGCAGTGTGGAACTGTGAGGGACTGAGGGTGAGCTCAACTCTCAGCAGTAAGATGATTTTGGACAAGGCGTTCAGCTACCTTCTCACATATGGAACTTAGTATGTAGCACCAGTCTACCCCAGGAATTACTGGGAAATCGCTGGATTGAGCTTGGTGGCACTAGTCTTGTGTGCCGGGAGATTCCAGTTACCTCTCCCAACACTTCGGTGAAGCAGCGAGCCTAGGCCTTTTGGAAGCGAAAGGTAGCTGCAGGCAGGAGGTAGGCTTACAGGCCATAAGCTCAACTCTCAGAAGTGTGTATACATGGGAGGCAGATGTCTGCTACCCACTCGGACATGCGAGTGGGAACCTAGCTACACTCTGATGAAGAAGGACTTTGGAAATCGCTGTATTCAACTCAGATACACGTGGGTTCAGGCACAACGATTCCACATGCTTTTCTCACAACGTTTCCCTGCCACTAACATGAGGACGTTAGCAGCGCCTTCTAAAGTCAAGCAGGATGCGGGAGGGTTGTGCCCTGTCCTTAGCTCTCACAGGGAAGCAGGCCTTGAAGCCAGCTGTCAACTAGCTGCATTCTTATGGCAGGATGAAGGTAGCAGGATTCTGAGACAGGAGGTTCCCAGGTTACCACTCTACTGGACCTGGAGATACCCTCCAGGTCTGCATTGTTAACTTGCGTCTCAGAAGCCTCTGGCAAACGTCTCTGGTGAAGACGTGCGAAACTCACTGTGCAGGCAGTGTGGAACTGTGAGGGACTGAGGGTGAGCTCAACTCTGAGAAGTAAGATGTTTTTGGACAAGGCGTTCAACTACATACTCACGTATGGAACTTAGTATGTAGCACCAGTCTACCCCAGGAATTACTAGGAAATCGCTGGATTGAGCTTGGTGGCACTAGTCTTGTGTGCCGGGAGATTCCAGTTACCTCTCCCAACACTTGCGTCAAGCAGCGAGCCTATGCCTTTTGGAAGCGAAAGGTAGCTGCAGGCAGGAGGTAGGCTTACAGGCCATAAGCTCAACTCTCAGAAGTGTGTATACATGGGAGGCAGATGTCTGCTACCCACTCGGACATGCGAGTGGGAACCTAGCTACACTCTGATGAAGAAGGACTTTGGAAATCGCTGTATTCAACTCAGATACACGTGGGTTCAGGCACAACGATTCCACATGCTTTTCTCACAACGTTTCCCTGCCACTAACATGAGGACGTTAGCAGCTCCTTCTACAGTCAAGCAGGATGCGGGAGGGTTGTGCCCTCTCCTCCGCTCTCACAGGGAAGCAGGCCTTGAAGCCAGCTGTCAACTAGCTGCATTCTTATGGCAGGGTGAAGGTAGCAGGATTCTGAGACAGGAGGTTCCCAGGTTACCACTCTACTGGACCTGGAGATACCCTCCAGGTCTGCATTGTTAACTTGCGTCTCAGAAGCCTCTGGCAAACGTCTCTGGTGAAGACGTGCGAAACTCACTGTGCAGGCAGTGTGGAACTGTGAGGGACTGAGGGTGAGCTCAACTCTCAGAAGTAAGATGTTTTTGGACAAGGCGTTCAACTACATACTCACGTATGGAACTTAGTATGTAGCACCAGTCTACCCCAGGAATTACTAGGAAATCGCTTGATTGAGCTTGGAGGCACTCGTCTTGTGTGCCGGGAGATTCCAGTTACCTCTCCCAACACTTGCGTCAAGCAGCGAGCCTAGGCCTTTTGGAAGCGAAAGGTAGCGGCAGGCAGGATGTAGGGTTACAGGCCATAAGCTCAACTCTCAGAAGTGTGTATGCATGGGAGGCAGATGTCTGCTACCCACTCGGACATGGGAGTTGGAACCTAGCTACACTCCTATTGAAGAAGGATGTTGGAAATCGCTGTATTCAACTCAGATACACGGGAGTTCAGGCCCAATGCTTACACATGCTTTTCCCGCAACCCATCCCAGCCACTAACATAAGGAGGTTAGCAGGTACGTCTACAGTCAGGCAGGATGCGGGAGGGTTCTGCCCTGTCCTCAGCTCTCACAGGGAAGCTTGCCTAGAAGCCAGCTCTCAACTAGCTGCATTCTTATGACAGTGTGAAGGTAGCAGTATTCTGAGTAAGGAGGTTCCCAGATTACCACTCTACTGCACCTGGAGATACCGTCCAGGTGTGCATTGTTAACTTGCGTCTCAGAAGCCTCTGGCAAAAGTCTCTGGTGAAGACGTGGGAAACTCACTCTGCAGGCAGTGTGGAACTGTGAGGGACTGAGGGTGAGCTCAACTCTCAGCAGTAAGATGATTTTGGACAAGGCGTTCAGCTACCTTCTCACATATGGAACTTAGTATGTAGCACCAGTCTACCCCTGGAATTACTGGGAAATCGCTGGATTGAGCTTGGTGGCACTAGTCTTGTGTGCCGGGAGATTCCAGTTACCTCTCCCAACACTTGCGTCAAGCAGCGAGCCTAGGCCTTTTGGAAGCTAAAGGTAGTGGCAGGCAGGATGTAGGGTTACAGGCCATAAGCTCAACTCTCAGAAGTGTGTATGCATGGGAGGCAGATGTCTGCTACCCACTCGGACATGGGAGTTGGAACCTAGCTACACTCCTATTGAAGAAGGATGTTGGAAATCGCTGTATTCAACTCAGATACACGGGAGTTCAGGCCCAATGCTTACACATGCTTTTCCCGCAACCCATCCCAGCCACTAACATAAGGAGGTTAGCAGGTACGTCTACAGTCAGGCAGGATGCGGGAGGGTTCTGCCCTGTCCTCAGCTCTCACAGGGAAGCTTGCCTAGAAGCCAGCTCTCAACTAGCTGCATTCTTATGACAGTGTGAAGGTAGCAGTATTCTGAGTAAGGAGGTTCCCAGATTACCACTCTACTGGACCTGGAGATACCGTCCAGGTGTGCATTGTTAACTTGCGTCTCAGAAGCCTCTGGCAAAAGTCTCTGGTGAAGACGTGGGAAACTCACTCTGCAGGCAGTGTGGAACTGTGAGGGACTGAGGGTGAGCTCAACTCTCAGCAGTAAGATGATTTTGGACAAGGCGTTCAGCTACCTTCTCACATATGGAACTTAGTATGTAGCACCAGTCTACCCCAGGAATTACTGGGAAATCGCTGGATTGAGCTTGGTGGCACTAGTCTTGTGTGCCGGGAGATTCCAGTTACCTCTCCCAACACTTGCGTCAAGCAGCGAGCCTAGGCCTTTTGGAAGCGAAAGGTAGCTGCAGGCAGGAGGTAGGCTTACAGGCCATAAGCTCAACTCTCAGAAGTGTGTATACATGGGAGGCAGATGTCTGCTACCCACTCGGACATGCGAGTGGGAACCTAGCTACACTCTGATGAAGAAGGACTTTGGAAATCGCTGTATTCAACTCAGATACACGTGGGTTCAGGCACAACGATTCCACATGCTTTTCTCACAACGTTTCCCTGCCACTAACATGAGGACGTTAGCAGCTCCTTCTACAGTCAAGCAGGATGCGGGAGGGTTGTGCCCTGTCCTTAGCTCTCACAGGGAAGCAGGCCTTGAAGCCAGCTGTCAACTAGCTGCATTCTTATGGCAGGGTGAATGTAGCAGGATTCTGAGACAGGAGGTTCCCAGGTTACCACTCTACTGGACCTGGAGATACCCTCCAGGTCTGCATTGTTAACTTGCGTCTCAGAAGCCTCTGGCAAACGTCTCTGGTGAAGACGTGCGAAACTCACTGTGCAGGCAGTGTGGAACTGTGAGGGACTGAGGGTGAGCTCAACTCTCAGAAGTAAGATGTTTTTGGACAAGGCGTTCAACTACATACTCACGTATGGAACTTAGTATGTAGCACCAGTCTACCCCAGGAATTACTAGGAAATCGCTTGATTGAGCTTGGAGGCACTCGTCTTGTGTGCCGGGAGATTCCAGTTACCTCTCCCAACACTTGCGTCAAGCAGCGAGCCTAGGCCTTTTGGAAGCGAAAGGTAGCGGCAGGCAGGATGTAGGGTTACAGGCCATAAGCTCAACTCTCAGAAGTGTGTATGCATGGGAGGCAGATGTCTGCTACCCACTCGGACATGGGAGTTGGAACCTAGCTACACTCCTATTGAAGAAGGATGTTGGAAATCGCTGTATTCAACTCAGATACACGGGAGTTCAGGCCCAATGCTTACACATGCTTTTCCCGCAACCCATCCCAGCCACTAACATAAGGAGGTTAGCAGGTACGTCTACAGTCAGGCAGGATGCGGGAGGGTTCTGCCCTGTCCTCAGCTCTCACAGGGAAGCTTGCCTAGAAGCCAGCTCTCAACTAGCTGCATTCTTATGACAGTGTGAAGGTAGCAGTATTCTGAGTAAGGAGGTTCCCAGATTACCACTCTACTGCACCTGGAGATACCGTCCAGGTGTGCATTGTTAACTTGCGTCTCAGAAGCCTCTGGCAAACGTCTCTGGTGAAGACGTGCGAAACTCACTCTGCAGGCAGTGTGGAACTGTGAGGGACTGAGGGTGAGCTCAACTCTCAGCAGTAAGATGATTTTGGACAAGGCGTTCAGCTACCTTCTCACATATGGAACTTAGTATGTAGCACCAGTCTACCCCAGAAATTACTGGGAAATCGCTGGATTGAGCTTGGTGGCACTAGTCTTGTGTGCCGGGAGATTCCAGTTACCTCTCCCAACACTTGCGTCAAGCAGCGAGCCTAGGCCTTTTGGAAGCTAAAGGTAGTGGCAGGCAGGATGTAGGGTTACAGGCCATAAGCTCAACTCTCAGAAGTGTGTATGCATGGGAGGCAGATGTCTGCTACCCACTCGGACATGGGAGTTGGAACCTAGCTACACTCCTATTGAAGAAGGATGTTGGAAATCGCTGTATTCAACTCAGATACACGGGAGTTCAGGCCCAATGCTTACACATGCTTTTCCCGCAACCCATCCCAGCCACTAACATAAGGAGGTTAGCAGGTACGTCTACAGTCAGGCAGGATGCGGGAGGGTTCTGCCCTGTCCTCAGCTCTCACAGGGAAGCTTGCCTAGAAGCCAGCTCTCAACTAGCTGCATTCTTATGACAGTGTGAAGGTAGCAGTATTCTGAGTAAGGAGGTTCCCAGATTACCACTCTACTGCACCTGGAGATACCGTCCAGGTGTGCATTGTTAACTTGCGTCTCAGAAGCCTCTGGCAAAAGTCTCTGGTGAAGACGTGGGAAACTCACTCTGCAGGCAGTGTGGAACTGTGAGGGACTGAGGGTGAGCTCAACTCTCAGCAGTAAGATGATTTTGGACAAGGCGTTCAGCTACCTTCTCACATATGGAACTTAGTATGTAGCACCAGTCTACCCCAGGAATTACTGGGAAATCGCTGGATTGAGCTTGGTGGCACTAGTCTTGTGTGCCGGGAGATTCCAGTTACCTCTCCCAACACTTCGGTGAAGCAGCGAGCCTAGGCCTTTTGGAAGTGAAAGGTAGCTGCAGGCAGGAGGTAGGCTTACAGGCCATAAGCTCAACTCTCAGAAGTGTGTATACATGGGAGGCAGATGTCTGCTACCCACTCGGACATGCGAGTGGGAACCTAGCTACACTCTGATGAAGAAGGACTTTGGAAATCGCTGTATTCAACTCAGATACACGTGGGTTCAGGCACAACGATTCCACATGCTTTTCTCACAACGTTTCCCTGCCACTAACATGAGGACGTTAGCAGCTCCTTCTACAGTCAAGCAGGATGCGGGAGGGTTGTGCCCTGTCCTTAGCTCTCACAGGGAAGCAGGCCTTGAAGCCAGCTGTCAACTAGCTGCATTCTTATGGCAGTGTGAAGGTAGCAGTATTCTGAGACAGGAGGTTCCCAGGTTAATACTCTACTGGACCTGGAGATACCCTCCAGGTCTGCATTGTTAACTTGCGTCTCAGAAGCCTCTGGCAAACGTCTCTGGTGAAGACGTGCGAAACTCACTGTGCAGGCAGTGTGGAACTGTGAGGGACTGAGGGTGAGCTCAACTCTGAGAAGTAAGATGTTTTTGGACAAGGCGTTCAACTACATACTCACGTATGGAACTTAGTATGTAGCACCAGTCTACCCCAGGAATTACTGGGAAATCGCTGGATTGAGCTTGGTGGCACTAGTCTTGTGTGCCGGGAGATTCCAGTTACCTCTCCCAACACTTCGGTGAAGCAGCGAGCCTAGGCCTTTTGGAAGCGAAAGGTAGCTGCAGGCAGGAGGTAGGCTTACAGGCCATAAGCTCAACTCTCAGAAGTGTGTATACATGGGAGGCAGATGTCTGCTACCCACTCGGACATGCGAGTGGGAACCTAGCTACACTCTGATGAAGAAGGACTTTGGAAATCGCTGTATTCAACTCAGATACACGTGGGTTCAGGCACAACGATTCCACATGCTTTTCTCACAACGTTTCCCTGCCACTAACATGAGGACGTTAGCAGCTCCTTCTACAGTCAAGCAGGATGCGGGAGGGTTGTGCCCTGTCCTTAGCTCTCACAGGGAAGCAGGCCTTGAAGCCAGCTGTCAACTAGCTGCATTCTTATGGCAGGGTGAAGGTAGCAGTATTCTGAGACAGGAGGTTCCCAGGTTACCACTCTACTGGACCTGGAGATACCCTCCAGGTCTGCATTGTTAACTTGCGTCTCAGAAGCCTCTGGCAAACGTCTCTGGTGAAGACGTGCGAAACTCACTGTGCAGGCAGTGTGGAACTGTGAGGGACTGAGGGTGAGCTCAACTCTCAGAAGTAAGATGTTTTTGGACAAGGCGTTCAACTACATACTCACGTATGGAACTTAGTATGTAGCACCAGTCTACCCCAGGAATTACTAGGAAATCGCTTGATTGAGCTTGGAGGCACTCGTCTTGTGTGCCGGGAGATTCCAGTTACCTCTCCCAACACTTGCGTCAAGCAGCGAGCCTAGGCCTTTTGGAAGCGAAAGGTAGCGGCAGGCAGGATGTAGGGTTACAGGCCATAAGCTCAACTCTCAGAAGTGTGTATGCATGGGAGGCAGATGTCTGCTACCCACTCGGACATGGGAGTTGGAACCTAGCTACACTCCTATTGAAGAAGGATGTTGGAAATCGCTGTATTCAACTCAGATACACGGGAGTTCAGGCCCAATGCTTACACATGCTTTTCCCGCAACCCATCCCAGCCACTAACATAAGGAGGTTAGCAGGTACGTCTACAGTCAGGCAGGATGCGGGAGGGTTCTGCCCTGTCCTCAGCTCTCACAGGGAAGCTTGCCTAGAAGCCAGCTCTCAACTAGCTGCATTCTTATGACAGTGTGAAGGTAGCAGTATTCTGAGTAAGGAGGTTCCCAGATTACCACTCTACTGCACCTGGAGATACCGTCCAGGTGTGCATTGTTAACTTGCGTCTCAGAAGCCTCTGGCAAAAGTCTCTGGTGAAGACGTGGGAAACTCACTCTGCAGGCAGTGTGGAACTGTGAGGGACTGAGGGTGAGCTCAACTCTCAGCAGTAAGATGATTTTGGACAAGGCGTTCAGCTACCTTCTCACATATGGAACTTAGTATGTAGCACCAGTCTACCCCAGGAATTACTGGGAAATCGCTGGATTGAGCTTGGTGGCACTAGTCTTGTGTGCCGGGAGATTCCAGTTACCTCTCCCAACACTTGCGTCAAGCAGCGAGCCTAGGCCTTTTGGAAGCGAAAGGTAGCTGCAGGCAGGAGGTAGGCTTACAGGCCATAAGCTCAACTCTCAGAAGTGTGTATACATGGGAGGCAGATGTCTGCTACCCACTCGGACATGCGAGTGGGAACCTAGCTACACTCTGATGAAGAAGGACTTTGGAAATCGCTGTATTCAACTCAGATACACGTGGGTTCAGGCACAACGATTCCACATGCTTTTCTCACAACGTTTCCCTGCCACTAACATGAGGACGTTAGCAGCTCCTTCTACAGTCAAGCAGGATGCGGGAGGGTTGTGCCCTGTCCTTAGCTCTCACAGGGAAGCAGGCCTTGAAGCCAGCTGTCAACTAGCTGCATTCTTATGGCAGTGTGAAGGTAGCAGTATTCTGAGACAGGAGGTTCCCAGGTTACCACTCTACTGGACCTGGAGATACCCTCCAGGTCTGCATTGTTAACTTGCGTCTCAGAAGCCTCTGGCAAACGTCTCTGGTGAAGACGTGCGAAACTCACTGTGCAGGCAGTGTGGAACTGTGAGGGACTGAGGGTGAGCTCAACTCTCAGAAGTAAGATGTTTTTGGACAAGGCGTTCAACTACATACTCACGTATGGAACTTAGTATGTAGCACCAGTCTACCCCAGGAATTACTAGGAAATCGCTTGATTGAGCTTGGAGGCACTCGTCTTGTGTGCCGGGAGATTCCAGTTACCTCTCCCAACACTTGCGTCAAGCAGCGAGCCTAGGCCTTTTGGAAGCGAAAGGTAGCGGCAGGCAGGATGTAGGGTTACAGGCCATAAGCTCAACTCTCAGAAGTGTGTATGCATGGGAGGCAGATGTCTGCTACCCACTCGGACATGGGAGTTGGAACCTAGCTACACTCCTATTGAAGAAGGATGTTGGAAATCGCTGTATTCAACTCAGATACACGGGAGTTCAGGCCCAATGCTTACACATGCTTTTCCCGCAACCCATCCCAGCCACTAACATAAGGAGGTTAGCAGGTACGTCTACAGTCAGGCAGGATGCGGGAGGGTTCTGCCCTGTCCTCAGCTCTCACAGGGAAGCTTGCCTAGAAGCCAGCTCTCAACTAGCTGCATTCTTATGACAGTGTGAAGGTAGCAGTATTCTGAGTAAGGAGGTTCCCAGATTACCACTCTACTGCACCTGGAGATACCGTCCAGGTGTGCATTGTTAACTTGCGTCTCAGAAGCCTCTGGCAAAAGTCTCTGGTGAAGACGTGGGAAACTCACTCTGCAGGCAGTGTGGAACTGTGAGGGACTGAGGGTGAGCTCAACTCTCAGCAGTAAGATGATTTAGGACAAGGCGTTCAGCTACCTTCTCACATATGGAACTTAGTATGTAGCACCAGTCTACCCCAGGAATTACTGGGAAATCGCTGGATTGAGCTTGGTGGCACTAGTCTTGTGTGCCGGGAGATTCCAGTTACCTCTCCCAACACTTGCGTCAAGCAGCGAGCCTAGGCCTTTTGGAAGCGAAAGGTAGCTGCAGGCAGGAGGTAGGCTTACAGGCCATAAGCTCAACTCTCAGAAGTGTGTATACATGGGAGGCAGATGTCTGCTACCCACTCGGACATGCGAGTGGGAACCTAGCTACACTCTGATGAAGAAGGACTTTGGAAATCGCTGTATTCAACTCAGATACACGTGGGTTCAGGCACAACGATTCCACATGCTTTTCTCACAACGTTTCCCTGCCACTAACATGAGGACGTTAGCAGCTCCTTCTACAGTCAAGCAGGATGCGGGAGGGTTGTGCCCTCTCCTCCGCTCTCACAGGGAAGCAGGCCTTGAAGCCAGCTGTCAACTAGCTGCATTCTTATGGCAGGGTGAAGGTAGCAGTATTCTGAGACAGGAGGTTCCCAGGTTACCACTCTACTGGACCTGGAGATACCCTCCAGGTCTGCATTGTTAACTTGCGTCTCAGAAGCCTCTGGCAAACGTCTCTGGTGAAGACGTGCGAAACTCACTGTGCAGGCAGTGTGGAACTGTGAGGGACTGAGGGTGAGCTCAACTCTCAGAAGTAAGATGTTTTTGGACAAGGCGTTCAACTACATACTCACGTATGGAACTTAGTATGTAGCACCAGTCTACCCCAGGAATTACTAGGAAATCGCTTGATTGAGCTTGGAGGCACTCGTCTTGTGTGCCGGGAGATTCCAGTTACCTCTCCCAACACTTGCGTCAAGCAGCGAGCCTAGGCCTTTTGGAAGCTAAAGGTAGCGGCAGGCAGGATGTAGGGTTACAGGCCATAAGCTCAACTCTCAGAAGTGTGTATGCATGGGAGGCAGATGTCTGCTACCCACTCGGACATGGGAGTTGGAACCTAGCTACACTCCTATTGAAGAAGGATGTTGGAAATCGCTGTATTCAACTCAGATACACGGGAGTTCAGGCCCAATGCTTACACATGCTTTTCCCGCAACCCATCCCAGCCACTAACATAAGGAGGTTAGCAGGTACGTCTACAGTCAGGCAGGATGCGGGAGGGTTCTGCCCTGTCCTCAGCTCTCACAGGGAAGCTTGCCTAGAAGCCAGCTCTCAACTAGCTGCATTCTTATGACAGTGTGAAGGTAGCAGTATTCTGAGTAAGGAGGTTCCCAGATTACCACTCTACTGCACCTGGAGATACCGTCCAGGTGTGCATTGTTAACTTGCGTCTCAGAAGCCTCTGGCAAAAGTCTCTGGTGAAGACGTGGGAAACTCACTCTGCAGGCAGTGTGGAACTGTGAGGGACTGAGGGTGAGCTCAACTCTCAGCAGTAAGATGATTTTGGACAAGGCGTTCAGCTACCTTCTCACATATGGAACTTAGTATGTAGCACCAGTCTACCCCAGGAATTACTGGGAAATCGCTGGATTGAGCTTGGTGGCACTAGTCTTGTGTGCCGGGAGATTCCAGTTACCTCTCCCAACACTTGCGTCAAGCAGCGAGCCTAGGCCTTTTGGAAGCTAAAGGTAGTGGCAGGCAGGATGTAGGGTTACAGGCCATAAGCTCAACTCTCAGAAGTGTGTATGCATGGGAGGCAGATGTCTGCTACCCACTCGGACATGGGAGTTGGAACCTAGCTACACTCCTATTGAAGAAGGATGTTGGAAATCGCTGTATTCAACTCAGATACACGGGAGTTCAGGCCCAATGCTTACACATGCTTTTCCCGCAACCCATCCCAGCCACTAACATAAGGAGGTTAGCAGGTACGTCTACAGTCAGGCAGGATGCGGGAGGGTTCTGCCCTGTCCTCAGCTCTCACAGGGAAGCTTGCCTAGAAGCCAGCTCTCAACTAGCTGCATTCTTATGACAGTGTGAAGGTAGCAGTATTCTGAGTAAGGAGGTTCCCAGATTACCACTCTACTGCACCTGGAGATACCGTCCAGGTGTGCATTGTTAACTTGCGTCTCAGAAGCCTCTGGCAAAAGTCTCTGGTGAAGACGTGGGAAACTCACTCTGCAGGCAGTGTGGAACTGTGAGGGACTGAGGGTGAGCTCAACTCTCAGCAGTAAGATGATTTTGGACAAGGCGTTCAGCTACCTTCTCACATATGGAACTTAGTATGTAGCACCAGTCTACCCCAGGAATTACTGGGAAATCGCTGGATTGAGCTTGGTGGCACTAGTCTTGTGTGCCGGGAGATTCCAGTTACCTCTCCCAACACTTGCGTCAAGCAGCGAGCCTAGGCCTTTTGGAAGTGAAAGGTAGCTGCAGGCAGGAGGTAGGCTTACAGGCCATAAGCTCAACTCTCAGAAGTGTGTATACATGGGAGGCAGATGTCTGCTACCCACTCGGACATGCGAGTGGGAACCTAGCTACACTCTGATGAAGAAGGACTTTGGAAATCGCTGTATTCAACTCAGATACACGTGGGTTCAGGCACAACGATTCCACATGCTTTTCTCACAACGTTTCCCTGCCACTAACATGAGGACGTTAGCAGCGCCTTCTAGAGTCAAGCAGGATGCGGGAGGGTTGTGCCCTGTCCTTAGCTCTCACAGGGAAGCAGGCCTTGAAGCCAGCTGTCAACTAGCTGCTTTCTTATGGCAGGGTGAAGGTAGCAGTATTCTGAGACAGGAGGTTCCCAGGTTACCACTCTACTGGACCTGGAGATACCCTCCAGGTCTGCATTGTTAACTTGCGTCTCAGAAGCCTCTGGCAAACGTCTCTGGTGAAGACGTGCGAAACTCACTGTGCAGGCAGTGTGGAACTGTGAGGGACTGAGGGTGAGCTCAACTCTCAGAAGTAAGATGTTTTTGGACAAGGCGTTCAACTACATACTCACGTATGGAACTTAGTATGTAGCACCAGTCTACCCCAGGAATTACTAGGAAATCGCTTGATTGAGCTTGGAGGCACTCGTCTTGTGTGCCGGGAGATTCCAGTTACCTCTCCCAACACTTGCGTCAAGCAGCGAGCCTAGGCCTTTTGGAAGCGAAAGGTAGCGGCAGGCAGGATGTAGGGTTACAGGCCATAAGCTCAACTCTCAGAAGTGTGTATGCATGGGAGGCAGATGTCTGCTACCCACTCGGACATGGGAGTTGGAACCTAGCTACACTCCTATTGAAGAAGGATGTTGGAAATCGCTGTATTCAACTCAGATACACGGGAGTTCAGGCCCAATGCTTACACATGCTTTTCCCGCAACCCATCCCAGCCACTAACATAAGGAGGTTAGCAGGTACGTCTACAGTCAGGCAGGATGCGGGAGGGTTCTGCCCTGTCCTCAGCTCTCACAGGGAAGCTTGCCTAGAAGCCAGCTCTCAACTAGCTGCATTCTTATGACAGTGTGAAGGTAGCAGTATTCTGAGTAAGGAGGTTCCCAGATTACCACTCTACTGCACCTGGAGATACCGTCCAGGTGTGCATTGTTAACTTGCGTCTCAGAAGCCTCTGGCAAAAGTCTCTGGTGAAGACGTGGGAAACTCACTCTGCAGGCAGTGTGGAACTGTGAGGGACTGAGGGTGAGCTCAACTCTCAGCAGTAAGATGATTTTGGACAAGGCGTTCAGCTACCTTCTCACATATGGAACTTAGTATGTAGCACCAGTCTACCCCAGGAATTACTGGGAAATCGCTGGATTGAGCTTGGTGGCACTAGTCTTGCGTGCCGGGAGATTCCAGTTACCTCTCCCAACACTTGCGTCAAGCAGCGAGCCTAGGCCTTTTGGAAGCTAAAGGTAGTGGCAGGCAGGATGTAGGGTTACAGGCCATAAGCTCAACTCTCAGAAGTGTGTATGCATGGGAGGCAGATGTCTGCTACCCACTCGGACATGGGAGTTGGAACCTAGCTACACTCCTATTGAAGAAGGATGTTGGAAATCGCTGTATTCAACTCAGATACACGGGAGTTCAGGCCCAATGCTTACACATGCTTTTCCCGCAACCCATCCCAGCCACTAACATAAGGAGGTTAGCAGGTACGTCTACAGTCAGGCAGGATGCGGGAGGGTTCTGCCCTGTCCTCAGCTCTCACAGGGAAGCTTGCCTAGAAGCCAGCTCTCAACTAGCTGCATTCTTATGACAGTGTGAAGGTAGCAGTATTCTGAGTAAGGAGGTTCCCAGATTACCACTCTACTGCACCTGGAGATACCGTCCAGGTGTGCATTGTTAACTTGCGTCTCAGAAGCCTCTGGCAAAAGTCTCTGGTGAAGACGTGGGAAACTCACTCTGCAGGCAGTGTGGAACTGTGAGGGACTGAGGGTGAGCTCAACTCTCAGCAGTAAGATGATTTAGGACAAGGCGTTCAGCTACCTTCTCACATATGGAACTTAGTATGTAGCACCAGTCTACCCCAGGAATTACTGGGAAATCGCTGGATTGAGCTTGGTGGCACTAGTCTTGTGTGCCGGGAGATTCCAGTTACCTCTCCCAACACTTGCGTCAAGCAGCGAGCCTAGGCCTTTTGGAAGCGAAAGGTAGCTGCAGGCAGGAGGTAGGCTTACAGGCCATAAGCTCAACTCTCAGAAGTGTGTATACATGGGAGGCAGATGTCTGCTACCCACTCGGACATGCGAGTGGGAACCTAGCTACACTCTGATGAAGAAGGACTTTGGAAATCGCTGTATTCAACTCAGATACACGTGGGTTCAGGCACAACGATTCCACATGCTTTTCTCACAACGTTTCCCTGCCACTAACATGAGGACGTTAGCAGCTCCTTCTACAGTCAAGCAGGATGCGGGAGGGTTGTGCCCTGTCCTTAGCTCTCACAGGGAAGCAGGCCTTGAAGCCAGCTGTCAACTAGCTGCATTCTTATGGCAGGGTGAAGGTAGCAGTATTCTGAGACAGGAGGTTCCCAGGTTACCACTCTACTGCACCTGGAGATACCCTCCAGGTCTGCATTGTTAACTTGCGTCTCAGAAGCCTCTGGCAAACGTCTCTGGTGAAGACGTGCGAAACTCACTGTGCAGGCAGTGTGGAACTGTGAGGGACTGAGGGTGAGCTCAACTCTCAGAAGTAAGATGTTTTTGGACAAGGCGTTCAACTACATACTCACGTATGGAACTTAGTATGTAGCACCAGTCTACCCCAGGAATTACTAGGAAATCGCTTGATTGAGCTTGGAGGCACTCGTCTTGTGTGCCGCGAGATTCCAGTTACCTCTCCCAACACTTGCGTCAAGCAGCGAGCCTAGGCCTTTTGGAAGCGAAAGGTAGCGGCAGGCAGGATGTAGGGTTACAGGCCATAAGCTCAACTCTCAGAAGTGTGTATGCATGGGAGGCAGATGTCTGCTACCCACTCGGACATGGGAGTTGGAACCTAGCTACACTCCTATTGAAGAAGGATGTTGGAAATCGCTGTATTCAACTCAGATACACGGGAGTTCAGGCCCAATGCTTACACATGCTTTTCCCGCAACCCATCCCAGCCACTAACATAAGGAGGTTAGCAGGTACGTCTACAGTCAGGCAGGATGCGGGAGGGTTCTGCCCTGTCCTCAGCTCTCACAGGGAAGCTTGCCTAGAAGCCAGCTGTCAACTAGCTGCATTCTTATGACAGTGTGAAGGTAGCAGTATTCTGAGTAAGGAGGTTCCCAGATTACCACTCTACTGCACCTGGAGATACCGTCCAGGTGTGCATTGTTAACTTGCGTCTCAGAAGCCTCTGGCAAAAGTCTCTGGTGAAGACGTGGGAAACTCACTCTGCAGGCAGTGTGGAACTGTGAGGGACTGAGGGTGAGCTCAACTCTCAGCAGTAAGATGATTTTGGACAAGGCGTTCAGCTACCTTCTCACATATGGAACTTAGTATGTAGCACCAGTCTACCCCAGGAATTACTGGGAAATCGCTGGATTGAGCTTGGTGGCACTAGTCTTGTGTGCCGGGAGATTCCAGTTACCTCTCCCAACACTTCGGTGAAGCAGCAAGCCTAGGCCTTTTGGAAGCGAAAGGTAGCTGC
This sequence comes from Canis aureus, assembly GCF_053574225.1. Taxonomy (NCBI): domain Eukaryota; kingdom Metazoa; phylum Chordata; class Mammalia; order Carnivora; family Canidae; genus Canis; species Canis aureus. Next base: position 48,173,150 of record NC_135635.1, on the reverse strand, counting down.
AGGCAGGAGGTAGGCTTACAGGCCATAAGCTCAACTCTCAGAAGTGTGTATACATGGGAGGCAGATGTCTGCTACCCACTCGGACATGCGAGTGGGAACCTAGCTACACTCTGATGAAGAAGGACTTTGGAAATCGCTGTATTCAACTCAGATACACGTGGGTTCAGGCACAACGATTCCACATGCTTTTCTCACAACGTTTCCCTGCCACTAACATGAGGACGTTAGCAGCTCCTTCTACAGTCAAGCAGGATGCGGGAGGGTTGTGCCCTGTCCTTAGCTCTCACAGGGAAGCAGGCCTTGAAGCCAGCTGTCAACTAGCTGCATTCTTATGGCAGGGTGAAGGTAGCAGGATTCTGAGACAGGAGGTTCCCAGGTTACCACTCTACTGGACCTGGAGATACCCTCCAGGTCTGCATTGTTAACTTGCGTCTCAGAAGCCTCTGGCAAACGTCTCTGGTGAAGACGTGCGAAACTCACTCTGCAGGCAGTGTGGAACTGTGAGGGACTGAGGGTGAGCTCAACTCTCAGAAGTAAGATGTTTTTGGACAAGGCGTTCAACTACATACTCACGTATGGAACTTAGTATGTAGCACCAGTCTACCCCAGGAATTACTAGGAAATCGCTGGATTGAGCTTGGTGGCACTAGTATTGTGTGCCGGGAGATTCCAGTTACCTCTCCCAACACTTCGGTGAAGCAGCGAGCCTATGCCTTTTGGAAGCGAAAGGTAGCTGCAGGCAGGAGGTAGGCTTACAGGCCATAAGCTCAACTCTCAGAAGTGTGTATACATGGGAGGCAGATGTCTGCTACCCACTCGGACATGCGAGTGGGAACCTAGCTACACTCTGATGAAGAAGGACTTTGGAAATCGCTGTATTCAACTCAGATACACGTGGGTTCAGGCACAACGATTCCACATGCTTTTCTCACAACGTTTCCCTGCCACTAACATGAGGACGTTAGCAGCTCCTTCTACAGTCAAGCAGGATGCGGGAGGGTTGTGCCCTCTCCTCCGCTCTCACAGGGAAGCAGGCCTTGAAGCCAGCTGTCAACTAGCTGCATTCTTATGGCAGGGTGAAGGTAGCAGTATTCTGAGACAGGAGGTTCCCAGGTTACCACTCTACTGGACCTGGAGATACCCTCCAGGTCTGCATTGTTAACTTGCGTCTCAGAAGCCTCTGGCAAACGTCTCTGGTGAAGACGTGCGAAACTCACTGTGCAGGCAGTGTGGAACTGTGAGGGACTGAGGGTGAGCTCAACTCTCAGAAGTAAGATGTTTTTGGACAAGGCGTTCAACTACATACTCACGTATGGAACTTAGTATGTAGCACCAGTCTACCCCAGGAATTACTAGGAAATCGCTTGATTGAGCTTGGAGGCACTCGTCTTGTGTGCCGGGAGATTCCAGTTACCTCTCCCAACACTTGCGTCAAGCAGCGAGCCTAGGCCTTTTGGAAGCGAAAGGTAGCGGCAGGCAGGATGTAGGGTTACAGGCCATAAGCTCAACTCTCAGAAGTGTGTATGCATGGGAGGCAGATGTCTGCTACCCACTCGGACATGGGAGTTGGAACCTAGCTACACTCCTATTGAAGAAGGATGTTGGAAATCGCTGTATTCAACTCAGATACACGGGAGTTCAGGCCCAATGCTTACACATGCTTTTCCCGCAACCCATCCCAGCCACTAACATAAGGAGGTTAGCAGGTACGTCTACAGTCAGGCAGGATGCGGGAGGGTTCTGCCCTGTCCTCAGCTCTCACAGGGAAGCTTGCCTAGAAGCCAGCTCTCAACTAGCTGCATTCTTATGACAGTGTGAAGGTAGCAGTATTCTGAGTAAGGAGGTTCCCAGATTACCACTCTACTGCACCTGGAGATACCGTCCAGGTGTGCATTGTTAACTTGCGTCTCAGAAGCCTCTGGCAAAAGTCTCTGGTGAAGACGTGGGAAACTCACTCTGCAGGCAGTGTGGAACTGTGAGGGACTGAGGGTGAGCTCAACTCTCAGCAGTAAGATGATTTTGGACAAGGCGTTCAGCTACCTTCTCACATATGGAACTTAGTATGTAGCACCAGTCTACCCCAGGAATTACTGGGAAATCGCTGGATTGAGCTTGGTGGCACTAGTCTTGTGTGCCGGGAGATTCCAGTTACCTCTCCCAACACTTGCGTCAAGCAGCGAGCCTAGGCCTTTTGGAAGCTAAAGGTAGTGGCAGGCAGGATGTAGGGTTACAGGCCATAAGCTCAACTCTCAGAAGTGTGTATGCATGGGAGGCAGATGTCTGCTACCCACTCGGACATGGGAGTTGGATCCTAGCTACACTCCTATTGAAGAAGGATGTTGGAAATCGCTGTATTCAACTCAGATACACGGGAGTTCAGGCCCAATGCTTACACATGCTTTTCCCGCAACCCATCCCAGCCACTAACATAAGGAGGTTAGCAGGTACGTCTACAGTCAGGCAGGATGCGGGAGGGTTCTGCCCTGTCCTCAGCTCTCACAGGGAAGCTTGCCTAGAAGCCAGCTCTCAACTAGCTGCATTCTTATGACAGTGTGAAGGTAGCAGTATTCTGAGTAAGGAGGTTCCCAGATTACCACTCTACTGCACCTGGAGATACCGTCCAGGTGTGCATTGTTAACTTGCGTCTCAGAAGCCTCTGGCAAAAGTCTCTGGTGAAGACGTGGGAAACTCACTCTGCAGGCAGTGTGGAACTGTGAGGGACTGAGGGTGAGCTCAACTCTCAGCAGTAAGATGATTTTGGACAAGGCGTTCAGCTACCTTCTCACATATGGAACTTAGTATGTAGCACCAGTCTACCCCAGGAATTACTGGGAAATCGCTGGATTGAGCTTGGTGGCACTAGTCTTGTGTGCCGGGAGATTCCAGTTACCTCTCCCAACACTTGCGTCAAGCAGCGAGCCTAGGCCTTTTGGAAGCGAAAGGTAGCTGCAGGCAGGAGGTAGGCTTACAGGCCATAAGCTCAACTCTCAGAAGTGTGTATACATGGGAGGCAGATGTCTGCTACCCACTCGGACATGCGAGTGGGAACCTAGCTACACTCTGATGAAGAAGGACTTTGGAAATCGCTGTATTCAACTCAGATACACGTGGGTTCAGGCACAACGATTCCACATGCTTTTCTCACAACGTTTCCCTGCCACTAACATGAGGACGTTAGCAGCGCCTTCTACAGTCAAGCAGGATGCGGGAGGGTTGTGCCCTGTCCTTAGCTCTCACAGGGAAGCAGGCCTTGAAGCCAGCTGTCAACTAGCTGCATTCTTATGGCAGGGTGAAGGTAGCAGTATTCTGAGACAGGAGGTTCCCAGGTTACCACTCTACTGGACCTGGAGATACCCTCCAGGTCTGCATTGTTAACTTGCGTCTCAGAAGCCTCTGGCAAACGTCTCTGGTGAAGACGTGCGAAACTCACTGTGCAGGCAGTGTGGAACTGTGAGGGACTGAGGGTGAGCTCAACTCTCAGAAGTAAGATGTTTTTGGACAAGGCGTTCAACTACATACTCACGTATGGAACTTAGTATGTAGCACCAGTCTACCCCAGGAATTACTAGGAAATCGCTTGATTGAGCTTGGAGGCACTCGTCTTGTGTGCCGGGAGATTCCAGTTACCTCTCCCAACACTTGCGTCAAGCAGCGAGCCTAGGCCTTTTGGAAGCGAAAGGTAGCGGCAGGCAGGATGTAGGGTTACAGGCCATAAGCTCAACTCTCAGAAGTGTGTATGCATGGGAGGCAGATGTCTGCTACCCACTCGGACATGGGAGTTGGAACCTAGCTACACTCCTATTGAAGAAGGATGTTGGAAATCGCTGTATTCAACTCAGATACACGGGAGTTCAGGCCCAATGCTTACACATGCTTTTCCCGCAACCCATCCCAGCCACTAACATAAGGAGGTTAGCAGGTACGTCTACAGTCAGGCAGGATGCGGGAGGGTTCTGCCCTGTCCTCAGCTCTCACAGGGAAGCTTGCCTAGAAGCCAGCTCTCAACTAGCTGCATTCTTATGACAGTGTGAAGGTAGCAGTATTCTGAGTAAGGAGGTTCCCAGATTACCACTCTACTGGACCTGGAGATACCGTCCAGGTGTGCATTGTTAACTTGCGTCTCAGAAGCCTCTGGCAAAAGTCTCTGGTGAAGACGTGGGAAACTCACTCTGCAGGCAGTGTGGAACTGTGAGGGACTGAGGGTGAGCTCAACTCTCAGCAGTAAGATGATTTTGGACAAGGCGTTCAGCTACCTTCTCACATATGGAACTTAGTATGTAGCACCAGTCTACCCCAGGAATTACTGGGAAATCGCTGGATTGAGCTTGGTGGCACTAGTCTTGTGTGCCGGGAGATTCCAGTTACCTCTCCCAACACTTCGGTGAAGCAGCGAGCCTAGGCCTTTTGGAAGCGAAAGGTAGCTGCAGGCAGGAGGTAGGCTTACAGGCCATAAGCTCAACTCTCAGAAGTGTGTATACATGGGAGGCAGATGTCTGCTACCCACTCGGACATGCGAGTGGGAACCTAGCTACACTCTGATGAAGAAGGACTTTGGAAATCGCTGTATTCAACTCAGATACACGTGGGTTCAGGCACAACGATTCCACATGCTTTTCTCACAACGTTTCCCTGCCACTAACATGAGGACGTTAGCAGCTCCTTCTACAGTCAAGCAGGATGCGGGAGGGTTGTGCCCTGTCCTTAGCTCTCACAGGGAAGCAGGCCTTGAAGCCAGCTGTCAACTAGCTGCATTCTTATGGCAGGGTGAAGGTAGCAGTATTCTGAGACAGGAGGTTCCCAGGTTACCACTCTACTGGACCTGGAGATACCCTCCAGGTCTGCATTGTTAACTTGCGTCTCAGAAGCCTCTGGCAAACGTCTCTGGTGAAGACGTGCGAAACTCACTGTGCAGGCAGTGTGGAACTGTGAGGGACTGAGGGTGAGCTCAACTCTCAGAAGTTAGATGTTTTTGGACAAGGCGTTCAACTACATACTCACGTATGGAACTTAGTATATAGCACCAGTCTACCCCAGGAATTACTAGGAAATCGCTTGATTGAGCTTGGAGGCACTCGTCTTGTGTGCCGGGAGATTCCAGTTACCTCTCCCAACACTTGCGTCAAGCAGCGAGCCTAGGCCTTTTGGAAGCGAAAGGTAGCGGCAGGCAGGATGTAGGGTTACAGGCCATAAGCTCAACTCTCAGAAGTGTGTATGCATGGGAGGCAGATGTCTGCTACCCACTCGGACATGGGAGTTGGAACCTAGCTACACTCCTATTGAAGAAGGATGTTGGAAATCGCTGTATTCAACTCAGATACACGGGAGTTCAGGCCCAATGCTTACACATGCTTTTCCCGCAACCCATCCCAGCCACTAACATAAGGAGGTTAGCAGGTACGTCTACAGTCAGGCAGGATGCGGGAGGGTTCTGCCCTGTCCTCAGCTCTCACAGGGAAGCTTGCCTAGAAGCCAGCTCTCAACTAGCTGCATTCTTATGACAGTGTGAAGGTAGCAGTATTCTGAGTAAGGAGGTTCCCAGATTACCACTCTACTGCACCTGGAGATACCGTCCAGGTGTGCATTGTTAACTTGCGTCTCAGAAGCCTCTGGCAAAAGTCTCTGGTGAAGACGTGGGAAACTCACTCTGCAGGCAGTGTGGAACTGTGAGGGACTGAGGGTGAGCTCAACTCTCAGCAGTAAGATGATTTTGGACAAGGCGTTCAGCTACCTTCTCACATATGGAACTTAGTATGTAGCACCAGTCTACCCCAGGAATTACTGGGAAATCGCTGGATTGAGCTTGGTGGCACTAGTCTTGTGTGCCGGGAGATTCCAGTTACCTCTCCCAACACTTCGGTGAAGCAGCGAGCCTAGGCCTTTTGGAAGCGAAAGGTAGCTGCAGGCAGGAGGTAGGCTTACAGGCCATAAGCTCAACTCTCAGAAGTGTGTATACATGGGAGGCAGATGTCTGCTACCCACTCGGACATGCGAGTGGGAACCTAGCTACACTCTGATGAAGAAGGACTTTGGAAATCGCTGTATTCAACTCAGATACACGTGGGTTCAGGCACAACGATTCCACATGCTTTTCTCACAACGTTTCCCTGCCACTAACATGAGGACGTTAGCAGCTCCTTCTACAGTCAAGCAGGATGCGGGAGGGTTGTGCCCTGTCCTTAGCTCTCACAGGGAAGCAGGCCTTGAAGCCAGCTGTCAACTAGCTGCATTCTTATGGCAGGGTGAAGGTAGCAGGATTCTGAGACAGGAGGTTCCCAGGTTACCACTCTACTGGACCTGGAGATACCCTCCAGGTCTGCATTGTTAACTTGCGTCTCAGAAGCCTCTGGCAAACGTCTCTGGTGAAGACGTGCGAAACTCACTCTGCAGGCAGTGTGGAACTGTGAGGGACTGAGGGTGAGCTCAACTCTCAGAAGTAAGATGTTTTTGGACAAGGCGTTCAACTACATACTCACGTATGGAACTTAGTATGTAGCACCAGTCTACCCCAGGAATTACTAGGAAATCGCTTGATTGAGCTTGGAGGCACTCGTCTTGTGTGCCGGGAGATTCCAGTTACCTCTCCCAACACTTGCGTCAAGCAGCGAGCCTAGGCCTTTTGGAAGCGAAAGGTAGCGGCAGGCAGGATGTAGGGTTACAGGCCATAAGCTCAACTCTCAGAAGTGTGTATGCATGGGAGGCAGATGTCTGCTACCCACTCGGACATGGGAGTTGGAACCTAGCTACACTCCTATTGAAGAAGGATGTTGGAAATCGCTGTATTCAACTCAGATACACGGGAGTTCAGGCCCAATGCTTACACAAGCTTTTCCCGCAACCCATCCCAGCCACTAACATAAGGAGGTTAGCAGGTACGTCTACAGTCAGGCAGGATGCGGGAGGGTTCTGCCCTGTCCTCAGCTCTCACAGGGAAGCTTGCCTAGAAGCCAGCTCTCAACTAGCTGCATTCTTATGACAGTGTGAAGGTAGCAGTATTCTGAGTAAGGAGGTTCCCAGATTACCACTCTACTGCACCTGGAGATACCGTCCAGGTGTGCATTGTTAACTTGCGTCTCAGAAGCCTCTGGCAAAAGTCTCTGGTGAAGACGTGGGAAACTCACTCTGCAGGCAGTGTGGAACTGTGAGGGACTGAGGGTGAGCTCAACTCTCAGCAGTAAGATGATTTTGGACAAGGCGTTCAGCTACCTTCTCACATATGGAACTTAGTATGTAGCACCAGTCTACCCCAGGAATTACTGGGAAATCGCTGGATTGAGCTTGGTGGCACTAGTCTTGTGTGCCGGGAGATTCCAGTTACCTCTCCCAACACTTGCGTCAAGCAGCGAGCCTAGGCCTTTTGGAAGCGAAAGGTAGCTGCAGGCAGGAGGTAGGCTTACAGGCCATAAGCTCAACTCTCAGAAGTGTGTATACATGGGAGGCAGATGTCTGCTACCCACTCGGACATGCGAGTGGGAACCTAGCTACACTCTGATGAAGAAGGACTTTGGAAATCGCTGTATTCAACTCAGATACACGTGGGTTCAGGCACAACGATTCCACATGCTTTTCTCACAACGTTTCCCTGCCACTAACATGAGGACGTTAGCAGCGCCTTCTACAGTCAAGCAGGATGCGGGAGGGTTGTGCCCTGTCCTTAGCTCTCACAGGGAAGCAGGCCTTGAAGCCAGCTGTCAACTAGCTGCATTCTTATGGCAGGGTGAAGGTAGCAGTATTCTGAGACAGGAGGTTCCCAGGTTACCACTCTACTGGACCTGGAGATACCCTCCAGGTCTGCATTGTTAACTTGCGTCTCAGAAGCCTCTGGCAAACGTCTCTGGTGAAGACGTGCGAAACTCACTCTGCAGGCAGTGTGGAACTGTGAGGGACTGAGGGTGAGCTCAACCCTCAGAAGTAAGATGTTTTTGGACAAGGCATTCAACTACATACTCACGTATGGAACTTAGTATGTAGCACCAGTCTACCCCAGGAATTACTAGGAAATCGCTTGATTGAGCTTGGAGGCACTCGTCTTGTGTGCCGGGAGATTCCAGTTACCTCTCCCAACACTTGCGTCAAGCAGCGAGCCTAGGCCTTTTGGAAGCGAAAGGTAGCGGCAGGCAGGATGTAGGGTTACAGGCCATAAGCTCAACTCTCAGAAGTGTGTATGCATGGGAGGCAGATGTCTGCTACCCACTCGGACATGGGAGTTGGAACCTAGCTACACTCCTATTGAAGAAGGATGTTGGAAATCGCTGTATTCAACTCAGATACACGGGAGTTCAGGCCCAATGCTTACACATGCTTTTCCCGCAACCCATCCCAGCCACTAACATAAGGAGGTTAGCAGGTACGTCTACAGTCAGGCAGGATGCGGGAGGGTTCTGCCCTGTCCTCAGCTCTCACAGGGAAGCTTGCCTAGAAGCCAGCTCTCAACTAGCTGCATTCTTATGACAGTGTGAAGGTAGCAGTATTCTGAGTAAGGAGGTTCCCAGATTACCACTCTACTGCACCTGGAGATACCGTCCAGGTGTGCATTGTTAACTTGCGTCTCAGAAGCCTCTGGCAAAAGTCTCTGGTGAAGACGTGGGAAACTCACTCTGCAGGCAGTGTGGAACTGTGAGGGACTGAGGGTGAGCTCAACTCTCAGCAGTAAGATGATTTTGGACAAGGCGTTCAGCTACCTTCTCACATATGGAACTTAGTATGTAGCACCAGTCTACCCCAGGAATTACTGGGAAATCGCTGGATTGAGCTTGGTGGCACTAGTCTTGTGTGCCGGGAGATTCCAGTTACCTCTCCCAACACTTGCGTCAAGCAGCGAGCCTAGGCCTTTTGGAAGCTAAAGGTAGCTGCAGGCAGGAGGTAGGCTTACAGGCCATAAGCTCAACTCTCAGAAGTGTGTATACATGGGAGGCAGATGTCTGCTACCCACTCGGACATGCGAGTGGGAACCTAGCTACACTCTGATGAAGAAGGACTTTGGAAATCGCTGTATTCAACTCAGATACACGTGGGTTCAGGCACAACGATTCCACATGCTTTTCTCACAACGTTTCCCTGCCACTAACATGAGGACGTTAGCAGCTCCTTCTACAGTCAAGCAGGATGCGGGAGGGTTGTGCCCTGTCCTTAGCTCTCACAGGGAAGCAGGCCTTGAAGCCAGCTGTCAACTAGCTGCATTCTTATGGCAGGGTGAAGGTAGCAGTATTCTGAGACAGGAGGTTCCCAGGTTACCACTCTACTGGACCTGGAGATACCCTCCAGGTCTGCATTGTTAACTTGCGTCTCAGAATCCTCTGGCAAACGTCTCTGGTGAAGACGTGCGAAACTCACTCTGCAGGCAGTGTGGAACTGTGAGGGACTGAGGGTGAGCTCAACTCTCAGAAGTAAGATGTTTTTGGACAAGGCGTTCAACTACATACTCACGTATGGAACTTAGTATGTAGCACCAGTCTACCCCAGGAATTACTAGGAAATCGCTTGATTGAGCTTGGAGGCACTCGTCTTGTGTGCCGGGAGATTCCAGTTACCTCTCCCAACACTTGCGTCAAGCAGCGAGCCTAGGCCTTTTGGAAGCGAAAGGTAGCGGCAGGCAGGATGTAGGGTTACAGGCCATAAGCTCAACTCTCAGAAGTGTGTATGCATGGGAGGCAGATGTCTGCTACCCACTCGGACATGGGAGTTGGAACCTAGCTACACTCCTATTGAAGAAGGATGTTGGAAATCGCTGTATTCAACTCAGATACACGGGAGTTCAGGCCCAATGCTTACACATGCTTTTCCCGCAACCCATCCCAGCCACTAACATAAGGAGGTTAGCAGGTACGTCTACAGTCAGGCAGGATGCGGGAGGGTTCTGCCCTGTCCTCAGCTCTCACAGGGAAGCTTGCCTAGAAGCCAGCTCTCAACTAGCTGCATTCTTATGACAGTGTGAAGGTAGCAGTATTCTGAGTAAGGAGGTTCCCAGATTACCACTCTACTGCACCTGGAGATACCGTCCAGGTGTGCATTGTTAACTTGCGTCTCAGAAGCCTCTGGCAAAAGTCTCTGGTGAAGACGTGGGAAACTCACTCTGCAGGCAGTGTGGAACTGTGAGGGACTGAGGGTGAGCTCAACTCTCAGCAGTAAGATGATTTTGGACAAGGCGTTCAGCTACCTTCTCACATATGGAACTTAGTATGTAGCACCAGTCTACCCCAGGAATTACTGGGAAATCGCTGGATTGAGCTTGGTGGCACTAGTCTTGTGTGCCGGGAGATTCCAGTTACCTCTCCCAACACTTGCGTCAAGCAGCGAGCCTAGGCCTTTTGGAAGCGAAAGGTAGCTGCAGGCAGGAGGTAGGCTTACAGGCCATAAGCTCAACTCTCAGAAGTGTGTATACATGGGAGGCAGATGTCTGCTACCCACTCGGACATGCGAGTGGGAACCTAGCTACACTCTGATGAAGAAGGACTTTGGAAATCGCTGTATTCAACTCAGATACACGTGGGTTCAGGCACAACGATTCCACATGCTTTTCTCACAACGTTTCCCTGCCACTAACATGAGGACGTTAGCAGCGCCTTCTAGAGTCAAGCAGGATGCGGGAGGGTTGTGCCCTGTCCTTAGCTCTCACAGGGAAGCAGGCCTTGAAGCCAGCTGTCAACTAGCTGCATTCTTATGGCAGGGTGAAGGTAGCAGTATTCTGAGACAGGAGGTTCCCAGGTTACCACTCTACTGGACCTGGAGATACCCTCCAGGTCTGCATTGTTAACTTGCGTCTCAGAAGCCTCTGGCAAACGTCTCTGGTGAAGACGTGCGAAACTCACTCTGCAGGCAGTGTGGAACTGTGAGGGACTGAGGGTGAGCTCAACCCTCAGAAGTAAGATGTTTTTGGACAAGGCATTCAACTACATACTCACGTATGGAACTTAGTATGTAGCACCAGTCTACCCCAGGAATTACTAGGAAATCGCTTGATTGAGCTTGGAGGCACTCGTCTTGTGTGCCGGGAGATTCCAGTTACCTCTCCCAACACTTGCGTCAAGCAGCGAGCCTAGGCCTTTTGGAAGCGAAAGGTAGCGGCAGGCAGGATGTAGGGTTACAGGCCATAAGCTCAACTCTCAGAAGTGTGTATGCATGGGAGGCAGATGTCTGCTACCCACTCGGACATGGGAGTTGGAACCTAGCTACACTCCTATTGAAGAAGGATGTTGGAAATCGCTGTATTCAACTCAGATACACGGGAGTTCAGGCCCAATGCTTACACATGCTTTTCCCGCAACCCATCCCAGCCACTAACATAAGGAGGTTAGCAGGTACGTCTACAGTCAGGCAGGATGCGGGAGGGTTCTGCCCTGTCCTCAGCTCTCACAGGGAAGCTTGCCTAGAAGCCAGCTCTCAACTAGCTGCATTCTTATGACAGTGTGAAGGTAGCAGTATTCTGAGTAAGGAGGTTCCCAGATTACCACTCTACTGCACCTGGAGATACCGTCCAGGTGTGCATTGTTAACTTGCGTCTCAGAAGCCTCTGGCAAAAGTCTCTGGTGAAGACGTGGGAAACTCACTCTGCAGGCAGTGTGGAACTGTGAGGGACTGAGGGTGAGCTCAACTCTCAGCAGTAAGATGATTTTGGACAAGGCGTTCAGCTACCTTCTCACATATGGAACTTAGTATGTAGCACCAGTCTACCCCAGGAATTACTGGGAAATCGCTGGATTGAGCTTGGTGGCACTAGTCTTGTGTGCCGGGAGATTCCAGTTACCTCTCCCAACACTTGCGTCAAGCAGCGAGCCTAGGCCTTTTGGAAGCGAAAGGTAGCTGCAGGCAGGAGGTAGGCTTACAGGCCATAAGCTCAACTCTCAGAAGTGTGTATACATGGGAGGCAGATGTCTGCTACCCACTCGGACATGCGAGTGGGAACCTAGCTACACTCTGATGAAGAAGGACTTTGGAAATCGCTGTATTCAACTCAGATACACGTGGGTTCAGGCACAACGATTCCACATGCTTTTCTCACAACGTTTCCCTGCCACTAACATGAGGACGTTAGCAGCGCCTTCTACAGTCAAGCAGGATGCGGGAGGGTTGTGCCCTGTCCTTAGCTCTCACAGGGAAGCAGGCCTTGAAGCCAGCTGTCAACTAGCTGCATTCTTATGGCAGGGTGAAGGTAGCAGTATTCTGAGACAGGAGGTTCCCAGGTTACCACTCTACTGGACCTGGAGATACCCTCCAGGTCTGCATTGTTAACTTGCGTCTCAGAAGCCTCTGGCAAACGTCTCTGGTGAAGACGTGCGAAACTCACTCTGCAGGCAGTGTGGAACTGTGAGGGACTGAGGGTGAGCTCAACCCTCAGAAGTAAGATGTTTTTGGACAAGGCATTCAACTACATACTCACGTATGGAACTTAGTATGTAGCACCAGTCTACCCCAGGAATTACTAGGAAATCGCTTGATTGAGCTTGGAGGCACTCGTCTTGTGTGCCGGGAGATTCCAGTTACCTCTCCCAACACTTGCGTCAAGCAGCGAGCCTAGGCCTTTTGGAAGCGAAAGGTAGCGGCAGGCAGGATGTAGGGTTACAGGCCATAAGCTCAACTCTCAGAAGTGTGTATGCATGGGAGGCAGATGTCTGCTACCCACTCGGACATGGGAGTTGGAACCTAGCTACACTCCTATTGAAGAAGGATGTTGGAAATCGCTGTATTCAACTCAGATACACGGGAGTTCAGTCCCAATGCTTACACATGCTTTTCCCGCAACCCATCCCAGCCACTAACATAAGGAGGTTAGCAGGTACGTCTACAGTCAGGCAGGATGCGGGAGGGTTCTGCCCTGTCCTCAGCTCTCACAGGGAAGCTTGCCTAGAAGCCAGCTCTCAACTAGCTGCATTCTTATGACAGTGTGAAGGTAGCAGTATTCTGAGTAAGGAGGTTCCCAGATTACCACTCTACTGCACCTGGAGATACCGTCCAGGTGTGCATTGTTAACTTGCGTCTCAGAAGCCTCTGGCAAAAGTCTCTGGTGAAGACGTGGGAAACTCACTCTGCAGGCAGTGTGGAACTGTGAGGGACTGAGGGTGAGCTCAACTCTCAGCAGTAAGATGATTTTGGACAAGGCGTTCAGCTTCCTTCTCACATATGGAACTTAGTATGTAGCACCAGTCTACCCCAGGAATTACTGGGAAATCGCTGGATTGAGCTTGGTGGCACTAGTCTTGTGTGCCGGGAGATTCCAGTTACCTCTCCCAACACTTGCGTCAAGCAGCGAGCCTAGGCCTTTTGGAAGCGAAAGGTAGCTGCAGGCAGGAGGTAGGCTTACAGGCCATAAGCTCAACTCTCAGAAGTGTGTATACATGGGAGGCAGATGTCTGCTACCCACTCGGACATGCGAGTGGGAACCTAGCTACACTCTGATGAAGAAGGACTTTGGAAATCGCTGTATTCAACTCAGATACACGTGGGTTCAGGCACAACGATTCCACATGCTTTTCTCACAACGTTTCCCTGCCACTAACATGAGGACGTTAGCAGCTCCTTCTACAGTCAAGCAGGATGCGAGAGGGTTGTGCCCTGTCCTTAGCTCTCACAGGGAAGCAGGCCTTGAAGCCAGCTGTCAACTAGCTGCATTCTTATGGCAGGGTGAAGGTAGCAGTATTCTGAGACAGGAGGTTCCCAGGTTACCACTCTACTGGACCTGGAGATACCCTCTAGGTCTGCATTGTTAACTTGCGTCTCAGAAGCCTCTGGCAAACGTCTCTGGTGAAGACGTGCGAAACTCACTGTGCAGGCAGTGTGGAACTGTGAGGGACTGAGGGTGAGCTCAACTCTGAGAAGTAAGATGTTTTTGGACAAGGCGTTCAACTACATACTCACGTATGGAACTTAGTATGTAGCACCAGTCTACCCCAGGAATTACTGGGAAATCGCTGGATTGAGCTTGGTGGCACTAGTCTTGTGTGCCGGGAGATTCCAGTTACCTCTCCCAACACTTGCGTCAAGCAGCGAGCCTAGGCCTTTTGGAAGCGAAAGGTAGCTGCAGGCAGGAGGTAGGCTTACAGGCCATAAGCTCAACTCTCAGAAGTGTGTATACATGGGAGGCAGATGTCTGCTACCCACTCGGACATGCGAGTGGGAACCTAGCTACACTCTGATGAAGAAGGACTTTGGAAATCGCTGTATTCAACTCAGATACACGTGGGTTCAGGCACAACGATTCCACATGCTTTTCTCACAACGTTTCCCTGCCACTAACATGAGGACGTTAGCAGCGCCTTCTACAGTCAAGCAGGATGCGGGAGGGTTGTGCCCTGTCCTTAGCTCTCACAGGGAAGCAGGCCTTGAAGCCAGCTGTCAACTAGCTGCATTCTTATGGCAGGGTGAAGGTAGCAGTATTCTGAGACAGGAGGTTCCCAGGTTACCACTCTACTGGACCTGGAGATACCCTCCAGGTCTGCATTGTTAACTTGCGTCTCAGAAGCCTCTGGCAAACGTCTCTGGTGAAGACGTGCGAAACTCACTCTGCAGGCAGTGTGGAACTGTGAGGGACTGAGGGTGAGCTCAACCCTCAGAAGTAAGATGTTTTTGGACAAGGCATTCAACTACATACTCACGTATGGAACTTAGTATGTAGCACCAGTCTACCCCAGGAATTACTAGGAAATCGCTTGATTGAGCTTGGAGGCACTCGTCTTGTGTGCCGGGAGATTCCAGTTACCTCTCCCAACACTTGCGTCAAGCAGCGAGCCTAGGCCTTTTGGAAGCGAAAGGTAGCGGCAGGCAGGATGTAGGGTTACAGGCCATAAGCTCAACTCTCAGAAGTGTGTATGCATGGGAGGCAGATGTCTGCTACCCACTCGGACATGGGAGTTGGAACCTAGCTACACTCCTATTGAAGAAGGATGTTGGAAATCGCTGTATTCAACTCAGATACACGGGAGTTCAGGCCCAATGCTTACACATGCTTTTCCCGCAACCCATCCCAGCCACTAACATAAGGAGGTTAGCAGGTACGTCTACAGTCAGGCAGGATGCGGGAGGGTTCTGCCCTGTCCTCAGCTCTCACAGGGAAGCTTGCCTAGAAGCCAGCTCTCAACTAGCTGCATTCTTATGACAGTGTGAAGGTAGCAGTATTCTGAGTAAGGAGGTTCCCAGATTACCACTCTACTGCACCTGGAGATACCGTCCAGGTGTGCATTGTTAACTTGCGTCTCAGAAGCCTCTGGCAAAAGTCTCTGGTGAAGACGTGGGAAACTCACTCTGCAGGCAGTGTGGAACTGTGAGGGACTGAGGGTGAGCTCAACTCTCAGCAGTAAGATGATTTTGGACAAGGCGTTCAGCTACCTTCTCACATATGGAACTTAGTATGTAGCACCAGTCTACCCCAGGAATTACTGGGAAATCGCTGGATTGAGCTTGGTGGCACTAGTCTTGTGTGCCGGGAGATTCCAGTTACCTCTCCCAACACTTGCGTCAAGCAGCGAGCCTAGGCCTTTTGGAAGCGAAAGGTAGCTGCAGGCAGGAGGTAGGCTTACAGGCCATAAGCTCAACTCTCAGAAGTGTGTATACATGGGAGGCAGATGTCTGCTACCCACTCGGACATGCGAGTGGGAACCTAGCTACACTCTGATGAAGAAGGACTTTGGAAATCGCTGTATTCAACTCAGATACACGTGGGTTCAGGCACAACGATTCCACATGCTTTTCTCACAACGTTTCCCTGCCACTAACATGAGGACGTTAGCAGCTCCTTCTACAGTCAAGCAGGATGCGGGAGGGTTGTGCCCTGTCCTTAGCTCTCACAGGGAAGCAGGCCTTGAAGCCAGCTGTCAACTAGCTGCATTCTTATGGCAGGGTGAAGGTAGCAGTATTCTGAGACAGGAGGTTCCCAGGTTACCACTCTACTGGACCTGGAGATACCCTCCAGGTCTGCATTGTTAACTTGCGTCTCAGAAGCCTCTGGCAAACGTCTCTGGTGAAGACGTGCGAAAATCACTGTGCAGGCAGTGTGGAACTGTGAGGGACTGAGGGTGAGCTCAACTCTCAGAAGTAAGATGTTTTTGGACAAGGCGTTCAACTACATACTCACGTATGGAACTTAGTATGTAGCACCAGTCTACCCCAGGAATTACTAGGAAATCGCTTGATTGAGCTTGGAGGCACTCGTCTTGTGTGCCGGGAGATTCCAGTTACCTCTCCCAACACTTGCGTCAAGCAACGAGCCTAGGCCTTTTGGAAGCTAAAGTTAGTGGCAGGCAGGATGTAGGGTTACAGGCCATAAGCTCAACTCTCAGAAGTGTGTATGCATGGGAGGCAGATGTCTGCTACCCACTCGGACATGGGAGTTGGAACCTAGCTACACTCCTATTGAAGAAGGATGTTGGAAATCGCTGTATTCAACTCAGATACACGGGAGTTCAGGCCCAATGCTTACACATGCTTTTCCCGCAACCCATCCCAGCCACTAACATAAGGAGGTTAGCAGGTACGTCTACAGTCAGGCAGGATGCGGGAGGGTTCTGCCCTGTCCTCAGCTCTCACAGGGAAGCTTGCCTAGAAGCCAGCTCTCAACTAGCTGCATTCTTATGACAGTGTGAAGGTAGCAGTATTCTGAGTAAGGAGGTTCCCAGATTACCACTCTACTGCACCTGGAGATACCGTCCAGGTGTGCATTGTTAACTTGCGTCTCAGAAGCCTCTGGCAAAAGTCTCTGGTGAAGACGTGGGAAACTCACTCTGCAGGCAGTGTGGAACTGTGAGGGACTGAGGGTGAGCTCAACTCTCAGCAGTAAGATGATTTTGGACAAGGCGTTCAGCTACCTTCTCACATATGGAACTTAGTATGTAGCACCAGTCTACCCCAGGAATTACTGGGAAATCGCTGGATTGAGCTTGGTGGCACTAGTCTTGTGTGCCGGGAGATTCCAGTTACCTCTCCCAACACTTCGGTGAAGCAGCGAGCCTAGGCCTTTTGGAAGCGAAAGGTAGCTGCAGGCAGGAGGTAGGCTTACAGGCCATAAGCTCAACTCTCAGAAGTGTGTATACATGGGAGGCAGATGTCTGCTACCCACTCGGACATGCGAGTGGGAACCTAGCTACACTCTGATGAAGAAGGACTTTGGAAATCGCTGTATTCAACTCAGATACACGTGGGTTCAGGCACAACGATTCCACATGCTTTTCTCACAACGTTTCCCTGCCACTAAGATGAGGAAGTTAGCAGCGCCTTCTACAGTCAAGCAGGATGCGGGAGGGTTGTGCCCTGTCCTTAGCTCTCACAGGGAAGCAGGCCTTGAAGCCAGCTGTCAACTAGCTGCATTCTTATGGCAGGGTGAAGGTAGCAGTATTCTGAGACAGGAGGTTCCCAGGTTACCACTCTACTGGACCTGGAGATACCCTCCAGGTCTTCATTGTTAACTTGCGTCTCAGAAGCCTCTGGCAAACGTCTCTGGTGAAGACGTGCGAAACTCACTCTGCAGGCAGTGTGGAACTGTGAGGGACTGAGGGTGAGCTCAACCCTCAGAAGTAAGATGTTTTTGGACAAGGCATTCAACTACATACTCACGTATGGAACTTAGTATGTAGCACCAGTCTACCCCAGGAATTACTAGGAAATCGCTTGATTGAGCTTGGAGGCACTCGTCTTGTGTGCCGGGAGATTCCAGTTACCTCTCCCAACACTTGCGTCAAGCAGCGAGCCTAGGCCTTTTGGAAGCGAAAGGTAGCGGCAGGCAGGATGTAGGGTTACAGGCCATAAGCTCAACTCTCAGAAGTGTGTATGCATGGGAGGCAGATGTCTGCTACCCACTCGGACATGGGAGTTGGAACCTAGCTACACTCCTATTGAAGAAGGATGTTGGAAATCGCTGTATTCAACTCAGATACACGGGAGTTCAGGCCCAATGCTTACACATGCTTTTCCCGCAACCCATCCCAGCCACTAACATAAGGAGGTTAGCAGGTACGTCTACAGTCAGGCAGGATGCGGGAGGGTTCTGCCCTGTCCTCAGCTCTCACAGGGAAGCTTGCCTAGAAGCCAGCTCTCAACTAGCTGCATTCTTATGACAGTGTGAAGGTAGCAGTATTCTGAGTAAGGAGGTTCCCAGATTACCACTCTACTGCACCTGGAGATACCGTCCAGGTGTGCATTGTTAACTTGCGTCTCAGAAGCCTCTGGCAAAAGTCTCTGGTGAAGACGTGGGAAACTCACTCTGCAGGCAGTGTGGAACTGTGAGGGACTGAGGGTGAGCTCAACTCTCAGCAGTAAGATGATTTTGGACAAGGCGTTCAGCTACCTTCTCACATATGGAACTTAGTATGTAGCACCAGTCTACCCCAGGAATTACTGGGAAATCGCTGGATTGAGCTTGGTGGCACTAGTCTTGTGTGCCGGGAGATTCCAGTTACCTCTCCCAACACTTCGGTGAAGCAGCGAGCCTAGGCCTTTTGGAAGCGAAAGGTAGCTGCAGGCAGGAGGTAGGCTTACAGGCCATAAGCTCAACTCTCAGAAGTGTGTATACATGGGAGGCAGATGTCTGCTACCCACTCGGACATGCGAGTGGGAACCTAGCTACACTCTGATGAAGAAGGACTTTGGAAATCGCTGTATTCAACTCAGATACACGTGGGTTCAGGCACAACGATTCCACATGCTTTTCTCACAACGTTTCCCTGCCACTAACATGAGGACGTTAGCAGCTCCTTCTACAGTCAAGCAGGATGCGGGAGGGTTGTGCCCTGTCCTTAGCTCTCACAGGGAAGCAGGCCTTGAAGCCAGCTGTCAACTAGCTGCATTCTTATGGCAGGGTGAAGGTAGCAGTATTCTGAGACAGGAGGTTCCCAGGTTACCACTCTACTGGACCTGGAGATACCCTCCAGGTCTGCATTGTTAACTTGCGTCTCAGAAGCCTCTGGCAAACGTCTCTGGTGAAGACGTGCGAAACTCACTCTGCAGGCAGTGTGGAACTGTGAGGGACTGAGGGTGAGCTCAACTCTCAGAAGTAAGATGTTTTTGGACAAGGCATTCAACTACATACTCACGTATGGAACTTAGTATGTAGCACCAGTCTACCCCAGGAATTACTAGGAAATCGCTTGATTGAGCTTGGAGGCACTCGTCTTGTGTGCCGGGAGATTCCAGTTACCTCTCCCAACACTTGCGTCAAGCAGCGAGCCTAGGCCTTTTGGAAGCTAAAGTTAGTGGCAGGCAGGATGTAGGGTTACAGGCCATAAGCTCAACTCTCAGAAGTGTGTATGCATGGGAGGCAGATGTCTGCTACTCACTCGGACATGGGAGTTGGAACCTAGCTACACTCCTATTGAAGAAGGATGTTGGAAATCGCTGTATTCAACTCAGATACACGGGAGTTCAGGCCCAATGCTTACACATGCTTTTCCCGCAACCCATCCCAGCCACTAACATAAGGAGGTTAGCAGGTACGTCTACAGTCAGGCAGGATGCGGGAGGGTTCTGCCCTGTCCTCAGCTCTCACAGGGAAGCTTGCCTAGAAGCCAGCTCTCAACTAGCTGCATTCTTATGACAGTGTGAAGGTAGCAGTATTCTGAGTAAGGAGGTTCCCAGATTACCACTCTACTGCACCTGGAGATACCGTCCAGGTGTGCATTGTTAACTTGCGTCTCAGAAGCCTCTGGCAAAAGTCTCTGGTGAAGACGTGGGAAACTCACTCTGCAGGCAGTGTGGAACTGTGAGGGACTGAGGGTGAGCTCAACTCTCAGCAGTAAGATGATTTTGGACAAGGCGTTCAGCTACCTTCTCACATATGGAACTTAGTATGTAGCACCAGTCTACCCCAGGAATTACTGGGAAATCGCTGGATTGAGCTTGGTGGCACTAGTCTTGTGTGCCGGGAGATTCCAGTTACCTCTCCCAACACTTGCGTCAAGCAGCGAGCCTAGGCCTTTTGGAAGCGAAAGGTAGCTGCAGGCAGGAGGTAGGCTTACAGGCCATAAGCTCAACTCTCAGAAGTGTGTATACATGGGAGGCAGATGTCTGCTACCCACTCGGACATGCGAGTGGGAACCTAGCTACACTCTGATGAAGAAGGACTTTGGAAATCGCTGTATTCAACTCAGATACACGTGGGTTCAGGCACAACGATTCCACATGCTTTTCTCACAACGTTTCCCTGCCACTAACATGAGGACGTTAGCAGCGCCTTCTACAGTCAAGCAGGATGCGGGAGGGTTGTGCCCTGTCCTTAGCTCTCACAGGGAAGCAGGCCTTGAAGCCAGCTGTCAACTAGCTGCATTCTTATGGCAGGGTGAAGGTAGCAGTATTCTGAGACAGGAGGTTCCCAGGTTACCACTCTACTGGACCTGGAGATACCCTCCAGGTCTGCATTGTTAACTTGCGTCTCAGAAGCCTCTGGCAAACGTCTCTGGTGAAGACGTGCGAAACTCACTCTGCAGGCAGTGTGGAACTGTGAGGGACTGAGGGTGAGCTCAACCCTCAGAAGTAAGATGTTTTTGGACAAGGCATTCAACTACATACTCACGTATGGAACTTAGTATGTAGCACCAGTCTACCCCAGGAATTACTAGGAAATCGCTTGATTGAGCTTGGAGGCACTCGTCTTGTGTGCCGGGAGATTCCAGTTACCTCTCCCAACACTTGTGTCAAGCAGCGAGCCTAGGCCTTTTGGAAGCGAAAGGTAGCGGCAGGCAGGATGTAGGGTTACAGGCCATAAGCTCAACTCTCAGAAGTGTGTATGCATGGGAGGCAGATGTCTGCTACCCACTCGGACATGGGAGTTGGAACCTAGCTACACTCCTATTGAAGAAGGATGTTGGAAATCGCTGTATTCAACTCAGATACACGGGAGTTCAGGCCCAATGCTTACACATGCTTTTCCCGCAACCCATCCCAGCCACTAACATAAGGAGGTTAGCAGGTACGTCTACAGTCAGGCAGGATGCGGGAGGGTTCTGCCCTGTCCTCAGCTCTCACAGGGAAGCTTGCCTAGAAGCCAGCTCTCAACTAGCTGCATTCTTATGACAGTGTGAAGGTAGCAGTATTCTGAGTAAGGAGGTTCCCAGATTACCACTCTACTGCACCTGGAGATACCGTCCAGGTGTGCATTGTTAACTTGCGTCTCAGAAGCCTCTGGCAAAAGTCTCTGGTGAAGACGTGGGAAACTCACTCTGCAGGCAGTGTGGAACTGTGAGGGACTGAGGGTGAGCTCAACTCTCAGCAGTAAGATGATTTTGGACAAGGCGTTCAGCTTCCTTCTCACATATGGAACTTAGTATGTAGCACCAGTCTACCCCAGGAATTACTGGGAAATCGCTGGATTGAGCTTGGTGGCACTAGTCTTGTGTGCCGGGAGATTCCAGTTACCTCTCCCAACACTTGCGTCAAGCAGCGAGCCTAGGCCTTTTGGAAGCGAAAGGTAGCTGCAGGCAGGAGGTAGGCTTACAGGCCATAAGCTCAACTCTCAGAAGTGTGTATACATGGGAGGCAGATGTCTGCTACCCACTCGGACATGCGAGTGGGAACCTAGCTACACTCTGATGAAGAAGGACTTTGGAAATCGCTGTATTCAACTCAGATACACGTGGGTTCAGGCACAACGATTCCACATGCTTTTCTCACAACGTTTCCCTGCCACTAACATGAGGACGTTAGCAGCTCCTTCTACAGTCAAGCAGGATGCGGGAGGGTTGTGCCCTGTCCTTAGCTCTCACAGGGAAGCAGGCCTTGAAGCCAGCTGTCAACTAGCTGCATTCTTATGGCAGGGTGAAGGTAGCAGTATTCTGAGACAGGAGGTTCCCAGGTTACCACTCTACTGGACCTGGAGATACCCTCCAGGTCTGCATTGTTAACTTGCGTCTCAGAAGCCTCTGGCAAACGTCTCTGGTGAAGACGTGCGAAACTCACTGTGCAGGCAGTGTGGAACTGTGAGGGACTGAGGGTGAGCTCAACTCTCAGAAGTAAGATGTTTTTGGACAAGGCGTTCAACTACATACTCACGTATGGAACTTAGTATGTAGCACCAGTCTACCCCAGGAATTACTAGGAAATCGCTTGATTGAGCTTGGAGGCACTCGTCTTGTGTGCCGGGAGATTCCAGTTACCTCTCCCAACACTTGCGTCAAGCAGCGAGCCTAGGCCTTTTGGAAGCGAAAGGTAGCGGCAGGCAGGATGTAGGGTTACAGGCCATAAGCTCAACTCTCAGAAGTGTGTATGCATGGGAGGCAGATGTCTGCTACCCACTCGGACATGGGAGTTGGAACCTAGCTACACTCCTATTGAAGAAGGATGTTGGAAATCGCTGTATTCAACTCAGATACACGGGAGTTCAGGCCCAATGCTTACACATGCTTTTCCCGCAACCCATCCCAGCCACTAACATAAGGAGGTTAGCAGGTACGTCTACAGTCAGGCAGGATGCGGGAGGGTTCTGCCCTGTCCTCAGCTCTCACAGGGAAGCTTGCCTAGAAGCCAGCTCTCAACTAGCTGCATTCTTATGACAGTGTGAAGGTAGCAGTATTCTGAGTAAGGAGGTTCCCAGATTACCACTCTACTGCACCTGGAGATACCGTCCAGGTGTGCATTGTTAACTTGCGTCTCAGAAGCCTCTGGCAAAAGTCTCTGGTGAAGACGTGGGAAACTCACTCTGCAGGCAGTGTGGAACTGTGAGGGACTGAGGGTGAGCTCAACTCTCAGCAGTAAGATGATTTTGGACAAGGCGTTCAGCTACCTTCTCACATATGGAACTTAGTATGTAGCACCAGTCTACCCCAGGAATTACTGGGAAATCGCTGGATTGAGCTTGGTGGCACTAGTCTTGTGTGCCGGGAGATTCCAGTTACCTCTCCCAACACTTGCGTCAAGCAGCGAGCCTAGGCCTTTTGGAAGCGAAAGGTAGCTGCAGGCAGGAGGTAGGCTTACAGGCCATAAGCTCAACTCTCAGAAGTGTGTATACATGGGCGGCAGATGTCTGCTACCCACTCGGACATGCGAGTGGGAACCTAGCTACACTCTGATGAAGAAGGACTTTGGAAATCGCTGTATTCAACTCAGATACACGTGGGTTCAGGCACAACGATTCCACATGCTTTTCTCACAACGTTTCCCTGCCACTAACATGAGGACGTTAGCAGCGCCTTCTACAGTCAAGCAGGATGCGGGAGGGTTGTGCCCTGTCCTTAGCTCTCACAGGGAAGCAGGCCTTGAAGCCAGCTGTCAACTAGCTGCATTCTTATGGCAGGGTGAAGGTAGCAGGATTCTGAGACAGGAGGTTCCCAGGTTACCACTCTACTGGACCTGGAGATACCCTCCAGGTCTGCATTGTTAACTTGCGTCTCAGAAGCCTCTGGCAAACGTCTCTGGTGAAGACGTGCGAAACTCACTCTGCAGGCAGTGTGGAACTGTGAGGGACTGAGGGTGAGCTCAACCCTCAGAAGTAAGATGTTTTTGGACAAGGCATTCAACTACATACTCACGTATGGAACTTAGTATGTAGCACCAGTCTACCCCAGGAATTACTAGGAAATCGCTTGATTGAGCTTGGAGGCACTCGTCTTGTGTGCCGGGAGATTCCAGTTACCTCTCCCAACACTTGCGTCAAGCAGCGAGCCTAGGCCTTTTGGAAGCGAAAGGTAGCGGCAGGCAGGATGTAGGGTTACAGGCCATAAGCTCAACTCTCAGAAGTGTGTATGCATGGGAGGCAGATGTCTGCTACCCACTCGGACATGGGAGTTGGAACCTAGCTACACTCCTATTGAAGAAGGATGTTGGAAATCGCTGTATTCAACTCAGATACACGGGAGTTCAGGCCCAATGCTTACACATGCTTTTCCCGCAACCCATCCCAGCCACTAACATAAGGAGGTTAGCAGGTACGTCTACAGTCAGGCAGGATGCGGGAGGGTTCTGCCCTGTCCTCAGCTCTCACAGGGAAGCTTGCCTAGAAGCCAGCTCTCAACTAGCTGCATTCTTATGACAGTGTGAAGGTAGCAGTATTCTGAGTAAGGAGGTTCCCAGATTACCACTCTACTGCACCTGGAGATACCGTCCAGGTGTGCATTGTTAACTTGCGTCTCAGAAGCCTCTGGCAAAAGTCTCTGGTGAAGACGTGGGAAACTCACTCTGCAGGCAGTGTGGAACTGTGAGGGACTGAGGGTGAGCTCAACTCTCAGCAGTAAGATGATTTTGGACAAGGCGTTCAGCTTCCTTCTCACATATGGAACTTAGTATGTAGCACCAGTCTACCCCAGGAATTACTGGGAAATCGCTGGATTGAGCTTGGTGGCACTAGTCTTGTGTGCCGGGAGATTCCAGTTACCTCTCCCAACACTTGCGTCAAGCAGCGAGCCTAGGCCTTTTGGAAGCGAAAGGTAGCTGCAGGCAGGAGGTAGGCTTACAGGCCATAAGCTCAACTCTCAGAAGTGTGTATACATGGGAGGCAGATGTCTGCTACCCACTCGGACATGCGAGTGGGAACCTAGCTACACTCTGATGAAGAAGGACTTTGGAAATCGCTGTATTCAACTCAGATACACGTGGGTTCAGGCACAACGATTCCACATGCTTTTCTCACAACGTTTCCCTGCCACTAACATGAGGACGTTAGCAGCTCCTTCTACAGTCAAGCAGGATGCGGGAGGGTTGTGCCCTGTCCTTAGCTCTCACAGGGAAGCAGGCCTTGAAGCCAGCTGTCAACTAGCTGCATTCTTATGGCAGGGTGAAGGTAGCAGTATTCTGAGACAGGAGGTTCCCAGGTTACCACTCTACTGGACCTGGAGATACCCTCCAGGTCTGCATTGTTAACTTGCGTCTCAGAAGCCTCTGGCAAACGTCTCTGGTGAAGACGTGCGAAACTCACTGTGCAGGCAGTGTGGAACTGTGAGGGACTGAGGGTGAGCTCAACTCTCAGAAGTAAGATGTTTTTGGACAAGGCGTTCAACTACATACTCACGTATGGAACTTAGTATGTAGCACCAGTCTACCCCAGGAATTACTAGGAAATCGCTTGATTGAGCTTGGAGGCACTCGTCTTGTGTGCCGGGAGATTCCAGTTACCTCTCCCAACACTTGCGTCAAGCAGCGAGCCTAGGCCTTTTGGAAGCGAAAGGTAGCGGCAGGCAGGATGTAGGGTTACAGGCCATAAGCTCAAGTCTCAGAAGTGTGTATGCATGGGAGGCAGATGTCTGCTACCCACTCGGACATGGGAGTTGGAACCTAGCTACACTCCTATTGAAGAAGGATGTTGGAAATCGCTGTATTCAACTCAGATACACGGGAGTTCAGGCCCAATGCTTACACATGCTTTTCCCGCAACCCATCCCAGCCACTAACATAAGGAGGTTAGCAGGTACGTCTACAGTCAGGCAGGATGCGGGAGGGTTCTGCCCTGTCCTCAGCTCTCACAGGGAAGCTTGCCTAGAAGCCAGCTCTCAACTAGCTGCATTCTTATGACAGTGTGAAGGTAGCAGTATTCTGAGTAAGGAGGTTCCCAGATTACCACTCTACTGCACCTGGAGATACCGTCCAGGTGTGCATTGTTAACTTGCGTCTCAGAAGCCTCTGGCAAAAGTCTCTGGTGAAGACGTGGGAAACTCACTCTGCAGGCAGTGTGGAACTGTGAGGGACTGAGGGTGAGCTCAACTCTCAGCAGTAAGATGATTTTGGACAAGGCGTTCAGCTACCTTCTCACATATGGAACTTAGTATGTAGCACCAGTCTACCCCAGGAATTACTGGGAAATCGCTGGATTGAGCTTGGTGGCACTAGTCTTGTGTGCCGGGAGATTCCAGTTACCTCTCCCAACACTTGCGTCAAGCAGCGAGCCTAGGCCTTTTGGAAGCGAAAGGTAGCTGCAGGCAGGAGGTAGGCTTACAGGCCATAAGCTCAACTCTCAGAAGTGTGTATACATGGGAGGCAGATGTCTGCTACCCACTCGGACATGCGAGTGGGAACCTAGCTACACTCTGATGAAGAAGGACTTTGGAAATCGCTGTATTCAACTCAGATACACGTGGGTTCAGGCACAACGATTCCACATGCTTTTCTCACAACGTTTCCCTGCCACTAACATGAGGACGTTAGCAGCGCCTTCTACAGTCAAGCAGGATGCGGGAGGGTTGTGCCCTGTCCTTAGCTCTCACAGGGAAGCAGGCCTTGAAGCCAGCTGTCAACTAGCTGCATTCTTATGGCAGGGTGAAGGTAGCAGTATTCTGAGACAGGAGGTTCCCAGGTTACCACTCTACTGGACCTGGAGATACCCTCCAGGTCTGCATTGTTAACTTGCGTCTCAGAAGCCTCTGGCAAACGTCTCTGGTGAAGACGTGCGAAACTCACTCTGCAGGCAGTGTGGAACTGTGAGGGACTGAGGGTGAGCTCAACCCTCAGAGGTAAGATGTTTTTGGACAAGGCATTCAACTACATACTCACGTATGGAACTTAGTATGTAGCACCAGTCTACCCCAGGAATTACTAGGAAATCGCTTGATTGAGCTTGGAGGCACTCGTCTTGTGTGCCGGGAGATTCCAGTTACCTCTCCCAACACTTGCGTCAAGCAGCGAGCCTAGGCCTTTTGGAAGCGAAAGGTAGCGGCAGGCAGGATGTAGGGTTACAGGCCATAAGCTCAACTCTCAGAAGTGTGTATGCATGGGAGGCAGATGTCTGCTACCCACTCGGACATGGGAGTTGGAACCTAGCTACACTCCTATTGAAGAAGGATGTTGGAAATCGCTGTATTCAACTCAGATACACGGGAGTTCAGGCCCAATGCTTACACATGCTTTTCCCGCAACCCATCCCAGCCACTAACATAAGGAGGTTAGCAGGTACGTCTACAGTCAGGCAGGATGCGGGAGGGTTCTGCCCTGTCCTCAGCTCTCACAGGGAAGCTTGCCTAGAAGCCAGCTCTCAACTAGCTGCATTCTTATGACAGTGTGAAGGTAGCAGTATTCTGAGTAAGGAGGTTCCCAGATTACCACTCTACTGCACCTGGAGATACCGTCCAGGTGTGCATTGTTAACTTGCGTCTCAGAAGCCTCTGGCAAAAGTCTCTGGTGAAGACGTGGGAAACTCACTCTGCAGGCAGTGTGGAACTGTGAGGGACTGAGGGTGAGCTCAACTCTCAGCAGTAAGATGATTTTGGACAAGGCGTTCAGCTTCCTTCTCACATATGGAACTTAGTATGTAGCACCAGTCTACCCCAGGAATTACTGGGAAATCGCTGGATTGAGCTTGGTGGCACTAGTCTTGTGTGCCGGGAGATTCCAGTTACCTCTCCCAACACTTGCGTCAAGCAGCGAGCCTAGGCCTTTTGGAAGCGAAAGGTAGCTGCAGGCAGGAGGTAGGCTTACAGGCCATAAGCTCAACTCTCAGAAGTGTGTATACATGGGAGGCAGATGTCTGCTACCCACTCGGACATGCGAGTGGGAACCTAGCTACACTCTGATGAAGAAGGACTTTGGAAATCGCTGTATTCAACTCAGATACACGTGGGTTCAGGCAGAACGATTCCACATGCTTTTCTCACAACGTTTCCCTGCCACTAACATGAGGACGTTAGCAGCTCCTTCTACAGTCAAGCAGGATGCGGGAGGGTTGTGCCCTGTCCTTAGCTCTCACAGGGAAGCAGGCCTTGAAGCCAGCTGTCAACTAGCTGCATTCTTATGGCAGGGTGAAGGTAGCAGTATTCTGAGACAGGAGGTTCCCAGGTTACCACTCTACTGGACCTGGAGATACCCTCCAGGTCTGCATTGTTAACTTGCGTCTCAGAAGCCTCTGGCAAACGTCTCTGGTGAAGACGTGCGAAACTCACTGTGCAGGCAGTGTGGAACTGTGAGGGACTGAGGGTGAGCTCAACTCTCAGAAGTAAGATGTTTTTGGACAAGGCGTTCAACTACATACTCACGTATGGAACTTAGTATGTAGCACCAGTCTACCCCAGGAATTACTAGGAAATCGCTTGATTGAGCTTGGAGGCACTCGTCTTGTGTGCCGGGAGATTCCAGTTACCTCTCCCAACACTTGCGTCAAGCAGCGAGCCTAGGCCTTTTGGAAGCGAAAGGTAGCGGCAGGCAGGATGTAGGGTTACAGGCCATAAGCTCAACTCTCAGAAGTGTGTATGCATGGGAGGCAGATGTCTGCTACCCACTCGGACATGGGAGTTGGAACCTAGCTACACTCCTATTGAAGAAGGATGTTGGAAATCGCTGTATTCAACTAATACACGGGAGTTCAGGCCCAATGCTTACACATGCTTTTCCCGCAACCCATCCCAGCCACTAACATAAGGAGGTTAGCAGGTACGTCTACAGTCAGGCAGGATGCGGGAGGGTTCTGCCCTGTCCTCAGCTCTCACAGGGAAGCTTGCCTAGAAGCCAGCTCTCAACTAGCTGCATTCTTATGACAGTGTGAAGGTAGCAGTATTCTGAGTAAGGAGGTTCCCAGATTACCACTCTACTGCACCTGGAGATACCGTCCAGGTGTGCATTGTTAACTTGCGTCTCAGAAGCCTCTGGCAAAAGTCTCTGGTGAAGACGTGGGAAACTCACTCTGCAGGCAGTGTGGAACTGTGAGGGACTGAGGGTGAGCTCAACTCTCAGCAGTAAGATGATTTTGGACAAGGCGTTCAGCTACCTTCTCACATATGGAACTTAGTATGTAGCACCAGTCTACCCCAGGAATTACTGGGAAATCGCTGGATTGAGCTTGGTGGCACTAGTCTTGTGTGCCGGGAGATTCCAGTTACCTCTCCCAACACTTGCGTCAAGCAGCGAGCCTAGGCCTTTTGGAAGCGAAAGGTAGCTGCAGGCAGGAGGTAGGCTTACAGGCCATAAGCTCAACTCTCAGAAGTGTGTATACATGGGAGGCAGATGTCTGCTACCCACTCGGACATGCGAGTGGGAACCTAGCTACACTCTGATGAAGAAGGACTTTGGAAATCGCTGTATTCAACTCAGATACACGTGGGTTCAGGCACAACGATTCCACATGCTTTTCTCACAACGTTTCCCTGCCACTAACATGAGGACGTTAGCAGCGCCTTCTACAGTCAAGCAGGATGCGGGAGGGTTGTGCCCTGTCCTTAGCTCTCACAGGGAAGCAGGCCTTGAAGCCAGCTGTCAACTAGCTGCATTCTTATGGCAGGGTGAAGGTAGCAGTATTCTGAGACAGGAGGTTCCCAGGTTACCACTCTACTGGACCTGGAGATACCCTCCAGGTCTGCATTGTTAACTTGCGTCTCAGAAGCCTCTGGCAAACGTCTCTGGTGAAGACGTGCGAAACTCACTCTGCAGGCAGTGTGGAACTGTGAGGGACTGAGGGTGAGCTCAACCCTCAGAAGTAAGATGTTTTTGGACAAGGCATTCAACTACATACTCACGTATGGAACTTAGTATGTAGCACCAGTCTACCCCAGGAATTACTAGGAAATCGCTTGATTGAGCTTGGAGGCACTCGTCTTGTGTGCCGGGAGATTCCAGTTACCTCTCCCAACACTTGCGTCAAGCAGCGAGCCTAGGCCTTTTGGAAGCGAAAGGTAGCGGCAGGCAGGATGTAGGGTTACAGGCCATAAGCTCAACTCTCAGAAGTGTGTATGCATGGGAGGCAGATGTCTGCTACCCACTCGGACATGGGAGTTGGAACCTAGCTACACTCCTATTGAAGAAGGATGTTGGAAATCGCTGTATTCAACTCAGATACACGGGAGTTCAGGCCCAATGCTTACACATGCTTTTCCCGCAACCCATCCCAGCCACTAACATAAGGAGGTTAGCAGGTACGTCTACAGTCAGGCAGGATGCGGGAGGGTTCTGCCCTGTCCTCAGCTCTCACAGGGAAGCTTGCCTAGAAGCCAGCTCTCAACTAGCTGCATTCTTATGACAGTGTGAAGGTAGCAGTATTCTGAGTAAGGAGGTTCCCAGATTACCACTCTACTGCACCTGGAGATACCGTCCAGGTGTGCATTGTTAACTTGCGTCTCAGAAGCCTCTGGCAAAAGTCTCTGGTGAAGACGTGGGAAACTCACTCTGCAGGCAGTGTGGAACTGTGAGGGACTGAGGGTGAGCTCAACTCTCAGCAGTAAGATGATTTTGGACAAGGCGTTCAGCTTCCTTCTCACATATGGAACTTAGTATGTAGCACCAGTCTACCCCAGGAATTACTGGGAAATCGCTGGATTGAGCTTGGTGGCACTAGTCTTGTGTGCCGGGAGATTCCAGTTACCTCTCCCAACACTTGCGTCAAGCAGCGAGCCTAGGCCTTTTGGAAGCGAAAGGTAGCTGCAGGCAGGAGGTAGGCTTACAGGCCATAAGCTCAACTCTCAGAAGTGTGTATACATGGGAGGCAGATGTCTGCTACCCACTCGGACATGCGAGTGGGAACCTAGCTACACTCTGATGAAGAAGGACTTTGGAAATCGCTGTATTCAACTCAGATACACGTGGGTTCAGGCACAACGATTCCACATGCTTTTCTCACAACGTTTCCCTGCCACTAACATGAGGACGTTAGCAGCTCCTTCTACAGTCAAGCAGGATGCGGGAGGGTTGTGCCCTGTCCTTAGCTCTCACAGGGAAGCAGGCCTTGAAGCCAGCTGTCAACTAGCTGCATTCTTATGGCAGGGTGAAGGTAGCAGTATTCTGAGACAGGAGGTTCCCAGGTTACCACTCTACTGGACCTGGAGATACCCTCCAGGTCTGCATTGTTAACTTGCGTCTCAGAAGCCTCTGGCAAACGTCTCTGGTGAAGACGTGCGAAACTCACTGTGCAGGCAGTGTGGAACTGTGAGGGACTGAGGGTGAGCTCAACTCTGAGAAGTAAGATGTTTTTGGACAAGGCGTTCAACTACATACTCACGTATGGAACTTAGTATGTAGCACCAGTCTACCCCAGGAATTACTGGGAAATCGCTGGATTGAGCTTGGTGGCACTAGTCTTGTGTGCCGGGAGATTCCAGTTACCTCTCCCAACACTTGCGTCAAGCAGCGAGCCTAGGCCTTTTGGAAGCGAAAGGTAGCTGCAGGCAGGAGGTAGGCTTACAGGCCATAAGCTCAACTCTCAGAAGTGTGTATACATGGGAGGCAGATGTCTGCTACCCACTCGGACATGCGAGTGGGAACCTAGCTACACTCTGATGAAGAAGGACTTTGGAAATCGCTGTATTCAACTCAGATACACGTGGGTTCAGGCACAACGATTCCACATGCTTTTCTCACAACGTTTCCCTGCCACTAACATGAGGACGTTAGCAGCTCCTTCTACAGTCAAGCAGGATGCGGGAGGGTTGTGCCCTGTCCTTAGCTCTCACAGGGAAGCAGGCCTTGAAGCCAGCTGTCAACTAGCTGCATTCTTATGGCAGGGTGAAGGTAGCAGTATTCTGAGACAGGAGGTTCCCAGGTTACCACTCTACTGGACCTGGAGATACCCTCCAGGTCTGCATTGTTAACTTGCGTCTCAGAAGCCTCTGGCAAACGTCTCTGGTGAAGACGTGCGAAACTCACTCTGCAGGCAGTGTGGAACTGTGAGGGACTGAGGGTGAGCTCAACTCTCAGAAGTAAGATGTTTTTGGACAAGGCGTTCAACTACATACTCACGTATGGAACTTAGTATGTAGCACCAGTCTACCCCAGGAATTACTAGGAAATCGCTTGATTGAGCTTGGAGGCACTCGTCTTGTGTGCCGGGAGATTCCAGTTACCTCTCCCAACACTTGCGTCAAGCAGCGAGCCTAGGCCTTTTGGAAGCGAAAGGTAGCGGCAGGCAGGATGTAGGGTTACAGGCCATAAGCTCAACTCTCAGAAGTGTGTATGCATGGGAGGCAGATGTCTGCTACCCACTCGGACATGGGAGTTGGAACCTAGCTACACTCCTATTGAAGAAGGATGTTGGAAATCGCTGTATTCAACTCAGATACACGGGAGTTCAGGCCCAATGCTTACACATGCTTTTCCCGCAACCCATCCCAGCCACTAACATAAGGAGGTTAGCAGGTACGTCTACAGTCAGGCAGGATGCGGGAGGGTTCTGCCCTGTCCTCAGCTCTCACAGGGAAGCTTGCCTAGAAGCCAGCTCTCAACTAGCTGCATTCTTATGACAGTGTGAAGGTAGCAGTATTCTGAGTAAGGAGGTTCCCAGATTACCACTCTACTGCACCTGGAGATACCGTCCAGGTGTGCATTGTTAACTTGCGTCTCAGAAGCCTCTGGCAAAAGTCTCTGGTGAAGACGTGGGAAACTCACTCTGCAGGCAGTGTGGAACTGTGAGGGACTGAGGGTGAGCTCAACTCTCAGCAGTAAGATGATTTTGGACAAGGCGTTCAGCTACCTTCTCACATATGGAACTTAGTATGTAGCACCAGTCTACCCCAGGAATTACTGGGAAATCGCTGGATTGAGCTTGGTGGCACTAGTCTTGTGTGCCGGGAGATTCCAGTTACCTCTCCCAACACTTGCGTCAAGCAGCGAGCCTAGGCCTTTTGGAAGCGAAAGGTAGCTGCAGGCAGGAGGTAGGCTTACAGGCCATAAGCTCAACTCTCAGAAGTGTGTATACATGGGAGGCAGATGTCTGCTACCCACTCGGACATGCGAGTGGGAACCTAGCTACACTCTGATGAAGAAGGACTTTGGAAATCGCTGTATTCAACTCAGATACACGTGGGTTCAGGCACAACGATTCCACATGCTTTTCTCACAACGTTTCCCTGCCACTAACATGAGGACGTTAGCAGCGCCTTCTACAGTCAAGCAGGATGCGGGAGGGTTGTGCCCTGTCCTTAGCTCTCACAGGGAAGCAGGCCTTGAAGCCAGCTGTCAACTAGCTGCATTCTTATGGCAGGGTGAAGGTAGCAGTATTCTGAGACAGGAGGTTCCCAGGTTACCACTCTACTGGACCTGGAGATACCCTCCAGGTCTGCATTGTTAACTTGCGTCTCAGAAGCCTCTGGCAAACGTCTCTGGTGAAGACGTGCGAAACTCACTCTGCAGGCAGTGTGGAACTGTGAGGGACTGAGGGTGAGCTCAACCCTCAGAAGTAAGATGTTTTTGGACAAGGCATTCAACTACATACTCACGTATGGAACTTAGTATGTAGCACCAGTCTACCCCAGGAATTACTAGGAAATCGCTTGATTGAGCTTGGAGGCACTCGTCTTGTGTGCCGGGAGATTCCAGTTACCTCTCCCAACACTTGCGTCAAGCAGCGAGCCTAGGCCTTTTGGAAGCGAAAGGTAGCGGCAGGCAGGATGTAGGGTTACAGGCCATAAGCTCAACTCTCAGAAGTGTGTATGCATGGGAGGCAGATGTCTGCTACCCACTCGGACATGGGAGTTGGAACCTAGCTACACTCCTATTGAAGAAGGATGTTGGAAATCGCTGTATTCAACTCAGATACACGGGAGTTCAGGCCCAATGCTTACACATGCTTTTCCCGCAACCCATCCCAGCCACTAACATAAGGAGGTTAGCAGGTACGTCTACAGTCAGGCAGGATGCGGGAGGGTTCTGCCCTGTCCTCAGCTCTCACAGGGAAGCTTGCCTAGAAGCCAGCTCTCAACTAGCTGCATTCTTATGACAGTGTGAAGGTAGCAGTATTCTGAGTAAGGAGGTTCCCAGATTACCACTCTACTGCACCTGGAGATACCGTCCAGGTGTGCATTGTTAACTTGCGTCTCAGAAGCCTCTGGCAAAAGTCTCTGGTGAAGACGTGGGAAACTCACTCTGCAGGCAGTGTGGAACTGTGAGGGACTGAGGGTGAGCTCAACTCTCAGCAGTAAGATGATTTTGGACAAGGCGTTCAGCTACCTTCTCACATATGGAACTTAGTATGTAGCACCAGTCTACCCCAGGAATTACTGGGAAATCGCTGGATTGAGCTTGGTGGCACTAGTCTTGTGTGCCGGGAGATTCCAGTTACCTCTCCCAACACTTCGGTGAAGCAGCGAGCCTAGGCCTTTTGGAAGCGAAAGGTAGCTGCAGGCAGGAGGTAGGCTTACAGGCCATAAGCTCAACTCTCAGAAGTGTGTATACATGGGAGGCAGATGTCTGCTACCCACTCGGACATGCGAGTGGGAACCTAGCTACACTCTGATGAAGAAGGACTTTGGAAATCGCTGTATTCAACTCAGATACACGTGGGTTCAGGCACAACGATTCCACATGCTTTTCTCACAACGTTTCCCTGCCACTAACATGAGGACGTTAGCAGCTCCTTCTACAGTCAAGCAGGATGCGGGAGGGTTGTGCCCTGTCCTTAGCTCTCACAGGGAAGCAGGCCTTGAAGCCAGCTGTCAACTAGCTGCATTCTTATGGCAGGGTGAAGGTAGCAGTATTCTGAGACAGGAGGTTCCCAGGTTACCACTCTACTGGACCTGGAGATACCCTCCAGGTCTGCATTGTTAACTTGCGTCTCAGAAGCCTCTGGCAAACGTCTCTGGTGAAGACGTGCGAAACTCACTGTGCAGGCAGTGTGGAACTGTGAGGGACTGAGGGTGAGCTCAACTCTCAGAAGTAAGATGTTTTTGGACAAGGCGTTCAACTACATACTCACGTATGGAACTTAGTATGTAGCACCAGTCTACCCCAGGAATTACTAGGAAATCGCTTGATTGAGCTTGGAGGCACTCGTCTTGTGTGCCGGGAGATTCCAGTTACCTCTCCCAACACTTGCGTCAAGCAGCGAGCCTAGGCCTTTTGGAAGCTAAAGTTAGTGGCAGGCAGGATGTAGGGTTACAGGCCATAAGCTCAACTCTCAGAAGTGTGTATGCATGGGAGGCAGATGTCTGCTACTCACTCGGACATGGGAGTTGGAACCTAGCTACACTCCTATTGAAGAAGGATGTTGGAAATCGCTGTATTCAACTCAGATACACGGGAGTTCAGGCCCAATGCTTACACATGCTTTTCCCGCAACCCATCCCAGCCACTAACATAAGGAGGTTAGCAGGTACGTCTACAGTCAGGCAGGATGCGGGAGGGTTCTGCCCTGTCCTCAGCTCTCACAGGGAAGCTTGCCTAGAAGCCAGCTCTCAACTAGCTGCATTCTTATGACAGTGTGAAGGTAGCAGTATTCTGAGTAAGGAGGTTCCCAGATTACCACTCTACTGCACCTGGAGATACCGTCCAGGTGTGCATTGTTAACTTGCGTCTCAGAAGCCTCTGGCAAAAGTCTCTGGTGAAGACGTGGGAAACTCACTCTGCAGGCAGTGTGGAACTGTGAGGGACTGAGGGTGAGCTCAACTCTCAGCAGTAAGATGATTTTGGACAAGGCGTTCAGCTACCTTGTCACATATGAAACTTAGTATGTAGCACCAGTCTACCCCAGGAATTACTGGGAAATCGCTGGATTGAGCTTGGTGGCACTAGTCTTGTGTGCCGGGAGATTCCAGTTACCTCTCCCAACACTTGCGTCAAGCAGCGAGCCTAGGCCTTTTGGAAGCGAAAGGTAGCTGCAGGCAGGAGGTAGGCTTACAGGCCATAAGCTCAACTCTCAGAAGTGTGTATACATGGGCGGCAGATGTCTGCTACCTACTCGGACATTCGAGTGGGAACCTAGCTACACTCTGATGAAGAAGGACTTTGGAAATCGCTGTATTCAACTCAGATACACGTGGGTTCAGGCACAACGATTCCACATGCTTTTCTCACAACGTTTCCCTGCCACTAACATGAGGACGTTAGCAGCGCCTTCTACAGTCAAGCAGGATGCGGGAGGGTTGTGCCCTGTCCTTAGCTCTCACAGGGAAGCAGGCCTTGAAGCCAGCTGTCAACTAGCTGCATTCTTATGGCAGGGTGAAGGTAGCAGTATTCTGAGACAGGAGGTTCCCAGGTTACCACTCTACTGGACCTGGAGATACCCTCCAGGTCTGCATTGTTAACTTGCGTCTCAGAAGCCTCTGGCAAACGTCTCTGGTGAAGACGTGCGAAACTCACTCTGCAGGCAGTGTGGAACTGTGAGGGACTGAGGGTGAGCTCAACCCTCAGAAGTAAGATGTTTTTGGACAAGGCATTCAACTACATACTCACGTATGGAACTTAGTATGTAGCACCAGTCTACCCCAGGAATTACTAGGAAATCGCTTGATTGAGCTTGGAGGCACTCGTCTTGTGTGCCGGGAGATTCCAGTTACCTCTCCCAACACTTGCGTCAAGCAGCGAGCCTAGGCCTTTTGGAAGCGAAAGGTAGCGGCAGGCAGGATGTAGGGTTACAGGCCATAAGCTCAACTCTCAGAAGTGTGTATGCATGGGAGGCAGATGTCTGCTACCCACTCGGACATGGGAGTTGGAACCTAGCTACACTCCTATTGAAGAAGGATGTTGGAAATCGCTGTATTCAACACAGATACACGGGAGTTCAGGCCCAATGCTTACACATGCTTTTCCCGCAACCCATCCCAGCCACTAACATAAGGAGGTTAGCAGGTACGTCTACAGTCAGGCAGGATGCGGGAGGGTTCTGCCCTGTCCTCAGCTCTCACAGGGAAGCTTGCCTAGAAGCCAGCTCTCAACTAGCTGCATTCTTATGACAGTGTGAAGGTAGCAGTATTCTGAGTAAGGAGGTTCCCAGATTACCACTCTACTGCACCTGGAGATACCGTCCAGGTGTGCATTGTTAACTTGCGTCTCAGAAGCCTCTGGCAAAAGTCTCTGGTGAAGACGTGGGAAACTCACTCTGCAGGCAGTGTGGAACTGTGAGGGACTGAGGGTGAGCTCAACTCTCAGCAGTAAGATGATTTTGGACAAGGCGTTCAGCTTCCTTCTCACATATGGAACTTAGTATGTAGCACCAGTCTACCCCAGGAATTACTGGGAAATCGCTGGATTGAGCTTGGTGGCACTAGTCTTGTGTGCCGGGAGATTCCAGTTACCTCTCCCAACACTTGCGTCAAGCAGCGAGCCTAGGCCTTTTGGAAGCGAAAGGTAGCTGCAGGCAGGAGGTAGGCTTACAGGCCATAAGCTCAACTCTCAGAAGTGTGTATACATGGGAGGCAGATGTCTGCTACCCACTCGGACATGCGAGTGGGAACCTAGCTACACTCTGATGAAGAAGGACTTTGGAAATCGCTGTATTCAACTCAGATACACGTGGGTTCAGGCACAACGATTCCACATGCTTTTCTCACAACGTTTCCCTGCCACTAACATGAGGACGTTAGCAGCTCCTTCTACAGTCAAGCAGGATGCGGGAGGGTTGTGCCCTGTCCTTAGCTCTCACAGGGAAGCAGGCCTTGAAGCCAGCTGTCAACTAGCTGCATTCTTATGGCAGGGTGAAGGTAGCAGTATTCTGAGACAGGAGGTTCCCAGGTTACCACTCTACTGGACCTGGAGATACCCTCCAGGTCTGCATTGTTAACTTGCGTCTCAGAAGCCTCTGGCAAACGTCTCTGGTGAAGACGTGCGAAACTCACTGTGCAGGCAGTGTGGAACTGTGAGGGACTGAGGGTGAGCTCAACTCTGAGAAGTAAGATGTTTTTGGACAAGGCGTTCAACTACATACTCACGTATGGAACTTAGTATGTAGCACCAGTCTACCCCAGGAATTACTGGGAAATCGCTGGATTGAGCTTGGTGGCACTAGTCTTGTGTGCCGGGAGATTCCAGTTACCTCTCCCAACACTTGCGTCAAGCAGCGAGCCTAGGCCTTTTGGAAGCGAAAGGTAGCTGCAGGCAGGAGGTAGGCTTACAGGCCATAAGCTCAACTCTCAGAAGTGTGTATACATGGGAGGCAGATGTCTGCTACCCACTCGGACATGCGAGTGGGAACCTAGCTACACTCTGATGAAGAAGGACTTTGGAAATCGCTGTATTCAACTCAGATACACGTGGGTTCAGGCACAACGATTCCACATGCTTTTCTCACAACGTTTCCCTGCCACTAACATGAGGACGTTAGCAGCTCCTTCTACAGTCAAGCAGGATGCGGGAGGGTTGTGCCCTGTCCTTAGCTCTCACAGGGAAGCAGGCCTTGAAGCCAGCTGTCAACTAGCTGCATTCTTATGGCAGGGTGAAGGTAGCAGTATTCTGAGACAGGAGGTTCCCAGGTTACCACTCTACTGGACCTGGAGATACCCTCCAGGTCTGCATTGTTAACTTGCGTCTCAGAATCCTCTGGCAAACGTCTCTGGTGAAGACGTGCGAAACTCACTCTGCAGGCAGTGTGGAACTGTGAGGGACTGAGGGTGAGCTCAACTCTCAGAAGTAAGATGTTTTTGGACAAGGCGTTCAACTACATACTCACGTATGGAACTTAGTATGTAGCACCAGTCTACCCCAGGAATTACTAGGAAATCGCTTGATTGAGCTTGGAGGCACTCGTCTTGTGTGCCGGGAGATTCCAGTTACCTCTCCCAACACTTGCGTCAAGCAGCGAGCCTAGGCCTTTTGGAAGCGAAAGGTAGCGGCAGGCAGGATGTAGGGTTACAGGCCATAAGCTCAACTCTCAGAAGTGTGTATGCATGGGAGGCAGATGTCTGCTACCCACTCGGACATGGGAGTTGGAACCTAGCTACACTCCTATTGAAGAAGGATGTTGGAAATCGCTGTATTCAACTCAGATACACGGGAGTTCAGGCCCAATGCTTACACATGCTTTTCCCGCAACCCATCCCAGCCACTAACATAAGGAGGTTAGCAGGTACGTCTACAGTCAGGCAGGATGCGGGAGGGTTCTGCCCTGTCCTCAGCTCTCACAGGGAAGCTTGCCTAGAAGCCAGCTCTCAACTAGCTGCATTCTTATGACAGTGTGAAGGTAGCAGTATTCTGAGTAAGGAGGTTCCCAGATTACCACTCTACTGCACCTGGAGATACCGTCCAGGTGTGCATTGTTAACTTGCGTCTCAGAAGCCTCTGGCAAAAGTCTCTGGTGAAGACGTGGGAAACTCACTCTGCAGGCAGTGTGGAACTGTGAGGGACTGAGGGTGAGCTCAACTCTCAGCAGTAAGATGATTTTGGACAAGGCGTTCAGCTACCTTCTCACATATGGAACTTAGTATGTAGCACCAGTCTACCCCAGGAATTACTGGGAAATCGCTGGATTGAGCTTGGTGGCACTAGTCTTGTGTGCCGGGAGATTCCAGTTACCTCTCCCAACACTTCGGTGAAGCAGCGAGCCTAGGCCTTTTGGAAGCGAAAGGTAGCTGCAGGCAGGAGGTAGGCTTACAGGCCATAAGCTCAACTCTCAGAAGTGTGTATACATGGGAGGCAGATGTCTGCTACCCACTCGGACATGCGAGTGGGAACCTAGCTACACTCTGATGAAGAAGGACTTTGGAAATCGCTGTATTCAACTCAGATACACGTGGGTTCAGGCACAACGATTCCACATGCTTTTCTCACAACGTTTCCCTGCCACTAACATGAGGACGTTAGCAGCGCCTTCTACAGTCAAGCAGGATGCGGGAGGGTTGTGCCCTGTCCTTAGCTCTCACAGGGAAGCAGGCCTTGAAGCCAGCTGTCAACTAGCTGCATTCTTATGGCAGGGTGAAGGTAGCAGTATTCTGAGACAGGAGGTTCCCAGGTTACCACTCTACTGGACCTGGAGATACCCTCCAGGTCTGCATTGTTAACTTGCGTCTCAGAAGCCTCTGGCAAACGTCTCTGGTGAAGACGTGCGAAACTCACTCTGCAGGCAGTGTGGAACTGTGAGGGACTGAGGGTGAGCTCAACCCTCAGAAGTAAGATGTTTTTGGACAAGGCATTCAACTACATACTCACGTATGGAACTTAGTATGTAGCACCAGTCTACCCCAGGAATTACTAGGAAATCGCTTGATTGAGCTTGGAGGCACTCGTCTTGTGTGCCGGGAGATTCCAGTTACCTCTCCCAACACTTGCGTCAAGCAGCGAGCCTAGGCCTTTTGGAAGCGAAAGGTAGCGGCAGGCAGGATGTAGGGTTACAGGCCATAAGCTCAACTCTCAGAAGTGTGTATGCATGGGAGGCAGATGTCTGCTACCCACTCGGACATGGGAGTTGGAACCTAGCTACACTCCTATTGAAGAAGGATGTTGGAAATCGCTGTATTCAACTCAGATACACGGGAGTTCAGGCCCAATGCTTACACATGCTTTTCCCGCAACCCATCCCAGCCACTAACATAAGGAGGTTAGCAGGTACGTCTACAGTCAGGCAGGATGCGGGAGGGTTCTGCCCTGTCCTCAGCTCTCACAGGGAAGCTTGCCTAGAAGCCAGCTCTCAACTAGCTGCATTCTTATGACAGTGTGAAGGTAGCAGTATTCTGAGTAAGGAGGTTCCCAGATTACCACTCTACTGCACCTGGAGATACCGTCCAGGTGTGCATTGTTAACTTGCGTCTCAGAAGCCTCTGGCAAAAGTCTCTGGTGAAGACGTGGGAAACTCACTCTGCAGGCAGTGTGGAACTGTGAGGGACTGAGGGTGAGCTCAACTCTCAGCAGTAAGATGATTTTGGACAAGGCGTTCAGCTACCTTCTCACATATGGAACTTAGTATGTAGCACCAGT
This sequence comes from Canis aureus, assembly GCF_053574225.1. Lineage (NCBI taxonomy): Eukaryota > Metazoa > Chordata > Mammalia > Carnivora > Canidae > Canis > Canis aureus. Next base: position 48,132,728 of record NC_135635.1, on the reverse strand, counting down.
CTACCCCAGGAATTACTGGGAAATCGCTGGATTGAGCTTGGTGGCACTAGTCTTGTGTGCCGGGAGATTCCAGTTACCTCTCCCAACACTTCGGTGAAGCAGCGAGCCTAGGCCTTTTGGAAGCGAAAGGTAGCTGCAGGCAGGAGGTAGGCTTACAGGCCATAAGCTCAACTCTCAGAAGTGTGTATACATGGGAGGCAGATGTCTGCTACCCACTCGGACATGCGAGTGGGAACCTAGCTACACTCTGATGAAGAAGGACTTTGGAAATCGCTGTATTCAACTCAGATACACGTGGGTTCAGGCACAACGATTCCACATGCTTTTCTCACAACGTTTCCCTGCCACTAACATGAGGACGTTAGCAGCTCCTTCTACAGTCAAGCAGGATGCGGGAGGGTTGTGCCCTGTCCTTAGCTCTCACAGGGAAGCAGGCCTTGAAGCCAGCTGTCAACTAGCTGCATTCTTATGGCAGGGTGAAGGTAGCAGTATTCTGAGACAGGAGGTTCCCAGGTTACCACTCTACTGGACCTGGAGATACCCTCCAGGTCTGCATTGTTAACTTGCGTCTCAGAAGCCTCTGGCAAACGTCTCTGGTGAAGACGTGCGAAACTCACTGTGCAGGCAGTGTGGAACTGTGAGGGACTGAGGGTGAGCTCAACTCTCAGAAGTAAGATGTTTTTGGACAAGGCGTTCAACTACATACTCACGTATGGAACTTAGTATGTAGCACCAGTCTACCCCAGGAATTACTAGGAAATCGCTTGATTGAGCTTGGAGGCACTCGTCTTGTGTGCCGGGAGATTCCAGTTACCTCTCCCAACACTTGCGTCAAGCAGCGAGCCTAGGCCTTTTGGAAGCTAAAGTTAGTGGCAGGCAGGATGTAGGGTTACAGGCCATAAGCTCAACTCTCAGAAGTGTGTATGCATGGGAGGCAGATGTCTGCTACTCACTCGGACATGGGAGTTGGAACCTAGCTACACTCCTATTGAAGAAGGATGTTGGAAATCGCTGTATTCAACTCAGATACACGGGAGTTCAGGCCCAATGCTTACACATGCTTTTCCCGCAACCCATCCCAGCCACTAACATAAGGAGGTTAGCAGGTACGTCTACAGTCAGGCAGGATGCGGGAGGGTTCTGCCCTGTCCTCAGCTCTCACAGGGAAGCTTGCCTAGAAGCCAGCTCTCAACTAGCTGCATTCTTATGACAGTGTGAAGGTAGCAGTATTCTGAGTAAGGAGGTTCCCAGATTACCACTCTACTGCACCTGGAGATACCGTCCAGGTGTGCATTGTTAACTTGCGTCTCAGAAGCCTCTGGCAAAAGTCTCTGGTGAAGACGTGGGAAACTCACTCTGCAGGCAGTGTGGAACTGTGAGGGACTGAGGGTGAGCTCAACTCTCAGCAGTAAGATGATTTTGGACAAGGCGTTCAGCTACCTTCTCACATATGGAACTTAGTATGTAGCACCAGTCTACCCCAGGAATTACTGGGAAATCGCTGGATTGAGCTTGGTGGCACTAGTCTTGTGTGCCGGGAGATTCCAGTTACCTCTCCCAACACTTGCGTCAAGCAGCGAGCCTAGGCCTTTTGGAAGCGAAAGGTAGCTGCAGGCAGGAGGTAGGCTTACAGGCCATAAGCTCAACTCTCAGAAGTGTGTATACATGGGCGGCAGATGTCTACTACCCACTCGGACATGCGAGTGGGAACCTAGCTACACTCTGATGAAGAAGGACTTTGGAAATCGCTGTATTCAACTCAGATACACGTGGGTTCAGGCACAACGATTCCACATGCTTTTCTCACAACGTTTCCCTGCCACTAACATGAGGACGTTAGCAGCGCCTTCTACAGTCAAGCAGGATGCGGGAGGGTTGTGCCCTGTCCTTAGCTCTCACAGGGAAGCAGGCCTTGAAGCCAGCTGTCAACTAGCTGCATTCTTATGGCAGGGTGAAGGTAGCAGTATTCTGAGACAGGAGGTTCCCAGGTTACCACTCTACTGGACCTGGAGATACCCTCCAGGTCTGCATTGTTAACTTGCGTCTCAGAAGCCTCTGGCAAACGTCTCTGGTGAAGACGTGCGAAACTCACTCTGCAGGCAGTGTGGAACTGTGAGGGACTGAGGGTGAGCTCAACCCTCAGAAGTAAGATGTTTTTGGACAAGGCATTCAACTACATACTCACGTATGGAACTTAGTATGTAGCACCAGTCTACCCCAGGAATTACTAGGAAATCGCTTGATTGAGCTTGGAGGCACTCGTCTTGTGTGCCGGGAGATTCCAGTTACCTCTCCCAACACTTGCGTCAAGCAGCGAGCCTAGGCCTTTTGGAAGCTAAAGTTAGTGGCAGGCAGGATGTAGGGTTACAGGCCATAAGCTCAACTCTCAGAAGTGTGTATGCATGGGAGGCAGATGTCTGCTACCCACTCGGACATGGGAGTTGGAACCTAGCTACACTCCTATTGAAGAAGGATGTTGGAAATCGCTGTATTCAACTCAGATACACGGGAGTTCAGGCCCAATGCTTACACATGCTTTTCCCGCAACCCATCCCAGCCACTAACATAAGGAGGTTAGCAGGTACGTCTACAGTCAGGCAGGATGCGGGAGGGTTCTGCCCTGTCCTCAGCTCTCACAGGGAAGCTTGCCTAGAAGCCAGCTCTCAACTAGCTGCATTCTTATGACAGTGTGAAGGTAGCAGTATTCTGAGTAAGGAGGTTCCCAGATTACCACTCTACTGCACCTGGAGATACCGTCCAGGTGTGCATTGTTAACTTGCGTCTCAGAAGCCTCTGGCAAAAGTCTCTGGTGAAGACGTGGGAAACTCACTCTGCAGGCAGTGTGGAACTGTGAGGGACTGAGGGTGAGCTCAACTCTCAGCAGTAAGATGATTTTGGACAAGGCGTTCAGCTTCCTTCTCACATATGGAACTTAGTATGTAGCACCAGTCTACCCCAGGAATTACTGGGAAATCGCTGGATTGAGCTTGGTGGCACTAGTCTTGTGTGCCGGGAGATTCCAGTTACCTCTCCCAACACTTGCGTCAAGCAGCGAGCCTAGGCCTTTTGGAAGCGAAAGGTAGCTGCAGGCAGGAGGTAGGCTTACAGGCCATAAGCTCAACTCTCAGAAGTGTGTATACATGGGAGGCAGATGTCTGCTACCCACTCGGACATGCGAGTGGGAACCTAGCTACACTCTGATGAAGAAGGACTTTGGAAATCGCTGTATTCAACTCAGATACACGTGGGTTCAGGCACAACGATTCCACATGCTTTTCTCACAACGTTTCCCTGCCACTAACATGAGGACGTTAGCAGCTCCTTCTACAGTCAAGCAGGATGCGGGAGGGTTGTGCCCTGTCCTTAGCTCTCACAGGGAAGCAGGCCTTGAAGCCAGCTGTCAACTAGCTGCATTCTTATGGCAGGGTGAAGGTAGCAGTATTCTGAGACAGGAGGTTCCCAGGTTACCACTCTACTGGACCTGGAGATACCCTCCAGGTCTGCATTGTTAACTTGCGTCTCAGAAGCCTCTGGCAAACGTCTCTGGTGAAGACGTGCGAAACTCACTGTGCAGGCAGTGTGGAACTGTGAGGGACTGAGGGTGAGCTCAACTCTCAGAAGTAAGATGTTTTTGGACAAGGCGTTCAACTACATACTCACGTATGGAACTTAGTATGTAGCACCAGTCTACCCCAGGAATTACTAGGAAATCGCTTGATTGAGCTTGGAGGCACTCGTCTTGTGTGCCGGGAGATTCCAGTTACCTCTCCCAACACTTGCGTCAAGCAGCGAGCCTAGGCCTTTTGGAAGCTAAAGTTAGTGGCAGGCAGGATGTAGGGTTACAGGCCATAAGCTCAACTCTCAGAAGTGTGTATGCATGGGAGGCAGATGTCTGCTACTCACTCGGACATGGGAGTTGGAACCTAGCTACACTCCTATTGAAGAAGGATGTTGGAAATCGCTGTATTCAACTCAGATACACGGGAGTTCAGGCCCAATGCTTACACATGCTTTTCCCGCAACCCATCCCAGCCACTAACATAAGGAGGTTAGCAGGTACGTCTACAGTCAGGCAGGATGCGGGAGGGTTCTGCCCTGTCCTCAGCTCTCACAGGGAAGCTTGCCTAGAAGCCAGCTCTCAACTAGCTGCATTCTTATGACAGTGTGAAGGTAGCAGTATTCTGAGTAAGGAGGTTCCCAGATTACCACTCTACTGCACCTGGAGATACCGTCCAGGTGTGCATTGTTAACTTGCGTCTCAGAAGCCTCTGGCAAAAGTCTCTGGTGAAGACGTGGGAAACTCACTCTGCAGGCAGTGTGGAACTGTGAGGGACTGAGGGTGAGCTCAACTCTCAGCAGTAAGATGATTTTGGACAAGGCGTTCAGCTACCTTCTCACATATGGAACTTAGTATGTAGCACCAGTCTACCCCAGGAATTACTGGGAAATCGCTGGATTGAGCTTGGTGGCACTAGTCTTGTGTGCCGGGAGATTCCAGTTACCTCTCCCAACACTTGCGTCAAGCAGCGAGCCTAGGCCTTTTGGAAGCGAAAGGTAGCTGCAGGCAGGAGGTAGGCTTACAGGCCATAAGCTCAACTCTCAGAAGTGTGTATACATGGGCGGCAGATGTCTGCTACCCACTCGGACATGCGAGTGGGAACCTAGCTACACTCTGATGAAGAAGGACTTTGGAAATCGCTGTATTCAACTCAGATACACGTGGGTTCAGGCACAACGATTCCACATGCTTTTCTCACAACGTTTCCCTGCCACTAACATGAGGACGTTAGCAGCGCCTTCTACAGTCAAGCAGGATGCGGGAGGGTTGTGCCCTGTCCTTAGCTCTCACAGGGAAGCAGGCCTTGAAGCCAGCTGTCAACTAGCTGCATTCTTATGGCAGGGTGAAGGTAGCAGTATTCTGAGACAGGAGGTTCCCAGGTTACCACTCTACTGGACCTGGAGATACCCTCCAGGTCTGCATTGTTAACTTGCGTCTCAGAAGCCTCTGGCAAACGTCTCTGGTGAAGACGTGCGAAACTCACTCTGCAGGCAGTGTGGAACTGTGAGGGACTGAGGGTGAGCTCAACCCTCAGAAGTAAGATGTTTTTGGACAAGGCATTCAACTACATACTCACGTATGGAACTTAGTATGTAGCACCAGTCTACCCCAGGAATTACTAGGAAATCGCTTGATTGAGCTTGGAGGCACTCGTCTTGTGTGCCGGGAGATTCCAGTTACCTCTCCCAACACTTGCGTCAAGCAGCGAGCCTAGGCCTTTTGGAAGCGAAAGGTAGCGGCAGGCAGGATGTAGGGTTACAGGCCATAAGCTCAACTCTCAGAAGTGTGTATGCATGGGAGGCAGATGTCTGCTACCCACTCGGACATGGGAGTTGGAACCTAGCTACACTCCTATTGAAGAAGGATGTTGGAAATCGCTGTATTCAACTCAGATACACGGGAGTTCAGGCCCAATGCTTACACATGCTTTTCCCGCAACCCATCCCAGCCACTAACATAAGGAGGTTAGCAGGTACGTCTACAGTCAGGCAGGATGCGGGAGGGTTCTGCCCTGTCCTCAGCTCTCACAGGGAAGCTTGCCTAGAAGCCAGCTCTCAACTAGCTGCATTCTTATGACAGTGTGAAGGTAGCAGTATTCTGAGTAAGGAGGTTCCCAGATTACCACTCTACTGCACCTGGAGATACCGTCCAGGTGTGCATTGTTAACTTGCGTCTCAGAAGCCTCTGGCAAAAGTCTCTGGTGAAGACGTGGGAAACTCACTCTGCAGGCAGTGTGGAACTGTGAGGGACTGAGGGTGAGCTCAACTCTCAGCAGTAAGATGATTTTGGACAAGGCGTTCAGCTTCCTTCTCACATATGGAACTTAGTATGTAGCACCAGTCTACCCCAGGAATTACTGGGAAATCGCTGGATTGAGCTTGGTGGCACTAGTCTTGTGTGCCGGGAGATTCCAGTTACCTCTCCCAACACTTGCGTCAAGCAGCGAGCCTAGGCCTTTTGGAAGCGAAAGGTAGCTGCAGGCAGGAGGTAGGCTTACAGGCCATAAGCTCAACTCTCAGAAGTGTGTATACATGGGAGGCAGATGTCTGCTACCCACTCGGACATGCGAGTGGGAACCTAGCTACACTCTGATGAAGAAGGACTTTGGAAATCGCTGTATTCAACTCAGATACACGTGGGTTCAGGCACAACGATTCCACATGCTTTTCTCACAACGTTTCCCTGCCACTAACATGAGGACGTTAGCAGCTCCTTCTACAGTCAAGCAGGATGCGGGAGGGTTGTGCCCTGTCCTTAGCTCTCACAGGGAAGCAGGCCTTGAAGCCAGCTGTCAACTAGCTGCATTCTTATGGCAGGGTGAAGGTAGCAGTATTCTGAGACAGGAGGTTCCCAGGTTACCACTCTACTGGACCTGGAGATACCCTCCAGGTCTGCATTGTTAACTTGCGTCTCAGAAGCCTCTGGCAAACGTCTCTGGTGAAGACGTGCGAAACTCACTGTGCAGGCAGTGTGGAACTGTGAGGGACTGAGGGTGAGCTCAACTCTCAGAAGTAAGATGTTTTTGGACAAGGCGTTCAACTACATACTCACGTATGGAACTTAGTATGTAGCACCAGTCTACCCCAGGAATTACTAGGAAATCGCTTGATTGAGCTTGGAGGCACTCGTCTTGTGTGCCGGGAGATTCCAGTTACCTCTCCCAACACTTGCGTCAAGCAGCGAGCCTAGGCCTTTTGGAAGCGAAAGGTAGCGGCAGGCAGGATGTAGGGTTACAGGCCATAAGCTCAACTCTCAGAAGTGTGTATGCATGGGAGGCAGATGTCTGCTACCCACTCGGACATGGGAGTTGGAACCTAGCTACACTCCTATTGAAGAAGGATGTTGGAAATCGCTGTATTCAACTCAGATACACGGGAGTTCAGGCCCAATGCTTACACATGCTTTTCCCGCAACCCATCCCAGCCACTAACATAAGGAGGTTAGCAGGTACGTCTACAGTCAGGCAGGATGCGGGAGGGTTCTGCCCTGTCCTCAGCTCTCACAGGGAAGCTTGCCTAGAAGCCAGCTCTCAACTAGCTGCATTCTTATGACAGTGTGAAGGTAGCAGTATTCTGAGTAAGGAGGTTCCCAGATTACCACTCTACTGCACCTGGAGATACCGTCCAGGTGTGCATTGTTAACTTGCGTCTCAGAAGCCTCTGGCAAAAGTCTCTGGTGAAGACGTGGGAAACTCACTCTGCAGGCAGTGTGGAACTGTGAGGGACTGAGGGTGAGCTCAACTCTCAGCAGTAAGATGATTTTGGACAAGGCGTTCAGCTACCTTCTCACATATGGAACTTACTATGTAGCACCAGTCTACCCCAGGAATTACTGGGAAATCGCTGGATTGAGCTTGGTGGCACTAGTCTTGTGTGCCGGGAGATTCCAGTTACCTCTCCCAACACTTGCGTCAAGCAGCGAGCCTAGGCCTTTTGGAAGCGAAAGGTAGCTGCAGGCAGGAGGTAGGCTTACAGGCCATAAGCTCAACTCTCAGAAGTGTGTATACATGGGAGGCAGATGTCTGCTACCCACTCGGACATGCGAGTGGGAACCTAGCTACACTCTGATGAAGAAGGACTTTGGAAATCGCTGTATTCAACTCAGATACACGTGGGTTCAGGCACAACGATTCCACATGCTTTTCTCACAACGTTTCCCTGCCACTAACATGAGGACGTTAGCAGCGCCTTCTACAGTCAAGCAGGATGCGGGAGGGTTGTGCCCTGTCCTTAGCTCTCACAGGGAAGCAGGCCTTGAAGCCAGCTGTCAACTAGCTGCATTCTTATGGCAGGGTGAAGGTAGCAGTATTCTGAGACAGGAGGTTCCCAGGTTACCACTCTACTGGACCTGGAGATACCCTCCAGGTCTGCATTGTTAACTTGCGTCTCAGAAGCCTCTGGCAAACGTCTCTGGTGAAGACGTGCGAAACTCACTCTGCAGGCAGTGTGGAACTGTGAGGGACTGAGGGTGAGCTCAACCCTCAGAAGTAAGATGTTTTTGGACAAGGCATTCAACTACATACTCACGTATGGAACTTAGTATGTAGCACCAGTCTACCCCAGGAATTACTAGGAAATCGCTTGATTGAGCTTGGAGGCACTCGTCTTGTGTGCCGGGAGATTCCAGTTACCTCTCCCAACACTTGCGTCAAGCAGCGAGCCTAGGCCTTTTGGAAGCGAAAGGTAGCGGCAGGCAGGATGTAGGGTTACAGGCCATAAGCTCAACTCTCAGAAGTGTGTATGCATGGGAGGCAGATGTCTGCTACCCACTCGGACATGGGAGTTGGAACCTAGCTACACTCCTATTGAAGAAGGATGTTGGAAATCGCTGTATTCAACTCAGATACACGGGAGTTCAGGCCCAATGCTTACACATGCTTTTCCCGCAACCCATCCCAGCCACTAACATAAGGAGGTTAGCAGGTACGTCTACAGTCAGGCAGGATGCGGGAGGGTTCTGCCCTGTCCTCAGCTCTCACAGGGAAGCTTGCCTAGAAGCCAGCTCTCAACTAGCTGCATTCTTATGACAGTGTGAAGGTAGCAGTATTCTGAGTAAGGAGGTTCCCAGATTACCACTCTACTGCACCTGGAGATACCGTCCAGGTGTGCATTGTTAACTTGCGTCTCAGAAGCCTCTGGCAAAAGTCTCTGGTGAAGACGTGGGAAACTCACTCTGCAGGCAGTGTGGAACTGTGAGGGACTGAGGGTGAGCTCAACTCTCAGCAGTAAGATGATTTTGGACAAGGCGTTCAGCTTCCTTCTCACATATGGAACTTAGTATGTAGCACCAGTCTACCCCAGGAATTACTGGGAAATCGCTGGATTGAGCTTGGTGGCACTAGTCTTGTGTGCCGGGAGATTCCAGTTACCTCTCCCAACACTTGCGTCAAGCAGCGAGCCTAGGCCTTTTGGAAGCGAAAGGTAGCTGCAGGCAGGAGGTAGGCTTACAGGCCATAAGCTCAACTCTCAGAAGTGTGTATACATGGGAGGCAGATGTCTGCTACCCACTCGGACATGCGAGTGGGAACCTAGCTACACTCTGATGAAGAAGGACTTTGGAAATCGCTGTATTCAACTCAGATACACGTGGGTTCAGGCACAACGATTCCACATGCTTTTCTCACAACGTTTCCCTGCCACTAACATGAGGACGTTAGCAGCTCCTTCTACAGTCAAGCAGGATGCGGGAGGGTTGTGCCCTGTCCTTAGCTCTCACAGGGAAGCAGGCCTTGAAGCCAGCTGTCAACTAGCTGCATTCTTATGGCAGGGTGAAGGTAGCAGTATTCTGAGACAGGAGGTTCCCAGGTTACCACTCTACTGGACCTGGAGATACCCTCCAGGTCTGCATTGTTAACTTGCGTCTCAGAAGCCTCTGGCAAACGTGTCTGGTGAAGACGTGCGAAACTCACTGTGCAGGCAGTGTGGAACTGTGAGGGACTGAGGGTGAGCTCAACTCTCAGAAGTAAGATGTTTTTGGACAAGGCGTTCAACTACATACTCACGTATGGAACTTAGTATGTAGCACCAGTCTACCCCAGGAATTACTAGGAAATCGCTTGATTGAGCTTGGAGGCACTCGTCTTGTGTGCCGGGAGATTCCAGTTACCTCTCCCAACACTTGCGTCAAGCAGCGAGCCTAGGCCTTTTGGAAGCGAAAGGTAGCGGCAGGCAGGATGTAGGGTTACAGGCCATAAGCTCAACTCTCAGAAGTGTGTATGCATGGGAGGCAGATGTCTGCTACCCACTCGGACATGGGAGTTGGAACCTAGCTACACTCCTATTGAAGAAGGATGTTGGAAATCGCTGTATTCAACTCAGATACACGGGAGTTCAGGCCCAATGCTTACACATGCTTTTCCCGCAACCCATCCCAGCCACTAACATAAGGAGGTTAGCAGGTACGTCTACAGTCAGGCAGGATGCGGGAGGGTTCTGCCCTGTCCTCAGCTCTCACAGGGAAGCTTGCCTAGAAGCCAGCTCTCAACTAGCTGCATTCTTATGACAGTGTGAAGGTAGCAGTATTCTGAGTAAGGAGGTTCCCAGATTACCACTCTACTGCACCTGGAGATACCGTCCAGGTGTGCATTGTTAACTTGCGTCTCAGAAGCCTCTGGCAAAAGTCTCTGGTGAAGACGTGGGAAACTCACTCTGCAGGCAGTGTGGAACTGTGAGGGACTGAGGGTGAGCTCAACTCTCAGCAGTAAGATGATTTTGGACAAGGCGTTCAGCTACCTTCTCACATATGGAACTTAGTATGTAGCACCAGTCTACCCCAGGAATTACTGGGAAATCGCTGGATTGAGCTTGGTGGCACTAGTCTTGTGTGCCGGGAGATTCCAGTTACCTCTCCCAACACTTGCGTCAAGCAGCGAGCCTAGGCCTTTTGGAAGCGAAAGGTAGCTGCAGGCAGGAGGTAGGCTTACAGGCCATAAGCTCAACTCTCAGAAGTGTGTATACATGGGAGGCAGATGTCTGCTACCCACTCGGACATGCGAGTGGGAACCTAGCTACACTCTGATGAAGAAGGACTTTGGAAATCGCTGTATTCAACTCAGATACACGTGGGTTCAGGCACAACGATTCCACATGCTTTTCTCACAACGTTTCCCTGCCACTAACATGAGGACGTTAGCAGCGCCTTCTACAGTCAAGCAGGATGCGGGAGGGTTGTGCCCTGTCCTTAGCTCTCACAGGGAAGCAGGCCTTGAAGCCAGCTGTCAACTAGCTGCATTCTTATGGCAGGGTGAAGGTAGCAGTATTCTGAGACAGGAGGTTCCCAGGTTACCACTCTACTGGACCTGGAGATACCCTCCAGGTCTGCATTGTTAACTTGCGTCTCAGAAGCCTCTGGCAAACGTCTCTGGTGAAGACGTGCGAAACTCACTCTGCAGGCAGTGTGGAACTGTGAGGGACTGAGGGTGAGCTCAACCCTCAGAAGTAAGATGTGTTTGGACAAGGCATTCAACTACATACTCACGTATGGAACTTAGTATGTAGCACCAGTCTACCCCAGGAATTACTAGGAAATCGCTTGATTGAGCTTGGAGGCACTCGTCTTGTGTGCCGGGAGATTCCAGTTACCTCTCCCAACACTTGCGTCAAGCAGCGAGCCTAGGCCTTTTGGAAGCGAAAGGTAGCGGCAGGCAGGATGTAGGGTTACAGGCCATAAGCTCAACTCTCAGAAGTGTGTATGCATGGGAGGCAGATGTCTGCTACCCACTCGGACATGGGAGTTGGAACCTAGCTACACTCCTATTGAAGAAGGATGTTGGAAATCGCTGTATTCAACTCAGATACACGGGAGTTCAGGCCCAATGCTTACACATGCTTTTCCCGCAACCCATCCCAGCCACTAACATAAGGAGGTTAGCAGGTACGTCTACAGTCAGGCAGGATGCGGGAGGGTTCTGCCCTGTCCTCAGCTCTCACAGGGAAGCTTGCCTAGAAGCCAGCTCTCAACTAGCTGCATTCTTATGACAGTGTGAAGGTAGCAGTATTCTGAGTAAGGAGGTTCCCAGATTACCACTCTACTGCACCTGGAGATACCGTCCAGGTGTGCATTGTTAACTTGCGTCTCAGAAGCCTCTGGCAAAAGTCTCTGGTGAAGACGTGGGAAACTCACTCTGCAGGCAGTGTGGAACTGTGAGGGACTGAGGGTGAGCTCAACTCTCAGCAGTAAGATGATTTTGGACAAGGCGTTCAGCTTCCTTCTCACATATGGAACTTAGTATGTAGCACCAGTCTACCCCAGGAATTACTGGGAAATCGCTGGATTGAGCTTGGTGGCACTAGTCTTGTGTGCCGGGAGATTCCAGTTACCTCTCCCAACACTTGCGTCAAGCAGCGAGCCTAGGCCTTTTGGAAGCGAAAGGTAGCTGCAGGCAGGAGGTAGGCTTACAGGCCATAAGCTCAACTCTCAGAAGTGTGTATACATGGGAGGCAGATGTCTGCTACCCACTCGGACATGCGAGTGGGAACCTAGCTACACTCTGATGAAGAAGGACTTTGGAAATCGCTGTATTCAACTCAGATACACGTGGTTTCAGGCACAACGATTCCACATGCTTTTCTCACAACGTTTCCCTGCCACTAACATGAGGACGTTAGCAGCTCCTTCTACAGTCAAGCAGGATGCGGGAGGGTTGTGCCCTGTCCTTAGCTCTCACAGGGAAGCAGGCCTTGAAGCCAGCTGTCAACTAGCTGCATTCTTATGGCAGGGTGAAGGTAGCAGTATTCTGAGACAGGAGGTTCCCAGGTTACCACTCTACTGGACCTGGAGATACCCTCCAGGTCTGCATTGTTAACTTGCGTCTCAGAAGCCTCTGGCAAACGTCTCTGGTGAAGACGTGCGAAACTCACTGTGCAGGCAGTGTGGAACTGTGAGGGACTGAGGGTGAGCTCAACTCTGAGAAGTAAGATGTTTTTGGACAAGGCGTTCAACTACATACTCACGTATGGAACTTAGTATGTAGCACCAGTCTACCCCAGGAATTACTGGGAAATCGCTGGATTGAGCTTGGTGGCACTAGTCTTGTGTGCCGGGAGATTCCAGTTACCTCTCCCAACACTTGCGTCAAGCAGCGAGCCTAGGCCTTTTGGAAGCGAAAGGTAGCTGCAGGCAGGAGGTAGGCTTACAGGCCATAAGCTCAACTCTCAGAAGTGTGTATACATGGGAGGCAGATGTCTGCTACCCACTCGGACATGCGAGTGGGAACCTAGCTACACTCTGATGAAGAAGGACTTTGGAAATCGCTGTATTCAACTCAGATACACGTGGGTTCAGGCACAACGATTCCACATGCTTTTCTCACAACGTTTCCCTGCCACTAACATGAGGACGTTAGCAGCTCCTTCTACAGTCAAGCAGGATGCGGGAGGGTTGTGCCCTGTCCTTAGCTCTCACAGGGAAGCAGGCCTTGAAGCCAGCTGTCAACTAGCTGCATTCTTATGGCAGGGTGAAGGTAGCAGTATTCTGAGACAGGAGGTTCCCAGGTTACCACTCTACTGGACCTGGAGATACCCTCCAGGTCTGCATTGTTAACTTGCGTCTCAGAAGCCTCTGGCAAACGTCTCTGGTGAAGACGTGCGAAACTCACTGTGCAGGCAGTGTGGAACTGTGAGGGACTGAGGGTGAGCTCAACTCTCAGAAGTAAGATGTTTTTGGACAAGGCGTTCAACTACATACTCACGTATGGAACTTAGTATGTAGCACCAGTCTACCCCAGGAATTACTAGGAAATCGCTTGATTGAGCTTGGAGGCACTCGTCTTGTGTGCCGGGAGATTCCAGTTACCTCTCCCAACACTTGCGTCAAGCAGCGAGCCTAGGCCTTTTGGAAGCGAAAGGTAGCGGCAGGCAGGATGTAGGGTTACAGGCCATAAGCTCAACTCTCAGAAGTGTGTATGCATGGGAGGCAGATGTCTGCTACCCACTCGGACATGGGAGTTGGAACCTAGCTACACTCCTATTGAAGAAGGATGTTGGAAATCGCTGTATTCAACTCAGATACACGGGAGTTCAGGCCCAATGCTTACACATGCTTTTCCCGCAACCCATCCCAGCCACTAACATAAGGAGGTTAGCAGGTACGTCTACAGTCAGGCAGGATGCGGGAGGGTTCTGCCCTGTCCTCAGCTCTCACAGGGAAGCTTGCCTAGAAGCCAGCTCTCAACTAGCTGCATTCTTATGACAGTGTGAAGGTAGCAGTATTCTGAGTAAGGAGGTTCCCAGATTACCACTCTACTGCACCTCGAGATACCGTCCAGGTGTGCATTGTTAACTTGCGTCTCAGAAGCCTCTGGCAAAAGTCTCTGGTGAAGACGTGGGAAACTCACTCTGCAGGCAGTGTGGAACTGTGAGGGACTGAGGGTGAGCTCAACTCTCAGCAGTAAGATGATTTTGGACAAGGCGTTCAGCTACCTTCTCACATATGGAACTTAGTATGTAGCACCAGTCTACCCCAGGAATTACTGGGAAATCGCTGGATTGAGCTTGGTGGCACTAGTCTTGTGTGCCGGGAGATTCCAGTTACCTCTCCCAACACTTGCGTCAAGCAGCGAGCCTAGGCCTTTTGGAAGCGAAAGGTAGCTGCAGGCAGGAGGTAGGCTTACAGGCCATAAGCTCAACTCTCAGAAGTGTGTATACATGGGAGGCAGATGTCTGCTACCCACTCGGACATGCGAGTGGGAACCTAGCTACACTCTGATGAAGAAGGACTTTGGAAATCGCTGTATTCAACTCAGATACACGTGGGTTCAGGCACAACGATTCCACATGCTTTTCTCACAACGTTTCCCTGCCACTAACATGAGGACGTTAGCAGCGCCTTCTACAGTCAAGCAGGATGCGGGAGGGTTGTGCCCTGTCCTTAGCTCTCACAGGGAAGCAGGCCTTGAAGCCAGCTGTCAACTAGCTGCATTCTTATGGCAGGGTGAAGGTAGCAGTATTCTGAGACAGGAGGTTCCCAGGTTACCACTCTACTGGACCTGGAGATACCCTCCAGGTCTGCATTGTTAACTTGCGTCTCAGAAGCCTCTGGCAAACGTCTCTGGTGAAGACGTGCGAAACTCACTCTGCAGGCAGTGTGGAACTGTGAGGGACTGAGGGTGAGCTCAACCCTCAGAAGTAAGATGTTTTTGGACAAGGCATTCAACTACATACTCACGTATGGAACTTAGTATGTAGCACCAGTCTACCCCAGGAATTACTAGGAAATCGCTTGATTGAGCTTGGAGGCACTCGTCTTGTGTGCCGGGAGATTCCAGTTACCTCTCCCAACACTTGCGTCAAGCAGCGAGCCTAGGCCTTTTGGAAGCGAAAGGTAGCGGCAGGCAGGATGTAGGGTTACAGGCCATAAGCTCAACTCTCAGAAGTGTGTATGCATGGGAGGCAGATGTCTGCTACCCACTCGGACATGGGAGTTGGAACCTAGCTACACTCCTATTGAAGAAGGATGTTGGAAATCGCTGTATTCAACTCAGATACACGGGAGTTCAGGCCCAATGCTTACACATGCTTTTCCCGCAACCCATCCCAGCCACTAACATAAGGAGGTTAGCAGGTACGTCTACAGTCAGGCAGGATGCGGGAGGGTTCTGCCCTGTCCTCAGCTCTCACAGGGAAGCTTGCCTAGAAGCCAGCTCTCAACTAGCTGCATTCTTATGACAGTGTGAAGGTAGCAGTATTCTGAGTAAGGAGGTTCCCAGATTACCACTCTACTGCACCTGGAGATACCGTCCAGGTGTGCATTGTTAACTTGCGTCTCAGAAGCCTCTGGCAAAAGTCTCTGGTGAAGACGTGGGAAACTCACTCTGCAGGCAGTGTGGAACTGTGAGGGACTGAGGGTGAGCTCAACTCTCAGCAGTAAGATGATTTTGGACAAGGCGTTCAGCTACCTTCTCACATATGGAACTTAGTATGTAGCACCAGTCTACCCCAGGAATTACTGGGAAATCGCTGGATTGAGCTTGGTGGCACTAGTCTTGTGTGCCGGGAGATTCCAGTTACCTCTCCCAACACTTCGGTGAAGCAGCGAGCCTAGGCCTTTTGGAAGCGAAAGGTAGCTGCAGGCAGGAGGTAGGCTTACAGGCCATAAGCTCAACTCTCAGAAGTGTGTATACATGGGAGGCAGATGTCTGCTACCCACTCGGACATGCGAGTGGGAACCTAGCTACACTCTGATGAAGAAGGACTTTGGAAATCGCTGTATTCAACTCAGATACACGTGGGTTCAGGCACAACGATTCCACATGCTTTTCTCACAACGTTTCCCTGCCACTAACATGAGGACGTTAGCAGCTCTTTCTACAGTCAAGCAGGATGCGGGAGGGTTGTGCCCTGTCCTTAGCTCTCACAGGGAAGCAGGCCTTGAAGCCAGCTGTCAACTAGCTGCATTCTTATGGCAGGGTGAAGGTAGCAGTATTCTGAGACAGGAGGTTCCCAGGTTACCACTCTACTGGACCTGGAGATACCCTCCAGGTCTGCATTGTTAACTTGCGTCTCAGAAGCCTCTGGCAAACGTCTCTGGTGAAGACGTGCGAAACTCACTGTGCAGGCAGTGTGGAACTGTGAGGGACTGAGGGTGAGCTCAACTCTCAGAAGTAAGATGTTTTTGGACAAGGCGTTCAACTACATACTCACGTATGGAACTTAGTATGTAGCACCAGTCTACCCCAGGAATTACTAGGAAATCGCTTGATTGAGCTTGGAGGCACTCGTCTTGTGTGCCGGGAGATTCCAGTTACCTCTCCTAACACTTGCGTCAAGCAGCGAGCCTAGGCCTTTTGGAAGCTAAAGTTAGTGGCAGGCAGGATGTAGGGTTACAGGCCATAAGCTCAACTCTCAGAAGTGTGTATGCATGGGAGGCAGATGTCTGCTACCCACTCGGACATGGGAGTTGGAACCTAGCTACACTCCTATTGAAGAAGGATGTTGGAAATCGCTGTATTCAACTCAGATACACGGGAGTTCAGGCCCAATGCTTACACATGCTTTTCCCGCAACCCATCCCAGCCACTAACATAAGGAGGTTAGCAGGTACGTCTACAGTCAGGCAGGATGCGGGAGGGTTCTGCCCTGTCCTCAGCTCTCACAGGGAAGCTTGCCTAGAAGCCAGCTCTCAACTAGCTGCATTCTTATGACAGTGTGAAGGTAGCAGTATTCTGAGTAAGGAGGTTCCCAGATTACCACTCTACTGCACCTGGAGATACCGTCCAGGTGTGCATTGTTAACTTGCGTCTCAGAAGCCTCTGGCAAAAGTCTCTGGTGAAGACGTGGGAAACTCACTCTGCAGGCAGTGTGGAACTGTGAGGGACTGAGGGTGAGCTCAACTCTCAGCAGTAAGATGATTTTGGACAAGGCGTTCAGCTTCCTTCTCACATATGGAACTTAGTATGTAGCACCAGTCTACCCCAGGAATTACTGGGAAATCGCTGGATTGAGCTTGGTGGCGCTAGTCTTGTGTGCCGGGAGATTCCAGTTACCTCTCCCAACACTTGCGTCAAGCAGCGAGCCTAGGCCTTTTGGAAGCGAAAGGTAGCTGCAGGCAGGAGGTAGGCTTACAGGCCATAAGCTCAACTCTCAGAAGCGTGTATACATGGGAGGCAGATGTCTGCTACCCACTCGGACATGCGAGTGGGAACCTAGCTACACTCTGATGAAGAAGGACTTTGGAAATCGCTGTATTCAACTCAGATACACGTGGGTTCAGGCACAACGATTCCACATGCTTTTCTCACAACGTTTCCCTGCCACTAACATGAGGACGTTAGCAGCTCCTTCTACAGTCAAGCAGGATGCGGGAGGGTTGTGCCCTGTCCTTAGCTCTCACAGGGAAGCAGGCCTTGAAGCCAGCTGTCAACTAGCTGCATTCTTATGGCAGGGTGAAGGTAGCAGTATTCTGAGACAGGAGGTTCCCAGGTTACCACTCTACTGGACCTGGAGATACCCTCCAGGTCTGCATTGTTAACTTGCGTCTCAGAAGCCTCTGGCAAACGTCTCTGGTGAAGACGTGCGAAACTCACTGTGCAGGCAGTGTGGAACTGTGAGGGACTGAGGGTGAGCTCAACTCTGAGAAGTAAGATGTTTTTGGACAAGGCGTTCAACTACAAACTCACGTATGGAACTTAGTATGTAGCACCAGTCTACCCCAGGAATTACTGGGAAATCGCTGGATTGAGCTTGGTGGCACTAGTCTTGTGTGCCGGGAGATTCCAGTTACCTCTCCCAACACTTCGGTGAAGCAGCGAGCCTAGGCCTTTTGGAAGCGAAAGGTAGCTGCAGGCAGGAGGTAGGCTTACAGGCCATAAGCTCAACTCTCAGAAGTGTGTATACATGGGAGGCAGATGTCTGCTACCCACTCGGACATGCGAGTGGGAACCTAGCTACACTCTGATGAAGAAGGACTTTGGAAATCGCTGTATTCAACTCAGATACACGTGGGTTCAGGCACAACGATTCCACATGCTTTTCTCACAACGTTTCCCTGCCACTAACATGAGGACGTTAGCAGCTCCTTCTACAGTCAAGCAGGATGCGGGAGGGTTGTGCCCTGTCCTTAGCTCTCACAGGGAAGCAGGCCTTGAAGCCAGCTGTCAACTAGCTGCATTCTTATGGCAGGGTGAAGGTAGCAGTATTCTGAGACAGGAGGTTCCCAGGTTACCACTCTACTGGACCTGGAGATACCCTCCAGGTCTGCATTGTTAACTTGCGTCTCAGAAGCCTCTGGCAAACGTCTCTGGTGAAGACGTGCGAAACTCACTCTGCAGGCAGTGTGGAACTGTGAGGGACTGAGGGTGAGCTCAACTCTCAGAAGTAAGATGTTTTTGGACAAGGCGTTCAACTACATACTCACGTATGGAACTTAGTATGTAGCACCAGTCTACCCCAGGAATTACTAGGAAATCGCTTGATTGAGCTTGGAGGCACTCGTCTTGTGTGCCGGGAGATTCCAGTTACCTCTCCCAACACTTGCGTCAAGCAGCGAGCCTAGGCCTTTTGGAAGCGAAAGGTAGCGGCAGGCAGGATGTAGGGTTACAGGCCATAAGCTCAACTCTCAGAAGTGTGTATGCATGGGAGGCAGATGTCTGCTACCCACTCGGACATGGGAGTTGGAACCTAGCTACACTCCTATTGAAGAAGGATGTTGGAAATCGCTGTATTCAACTCAGATACACGGGAGTTCAGGCCCAATGCTTACACATGCTTTTCCCGCAACCCATCCCAGCCACTAACATAAGGAGGTTAGCAGGTACGTCTACAGTCAGGCAGGATGCGGGAGGGTTCTGCCCTGTCCTCAGCTCTCACAGGGAAGCTTGCCTAGAAGCCAGCTCTCAACTAGCTGCATTCTTATGACAGTGTGAAGGTAGCAGTATTCTGAGTAAGGAGGTTCCCAGATTACCACTCTACTGCACCTGGAGATACCGTCCAGGTGTGCATTGTTAACTTGCGTCTCAGAAGCCTCTGGCAAAAGTCTCTGGTGAAGACGTGGGAAACTCACTCTGCAGGCAGTGTGGAACTGTGAGGGACTGAGGGTGAGCTCAACTCTCAGCAGTAAGATGATTTTGGACAAGGCGTTCAGCTTCCTTCTCACATATGGAACTTAGTATGTAGCACCAGTCTACCCCAGGAATTACTGGGAAATCGCTGGATTGAGCTTGGTGGCACTAGTCTTGTGTGCCGGGAGATTCCAGTTACCTCTCCCAACACTTGCGTCAAGCAGCGAGCCTAGGCCTTTTGGAAGCGAAAGGTAGCTGCAGGCAGGAGGTAGGCTTACAGGCCATAAGCTCAACTCTCAGAAGTGTGTATACATGGGAGGCAGACGTCTGCTACCCACTCGGACATGCGAGTGGGAACCTAGCTACACTCTGATGAAGAAGGACTTTGGAAATCGCTGTATTCAACTCAGATACACGTGGGTTCAGGCACAACGATTCCACATGCTTTTCTCACAACGTTTCCCTGCCACTAACATGAGGACGTTAGCAGCTCCTTCTACAGTCAAGCAGGATGCGGGAGGGTTGTGCCCTGTCCTTAGCTCTCACAGGGAAGCAGGCCTTGAAGCCAGCTGTCAACTAGCTGCATTCTTATGGCAGGGTGAAGGTAGCAGTATTCTGAGACAGGAGGTTCCCAGGTTACCACTCTACTGGACCTGGAGATACCCTCCAGGTCTGCATTGTTAACTTGCATCTCAGAAGCCTCTGGCAAACGTCTCTGGTGAAGACGTGCGAAACTCACTGTGCAGGCAGTGTGGAACTGTGAGGGACTGAGGGTGAGCTCAACTCTGAGAAGTAAGATGTTTTTGGACAAGGCGTTCAACTACATACTCACGTATGGAACTTAGTATGTAGCACCAGTCTACCCCAGGAATTACTGGGAAATCGCTGGATTGAGCTTGGTGGCACTAGTCTTGTGTGCTGGGAGATTCCAGTTACCTCTCCCAACACTTCGGTGAAGCAGCGAGCCTAGGCCTTTTGGAAGCGAAAGGTAGCTGCAGGCAGGAGGTAGGCTTACAGGCCATAAGCTCAACTCTCAGAAGTGTGTATACATGGGAGGCAGATGTCTGCTACCCACTCGGACATGCGAGTGGGAACCTAGCTACACTCTGATGAAGAAGGACTTTGGAAATCGCTGTATTCAACTCAGATACACGTGGGTTCAGGCACAACGATTCCACATGCTTTTCTCACAACGTTTCCCTGCCACTAACATGAGGACGTTAGCAGCGCCTTCTACAGTCAAGCAGGATGCGGGAGGGTTGTGCCCTGTCCTTAGCTCTCACAGGGAAGCAGGCCTTGAAGCCAGCTGTCAACTAGCTGCATTCTTATGGCAGGGTGAAGGTAGCAGTATTCTGAGACAGGAGGTTCCCAGGTTACCACTCTACTGGACCTGGAGATACCCTCCAGGTCTGCATTGTTAACTTGCGTCTCAGAAGCCTCTGGCAAACGTCTCTGGTGAAGACGTGCGAAACTCACTCTGCAGGCATTGTGGAACTGTGAGGGACTGAGGGTGAGCTCAACTCTCAGAAGTAAGATGTTTTTGGACAAGGCGTTCAACTACATACTCACGTATGGAACTTAGTATGTAGCACCAGTCTACCCCAGGAATTACTAGGAAATCGCTTGATTGAGCTTGGAGGCACTCGTCTTGTGTGCCGGGAGATTCCAGTTACCTCTCCCAACACTTGCGTCAAGCAGCGAGCCTAGGCCTTTTGGAAGCGAAAGGTAGCGGCAGGCAGGATGTAGGGTTACAGGCCATAAGCTCAACTCTCAGAAGTGTGTATGCATGGGAGGCAGATGTCTGCTACCCACTCGGACATGGGAGTTGGAACCTAGCTACACTCCTATTGAAGAAGGATGTTGGAAATCGCTGTATTCAACTCAGATACACGGGAGTTCAGGCCCAATGCTTACACATGCTTTTCCCGCAACCCATCCCAGCCACTAACATAAGGAGGTTAGCAGGTACGTCTACAGTCAGGCAGGATGCGGGAGGGTTCTGCCCTGTCCTCAGCTCTCACAGGGAAGCTTGCCTAGAAGCCAGCTCTCAACTAGCTGCATTCTTATGACAGTGTGAAGGTAGCAGTATTCTGAGTAAGGAGGTTCCCAGATTACCACTCTACTGCACCTGGAGATACCGTCCAGGTGTGCATTGTTAACTTGCGTCTCAGAAGCCTCTGGCAAACGTCTCTGGTGAAGACGTGGGAAACTCACTCTGCAGGCAGTGTGGAACTGTGAGGGACTGAGGGTGAGCTCAACTCTCAGCAGTAAGATGATTTTGGACAAGGCGTTCAGCTACCTTCTCACATATGGAACTTAGTATGTAGCACCAGTCTACCCCAGGAATTACTGGGAAATCGCTGGATTGAGCTTGGTGGCACTAGTCTTGTGTGCCGGGAGATTCCAGTTACCTCTCCCAACACTTGCGTCAAGCAGCGAGCCTAGGCCTTTTGGAAGCGAAAGGTAGCTGCAGGCAGGAGGTAGGCTTACAGGCCATAAGCTCAACTCTCAGAAGTGTGTATACATGGGAGGCAGATGTCTGCTACCCACTCGGACATGCGAGTGGGAACCTAGCTACACTCTGATGAAGAAGGACTTTGGAAATCGCTGTATTCAACTCAGATACACGTGGGTTCAGGCACAACGATTCCACATGCTTTTCTCACAACGTTTCCCTGCCACTAACATGAGGACGTTAGCAGCTCCTTCTACAGTCAAGCAGGATGCGGGAGGGTTGTGCCTTGTCCTTAGCTCTCACAGGGAAGCAGGCCTTGAAGCCAGCTGTCAACTAGCTGCATTCTTATGGCAGGGTGAAGGTAGCAGGATTCTGAGACAGGAGGTTCCCAGGTTACCACTCTACTGGACCTGGAGATACCCTCCAGGTCTGCATTGTTAACTTGCGTCTCAGAAGCCTCTGGCAAACGTCTCTGGTGAAGACGTGCGAAACTCACTCTGCAGGCAGTGTGGAACTGTGAGGGACTGAGGGTGAGCTCAACTCTCAGAAGTAAGATGTTTTTGGACAAGGCGTTCAACTACATACTCACGTATGGAACTTAGTATGTAGCACCAGTCTACCCCAGGAATTACTAGGAAATCGCTTGATTGAGCTTGGAGGCACTCGTCTTGTGTGCCGGGAGATTCCAGTTACCTCTCCCAACACTTGCGTCAAGCAGCGAGCCTAGGCCTTTTGGAAGCGAAAGGTAGCGGCAGGCAGGATGTAGGGTTACAGGCCATAAGCTCAACTCTCAGAAGTGTGTATGCATGGGAGGCAGATGTCTGCTACCCACTCGGACATGGGAGTTGGAACCTAGCTACACTCCTATTGAAGAAGGATGTTGGAAATCGCTGTATTCAACTCAGATACACGGGAGTTCAGGCCCAATGCTTACACATGCTTTTCCCGCAACCCATCCCAGCCACTAACATAAGGAGGTTAGCAGGTACGTCTACAGTCAGGCAGGATGCGGGAGGGTTCTGCCCTGTCCTCAGCTCTCACAGGGAAGCTTGCCTAGAAGCCAGCTCTCAACTAGCTGCATTCTTATGACAGTGTGAAGGTAGCAGTATTCTGAGTAAGGAGGTTCCCAGATTACCACTCTACTGCACCTGGAGATACCGTCCAGGTGTGCATTGTTAACTTGCGTCTCAGAAGCCTCTGGCAAAAGTCTCTGGTGAAGACGTGGGAAACTCACTCTGCAGGCAGTGTGGAACTGTGAGGGACTGAGGGTGAGCTCAACTCTCAGCAGTAAGATGATTTTGGACAAGGCGTTCAGCTACCTTCTCACATATGGAACTTAGTATGTAGCACCAGTCTACCCCAGGAATTACTGGGAAATCGCTGGATTGAGCTTGGTGGCACTAGTCTTGTGTGCCGGGAGATTCCAGTTACCTCTCCCAACACTTGCGTCAAGCAGCGAGCCTAGGCCTTTTGGAAGCGAAAGGTAGCTGCAGGCAGGAGGTAGGCTTACAGGCCATAAGCTCAACTCTCAGAAGTGTGTTACATGGGAGGCAGATGTCTGCTACCCACTCGGACATGCGAGTGGGAACCTAGCTACACTCTGATGAAGAAGGACTTTGGAAATCGCTGTATTCAACTCAGATACACGTGGGTTCAGGCACAACGATTCCACATGCTTTTCTCACAACGTTTCCCTGCCACTAACATGAGGACGTTAGCAGCTCCTTCTACAGTCAAGCAGGATGCGGGAGGGTTGTGCCCTGTCCTTAGCTCTCACAGGGAAGCAGGCCTTGAAGCCAGCTGTCAACTAGCTGCATTCTTATGGCAGGGTGAAGGTAGCAGTATTCTGAGACAGGAGGTTCCCAGGTTACCACTCTACTGGACCTGGAGATACCCTCCAGGTCTGCATTGTTAACTTGCGTCTCAGAAGCCTCTGGCAAACGTCTCTGGTGAAGACGTGCGAAACTCACTCTGCAGGCAGTGTGGAACTGTGAGGGACTGAGGGTGAGCTCAACTCTCAGAAGTAAGATGTTTTTGGACAAGGCGTTCAACTACATACTCACGTATGGAACTTAGTATGTAGCACCAGTCTACCTCAGGAATTACTAGGAAATCGCTTGATTGAGCTTGGAGGCACTCGTCTTGTGTGCCGGGAGATTCCAGTTACCTCTCCCAACACTTGCGTCAAGCAGCGAGCCTAGGCCTTTTGGAAGCGAAAGGTAGCGGCAGGCAGGATGTAGGGTTACAGGCCATAAGCTCAACTCTCAGAAGTGTGTATGCATGGGAGGCAGATGTCTGCTACCCACTCGGACATGGGAGTTGGAACCTAGCTACACTCCTATTGAAGAAGGATGTTGGAAATCGCTGTATTCAACTCAGATACACGGGAGTTCAGGCCCAATGCTTACACATGCTTTTCCCGCAACCCATCCCAGCCACTAACATAAGGAGGTTAGCAGGTACGTCTACAGTCAGGCAGGATGCGGGAGGGTTCTGCCCTGTCCTCAGCTCTCACAGGGAAGCTTGCCTAGAAGCCAGCTCTCAACTAGCTGCATTCTTATGACAGTGTGAAGGTAGCAGTATTCTGAGTAAGCAGGTTCCCAGATTACCACTCTACTGCACCTGGAGATACCGTCCAGGTGTGCATTGTTAACTTGCATCTCAGAAGCCTCTGGCAAAAGTCTCTGGTGAAGACGTGGGAAACTCACTCTGCAGGCAGTGTGGAACTGTGAGGGACTGAGGGTGAGCTCAACTCTCAGCAGTAAGATGATTTTGGACAAGGCGTTCAGCTACCTTCTCACATATGGAACTTAGTATGTAGCACCAGTCTACCCCAGGAATTACTGGGAAATCGCTGGATTGAGCTTGGTGGCACTAGTCTTGTGTGCCGGGAGATTCCAGTTACCTCTCCCAACACTTGCGTCAAGCAGCGAGCCTAGGCCTTTTGGAAGCGAAAGGTAGCTGCAGGCAGGAGGTAGGCTTACAGGCCATAAGCTCAACTCTCAGAAGTGTGTATACATGGGAGGCAGATGTCTGCTACCCACTCGGACATGCGAGTGGGAACCTAGCTACACTCTGATGAAGAAGGACTTTGGAAATCGCTGTATTCAACTCAGATACACGTGGGTTCAGGCACAACGATTCCACATGCTTTTCTCACAACGTTTCCCTGCCACTAACATGAGGACGTTAGCAGCGCCTTCTACAGTCAAGCAGGATGCGGGAGGGTTGTGCCCTGTCCTTAGCTCTCACAGGGAAGCAGGCCTTGAAGCCAGCTGTCAACTAGCTGCATTCTTATGGCAGGGTGAAGGTAGCAGGATTCTGAGACAGGAGGTTCCCAGGTTACCACTCTACTGGACCTGGAGATACCCTCCAGGTCTGCATTGTTAACTTGCGTCTCAGAAGCCTCTGGCAAACGTCTCTGGTAAAGACGTGCGAAACTCACTCTGCAGGCAGTGTGGAACTGTGAGGGACTGAGGGTGAGCTCAAATCTCAGAAGTAAGATGTTTTTGGACAAGGCGTTCAACTACATACTCACGTATGGAACTTAGTATGTAGCACCAGTCTTCCCCAGGAATTACTAGGAAATCGCTGGATTGAGCTTGGTGGCACTAGTCTTGTGTGCCGGGAGATTCCAGTTACCTCTCCCAACACTTCGGTGAAGCAGCGAGCCTAGGCCTTTTGGAAGCGAAAGGTAGCTGCAGGCAGGAGGTAGGCTTACAGGCCATAAGCTCAACTCTCAGAAGTGTGTATACATGGGAGGCAGATGTCTGCTACCCACTCGGACATGCGAGTGGGAACCTAGCTACACTCTGATGAAGAAGGACTTTGGAAATCGCTGTATTCAACTCAGATACACGTGGGTTCAGGCACAACGATTCCACATGCTTTTCTCACAACGTTTCCCTGCCACTAACATGAGGACGTTAGCAGCTCCTTCTACAGTCAAGCAGGATGCGGGAGGGTTGTGCCCTCTCCTCAGCTCTCACAGGAAGCAGGCCTTGAAGCCAGCTGTCAACTAGCTGCATTCTTATGGCAGGGTGAAGGTAGCAGGATTCTGAGACAGGAGGTTCCCAGGTTACCACTCTACTGGACCTGGAGATACCCTCCAGGTCTGCATTGTTAACTTGCGTCTCAGAAGCCTCTGGCAAACGTCTCTGGTGAAGACGTGCGAAACTCACTGTGCAGGCAGTGTGGAACTGTGAGGGACTGAGGGTGAGCTCAACTCTCAGAAGTAAGATGTTTTTGGACAAGGCGTTCAACTACATACTCACGTATGGAACTTAGTATGTAGCACCAGTCTACCCCAGGAATTACTAGGAAATCGCTTGATTGAGCTTGGAGGCACTCGTCTTGTGTGCCGGGAGATTCCAGTTACCTCTCCCAACACTTGCGTCAAGCAGCGAGCCTAGGCCTTTTGGAAGCGAAAGGTAGCGGCAGGCAGGATGTAGGGTTACAGGCCATAAGCTCAACTCTCAGAAGTGTGTATGCATGGGAGGCAGATGTCTGCTACCCACTCGGACATGGGAGTTGGAACCTAGCTACACTCCTATTGAAGAAGGATGTTGGAAATCGCTGTATTCAACTCAGATACACGGGAGTTCAGGCCCAATGCTTACACATGCTTTTCCCGCAACCCATCCCAGCCACTAACATAAGGAGGTTAGCAGGTACGTCTACAGTCAGGCAGGATGCGGGAGGGTTCTGCCCTGTCCTCAGCTCTCACAGGGAAGCTTGCCTAGAAGCCAGCTCTCAACTAGCTGCATTCTTATGACAGTGTGAAGGTAGCAGTATTCTGAGTAAGGAGGTTCCCAGATTACCACTCTACTGCACCTGGAGATACCGTCCAGGTGTGCATTGTTAACTTGCGTCTCAGAAGCCTCTGGCAAAAGTCTCTGGTGAAGACGTGGGAAACTCACTCTGCAGGCAGTGTGGAACTGTGAGGGACTGAGGGTGAGCTCAACTCTCAGCAGTAAGATGATTTTGGACAAGGCGTTCAGCTACCTTCTCACATATGGAACTTAGTATGTAGCACCAGTCTACCCCAGGAATTACTGGGAAATCGCTGGATTGAGCTTGGTGGCACTAGTCTTGTGTGCCGGGAGATTCCAGTTACCTCTCCCAACACTTGCGTCAAGCAGCGAGCCTAGGCCTTTTGGAAGCGAAAGGTAGCTGCAGGCAGGAGGTAGGCTTACAGGCCATAAGCTCAACTCTCAGAAGTGTGTATACATGGGAGGCAGATGTCTGCTACCCACTCGGACATGCGAGTGGGAACCTAGCTACACTCTGATGAAGAAGGACTTTGGAAATCGCTGTATTCAACTCAGATACACGTGGGTTCAGGCACAACGATTCCACATGCTTTTCTCACAACGTTTCCCTGCCACTAACATGAGGACGTTAGCAGCGCCTTCTACAGTCAAGCAGGATGCGGGAGGGTTGTGCCCTGTCCTTAGCTCTCACAGGGAAGCAGGCCTTGAAGCCAGCTGTCAACTAGCTGCATTCTTATGGCAGGGTGAAGGTAGCAGGATTCTGAGACAGGAGGTTCCCAGGTTACCACTCTACTGGACCTGGAGATACCCTCCAGGTCTGCATTGTTAACTTGCGTCTCAGAAGCCTCTGGCAAACGTCTCTGGTAAAGACGTGCGAAACTCACTCTGCAGGCAGTGTGGAACTGTGAGGGACTGAGGGTGAGCTCAACTCTCAGAAGTAAGATGTTTTTGGACAAGGCGTTCAACTACATACTCACGTATGGAACTTAGTATGTAGCACCAGTCTTCCCCAGGAATTACTAGGAAATCGCTGGATTGAGCTTGGTGGCACTAGTCTTGTGTGCCGGGAGATTCCAGTTACCTCTCCCAACACTTCGGTGAAGCAGCGAGCCTAGGCCTTTTGGAAGCGAAAGGTAGCTGCAGGCAGGAGGTAGGCTTACAGGCCATAAGCTCAACTCTCAGAAGTGTGTATACATGGGAGGCAGATGTCTGCTACCCACTCGGACATGCGAGTGGGAACCTAGCTACACTCTGATGAAGAAGGACTTTGGAAATCGCTGTATTCAACTCAGATACACGTGGGTTCAGGCACAACGATTCCACATGCTTTTCTCACAACGTTTCCCTGCCACTAACATGAGGACGTTAGCAGCTCCTTCTACAGTCAAGCAGGATGCGGGAGGGTTGTGCCCTGTCCTTAGCTCTCACAGGGAAGCAGGCCTTGAAGCCAGCTGTCAACTAGCTGCATTCTTATGGCAGGGTGAAGGTAGCAGGATTCTGAGACAGGAGGTTCCCAGGTTACCACTCTACTGGACCTGGAGATACCCTCCAGGTCTGCATTGTTAACTTGCGTCTCAGAAGCCTCTGGCAAACGTCTCTGGTGAAGACGTGCGAAACTCACTGTGCAGGCAGTGTGGAACTGTGAGGGACTGAGGGTGAGCTCAACTCTCAGAAGTAAGATGTTTTTGGACAAGGCGTTCAACTACATACTCACGTATGGAACTTAGTATGTAGCACCAGTCTACCCCAGGAATTACTAGGAAATCGCTTGATTGAGCTTGGAGGCACTCGTCTTGTGTGCCGGGAGATTCCAGTTACCTCTCCCAACACTTGCGTCAAGCAGCGAGCCTAGGCCTTTTGGAAGCGAAAGGTAGCGGCAGGCAGGATGTAGGGTTACAGGCCATAAGCTCAACTCTCAGAAGTGTGTATGCATGGGAGGCAGATGTCTGCTACCCACTCGGACATGGGAGTTGGAACCTAGCTACACTCCTATTGAAGAAGGATGTTGGAAATCGCTGTATTCAACTCAGATACACGGGAGTTCAGGCCCAATGCTTACACATGCTTTTCCCGCAACCCATCCCAGCCACTAACATAAGGAGGTTAGCAGGTACGTCTACAGTCAGGCAGGATGCGGGAGGGTTCTGCCCTGTCCTCAGCTCTCACAGGGAAGCTTGCCTAGAAGCCAGCTCTCAACTAGCTGCATTCTTATGACAGTGTGAAGGTAGCAGTATTCTGAGTAAGGAGGTTCCCAGATTACCACTCTACTGCACCTGGAGATACCGTCCAGGTGTGCATTGTTAACTTGCGTCTCAGAAGCCTCTGGCAAAAGTCTCTGGTGAAGACGTGGGAAACTCACTCTGCAGGCAGTGTGGAACTGTGAGGGACTGAGGGTGAGCTCAACTCTCAGCAGTAAGATGATTTTGGACAAGGCGTTCAGCTACCTTCTCACATATGGAACTTAGTATGTAGCACCAGTCTACCCCAGGAATTACTGGGAAATCGCTGGATTGAGCTTGGTGGCACTAGTCTTGTGTGCCGGGAGATTCCAGTTACCTCTCCCAACACTTGCGTCAAGCAGCGAGCCTAGGCCTTTTGGAAGCGAAAGGTAGCTGCAGGCAGGAGGTAGGCTTACAGGCCATAAGCTCAACTCTCAGAAGTGTGTATACATGGGAGGCAGATGTCTGCTACCCACTCGGACATGCGAGTGGGAACCTAGCTACACTCTGATGAAGAAGGACTTTGGAAATCGCTGTATTCAACTCAGATACACGTGGGTTCAGGCACAACGATTCCACATGCTTTTCTCACAACGTTTCCCTGCCACTAACATGAGGACGTTAGCAGCTCCTTCTACAGTCAAGCAGGATGCGGGAGGGTTGTGCCCTGTCCTTAGCTCTCACAGGGAAGCAGGCCTTGAAGCCAGCTGTCAACTAGCTGCATTCTTATGGCAGGGTGAAGGTAGCAGTATTCTGAGACAGGAGGTTCCCAGGTTACCACTCTACTGGACCTGGAGATACCCTCCAGGTCTGCATTGTTAACTTGCGTCTCAGAAGCCTCTGGCAAAAGTCTCTGGTGAAGACGTGCAAAACTCACTGTGCAGGCAGTGTGGAACTGTGAGGGACTGAGGGTGAGCTCAACTTAGAGAAGTAAGATGTTTTTGGACAAGGCGTTCAACTACATACTCACGTATGGAACTTAGTATGTAGCACCAGTCTACCCCAGGAATTACTGGGAAATCGCTGGATTGAGCTTGGTGGCACTCGTCTTGTGTGCCGGGAGATTCCAGTTACCTCTCCCAACACTTCGGTGAAGCAGCGAGCCTAGGCCTTTTGGAAGCGAAAGGTAGCTGTAGGCAGGAGGTAGGCTTACAGGCCATAAGCTCAACTCTCAGAAGTGTGTATACATGGGAGGCAGATGTCTGCTACCCACTCGGACATGCGAGTGGGAACCTAGCTACACTCTGATGAAGAAATACTTTGGAAATCGCTGTATTCAACTCAGATACACGTGGGTTCAGGCACAACGATTCCACATGCTTTTCTCACAACGTTTCCCTGCCACTAACATGAGGACGTTAGCAGCTCCTTCTACAGTCAAGCAGGATGCGGGAGGGTTGTGCCCTGTCCTTAGCTCTCACAGGGAAGCAGGCCTTGAAGCCAGCTGTCAACTAGCTGCATTCTTATGGCAGGGTGAAGGTAGCAGTATTCTGAGACAGGAGGTTCCCAGGTTACCACTCTACTGGACCTGGAGATACCCTCCAGGTCTGCATTGTTAACTTGCGTCTCAGAAGCCTCTGGCAAAAGTCTCTGGTGAAGACGTGCAAAACTCACTGTGCAGGCAGTGTGGAACTGTGAGGGACTGAGGGTGAGCTCAACTTAGAGAAGTAAGATGTTTTTGGACAAGGCGTTCAACTACATACTCACGTATGGAACTTAGTATGTAGCACCAGTCTACCCCAGGAATTACTGGGAAATCGCTGGATTGAGCTTGGTGGCACTCGTCTTGTGTGCCGGGAGATTCCAGTTACCTCTCCCAACACTTCGGTGAAGCAGCGAGCCTAGGCCTTTTGGAAGCGAAAGGTAGCTGCAGGCAGGAGGTAGGCTTACAGGCCATAAGCTCAACTCTCAGAAGTGTGTATACATGGGAGGCAGATGTCTGCTACCCACTCGGACATGCGAGTGGGAACCTAGCTACACTCTGATGAAGAAGGACTTTGGAAATCGCTGTATTCAACTCAGATACACGTGGGTTCAGGCACAACGATTCCACATGCTTTTCTCACAACGTTTCCCTGCCACTAACATGAGGACGTTAGCAGCTCCTTCTACAGTCAAGCAGGATGCGGGAGGGTTGTGCCCTGTCCTTAGCTCTCACAGGGAAGCAGGCCTTGAAGCCAGCTGTCAACTAGCTGCATTCTTATGGCAGGGTGAAGGTAGCAGTATTCTGAGACAGGAGGTTCCCAGGTTACCACTCTACTGGACCTGGAGATACCCTCCAGGTCTGCATTGTTAACTTGCGTCTCAGAAGCCTCTGGCAAACGTCTCTGGTGAAGACGTGCGAAACTCACTGTGCAGGCAGTGTGGAACTGTGAGGGACTGAGGGTGAGCTCAACTCTCAGAAGTAAGATGTTTTTGGACAAGGCGTTCAACTACATACTCACGTATGGAACTTAGTATGTAGCACCAGTCTACCCCAGGAATTACTAGGAAATCGCTTGATTGAGCTTGGAGGCACTCGTCTTGTGTGCCGGGAGATTCCAGTTACCTCTCCCAACACTTGCGTCAAGCAGCGAGCCTAGGCCTTTTGGAAGCGAAAGGTAGCGGCAGGCAGGATGTAGGGTTACAGGCCATAAGCTCAACTCTCAGAAGTGTGTATGCATGGGAGGCAGATGTCTGCTACCCACTCGGACATGGGAGTTGGAACCTAGCTACACTCCTATTGAAGAAGGATGTTGGAAATCGCTGTATTCAACTCAGATACACGGGAGTTCAGGCCCAATGCTTACACATGCTTTTCCCGCAACCCATCCCAGCCACTAACATAAGGAGGTTAGCAGGTACGTCTACAGTCAGGCAGGATGCGGGAGGGTTCTGCCCTGTCCTCAGCTCTCACAGGGAAGCTTGCCTAGAAGCCAGCTCTCAACTAGCTGCATTCTTATGACAGTGTGAAGGTAGCAGTATTCTGAGTAAGGAGGTTCCCAGATTACCACTCTACTGCACCTGGAGATACCGTCCAGGTGTGCATTGTTAACTTGCGTCTCAGAAGCCTCTGGCAAAAGTCTCTGGTGAAGACGTGGGAAACTCACTCTGCAGGCAGTGTGGAACTGTGAGGGACTGAGGGTGAGCTCAACTCTCAGCAGTAAGATGATTTTGGACAAGGCGTTCAGCTACCTTCTCACATATGGAACTTAGTATGTACCACCAGTCTACCCCAGGAATTACTGGGAAATCGCTGGATTGAGCTTGGTGGCACTAGTCTTGTGTGCCGGGAGATTCCAGTTACCTCTCCCAACACTTGCGTCAAGCAGCGAGCCTAGGCCTTTTGGAAGCGAAAGGTAGCTGCAGGCAGGAGGTAGGCTTACAGGCCATAAGCTCAACTCTCAGAAGTGTGTATACATGGGAGGCAGATGTCTGCTACCCACTCGGACATGCGAGTGGGAACCTAGCTACACTCTGATGAAGAAGGACTTTGGAAATCGCTGTATTCAACTCAGATACACGTGGGTTCAGGCACAACGATTCCACATGCTTTTCTCACAACGTTTCCCTGCCACTAACATGAGGACGTTAGCAGCGCCTTCTACAGTCAAGCAGGATGCGGGAGGGTTGTGCCCTGTCCTTAGCTCTCACAGGGAAGCAGGCCTTGAAGCCAGCTGTCAACTAGCTGCATTCTTATGGCAGGGTGAAGGTAGCAGGATTCTGAGACAGGAGGTTCCCAGGTTACCACTCTACTGGACCTGGAGATACCCTCCAGGTCTGCATTGTTAACTTGCGTCTCAGAAGCCTCTGGCAAACGTCTCTGGTGAAGACGTGCGAAACTCACTGTGCAGGCAGTGTGGAACTGTGAGGGACTGAGGGTGAGCTCAACTCTCAGAAGTAAGATGTTTTTGGACAAGGCGTTCAACTACATACTCACGTATGGAACTTAGTATGTAGCACCAGTCTACCCCAGGAATTACTAGGAAATCGCTTGATTGAGCTTGGAGGCACTCGTCTTGTGTGCCGGGAGATTCCAGTTACCTCTCCCAACACTTGCGTCAAGCAGCGAGCCTAGGCCTTTTGGAAGCGAAAGGTAGCGGCAGGCAGGATGTAGGGTTACAGGCCATAAGCTCAACTCTCAGAAGTGTGTATGCATGGGAGGCAGATGTCTGCTACCCACTCGGACATGGGAGTTGGAACCTAGCTACACTCCTATTGAAGAAGGATGTTGGAAATCGCTGTATTCAACTCAGATACACGGGAGTTCAGGCCCAATGCTTACACATGCTTTTCCCGCAACCCATCCCAGCCACTAACATAAGGAGGTTAGCAGGTACGTCTACAGTCAGGCAGGATGCGGGAGGGTTCTGCCCTGTCCTCAGCTCTCACAGGGAAGCTTGCCTAGAAGCCAGCTCTCAACTAGCTGCATTCTTATGACAGTGTGAAGGTAGCAGTATTCTGAGTAAGGAGGTTCCCAGATTACCACTCTACTGCACCTGGAGATACCGTCCAGGTGTGCATTGTTAACTTGCATCTCAGAAGCCTCTGGCAAACGTCTCTGGTGAAGACGTGGGAAACTCACTCTGCAGGCAGTGTGGAACTGTGAGGGACTGAGGGTGAGCTCAACTCTCAGCAGTAAGATGATTTTGGACAAGGCGTTCAGCTACCTTCTCACATATGGAACTTAGTATGTAGCACCAGTCTACCCCAGGAATTACTGGGAAATCGCTGGATTGAGCTTGGTGGCACTAGTCTTGTGTGCCGGGAGATTCCAGTTACCTCTCCCAACACTTGCGTCAAGCAGCGAGCCTAGGCCTTTTGGAAGCGAAAGGTAGCTGCAGGCAGGAGGTAGGCTTACAGGCCATAAGCTCAACTCTCAGAAGTGTGTATACATGGGAGGCAGATGTCTGCTACCCACTCGGACATGCGAGTGGGAACCTAGCTACACTCTGATGAAGAAGGACTTTGGAAATCGCTGTATTCAACTCAGATACACGTGGGTTCAGGCACAACGATTCCACATGCTTTTCTCACAACGTTTCCCTGCCACTAACATGAGGACGTTAGCAGCGCCTTCTACAGTCAAGCAGGATGCGGGAGGGTTGTGCCCTGTCCTTAGCTCTCACAGGGAAGCAGGCCTTGAAGCCAGCTGTCAACTAGCTGCATTCTTATGGCAGGGTGAAGGTAGCAGTATTCTGAGACAGGAGGTTCCCAGGTTACCACTCTACTGGACCTGGAGATACCCTCGAGGTCTGCATTGTTAACTTGCGTCTCAGAAGCCTCTGGCAAACGTCTCTGGTGAAGACGTGCGAAACTCACTCTGCAGGCAGTGTGGAACTGTGAGGGACTGAGGGTGAGCTCAACTCTCAGAAGTAAGATGTTTTTGGACAAGGCGTTCAACTACATACTCACGTATGGAACTTAGTATGTAGCACCAGTCTACCCCAGGAATTACTAGGAAATCGCTTGATTGAGCTTGGAGGCACTCGTCTTGTGTGCCGGGAGATTCCAGTTACCTCTCCCAACACTTGCGTCAAGCAGCGAGCCTAGGCCTTTTGGAAGCGAAAGGTAGCGGCAGGCAGGATGTAGGGTTACAGGCCATAAGCTCAACTCTCAGAAGTGTGTATGCATGGGAGGCAGATGTCTGCTACCCACTCGGACATGGGAGTTGGAACCTAGCTACACTCCTATTGAAGAAGGATGTTGGAAATCGCTGTATTCAACTCAGATACACGGGAGTTCAGGCCCAATGCTTACACATGCTTTTCCCGCAACCCATCCCAGCCACTAACATAAGGAGGTTAGCAGGTACGTCTACAGTCAGGCAGGATGCGGGAGGGTTCTGCCCTGTCCTCAGCTCTCACAGGGAAGCTTGCCTAGAAGCCAGCTCTCAACTAGCTGCATTCTTATGACAGTGTGAAGGTAGCAGTATTCTGAGTAAGGAGGTTCCCAGATTACCACTCTACTGCACCTGGAGATACCGTCCAGGTGTGCATTGTTAACTTGCGTCTCAGAAGCCTCTGGCAAACGTCTCTGGTGAAGACGTGGGAAACTCACTCTGCAGGCAGTGTGGAACTGTGAGGGACTGAGGGTGAGCTCAACTCTCAGCAGTAAGATGATTTTGGACAAGGCGTTCAGCTACCTTCTCACATATGGAACTTAGTATGTAGCACCAGTCTACCCCAGGAATTACTGGGAAATCGCTGGATTGAGCTTGGTG
The DNA here is from genome assembly GCF_053574225.1 of Canis aureus. Lineage (NCBI taxonomy): Eukaryota > Metazoa > Chordata > Mammalia > Carnivora > Canidae > Canis > Canis aureus. The sequence goes on along the minus strand of NC_135635.1, from coordinate 48,098,028 downwards.
GCACTAGTCTTGTGTGCCGGGAGATTCCAGTTACCTCTCCCAACACTTGCGTCAAGCAGCGAGCCTAGGCCTTTTGGAAGCGAAAGGTAGCTGCAGGCAGGAGGTAGGCTTACAGGCCATAAGCTCAACTCTCAGAAGTGTGTATACATGGGAGGCAGATGTCTGCTACCCACTCGGACATGCGAGTGGGAACCTAGCTACACTCTGATGAAGAAGGACTTTGGAAATCGCTGTATTCAACTCAGATACACGTGGGTTCAGGCACAACGATTCCACATGCTTTTCTCACAACGTTTCCCTGCCACTAACATGAGGACGTTAGCAGCTCCTTCTACAGTCAAGCAGGATGCGGGAGGGTTGTGCCCTCTCCTCAGCTCTCACAGGGAAGCAGGCCTTGAAGCCAGCTGTCAACTAGCTGCATTCTTATGGCAGGGTGAAGGTAGCAGGATTCTGAGACAGGAGGTTCCCAGGTTACCACTCTACTGGACCTGGAGATACCCTCCAGGTCTGCATTGTTAACTTGCGTCTCAGAAGCCTCTGGCAAACGTCTCTGGTGAAGACGTGCGAAACTCACTGTGCAGGCAGTGTGGAACTGTGAGGGACTGAGGGTGAGCTCAACTCTCAGAAGTAAGATGTTTTTGGACAAGGCGTTCAACTACATACTCACGTATGGAACTTAGTATGTAGCACCAGTCTACCCCAGGAATTACTAGGAAATCGCTTGATTGAGCTTGGAGGCACTCGTCTTGTGTGCCGGGAGATTCCAGTTACCTCTCCCAACACTTGCGTCAAGCAGCGAGCCTAGGCCTTTTGGAAGCGAAAGGTAGCGGCAGGCAGGATGTAGGGTTACAGGCCATAAGCTCAACTCTCAGAAGTGTGTATGCATGGGAGGCAGATGTCTGCTACCCACTCGGACATGGGAGTTGGAACCTAGCTACACTCCTATTGAAGAAGGATGTTGGAAATCGCTGTATTCAACTCAGATACACGGGAGTTCAGGCCCAATGCTTACACATGCTTTTCCCGCAACCCATCCCAGCCACTAACATAAGGAGGTTAGCAGGTACGTCTACAGTCAGGCAGGATGCGGGAGGGTTCTGCCCTGTCCTCAGCTCTCACAGGGAAGCTTGCCTAGAAGCCAGCTCTCAACTAGCTGCATTCTTATGACAGTGTGAAGGTAGCAGTATTCTGAGTAAGGAGGTTCCCAGATTACCACTCTACTGCACCTGGAGATACCGTCCAGGTGTGCATTGTTAACTTGCGTCTCAGAAGCCTCTGGCAAAAGTCTCTGGTGAAGACGTGGGAAACTCACTCTGCAGGCAGTGTGGAACTGTGAGGGACTGAGGGTGAGCTCAACTCTCAGCAGTAAGATGATTTTGGACAAGGCGTTCAGCTACCTTCTCACATATGGAACTTAGTATGTAGCACCAGTCTACCCCAGGAATTACTGGGAAATCGCTGGATTGAGCTTGGTGGCACTAGTCTTGTGTGCCGGGAGATTCCAGTTACCTCTCCCAACACTTGCGTCAAGCAGCGAGCCTAGGCCTTTTGGAAGCGAAAGGTAGCTGCAGGCAGGAGGTAGGCTTACAGGCCATAAGCTCAACTCTCAGAAGTGTGTATACATGGGAGGCAGATGTCTGCTACCCACTCGGACATGCGAGTGGGAACCTAGCTACACTCTGATGAAGAAGGACTTTGGAAATCGCTGTATTCAACTCAGATACACGTGGGTTCAGGCACAACGATTCCACATGCTTTTCTCACAACGTTTCCCTGCCACTAACATGAGGACGTTAGCAGCTCCTTCTACAGTCAAGCAGGATGCGGGAGGGTTGTGCCCTGTCCTTAGCTCTCACAGGGAAGCAGGCCTTGAAGCCAGCTGTCAACTAGCTGCATTCTTATGGCAGGGTGAAGGTAGCAGTATTCTGAGACAGGAGGTTCCCAGGTTACCACTCTACTGGACCTGGAGATACCCTCCAGGTCTGCATTGTTAACTTGCGTCTCAGAAGCCTCTGGCAAACGTCTCTGGTGAAGATGTGCGAAACTCACTGTGCAGGCAGTGTGGAACTGTGAGGGACTGAGGGTGAGCTCAACTCTCAGAAGTAAGATGTTTTTGGACAAGGCGTTCAACTACATACTCACGTATGGAACTTAGTATGTAGCACCAGTCTACCCCAGGAATTACTAGGAAATCGCTTGATTGAGCTTGGAGGCACTCGTCTTGTGTGCCGGGAGATTCCAGTTACCTCTCCCAACACTTGCGTCAAGCAGCGAGCCTAGGCCTTTTGGAAGCGAAAGGTAGCGGCAGGCAGGATGTAGGGTTACAGGCCATAAGCTCAACTCTCAGAAGTGTGTATGCATGGGAGGCAGATGTCTGCTACCCACTCGGACATGGGAGTTGGAACCTAGCTACACTCCTATTGAAGAAGGATGTTGGAAATCGCTGTATTCAACTCAGATACACGGGAGTTCAGGCCCAATGCTTACACATGCTTTTCCCGCAACCCATCCCAGCCACTAACAGAAGGAGGTTAGCAGGTACGTCTACAGTCAGGCAGGATGCGGGAGGGTTCTGCCCTGTCCTCAGCTCTCACAGGGAAGCTTGCCTAGAAGCCAGCTCTCAACTAGCTGCATTCTTATGACAGTGTGAAGGTAGCAGTATTCTGAGTAAGGAGGTTCCCAGATTACCACTCTACTGCACCTGGAGATACCGTCCAGGTGTGCATTGTTAACTTGCGTCTCAGAAGCCTCTGGCAAAAGTCTCTGGTGAAGACGTGGGAAACTCACTCTGCAGGCAGTGTGGAACTGTGAGGGACTGAGGGTGAGCTCAACTCTCAGCAGTAAGATGATTTTGGACAAGGCGTTCAGCTACCTTCTCACATATGGAACTTAGTATGTAGCACCAGTCTACCCCAGGAATTACTGGGAAATCGCTGGATTGAGCTTGGTGGCACTAGTCTTGTGTGCCGGGAGATTCCAGTTACCTCTCCCAACACTTGCGTCAAGCAGCGAGCCTAGGCCTTTTGGAAGCGAAAGGTAGCTGCAGGCAGGAGGTAGGCTTACAGGCCATAAGCTCAACTCTCAGAAGTGTGTATACATGGGAGGCAGATGTCTGCTACCCACTCGGACATGCGAGTGGGAACCTAGCTACACTCTGATGAAGAAGGACTTTGGAAATCGCTGTATTCAACTCAGATACACGTGGGTTCAGGCACAACGATTCCACATGCTTTTCTCACAACGTTTCCCTGCCACTAACATGAGGACGTTAGCAGCGCCTTCTACAGTCAAGCAGGATGCGGGAGGGTTGTGCCCTGTCCTTAGCTCTCACAGGGAAGCAGGCCTTGAAGCCAGCTGTCAACTAGCTGCATTCTTATGGCAGGGTGAAGGTAGCAGTATTCTGAGACAGGAGGTTCCCAGGTTACCACTCTACTGGACCTGGAGATACCCTCCAGGTCTGCATTGTTAACTTGCGTCTCAGAAGCCTCTGGCAAACGTCTCTGGTGAAGACGTGCGAAACTCACTGTGTAGGCAGTGTGGAACTGTGAGGGACTGAGGGTGAGCTCAACTCTGAGAAGTAAGATGTTTTTGGACAAGGCGTTCAACTACATACTCACGTATGGAACTTAGTATGTAGCACCAGTCTACCCCAGGAATTACTGGGAAATCGCTGGATTGAGCTTGGTGGCACTAGTCTTGTGTGCCGGGAGATTCCAGTTACCTCTCCCAACACTTGCGTCAAGCAGCGAGCCTAGGCCTTTTGGAAGCGAAAGGTAGCGGCAGGCAGGATGTAGGGTTACAGGCCATAAGCTCAACTCTCAGAAGTGTGTATGCATGGGAGGCAGATGTCTGCTACCCACTCGGACATGGGAGTTGGAACCTAGCTACACTCCTATTGAAGAAGGATGTTGGAAATCGCTGTATTCAACTCAGATACACGGGAGTTCAGGCCCAATGCTTACACATGCTTTTCCCGCAACCCATCCCAGCCACTAACATAAGGAGGTTAGCAGGTACGTCTACAGTCAGGCAGGATGCGGGAGGGTTCTGCCCTGTCCTCAGCTCTCACAGGGAAGCTTGCCTAGAAGCCAGCTCTCAACTAGCTGCATTCTTATGACAGTGTGAAGGTAGCAGTATTCTGAGTAAGGAGGTTCCCAGATTACCACTCTACTGCACCTGGAGATACCGTCCAGGTGTGCATTGTTAACTTGCGTCTCAGAAGCCTCTGGCAAACGTCTCTGGTGAAGACGTGGGAAACTCACTCTGCAGGCAGTGTGGAACTGTGAGGGACTGAGGGTGAGCTCAACTCTCAGCAGTAAGATGATTTTGGACAAGGCGTTCAGCTACCTTCTCACATATGGAACTTAGTATGTAGCACCAGTCTACCCCAGGAATTACTGGGAAATCGCTGGATTGAGCTTGGTGGCACTAGTCTTGTGTGCCGGGAGATTCCAGTTACCTCTCCCAACACTTGCGTCAAGCAGCGAGCCTAGGCCTTTTGGAAGCGAAAGGTAGCTGCAGGCAGGAGGTAGGCTTACAGGCCATAAGCTCAACTCTCAGAAGTGTGTATACATGGGAGGCAGATGTCTGCTACCCACTCGGACATGCGAGTGGGAACCTAGCTACACTCTGATGAAGAAGGACTTTGGAAATCGCTGTATTCAACTCAGATACACGTGGGTTCAGGCACAACGATTCCACATGCTTTTCTCACAACGTTTCCCTGCCACTAACATGAGGACGTTAGCAGCTCCTTCTACAGTCAAGCAGGATGCGGGAGGGTTGTGCCTTGTCCTTAGCTCTCACAGGGAAGCAGGCCTTGAAGCCAGCTGTCAACTAGCTGCATTCTTATGGCAGGGTGAAGGTAGCAGGATTCTGAGACAGGAGATTCCCAGGTTACCACTCTACTGGACCTGGAGATACCCTCCAGGTCTGCATTGTTAACTTGCGTCTCAGAAGCCTCTGGCAAACGTCTCTGGTGAAGACGTGCGAAACTCACTCTGCAGGCAGTGTGGAACTGTGAGGGACTGAGGGTGAGCTCAACTCTCAGAAGTAAGATGTTTTTGGACAAGGCGTTCAACTACATACTCACGTATGGAACTTAGTATGTAGCACCAGTCTACCCCAGGAATTACTAGGAAATCGCTTGATTGAGCTTGGAGGCACTCGTCTTGTGTGCCGGGAGATTCCAGTTACCTCTCCCAACACTTGCGTCAAGCAGCGAGCCTAGGCCTTTTGGAAGCGAAAGGTAGCGGCAGGCAGGATGTAGGGTTACAGGCCATAAGCTCAACTCTCAGAAGTGTGTATGCATGGGAGGCAGATGTCTGCTACCCACTCGGACATGGGAGTTGGAACCTAGCTACACTCCTATTGAAGAAGGATGTTGGAAATCGCTGTATTCAACTCAGATACACGGGAGTTCAGGCCCAATGCTTACACATGCTTTTCCCGCAACCCATCCCAGCCACTAACATAAGGAGGTTAGCAGGTACGTCTACAGTCAGGCAGGATGCGGGAGGGTTCTGCCCTGTCCTCAGCTCTCACAGGGAAGCTTGCCTAGAAGCCAGCTCTCAACTAGCTGCATTCTTATGACAGTGTGAAGGTAGCAGTATTCTGAGTAAGGAGGTTCCCAGATTACCACTCTACTGCACCTGGAGATACGGTCCAGGTGTGCATTGTTAACTTGCGTCTCAGAAGCCTCTGGCAAAAGTCTCTGGTGAAGACGTGGGATACTCACTCTGCAGGCAGTGTGGAACTGTGAGGGACTGAGGGTGAGCTCAACTCTCAGCAGTAAGATGATTTTGGACAAGGCGTTCAGCTTCCTTCTCACATATGGAACTTAGTATGTAGCACCAGTCTACCCCAGGAATTACTGGGAAATCGCTGGATTGAGCTTGGTGGCACTAGTCTTGTGTGCCGGGAGATTCCAGTTACCTCTCCCAACACTTGCGTCAAGCAGCGAGCCTAGGCCTTTTGGAAGCGAAAGGTAGCTGCAGGCAGGAGGTAGGCTTACAGGCCATAAGCTCAACTCTCAGAAGTGTGTATACATGGGAGGCAGATGTCTGCTACCCACTCGGACATGCGAGTGGGAACCTAGCTACACTCTGATGAAGAAGGACTTTGGAAATCGCTGTATTCAACTCAGATACACGTGGGTTCAGGCACAACGATTCCACATGCTTTTCTCACAACGTTTCCCTGCCACTAACATGAGGACGTTAGCAGCTCCTTCTACAGTCAAGCAGGATGCGGGAGGGTTGTGCCCTGTCCTTAGCTCTCACAGGGAAGCAGGCCTTGAAGCCAGCTGTCAACTAGCTGCATTCTTATGGCAGGGTGAAGGTAGCAGGATTCTGAGACAGGAGGTTCCCAGGTTACCACTCTACTGGACCTGGAGATACCCTCCAGGTCTGCATTGTTAACTTGCGTCTCAGAAGCCTCTGGCAAACGTCTCTGGTGAAGACGTGCGAAACTCACTCTGCAGGCAGTGTGGAACTGTGAGGGACTGAGGGTGAGCTCAACTCTCAGAAGTAAGATGTTTTTGGACAAGGCGTTCAACTACATACTCACGTATGGAACTTAGTATGTAGCACCAGTCTACCCCAGGAATTACTAGGAAATCGCTTGATTGAGCTTGGAGGCACTCGTCTTGTGTGCCGGGAGATTCCAGTTACCTCTCCCAACACTTGCGTCAAGCAGCGAGCCTAGGCCTTTTGGAAGCGAAAGGTAGCGGCAGGCAGGATGTAGGGTTACAGGCCATAAGCTCAACTCTCAGAAGTGTGTATGCATGGGAGGCAGATGTCTGCTACCCACTCGGACATGGGAGTTGGAACCTAGCTACACTCCTATTGAAGAAGGATGTTGGAAATCGCTGTATTCAACTCAGATACACGGGAGTTCAGGCCCAATGCTTACACATGCTTTTCCCGCAACCCATCCCAGCCACTAACATAAGGAGGTTAGCAGGTACGTCTACAGTCAGGCAGGATGCGGGAGGGTTCTGCCCTGTCCTCAGCTCTCACAGGGAAGCTTGCCTAGAAGCCAGCTCTCAACTAGCTGCATTCTTATGACAGTGTGAAGGTAGCAGTATTCTGAGTAAGGAGGTTCCCAGATTACCACTCTACTGCACCTGGAGATACCGTCCAGGTGTGCATTGTTAACTTGCGTCTCAGAAGCCTCTGGCAAAAGTCTCTGGTGAAGACGTGGGAAACTCACTCTGCAGGCAGTGTGGAACTGTGAGGGACTGAGGGTGAGCTCAACTCTCAGCAGTAAGATGATTTTGGACAAGGCGTTCAGCTACCTTCTCACCTATGGAACTTAGTATGTAGCACCAGTCTACCCCAGGAATTACTAGGAAATCGCTTGATTGAGCTTGGAGGCACTCGTCTTGTGTGCCGGGAGATTCCAGTTACCTCTCCCAACACTTGCGTCAAGCAGCGAGCCTAGGCCTTTTGGAAGCGAAAGGTAGCGGCAGGCAGGATGTAGGGTTACAGGCCATAAGCTCAACTCTCAGAAGTGTGTATGCATGGGAGGCAGATGTCTGCTACCCACTCGGACATGGGAGTTGGAACCTAGCTACACTCCTATTGAAGAAGGATGTTGGAAATCGCTGTATTCAACTCAGATACACGGGAGTTCAGGCCCAATGCTTACACATGCTTTTCCCGCAACCCATCCCAGCCACTAACATAAGGAGGTTAGCAGGTACGTCTACAGTCAGGCAGGATGCGGGAGGGTTCTGCCCTGTCCTCAGCTCTCACAGGGAAGCTTGCCTAGAAGCCAGCTCTCAACTAGCTGCATTCTTATGACAGTGTGAAGGTAGCAGTATTCTGAGTAAGGAGGTTCCCAGATTACCACTCTACTGCACCTGGAGATACCGTCCAGGTGTGCATTGTTAACTTGCGTCTCAGAAGCCTCTGGCAAAAGTCTCTGGTGAAGACGTGGGAAACTCACTCTGCAGGCAGTGTGGAACTGTGAGGGACTGAGGGTGAGCTCAACTCTCAGCAGTAAGATGATTTTGGACAAGGCGTTCAGCTACCTTCTCACATATGGAACTTAGTATGTAGCACCAGTCTACCCCAGGAATTACTGGGAAATCGCTGGATTGAGCTTGGTGGCACTAGTCTTGTGTGCCGGGAGATTCCAGTTACCTCTCCCAACACTTGCGTCAAGCAGCGAGCCTAGGCCTTTTGGAAGCGAAAGGTAGCTGCAGGCAGGAGGTAGGCTTACAGGCCATAAGCTCAACTCTCAGAAGTGTGTATACATGGGAGGCAGATGTCTGCTACCCACTCGGACATGCGAGTGGGAACCTAGCTACACTCTGATGAAGAAGGACTTTGGAAATCGCTGTATTCAACTCAGATACACGTGGGTTCAGGCACAACGATTCCACATGCTTTTCTCACAACGTTTCCCTGCCACTAACATGAGGACGTTAGCAGCTCCTTCTACAGTCAAGCAGGATGCGGGAGGGTTGTGCCCTGTCCTTAGCTCTCACAGGGAAGCAGGCCTTGAAGCCAGCTGTCAACTAGCTGCATTCTTATGGCAGGGTGAAGGTAGCAGTATTCTGAGACAGGAGGTTCCCAGGTTACCACTCTACTGGACCTGGAGATACCCTCCAGGTCTGCATTGTTAACTTGCGTCTCAGAAGCCTCTGGCAAAAGTCTCTGGTGAAGACGTGCGAAACTCACTGTGCAGGCAGTGTGGAACTGTGAGGGACTGAGGGTGAGCTCAACTCTGAGAAGTAAGATGTTTTTGGACAAGGCGTTCAACTACATACTCACGTATGGAACTTAGTATGTAGCACCAGTCTACCCCAGGAATTACTAGGAAATCGCTGGATTGAGCTTGGTGGCACTCGTCTTGTGTGCCGGGAGATTCCAGTTACCTCTCCCAACACTTCGGTGAAGCAGCGAGCCTAGGCCTTTTGGAAGCGAAAGGTAGCTGCAGGCAGGAGGTAGGCTTACAGGCCATAAGCTCAACTCTCAGAAGTGTGTATACATGGGAGGCAGATGTCTGCTACCCACTCGGACATGCGAGTGGGAACCTAGCTACACTCTGATGAAGAAGGACTTTGGAAATCGCTGTATTCAACTCAGATACACGTGGGTTCAGGCACAACGATTCCACATGCTTTTCTCACAACGTTTCCCTGCCACTAACATGAGGACGTTAGCAGCTCCTTCTACAGTCAAGCAGGATGCGGGAGGGTTGTGCCCTGTCCTTAGCTCTCACAGGGAAGCAGGCCTTGAAGCCAGCTGTCAACTAGCTGCATTCTTATGGCAGGGTGAAGGTAGCAGGATTCTGAGACAGGAGGTTCCCAGGTTACCACTCTACTGGACCTGGAGATACCCTCCAGGTCTGCATTGTTAACTTGCGTCTCAGAAGCCTCTGGCAAACGTCTCTGGTGAAGACGTGCGAAACTCACTGTGCAGGCAGTGTGGAACTGTGAGGGACTGAGGGTGAGCTCAACTCTGAGAAGTAAGATGTTTTTGGACAAGGCGTTCAACTACATACTCACGTATGGAACTTAGTATGTAGCACCAGTCTACCCCAGGAATTACTAGGAAATCGCTTGATTGAGCTTGGAGGCACTCGTCTTGTGTGCCGGGAGATTCCAGTTACCTCTCCCAACACTTGCGTCAAGCAGCGAGCCTAGGCCTTTTGGAAGCGAAAGGTAGCGGCAGGCAGGATGTAGGGTTACAGGCCATAAGCTCAACTCTCAGAAGTGTGTATGCATGGGAGGCAGATGTCTGCTACCCACTCGGACATGGGAGTTGGAACCTAGCTACACTCCTATTGAAGAAGGATGTTGGAAATCGCTGTATTCAACTCAGATACACGGGAGTTCAGGCCCAATGCTTACACATGCTTTTCCCGCAACCCATCCCAGCCACTAACATAAGGAGGTTAGCAGGTACGTCTACAGTCAGGCAGGATGCGGGAGGGTTCTGCCCTGTCCTCAGCTCTCACAGGGAAGCTTGCCTAGAAGCCAGCTCTCAACTAGCTGCATTCTTATGACAGTGTGAAGGTAGCAGTATTCTGAGACAGGAGGTTCCCAGATTACCACTCTACTGCACCTGGAGATACCGTCCAGGTGTGCATTGTTAACTTGCGTCTCAGAAGCCTCTGGCAAAAGTCTCTGGTGAAGACGTGGGAAACTCACTCTGCAGGCAGTGTGGAACTGTGAGGGACTGAGGGTGAGCTCAACTCTCAGCAGTAAGATGATTTTGGACAAGGCGTTCAGCTACCTTCTCACATATGGAACTTAGTATGTAGCACCAGTCTACCCCAGGAATTACTGGGAAATCGCTGGATTGAGCTTGGTGGCACTAGTCTTGTGTGCCGGGAGATTCCAGTTACCTCTCCCAACACTTGCGTCAAGCAGCGAGCCTAGGCCTTTTGGAAGCGAAAGGTAGCGGCAGGCAGGATGTAGGGTTACAGGCCATAAGCTCAACTCTCAGAAGTGTGTATGCATGGGAGGCAGATGTCTGCTACCCACTCGGACATGGGAGTTGGAACCTAGCTACACTCCTATTGAAGAAGGATGTTGGAAATCGCTGTATTCAACTCAGATACACGGGAGTTCAGGCCCAATGCTTACACATGCTTTTCCCGCAACCCATCCCAGCCACTAACATAAGGAGGTTAGCAGGTACGTCTACAGTCAGGCAGGATGCGGGAGGGTTCTGCCCTGTCCTCAGCTCTCACAGGGAAGCTTGCCTAGAAGCCAGCTCTCAACTAGCTGCATTCTTATGACAGTGTGAAGGTAGCAGTATTCTGAGTAAGGAGGTTCCCAGATTACCACTCTACTGCACCTGGAGATACCGTCCAGGTGTGCATTGTTAACTTGCGTCTCAGAAGCCTCTGGCAAAAGTCTCTGGTGAAGACGTGGGAAACTCACTCTGCAGGCAGTGTGGAACTGTGAGGGACTGAGGGTGAGCTCAACTCTCAGCAGTAAGATGATTTTGGACAAGGCGTTCAGCTACCTTCTCACATATGGAACTTAGTATGTAGCACCAGTCTACCCCAGGAATTACTGGGAAATCGCTGGATTGAGCTTGGTGGCACTCGTCTTGTGTGCCGGGAGATTCCAGTTACCTCTCCCAATACTTGCGTCAAGCAGCGAGCCTAGGCCTTTTGGAAGCGAAAGGTAGCTGCAGGCAGGAGGTAGGCTTACAGGCCATAAGCTCAACTCTCAGAAGTGTGTATACATGGGAGGCAGATGTCTGCTACCCACTCGGACATGCGAGTGGGAACCTAGCTACACTCTGATGAAGAAGGACTTTGGAAATCGCTGTATTCAACTCAGATACACGTGGGTTCAGGCACAACGATTCCACATGCTTTTCTCACAACGTTTCCCTGCCACTAACATGAGGACGTTAGCAGCTCCTTCTACACTCAAGCAGGATGCGGGAGGGTTGTGCCCTGTCCTTAGCTCTCACAGGGAAGCAGGCCTTGAAGCCAGCTGTCAACTAGCTGCATTCTTATGGCAGGGTGAAGGTAGCAGTATTCTGAGACAGGAGGTTCCCAGGTTACCACTCTACTGGACCTGGAGATACCCTCCAGGTCTGCATTGTTAACTTGCGTCTCAGAAGCCTCTGGCAAACGTCTCTGGTGAAGACGTGCGAAACTCACTCTGCAGGCAGTGTGGAACTGTGAGGGACTGAGGGTGAGCTCAACTCTCAGAAGTAAGATGTTTTTGGACAAGGCGTTCAACTACATACTCACGTATGGAACTTAGTATGTAGCACCAGTCTACCCCAGGAATTACTAGGAAATCGCTTGATTGAGCTTGGAGGCACTCGTCTTGTGTGCCGGGAGATTCCAGTTACCTCTCCCAACACTTGCGTCAAGCAGCGAGCCTAGGCCTTTTGGAAGCGAAAGGTAGCGGCAGGCAGGATGTAGGGTTACAGGCCATAAGCTCAACTCTCAGAAGTGTGTATGCATGGGAGGCAGATGTCTGCTACCCACTCGGACATGGGAGTTGGAACCTAGCTACACTCCTATTGAAGAAGGATGTTGGAAATCGCTGTATTCAACTCAGATACACGGGAGTTCAGGCCCAATGCTTACACATGCTTTTCCCGCAACCCATCCCAGCCACTAACATAAGGAGGTTAGCAGGTACGTCTACAGTCAGGCAGGATGCGGGAGGGTTCTGCCCTGTCCTCAGCTCTCACAGGGAAGCTTGCCTAGAAGCCAGCTCTCAACTAGCTGCATTCTTATGACAGTGTGAAGGTAGCAGTATTCTGAGTAAGGAGGTTCCCAGATTACCACTCTACTGCACCTGGAGATACCGTCCAGGTGTGCATTGTTAACTTGCGTCTCAGAAGCCTCTGGCAAAAGTCTCTGGTGAAGACGTGGGAAACTCACTCTGCAGGCAGTGTGGAACTGTGAGGGACTGAGGGTGAGCTCAACTCTCAGCAGTAAGATGATTTTGGACAAGGCGTTCAGCTACCTTCTCACATATGGAACTTAGTATGTAGCACCAGTCTACCCCAGGAATTACTGGGAAATCGCTGGATTGAGCTTGGTGGCACTAGTCTTGTGTGCCGGGAGATTCCAGTTACCTCTCCCAACACTTGCGTCAAGCAGCGAGCCTAGGCCTTTTGGAAGCTAAAGGTAGTGGCAGGCAGGATGTAGGGTTACAGGCCATAAGCTCAACTCTCAGAAGTGTGTATGCATGGGAGGCAGATGTCTGCTACCCACTCGGACATGCGAGTGGGAACCTAGCTACACTCTGATGAAGAAGGACTTTGGAAATCGCTGTATTCAACTCAGATACACGTGGGTTCAGGCACAACGATTCCACATGCTTTTCTCACAACGTTTCCCTGCCACTAACATGAGGACGTTAGCAGCGCCTTCTACAGTCAAGCAGGATGCGGGAGGCTTGTGCCCTGTCCTTAGCTCTCACAGGGAAGCAGGCCTTGAAGCCAGCTGTCAACTAGCTGCATTCTTATGGCAGGGTGAAGGTAGCAGGATTCTGAGACAGGAGGTTCCCAGGTTACCACTCTACTGGACCTGGAGATACCCTCCAGGTCTGCATTGTTAACTTGCGTCTCAGAAGCCTCTGGCAAACGTCTCTGGTGAAGACGTGCGAAACTCACTGTGCAGGCAGTGTGGAACTGTGAGGGACTGAGGGTGAGCTCAACTCTCAGAAGTAAGATGTTTTTGGACAAGGCGTTCAACTACATACTCACGTATGGAACTTAGTATGTAGCACCAGTCTACCCCAGGAATTACTAGGAAATCGCTTGATTGAGCTTGGAGGCACTCGTCTTGTGTGCCGGGAGATTCCAGTTACCTCTCCCAACACTTGCGTCAAGCAGCGAGCCTAGGCCTTTTGGAAGCGAAAGGTAGCGGCAGGCAGGATGTAGGGTTACAGGCCATAAGCTCAACTCTCAGAAGTGTGTATGCATGGGAGGCAGATGTCTGCTACCCACTCGGACATGGGAGTTGGAACCTAGCTACACTCCTATTGAAGAAGGATGTTGGAAATCGCTGTATTCAACTCAGATACACGGGAGTTCAGGCCCAATGGTTACACATGCTTTTCCCGCAACCCATCCCAGCCACTAACATAAGGAGGTTAGCAGGTACGTCTACAGTCAGGCAGGATGCGGGAGGGTTCTGCCCTGTCCTCAGCTCTCACAGGGAAGCTTGCCTATAAGCCAGCTCTCAACTAGCTGCATTCTTATGACAGTGTGAAGGTAGCAGTATTCTGAGACAGGAGGTTCCCAGATTACCACTCTACTGCACCTGGAGATACCGTCCAGGTGTGCATTGTTAACGTGCGTCTCAGAAGCCTCTGGCAAAAGTCTCTGGTGAAGACGTGGGAAACTCACTCTGCAGGCAGTGTGGAACTGTGAGGGACTGAGGGTGAGCTCAACTCTCAGCAGTAAGATGATTTTGGACAAGGCGTTCAGCTACCTTCTCACATATGGAACTTAGTATGTAGCACCAGTCTACCCCAGGAATTACTGGGAAATCGCTGGATTGAGCTTGGTGGCACTAGTCTTGTGTGCCGGGAGATTCCAGTTACCTCTCCCAACACTTGCGTCAAGCAGCGAGCCTAGGCCTTTTGGAAGCGAAAGGTAGCGGCAGGCAGGATGTAGGGTTACAGGCCATAAGCTCAACTCTCAGAAGTGTGTATGCATGGGAGGCAGATGTCTGCTACCCACTCGGACATGGGAGTTGGAACCTAGCTACACTCCTATTGAAGAAGGATGTTGGAAATCGCTGTATTCAACTCAGATACACGGGAGTTCAGGCCCAATGCTTACACATGCTTTTCCCGCAACCCATCCCAGCCACTAACATAAGGAGGTTAGCAGGTACGTCTACAGTCAGGCAGGATGCGGGAGGGTTCTGCCCTGTCCTCAGCTCTCACAGGGAAGCTTGCCTAGAAGCCAGCTCTCAACTAGCTGCATTCTTATGACAGTGTGAAGGTACCAGTATTCTGAGTAAGGAGGTTCCCAGATTACCACTCTACTGCACCTGGAGATACCGTCCAGGTGTGCATTGTTAACTTGCGTCTCAGAAGCCTCTGGCAAAAGTCTCTGGTGAAGACGTGGGAAACTCACTCTGCAGGCAGTGTGGAACTGTGAGGGACTGAGGGTGAGCTCAACTCTCAGCAGTAAGATGATTTTGGACAAGGCGTTCAGCTACCTTCTCACATATGGAACTTAGTATGTAGCACCAGTCTACCCCAGGAATTACTGGGAAATCGCTGGATTGAGCTTGGTGGCACTCGTCTTGTGTGCCGGGAGATTCCAGTTACCTCTCCCAACACTTGCGTCAAGCAGCGAGCCTAGGCCTTTTGGAAGCGAAAGGTAGCTGCAGGCAGGAGGTAGGCTTACAGGCCATAAGCTCAACTCTCAGAAGTGTGTATACATGGGAGGCAGATGTCTGCTACCCACTCGGACATGCGAGTGGGAACCTAGCTACACTCTGATGAAGAAGGACTTTGGAAATCGCTGTATTCAACTCAGATACACGTGGGTTCAGGCCCAACGATTCCACATGCTTTTCTCACAACGTTTCCCTGCCACTAACATGAGGACGTTAGCAGCTCCTTCTACACTCAAGCAGGATGCGGGAGGGTTGTGCCCTGTCCTTAGCTCTCACAGGGAAGCAGGCCTTGAAGCCAGCTGTCAACTAGCTGCATTCTTATGGCAGGGTGAAGGTAGCAGTATTCTGAGACAGGAGGTTCCCAGGTTACCACTCTACTGGACCTGGAGATACCCTCCAGGTCTGCATTGTTAACTTGCGTCTCAGAAGCCTCTGGCAAACGTCTCTGGTGAAGACGTGCGAAACTCACTCTGCAGGCAGTGTGGAACTGTGAGGGACTGAGGGTGAGCTCAACTCTCAGAAGTAAGATGTTTTTGGACAAGGCGTTCAACTACATACTCACGTATGGAACTTAGTATGTAGCACCAGTCTACCCCAGGAATTACTAGGAAATCGCTTGATTGAGCTTGGAGGCACTCGTCTTGTGTGCCGGGAGATTCCAGTTACCTCTCCCAACACTTGCGTCAAGCAGCGAGCCTAGGCCTTTTGGAAGCGAAAGGTAGCGGCAGGCAGGATGTAGGGTTACAGGCCATAAGCTCAACTCTCAGAAGTGTGTATGCATGGGAGGCAGATGTCTGCTACCCACTCGGACATGGGAGTTGGAACCTAGCTACACTCCTATTGAAGAAGGATGTTGGAAATCGCTGTATTCAACTCAGATACACGGGAGTTCAGGCCCAATGCTTACACATGCTTTTCCCGCAACCCATCCCAGCCACTAACATAAGGAGGTTAGCAGGTACGTCTACAGTCAGGCAGGATGCGGGAGGGTTCTGCCCTGTCCTCAGCTCTCACAGGGAAGCTTGCCTAGAAGCCAGCTCTCAACTAGCTGCATTCTTATGACAGTGTGAAGGTAGCAGTATTCTGAGTAAGGAGGTTCCCAGATTACCACTCTACTGCACCTGGAGATACCGTCCAGGTGTGCATTGTTAACTTGCGTCTCAGAAGCCTCTGGCAAAAGTCTCTGGTGAAGACGTGGGAAACTCACTCTGCAGGCAGTGTGGAACTGTGAGGGACTGAGGGTGAGCTCAACTCTCAGCAGTAAGATGATTTTGGACAAGGCGTTCAGCTACCTTCTCACATATGGAACTTAGTATGTAGCACCAGTCTACCCCAGGAATTACTGGGAAATCGCTGGATTGAGCTTGGTGGCACTAGTCTTGTGTGCCGGGAGATTCCAGTTACCTCTCCCAACACTTGCGTCAAGCAGCGAGCCTAGGCCTTTTGGAAGCGAAAGGTAGCTGCAGGCAGGAGGTAGGCTTACAGGCCATAAGCTCAACTCTCAGAAGTGTGTATACATGGGAGGCAGATGTCTGCTACCCACTCGGACATGCGAGTGGGAACCTAGCTACACTCTGATGAAGAAGGACTTTGGAAATCGCTGTATTCAACTCAGATACACGTGGGTTCAGGCACAACGATTCCACATGCTTTTCTCACAACGTTTCCCTGCCACTAACATGAGGACGTTAGCAGCTCCTTCTACAGTCAAGCAGGATGCGGGAGGGTTGTGCCCTGTCCTTAGCTCTCACAGGGAAGCAGGCCTTGAAGCCAGCTGTCAACTAGCTGCATTCTTATGGCAGGGTGAAGGTAGCAGTATTCTGAGACAGGAGGTTCCCAGGTTACCACTCTACTGGACCTGGAGATACCCTCCAGGTCTGCATTGTTAACTTGCGTCTCAGAAGCCTCTGGCAAACGTCTCTGGTGAAGACGTGCGAAACTCACTCTGCAGGCAGTGTGGAACTGTGAGGGACTGAGGGTGAGCTCAACTCTCAGAAGTAAGATGTTTTGGACAAGGCGTTCAACTACATACTCACGTATGGAACTTAGTATGTAGCACCAGTCTACCCCAGGAATTACTGGGAAATCGCTGGATTGAGCTTGGTGGCACTCGTCTTGTGTGCCGGGAGATTCCAGTTACCTCTCCCAACACTTCGGTGAAGCAGCGAGCCTAGGCCTTTTGGAAGCGAAAGGTAGCTGCAGGCAGGAGGTAGGCTTACAGGCCATAAGCTCAACTCTCAGAAGTGTGTATACATGGGAGGCAGATGTCTGCTACCCACTCGGACATGCGAGTGGGAACCTAGCTACACTCTGATGAAGAAGGACTTTGGAAATCGCTGTATTCAACTCAGATACACGTGGGTTCAGGCACAACGATTCCACATGCTTTTCTCACAACGTTTCCCTGCCACTAACATGAGGACGTTAGCAGCTCCTTCTACAGTCAAGCAGGATGCGGGAGGGTTGTGCCCTGTCCTTAGCTCTCACAGGGAAGCAGGCCTTGAAGCCAGCTGTCAACTAGCTGCATTCTTATGGCAGGGTGAAGGTAGCAGTATTCTGAGACAGGAGGTTCCCAGGTTACCACTCTACTGGACCTGGAGATACCCTCCAGGTCTGCATTGTTAACTTGCGTCTCAGAAGCCTCTGGCAAACGTCTCTGGTGAAGACGTGCGAAACTCACTCTGCAGGCAGTGTGGAACTGTGAGGGACTGAGGGTGAGCTCAACTCTGAGAAGTAAGATGTTTTTGGACAAGGCGTTCAACTACATACTCACGTATGGAACTTAGTATGTAGCACCAGTCTACCCCAGGAATTACTAGGAAATCGCTTGATTGAGCTTGGAGGCACTCGTCTTGTGTGCCGGGAGATTCCAGTTACCTCTCCCAACACTTGCGTCAAGCAGCGAGCCTAGGCCTTTTGGAAGCGAAAGGTAGCGGCAGGCAGGATGTAGGGTTACAGGCCATAAGCTCAACTCTCAGAAGTGTGTATGCATGGGAGGCAGATGTCTGCTACCCACTCGGACATGGGAGTTGGAACCTAGCTACACTCCTATTGAAGAAGGATGTTGGAAATCGCTGTATTCAACTCAGATACACGGGAGTTCAGGCCCAATGCTTACACATGCTTTTCCCGCAACCCATCCCAGCCACTAACATAAGGAGGTTAGCAGGTACGTCTACAGTCAGGCAGGATGCGGGAGGGTTCTGCCCTGTCCTCAGCTCTCACAGGGAAGCTTGCCTAGAAGCCAGCTCTCAACTAGCTGCATTCTTATGACAGTGTGAAGGTAGCAGTATTCTGAGTAAGGAGGTTCCCAGATTACCACTCTACTGCACCTGGAGATACCGTCCAGGTGTGCATTGTTAACTTGCGTCTCAGAAGCCTCTGGCAAAAGTCTCTGGTGAAGACGTGGGAAACTCACTCTGCAGGCAGTGTGGAACTGTGAGGGACTGAGGGTGAGCTCAACTCTCAGCAGTAAGATGATTTTGGACAAGGCGTTCAGCTACCTTCTCACATATGGAACTTAGTATGTAGCACCAGTCTACCCCAGGAATTACTGGGAAATCGCTGGATTGAGCTTGGTGGCACTAGTCTTGTGTGCCGGGAGATTCCAGTTACCTCTCCCAACACTTGCGTCAAGCAGCGAGCCTAGGCCTTTTGGAAGCGAAAGGTAGCTGCAGGCAGGAGGTAGGCTTACAGGCCATAAGCTCAACTCTCAGAAGTGTGTATACATGGGAGGCAGATGTCTGCTACCCACTCGGACATGCGAGTGGGAACCTAGCTACACTCTGATGAAGAAGGACTTTGGAAATCGCTGTATTCAACTCAGATACACGTGGGTTCAGGCACAACGATTCCACATGCTTTTCTCACAACGTTTCCCTGCCACTAACATGAGGACGTTAGCAGCGCCTTCTACAGTCAAGCAGGATGCGGGAGGGTTGTGCCCTGTCCTTAGCTCTCACAGGGAAGCAGGCCTTGAAGCCAGCTGTCAACTAGCTGCATTCTTATGGCAGGGTGAAGGTAGCAGTATTCTGAGACAGGAGGTTCCCAGGTTACCACTCTACTGGACCTGGAGATACCCTCCAGGTCTGCATTGTTAACTTGCGTCTCAGAAGCCTCTGGCAAACGTCTCTGGTGAAGACGTGCGAAACTCACTCTGCAGGCAGTGTGGAACTGTGAGGGACTGAGGGTGAGCTCAACTCTCAGAAGTAAGATGTTTTTGGACAAGGCGTTCAACTACATACTCACGTATGGAACTTAGTATGTAGCACCAGTCTACCCCAGGAATTACTAGGAAATCGCTTGATTGAGCTTGGAGGCACTCGTCTTGTGTGCCGGGAGATTCCAGTTACCTCTCCCAACACTTGCGTCAAGCAGCGAGCCTAGGCCTTTTGGAAGCGAAAGGTAGCGGCAGGCAGGATGTAGGGTTACAGGCCATAAGCTCAACTCTCAGAAGTGTGTATGCATGGGAGGCAGATGTCTGCTACCCACTCGGACATGGGAGTTGGAACCTAGCTACACTCCTATTGAAGAAGGATGTTGGAAATCGCTGTATTCAACTCAGATACACGGGAGTTCAGGCCCAATGCTTACACATGCTTTTCCCGCAACCCATCCCAGCCACTAACATAAGGAGGTTAGCAGGTACGTCTACAGTCAGGCAGGATGCGGGAGGGTTCTGCCCTGTCCTCAGCTCTCACAGGGAAGCTTGCCTAGAAGCCAGCTCTCAACTAGCTGCATTCTTATGACAGTGTGAAGGTAGCAGTATTCTGAGTAAGGAGGTTCCCAGATTACCACTCTACTGCACCTGGAGATACCGTCCAGGTGTGCATTGTTAACTTGCGTCTCAGAAGCCTCTGGCAAAAGTCTCTGGTGAAGACGTGGGAAACTCACTCTGCAGGCAGTGTGGAACTGTGAGGGACTGAGGGTGAGCTCAACTCTCAGCAGTAAGATGATTTTGGACAAGGCGTTCAGCTACCTTCTCACATAAGGAACTTAGTATGTAGCACCAGTCTACCCCAGGAATTACTAGGAAATCGCTGGATTGAGCTTGGTGGCACTAGTCTTGTGTGCCGGGAGATTCCAGTTACCTCTCCCAACACTTCGGTGAAGCAGCGAGCCTAGGCCTTTTGGAAGCGAAAGGTAGCTGCAGGCAGGAGGTAGGCTTACAGGCCATAAGCTCAACTCTCAGAAGTGTGTATACATGGGAGGCAGATGTCTGCTACCCACTCGGACATGCGAGTGGGAACCTAGCTACACTCTGATGAAGAAGGACTTTGGAAATCGCTGTATTCAACTCAGATACACGTGGGTTCAGGCACAACGATTCCACATGCTTTTCTCACAACGTTTCCCTGCCACTAACATGAGGACGTTAGCAGCTCTTTCTACAGTCAAGCAGGATGCGGGAGGGTTGTGCCCTCTCCTCAGCTCTCACAGGGAAGCAGGCCTTGAAGCCAGCTGTCAACTAGCTGCATTCTTATGGCAGGGTGAAGGTAGCAGTATTCTGAGACAGGAGGTTCCCAGGTTACCACTCTACTGGACCTGGAGATACCCTCCAGGTCTGCATTGTTAACTTGCGTCTCAGAAGCCTCTGGCAAACGTCTCTGGTGAAGACGTGCGAAACTCACTGTGCAGGCAGTGTGGAACTGTGAGGGACTGAGGGTGAGCTCAACTCTCAGAAGTAAGATGTTTTTGGACAAGGCGTTCAACTACATACTCACGTATGGAACTTAGTATGTAGCACCAGTCTACCCCAGGAATTACTAGGAAATCGCTTGATTGAGCTTGGAGGCACTCGTCTTGTGTGCCGGGAGATTCCAGTTACCTCTCCCAACACTTGCGTCAAGCAGCGAGCCTAGGCCTTTTGGAAGCGAAAGGTAGCGGCAGGCAGGATGTAGGGTTACAGGCCATAAGCTCAACTCTCAGAAGTGTGTATGCATGGGAGGCAGATGTCTGCTACCCACTCGGACATGGGAGTTGGAACCTAGCTACACTCCTATTGAAGAAGGATGTTGGAAATCGCTGTATTCAACTCAGATACACGGGAGTTCAGGCCCAATGCTTACACATGCTTTTCCCGCAACCCATCCCAGCCACTAACATAAGGAGGTTAGCAGGTACGTCTACAGTCAGGCAGGATGCGGGAGGGTTCTGCCCTGTCCTCAGCTCTCACAGGGAAGCTTGCCTAGAAGCCAGCTCTCAACTAGCTGCATTCTTATGACAGTGTGAAGGTAGCAGTATTCTGAGTAAGGAGGTTCCCAGATTACCACTCTACTGCACCTGGAGATACCGTCCAGGTGTGCATTGTTAACTTGCGTCTCAGAAGCCTCTGGCAAAAGTCTCTGGTGAAGACGTGGGAAACTCACTCTGCAGGCAGTGTGGAACTGTGAGGGACTGAGGGTGAGCTCAACTCTCAGCAGTAAGATGATTTTGGACAAGGCGTTCAGCTACCTTCTCACATATGGAACTTAGTATGTAGCACCAGTCTACCCCAGGAATTACTGGGAAATCGCTGGATTGAGCTTGGTGGCACTAGTCTTGTGTGCCGGGAGATTCCAGTTACCTCTCCCAACACTTGCGTCAAGCAGCGAGCCTAGGCCTTTTGGAAGCGAAAGGTAGCTGCAGGCAGGAGGTAGGCTTACAGGCCATAAGCTCAACTCTCAGAAGTGTGTATACATGGGAGGCAGATGTCTGCTACCCACTCGGACATGCGAGTGGGAACCTAGCTACACTCTGATGAAGAAGGACTTTGGAAATCGCTGTATTCAACTCAGATACACGTGGGTTCAGGCACAACGATTCCACATGCTTTTCTCACAACGTTTCCCTGCCACTAACATGAGGACGTTAGCAGCTCCTTCTACAGTCAAGCAGGATGCGGGAGGGTTGTGCCCTGTCCTTAGCTCTCACAGGGAAGCAGGCCTTGAAGCCAGCTGTCAACTAGCTGCATTCTTATGGCAGGGTGAAGGTAGCAGTATTCTGAGACAGGAGGTTCCCAGGTTACCACTCTACTGGACCTGGAGATACCCTCCAGGTCTGCATTGTTAACTTGCGTCTCAGAAGCCTCTGGCAAACGTCTCTGGTGAAGACGTGCGAAACTCACTCTGCAGGCAGTGTGGAACTGTGAGGGACTGAGGGTGAGCTCAACTCTCAGAAGTAAGATGTTTTTGGACAAGGCGTTCAACTACATACTCACGTATGGAACTTAGAATGTAGCACCAGTCTACCCCAGGAATTACTAGGAAATCGCTTGATTGAGCTTGGAGGCACTCGTCTTGTGTGCCGGGAGATTCCAGTTACCTCTCCCAACACTTGCGTCAAGCAGCGAGCCTAGGCTTTTTGGAAGCGAAAGGTAGCGGCAGGCAGGATGTAGGGTTACAGGCCATAAGCTCAACTCTCAGAAGTGTGTATGCATGGGAGGCAGATGTCTGCTACCCACTCGGACATGGGAGTTGGAACCTAGCTACACTCCTATTGAAGAAGGATGTTGGAAATCGCTGTATTCAACTCAGATACACGGGAGTTCAGGCCCAATGCTTACACATGCTTTTCCCGCAACCCATCCCAGCCACTAACATAAGGAGGTTAGCAGGTACGTCTACAGTCAGGCAGGATGCGGGAGGTTTCTGCCCTGTCCTCAGCTCTCACAGGGAAGCTTGCCTAGAAGCCAGCTCTCAACTAGCTGCATTCTTATGACAGTGTGAAGGTAGCAGTATTCTGAGTAAGGAGGTTCCCAGATTACCACTCTACTGCACCTGGAGATACCGTCCAGGTGTGCATTGTTAACTTGCGTCTCAGAAGCCTCTGGCAAAAGTCTCTGGTGAAGACGTGGGAAACTCACTCTGCAGGCAGTGTGGAACTGTGAGGGACTGAGGGTGAGCTCAACTCTCAGCAGTAAGATGATTTTGGACAAGGCGTTCAGCTACCTTCTCACATATGGAACTTAGTATGTAGCACCAGTCTACCCCAGGAATTACTGGGAAATCGCTGGATTGAGCTTGGTGGCACTAGTCTTGTGTGCCGGGAGATTCCAGTTACCTCTCCCAACACTTGCGTCAAGCAGCGAGCCTAGGCCTTTTGGAAGCGAAAGGTAGCTGCAGGCAGGAGGTAGGCTTACAGGCCATAAGCTCAACTCTCAGAAGTGTGTATACATGGGAGGCAGATGTCTGCTACCCACTCGGACATGCGAGTGGGAACCTAGCTACACTCTGATGAAGAAGGACTTTGGAAATCGCTGTATTCAACTCAGATACACGTGGGTTCAGGCACAACGATTCCACATGCTTTTCTCACAACGTTTCCCTGCCACTAACATGAGGACGTTAGCAGCTCCTTCTACAGTCAAGCAGGATGCGGGAGGGTTGTGCCCTGTCCTTAGCTCTCACAGGGAAGCAGGCCTTGAAGCCAGCTGTCAACTAGCTGCATTCTTATGGCAGGGTGAAGGTAGCAGTATTCTGAGACAGGAGGTTCCCAGGTTACCACTCTACTGGACCTGGAGATACCCTCCAGGTCTGCATTGTTAACTTGCGTCTCAGAAGCCTCTGGCAAAAGTCTCTGGTGAAGACGTGCGAAACTCACTGTGTAGGCAGTGTGGAACTGTGAGGGACTGAGGGTGAGCTCAACTCTGAGAAGTAAGATGTTTTTGGACAAGGCGTTCAACTACATACTCACGTATGGAACTTAGTATGTAGCACCAGTCTACCCCAGGAATTACTGGGAAATCGCTGGATTGAGCTTGGTGGCACTAGTCTTGTGTGCCGGGAGATTCCAGTTACCTCTCCCAACACTTCGGTGAAGCAGCGAGCCTAGGCCTTTTGGAAGCGAAAGGTAGCTGCAGGCAGGAGGTAGGCTTACAGGCCATAAGCTCAACTCTCAGAAGTGTGTATACATGGGAGGCAGATGTCTGCTACCCACTCGGACATGGGAGTTGGAACCTAGCTACACTCTGATGAAGAAGGACTTTGGAAATCGCTGTATTCAACTCAGATACACGTGGGTTCAGGCACAACGATTCCACATGCTTTTCTCACAACGTTTCCCTGCCACTAACATGAGGACGTTAGCAGCTCCTTCTACAGTCAAGCAGGATGCGGGAGGGTTGTGCCCTGTCCTTAGCTCTCACAGGGAAGCAGGCCTTGAAGCCAGCTGTCAACTAGCTGCATTCTTATGGCAGGGTGAAGGTAGCAGTATTCTGAGACAGGAGGTTCCCAGGTTACCACTCTACTGGACCTGGAGATACCCTCCAGGTCTGCATTGTTAACTTCGTCTCAGAAGTCTCTGGCAAACGTCTCTGGTGAAGACGTGCGAAACTCACTCTGCAGGCAGTGTGGAACTGTGAGGGACTGAGGGTGAGCTCAACTCTCAGAAGTAAGATGTTTTTGGACAAGGCGTTCAACTACATACTCACGTATGGAACTTAGTATGTAGCACCAGTCTACCCCAGGAATTACTAGGAAATCGCTTGATTGAGCTTGGAGGCACTCATCTTGTGTGCCGGGAGATTCCAGTTACCTCTCCCAACACTTGCGTCAAGCAGCGAGCCTAGGCCTTTTGGAAGCGAAAGGTAGCGGCAGGCAGGATGTAGGGTTACAGGCCATAAGCTCAACTCTCAGAAGTGTGTATGCATGGGAGGCAGATGTCTGCTACCCACTCGGACATGGGAGTTGGAACTTAGCTACACTCCTATTGAAGAAGGATGTTGGAAATCGCTGTATTCAACTCAGATACACGGGAGTTCAGGCCCAATGCTTACACATGCTTTTCCCGCAACCCATCCCAGCCACTAACATAAGGAGGTTAGCAGGTACGTCTACAGTCAGGCAGGATGCGGGAGGGTTCTGCCCTGTCCTCAGCTCTCACAGGGAAGCTTGCCTAGAAGCCAGCTCTCAACTAGCTGCATTCTTATGACAGTGTGAAGGTAGCAGTATTCTGAGTAAGGAGGTTCCCAGATTACCACTCTACTGCACCTGGAGATACCGTCCAGGTGTGCATTGTTAACTTGCGTCTCAGAAGCCTCTGGCAAACGTCTCTGGTGAAGACGTGGGAAACTCACTCTGCAGGCAGTGTGGAACTGTGAGGGACTGAGGGTGAGCTCAACTCTCAGCAGTAAGATGATTTTGGACAAGGCGTTCAGCTACCTTCTCACATATGGAACTTAGTATGTAGCACCAGTCTACCCCAGGAATTACTGGGAAATCGCTGGATTGAGCTTGGTGGCACTAGTCTTGTGTGCCGGGAGATTCCAGTTACCTCTCCCAACACTTGCGTCAAGCAGCGAGCCTAGGCCTTTTGGAAGCGAAAGGTAGCTGCAGGCAGGAGGTAGGCTTACAGGCCATAAGCTCAACTCTCAGAAGTGTGTATACATGGGAGGCAGATGTCTGCTACCCACTCGGACATGCGAGTGGGAACCTAGCTACACTCTGATGAAGAAGGACTTTGGAAATCGCTGTATTCAACTCAGATACACGTGGGTTCAGGCACAACGATTCCACATGCTTTTCTCACAACGTTTCCCTGCCACTAACATGAGGACGTTAGCAGCTCCTTCTACAGTCAAGCAGGATTCGGGAGGGTTGTGCCCTGTCCTTAGCTCTCACAGGGAAGCAGGCCTTGAAGCCAGCTGTCAACTAGCTGCATTCTTATGGCAGGGTGAAGGTAGCAGTATTCTGAGACAGGAGGTTCCCAGGTTACCACTCTACTGGACCTGGAGATACCCTCCAGGTCTGCATTGTTAACTTGCGTCTCAGAAGCCTCTGGCAAACGTCTCTGGTGAAGACGTGCGAAACTCACTCTGCAGGCAGTGTGGAACTGTGAGGGACTGAGGGTGAGCTCAACTCTCAGAAGTAAGATGTTTTTGGACAAGGCGTTCAACTACATACTCACGTATGGAACTTAGTATGTAGCACCAGTCTACCCCAGGAATTACTAGGAAATCGCTTGATTGAGCTTGGAGGCACTCGTCTTGTGTGCCGGGAGATTCCAGTTACCTCTCCCAACACTTGCGTCAAGCAGCGAGCCTAGGCCTTTTGGAAGCGAAAGGTAGCGGCAGGCAGGATGTAGGGTTACAGGCCATAAGCTCAACTCTCAGAAGTGTGTATGCATGGGAGGCAGATGTCTGCTACCCACTCGGACATGGGAGTTGGAACCTAGCTACACTCCTATTGAAGAAGGATGTTGGAAATCGCTGTATTCAACTCAGATACACGGGAGTTCAGGCCCAATGCTTACACATGCTTTTCCCGCAACCCATCCCAGCCACTAACATAAGGAGGTTAGCAGGTACGTCTACAGTCAGGCAGGATGCGGGAGGGTTCTGCCCTGTCCTCAGCTCTCACAGGGAAGCTTGCCTAGAAGCCAGCTCTCAACTAGCTGCATTCTTATGACAGTGTGAAGGTAGCAGTATTCTGAGTAAGGAGGTTCCCAGATTACCACTCTACTGCACCTGGAGATACCGTCCAGGTGTGCATTGTTAACTTGCGTCTCAGAAGCCTCTGGCAAAAGTCTCTGGTGAAGACGTGGGAAACTCACTCTGCAGGCAGTGTGGAACTGTGAGGGACTGAGGGTGAGCTCAACTCTCAGCAGTAAGATGATTTTGGACAAGGCGTTCAGCTTCCTTCTCACATATGGAACTTAGTATGTAGCACCAGTCTACCCCAGGAATTACTGGGAAATCGCTGGATTGAGCTTGGTGGCACTAGTCTTGTGTGCCGGGAGATTCCAGTTACCTCTCCCAACACTTCGGTGAAGCAGCGAGCCTAGGCCTTTTGGAAGCGAAAGGTAGCTGCAGGCAGGAGGTAGGCTTACAGGCCATAAGCTCAACTCTCAGAAGTGTGTATACATGGGAGGCAGATGTCTGCTACCCACTCGGACATGCGAGTGGGAACCTAGCTACACTCTGATGAAGAAGGACTTTGGAAATCGCTGTATTCAACTCAGATACACGTGGGTTCAGGCACAACGATTCCACATGCTTTTCTCACAACGTTTCCCTGCCACTAACATGAGGACGTTAGCAGCTCCTTCTACAGTCAAGCAGGATGCGGGAGGGTTGTGCCCTGTCCTTAGCTCTCACAGGGAAGCAGGCCTTGAAGCCAGCTGTCAACTAGCTGCATTCTTATGGCAGGGTGAAGGTAGCAGTATTCTGAGACAGGAGGTTCCCAGGTTACCACTCTACTGGACCTGGAGATACCCTCCAGGTCTGCATTGTTAACTTGCGTCTCAGAAGCCTCTGGCAAACGTCTCTGGTGAAGACGTGCGAAACTCACTATGCAGGCAGTGTGGAACTGTGAGGGACTGAGGGTGAGCTCAACTCTGAGAAGTAAGATGTTTTTGGACAAGGCGTTCAACTACATACTCACGTATGGAACTTAGTATGTAGCACCAGTCTACCCCAGGAATTACTGGGAAATCGCTGGATTGAGCTTGGTGGCACTAGTCTTGTGTGCCGGGAGATTCCAGTTACCTCTCCCAACACTTCGGTGAAGCAGCGAGCCTAGGCCTTTTGGAAGCGAAAGGTAGCTGCAGGCAGGAGGTAGGCTTACAGGCCATAAGCTCAACTCTCAGAAGTGTGTATACATGGGAGGCAGATGTCTGCTACCCACTCGGACATGCGAGTGGGAACCTAGCTACACTCTGATGAAGAAGGACTTTGGAAATCGCTGTATTCAACTCAGATACACGTGGGTTCAGGCACAACGATTCCACATGCTTTTCTCACAACGTTTCCCTGCCACTAACATGAGGACGTTAGCAGCGCCTTCTACACTCAAGCAGGATGCGGGAGGGTTGTGCCCTGTCCTTAGCTCTCACAGGGAAGCAGGCCTTGAAGCCAGCTGTCAACTAGCTGCATTCTTATGGCAGGGTGAAGGTAGCAGTATTCTGAGACAGGAGGTTCCCAGGTTACCACTCTACTGGACCTGGAGATACCCTCCAGGTCTGCATTGTTAACTTGCGTCTCAGAAGCCTCTGGCAAACGTCTCTGGTGAAGACGTGCGAAACTCACTCTGCAGGCAGTGTGGAACTGTGAGGGACTGAGGGTGAGCTCAACTCTCAGAAGTAAGATGTTTTTGGACAAGGCGTTCAACTACATACTCACGTATGGAACTTAGTATGTAGCACCAGTCTACCCCAGGAATTACTAGGAAATCGCTTGATTGAGCTTGGAGGCACTCGTCTTGTGTGCCGGGAGATTCCAGTTACCTCTCCCAACACTTGCGTCAAGCAGCGAGCCTAGGCCTTTTGGAAGCGAAAGGTAGCGGCAGGCAGGATGTAGGGTTACAGGCCATAAGCTCAACTCTCAGAAGTGTGTATGCATGGGAGGCAGATGTCTGCTACCCACTCGGACATGGGAGTTGGAACCTAGCTACACTCCTATTGAAGAAGGATGTTGGAAATCGCTGTATTCAACTCAGATACACGGGAGTTCAGGCCCAATGCTTACACATGCTTTTCCCGCAACCCATCCCAGCCACTAACATAAGGAGGTTAGCAGGTACGTCTACAGTCAGGCAGGATGCGGGAGGGTTCTGCCCTGTCCTCAGCTCTCACAGGGAAGCTTGCCTAGAAGCCAGCTCTCAACTAGCTGCATTCTTATGACAGTGTGAAGGTAGCAGTATTCTGAGTAAGGAGGTTCCCAGATTACCACTCTACTGCACCTGGAGATACCGTCCAGGTGTGCATTGTTAACTTGCGTCTCAGAAGCCTCTGGCAAAAGTCTCTGGTGAAGACGTGGGAAACTCACTCTGCAGGCAGTGTGGAACTGTGAGGGACTGAGGGTGAGCTCAACTCTCAGCAGTAAGATGATTTTGGACAAGGCGTTCAGCTACCTTCTCACATATGGAACTTAGTATGTAGCACCAGTCTACCCCAGGAATTACTGGGAAATCGCTGGATTGAGCTTGGTGGCACTAGTCTTGTGTGCCGGGAGATTCCAGTTACCTCTCCCAACACTTGCGTCAAGCAGCGAGCCTAGGCCTTTTGGAAGCGAAAGGTAGCTGCAGGCAGGAGGTAGGCTTACAGGCCATAAGCTCAACTCTCAGAAGTGTGTATACATGGGAGGCAGATGTCTGCTACCCACTCGGACATGCGAGTGGGAACCTAGCTACACTCTGATGAAGAAGGACTTTGGAAATCGCTGTATTCAACTCAGATACACGTGGGTTCAGGCACAACGATTCCACATGCTTTTCTCACAACGTTTCCCTGCCACTAACATGAGGACGTTAGCAGCGCCTTCTACAGTCAAGCAGGATGCGGGAGGTTTGTGCCCTGTCCTTAGCTCTCACAGGGAAGCAGGCCTTGAAGCCAGCTGTCAACTAGCTGCATTCTTATGGCAGGGTGAAGGTAGCAGTATTCTGAGACAGGAGGTTCCCAGGTTACCACTCTACTGGACCTGGAGATACCCTCCAGGTCTGCATTGTTAACTTGCGTCTCAGAAGCCTCTGGCAAACGTCTCTGGTGAAGACGTGCGAAACTCACTGTGCAGGCAGTGTGGAACTGTGAGGGACTGAGGGTGAGCTCAACTCTCAGAAGTAAGATGTTTTTGACAAGGCGTTCAACTACATACTCACGTATGGAACTTAGTATGTAGCACCAGTCTACCCCAGGAATTACTAGGAAATCGCTTGATTGAGCTTGGAGGCACTCGTCTTGTGTGCCGGGAGATTCCAGTTACCTCTCCCAACACTTGCGTCAAGCAGCGAGCCTAGGCCTTTTGGAAGCGAAAGGTAGCGGCAGGCAGGATGTAGGGTTACAGGCCATAAGCTCAACTCTCAGAAGTGTGTATGCATGGGAGGCAGATGTCTGCTACCCACTCGGACATGGGAGTTGGAACCTAGCTACACTCCTATTGAAGAAGGATGTTGGAAATCGCTGTATTCAACTCAGATACACGGGAGTTCAGGCCCAATGCTTACACATGCTTTTCCCGCAACCCATCCCAGCCACTAACATAAGGAGGTTAGCAGGTACGTCTACAGTCAGGCAGGATGCGGGAGGGTTCTGCCCTGTCCTCAGCTCTCACAGGGAAGCTTGCCTAGAAGCCAGCTCTCAACTAGCTGCATTCTTATGACAGTGTGAAGGTAGCAGTATTCTGAGTAAGGAGGTTCCCAGATTACCACTCTACTGCACCTGGAGATACCGTCCAGGTGTGCATTGTTAACTTGCGTCTCAGAAGCCTCTGGCAAAAGTCTCTGGTGAAGACGTGGGAAACTCACTCTGCAGGCAGTGTGGAACTGTGAGGGACTGAGGGTGAGCTCAACTCTCAGCAGTAAGATGATTTTGGACAAGGCGTTCAGCTTCCTTCTCACATATGGAACTTAGTATGTAGCCCCAGTCTACCCCAGGAATTACTGGGAAATCGCTGGATTGAGCTTGGTGGCACTAGTCTTGTGTGCCGGGAGACTCCAGTTACCTCTCCCAACACTTGCGTCAAGCAGCGAGCCTAGGCCTTTTGGAAGCGAAAGGTAGCTGCAGGCAGGAGGTAGGCTTACAGGCCATAAGCTCAACTCTCAGAAGTGTGTATACATGGGAGGCAGATGTCTGCTACCCACTCGGACATGCGAGTGGGAACCTAGCTACACTCTGATGAAGAAGGACTTTGGAAATCGCTGTATTCAACTCAGATACACGTGGGTTCAGGCACAACGATTCCACATGCTTTTCTCACAACGTTTCCCTGCCACTAACATGAGGACGTTAGCAGCTCCTTCTACAGTCAAGCAGGATGCGGGAGGGTTGTGCCCTGTCCTTAGCTCTCACAGGGAAGCAGGCCTTGAAGCCAGCTGTCAACTAGCTGCATTCTTATGGCAGGGTGAAGGTAGCAGTATTCTGAGACAGGAGGTTCCCAGGTTACCACTCTACTGGACCTGGAGATACCCTCCAGGTCTGCATTGTTAACTTGCGTCTCAGAAGCCTCTGGCAAACGTCTCTGGTGAAGACGTGCGAAACTCACTGTGCAGGCAGTGTGGAACTGTGAGGGACTGAGGGTGAGCTCAACTCTGAGATGTAAGATGTTTTTGGACAAGGCGTTCAACTACATACTCACGTATGGAACTTAGTATGTAGCACCAGTCTACCCCAGGAATTACTGGGAAATCGCTGGATTGAGCTTGGTGGCACTAGTCTTGTGTGCCGGGAGATTCCAGTTACCTCTCCCAACACTTCGGTGAAGCAGCGAGCCTAGGCCTTTTGGAAGCGAAAGGTAGCTGCAGGCAGGAGGTAGGCTTACAGGCCATAAGCTCAACTCTCAGAAGTGTGTATACATGGGAGGCAGATGTCTGCTACCCACTCGGACATGCGAGTGGGAACCTAGCTACACTCTGATGAAGAAGGACTTTGGAAATCGCTGTATTCAACTCAGATACACGTGGGTTCAGGCACAACGATTCCACATGCTTTTCTCACAACGTTTCCCTGCCACTAACATGAGGACGTTAGCAGCTCCTTCTACAGTCAAGCAGGATGCGGGAGGGTTGTGCCCTGTCCTTAGCTCTCACAGGGAAGCAGGCCTTGAAGCCAGCTGTCAACTAGCTGCATTCTTATGGCAGGGTGAAGGTAGCAGTATTCTGAGACAGGAGGTTCCCAGGTTACCACTCTACTGGACCTGGAGATACCCTCCAGGTCTGCATTGTTAACTTGCGTCTCAGAAGCCTCTGGCAAACGTCTCTGGTGAAGACGTGCGAAACTCACTCTGCAGGCAGTGTGGAACTGTGAGGGACTGAGGGTGAGCTCAACTCTCAGAAGTAAGATGTTTTTGGACAAGGCGTTCAACTACATACTCACGTATGGAACTTAGTATGTAGCACCAGTCTACCCCAGGAATTACTAGGAAATCGCTTGATTGAGCTTGGAGGCACTCGTCTTGTGTGCCGGGAGATTCCAGTTACCTCTCCCAACACTTGCGTCAAGCAGCGAGCCTAGGCCTTTTGGAAGCGAAAGGTAGCGGCAGGCAGGATGTAGGGTTACAGGCCATAAGCTCAACTCTCAGAAGTGTGTATGCATGGGAGGCAGATGTCTGCTACCCACTCGGACATGGGAGTTGGAACCTAGCTACACTCCTATTGAAGAAGGATGTTGGAAATCGCTGTATTCAACTCAGATACACGGGAGTTCAGGCCCAATGCTTACACATGCTTTTCCCGCAACCCATCCCAGCCACTAACATAAGGAGGTTAGCAGGTACGTCTACAGTCAGGCAGGATGCGGGAGGGTTCTGCCCTGTCCTCAGCTCTCACAGGGAAGCTTGCCTAGAAGCCAGCTCTCAACTAGCTGCATTCTTATGACAGTGTGAAGGTAGCAGTATTCTGAGTAAGGAGGTTCCCAGATTACCACTCTACTGCACCTGGAGATACCGTCCAGGTGTGCATTGTTAACTTGCGTCTCAGAAGCCTCTGGCAAAAGTCTCTGGTGAAGACGTGGGAAACTCACTCTGCAGGCAGTGTGGAACTGTGAGGGACTGAGGGTGAGCTCAACTCTCAGCAGTAAGATGATTTTGGACAAGGCGTTCAGCTACCTTCTCACATATGGAACTTAGTATGTAGCACCAGTCTACCCCAGGAATTACTGGGAAATCGCTGGATTGAGCTTGGTGGCACTAGTCTTGTGTGCCGGGAGATTCCAGTTACCTCTCCCAACACTTGCGTCAAGCAGCGAGCCTAGGCCTTTTGGAAGTGAAAGGTAGCTGCAGGCAGGAGGTAGGCTTACAGGCCATAAGCTCAACTCTCAGAAGTGTGTATACATGGGAGGCAGATGTCTGCTACCCACTCGGACATGCGAGTGGGAACCTAGCTACACTCTGATGAAGAAGGACTTTGGAAATCGCTGTATTCAACTCAGAAACACGTGGGTTCAGGCACAACGATTCCACATGCTTTTCTCACAACGTTTCCCTCCCACTAACATGAGGACGTTAGCAGCGCCTTCTACAGTCAAGCAGGATGCGGGAGGGTTGTGCCCTGTCCTTAGCTCTCACAGGGAAGCAGGCCTTGAAGCCAGCTGTCAACTAGCTGCATTCTTATGGCAGGGTGAAGGTAGCAGGATTCTGAGACAGGAGGTTCCCAGGTTACCACTCTACTGGACCTGGAGATACCCTCCAGGTCTGCATTGTTAACTTGCGTCTCAGAAGCCTCTGGCAAACGTCTCTGGTGAAGACGTGCGAAACTCACTGTGCAGGCAGTGTGGAACTGTGAGGGACTGAGGGTGAGCTCAACTCTGAGAAGTAAGATGTTTTTGGACAAGGCGTTCAACTACATACTCACGTATGGAACTTAGTATGTAGCACCAGTCTACCCCAGGAATTACTAGGAAATCGCTGGATTGAGCTTGGTGGCACTAGTCTTGTGTGCCGGGAGATTCCAGTTACCTCTCCCAACACTTCGGTGAAGCAGCGAGCCTAGGCCTTTTGGAAGCGAAAGGTAGCTGCAGGCAGGAGGTAGGCTTACAGGCCATAAGCTCAACTCTCAGAAGTGTGTATACATGGGAGGCAGATGTCTGCTACCCACTCGGACATGCGAGTGGGAACCTAGCTACACTCTGATGAAGAAGGACTTTGGAAATCGCTGTATTCAACTCAGATACACGTGGGTTCAGGCACAACGATTCCACATGCTTTTCTCACAACGTTTCCCTGCCACTAACATGAGGACGTTAGCAGCTCCTTCTACAGTCAAGCAGGATGCGGGAGGGTTGTGCCCTCTCCTCAGCTCTCACAGGGAAGCAGGCCTTGAAGCCAGCTGTCAACTAGCTGCATTCTTATGGCAGGGTGAAGGTAGCAGGATTCTGAGACAGGAGGTTCCCAGGTTACCACTCTACTGGACCTGGAGATACCCTCCAGGTCTGCATTGTTAACTTGCGTCTCAGAAGCCTCTGGCAAACGTCTCTGGTGAAGACGTGCGAAACTCACTGTGCAGGCAGTGTGGAACTGTGAGGGACTGAGGGTGAGCTCAACTCTCAGAAGTAAGATGTTTTTGGACAAGGCGTTCAACTACATACTCACGTATGGAACTTAGTATGTAGCACCAGTCTACCCCAGGAATTACTAGGAAATCGCTTGATTGAGCTTGGAGGCACTCGTCTTGTGTGCCGGGAGATTCCAGTTACCTCTCCCAACACTTGCGTCAAGCAGCGAGCCTAGGCCTTTTGGAAGCGAAAGGTAGCGGCAGGCAGGATGTAGGGTTACAGGCCATAAGCTCAAGTCTCAGAAGTGTGTATGCATGGGAGGCAGATGTCTGCTACCCACTCGGACATGGGAGTTGGAACCTAGCTACACTCCTATTGAAGAAGGATGTTGGAAATCGCTGTATTCAACTCAGATACACGGGAGTTCAGGCCCAATGCTTACACATGCTTTTCCCGCAACCCATCCCAGCCACTAACATAAGGAGGTTAGCAGGTACGTCTACAGTCAGGCAGGATGCGGGAGGGTTCTGCCCTGTCCTCAGCTCTCACAGGGAAGCTTGCCTAGAAGCCAGCTCTCAACTAGCTGCATTCTTATGACAGTGTGAAGGTAGCAGTATTCTGAGTAAGGAGGTTCCCAGATTACCACTCTACTGCACCTGGAGATACCGTCCAGGTGTGCATTGTTAACTTGCGTCTCAGAAGCCTCTGGCAAAAGTCTCTGGTGAAGACGTGGGAAACTCACTCTGCAGGCAGTGTGGAACTGTGAGGGACTGAGGGTGAGCTCAACTCTCAGCAGTAAGATGATTTTGGACAAGGCGTTCAGCTACCTTCTCACATATGGAACTTAGTATGTAGCACCAGTCTACCCCAGGAATTACTGGGAAATCGCTGGATTGAGCTTGGTGGCACTAGTCTTGTGTGCCGGGAGATTCCAGTTACCTCTCCCAACACTTGCGTCAAGCAGCGAGCCTAGGCCTTTTGGAAGCGAAAGGTAGCTGCAGGCAGGAGGTAGGCTTACAGGCCATAAGCTCAACTCTCAGAAGTGTGTATACATGGGAGGCAGATGTCTGCTACCCACTCGGACATGCGAGTGGGAACCTAGCTACACTCTGATGAAGAAGGACTTTGGAAATCGCTGTATTCAACTCAGATACACGTGGGTTCAGGCACAACGATTCCACATGCTTTTCTCACAACGTTTCCCTGCCACTAACATGAGGACGTTAGCAGCTCCTTCTACAGTCAAGCAGGATGCGGGAGGGTTGTGCCCTGTCCTTAGCTCTCACAGGGAAGCAGGCCTTGAAGCCAGCTGTCAACTAGCTGCATTCTTATGGCAGGTTGAAGGTAGCAGGATTCTGAGACAGGAGGTTCCCAGGTTACCACTCTACTGGACCTGGAGATACCCTCCAGGTCTGCATTGTTAACTTGCGTCTCAGAAGCCTCTGGCAAACGTCTCTGGTGAAGACGTGCGAAACTCACTGTGCAGGCAGTGTGGAACTGTGAGGGACTGAGGGTGAGCTCAACTCTCAGAAGTAAGATGTTTTTGGACAAGGCGTTCAACTACATACTCACGTATGGAACTTAGTATGTAGCACCAGTCTACCCCAGGAATTACTAGGAAATCGCTTGATTGAGCTTGGAGGCACTCGTCTTGTGTGCCGGCAGATTCCAGTTACCTCTCCCAACACTTGCGTCAAGCAGCGAGCCTAGGCCTTTTGGAAGCGAAAGGTAGCGGCAGGCAAGATGTAGGGTTACAGGCCATAAGCTCAACTCTCAGAAGTGTGTATGCATGGGAGGCAGATGTCTGCTACCCACTCGGACATGGGAGTTGGAACCTAGCTACACTCCTATTGAAGAAGGATGTTGGAAATCGCTGTATTCAACTCAGATACACGGGAGTTCAGGCCCAATGCTTACACATGCTTTTCCCGCAACCCATCCCAGCCACTAACATAAGGAGGTTAGCAGGTACGTCTACAGTCAGGCAGGATGCGGGAGGGTTCTGCCCTGTCCTCAGCTCTCACAGGGAAGCTTGCCTAGAAGCCAGCTCTCAACTAGCTGCATTCTTATGACAGTGTGAAGGTAGCAGTATTCTGAGTAAGGAGGTTCCCAGATTACCACTCTACTGCACCTGGAGATACCGTCCAGGTGTGCATTGTTAACTTGCGTCTCAGAAGCCTCTGGCAAAAGTCTCTGGTGAAGACGTGGGAAACTCACTCTGCAGGCAGTGTGGAACTGTGAGGGACTGAGGGTGAGCTCAACTCTCAGCAGTAAGATGATTTTGGACAAGGCGTTCAGCTACCTTCTCAC
Source organism: Canis aureus (assembly GCF_053574225.1). Classification (NCBI taxonomy): domain Eukaryota; kingdom Metazoa; phylum Chordata; class Mammalia; order Carnivora; family Canidae; genus Canis; species Canis aureus. The sequence goes on along the minus strand of NC_135635.1, from coordinate 48,061,965 downwards.
ATATGGAACTTAGTATGTAGCACCAGTCTACCCCAGGAATTACTGGGAAATCGCTGGATTGAGCTTGGTGGCACTAGTCTTGTGTGCCGGGAGATTCCAGTTACCTCTCCCAACACTTGCGTCAAGCAGCGAGCCTAGGCCTTTTGGAAGCGAAAGGTAGCTGCAGGCAGGAGGTAGGCTTACAGGCCATAAGCTCAACTCTCAGAAGTGTGTATACATGGGAGGCAGATGTCTGCTACCCACTCGGACATGCGAGTGGGAACCTAGCTACACTCTGATGAAGAAGGACTTTGGAAATCGCTGTATTCAACTCAGATACACGTGGGTTCAGGCACAACGATTCCACATGCTTTTCTCACAACGTTTCCCTGCCACTAACATGAGGACGTTAGCAGCTCCTTCTACAGTCAAGCAGGATGCGGGAGGGTTGTGCCCTGTCCTTAGCTCTCACAGGGAAGCAGGCCTTGAAGCCAGCTGTCAACTAGCTGCATTCTTATGGCAGGTTGAAGGTAGCAGGATTCTGAGACAGGAGGTTCCCAGGTTACCACTCTACTGGACCTGGAGATACCCTCCAGGTCTGCATTGTTAACTTGCGTCTCAGAAGCCTCTGGCAAACGTCTCTGGTGAAGACGTGCGAAACTCACTGTGCAGGCAGTGTGGAACTGTGAGGGACTGAGGGTGAGCTCAACTCTCAGAAGTAAGATGTTTTTGGACAAGGCGTTCAACTACATACTCACGTATGGAACTTAGTATGTAGCACCAGTCTACCCCAGGAATTACTAGGAAATCGCTTGATTGAGCTTGGAGGCACTCGTCTTGTGTGCCGGCAGATTCCAGTTACCTCTCCCAACACTTGCGTCAAGCAGCGAGCCTAGGCCTTTTGGAAGCGAAAGGTAGCGGCAGGCAAGATGTAGGGTTACAGGCCATAAGCTCAACTCTCAGAAGTGTGTATGCATGGGAGGCAGATGTCTGCTACCCACTCGGACATGGGAGTTGGAACCTAGCTACACTCCTATTGAAGAAGGATGTTGGAAATCGCTGTATTCAACTCAGATACACGGGAGTTCAGGCCCAATGCTTACACATGCTTTTCCCGCAACCCATCCCAGCCACTAACATAAGGAGGTTAGCAGGTACGTCTACAGTCAGGCAGGATGCGGGAGGGTTCTGCCCTGTCCTCAGCTCTCACAGGGAAGCTTGCCTAGAAGCCAGCTCTCAACTAGCTGCATTCTTATGACAGTGTGAAGGTAGCAGTATTCTGAGTAAGGAGGTTCCCAGATTACCACTCTACTGCACCTGGAGATACCGTCCAGGTGTGCATTGTTAACTTGCGTCTCAGAAGCCTCTGGCAAAAGTCTCTGGTGAAGACGTGGGAAACTCACTCTGCAGGCAGTGTGGAACTGTGAGGGACTGAGGGTGAGCTCAACTCTCAGCAGTAAGATGATTTTGGACAAGGCGTTCAGCTACCTTCTCACATATGGAACTTAGTATGTAGCACCAGTCTACCCCAGGAATTACTGGGAAATCGCTGGATTGAGCTTGGTGGCACTAGTCTTGTGTGCCGGGAGATTCCAGTTACCTCTCCCAACACTTGCGTCAAGCAGCGAGCCTAGGCCTTTTGGAAGCGAAAGGTAGCTGCAGGCAGGAGGTAGGCTTACAGGCCATAAGCTCAACTCTCAGAAGTGTGTATACATGGGAGGCAGATGTCTGCTACCCACTCGGACATGCGAGTGGGAACCTAGCTACACTCTGATGAAGAAGGACTTTGGAAATCGCTGTATTCAACTCAGATACACGTGGGTTCAGGCACAACGATTCCACATGCTTTTCTCACAACGTTTCCCTGCCACTAACATGAGGACGTTAGCAGCTCCTTCTACAGTCAAGCAGGATGCGGGAGGGTTGTGCCCTGTCCTTAGCTCTCACAGGGAAGCAGGCCTTGAAGCCAGCTGTCAACTAGCTGCATTCTTATGGCAGGGTGAAGGTAGCAGGATTCTGAGACAGGAGGTTCCCAGGTTACCACTCTACTGGACCTGGAGATACCCTCCAGGTCTGCATTGTTAACTTGCGTCTCAGAAGCCTCTGGCAAACGTCTCTGGTGAAGACGTGCGAAACTCACTGTGCAGGCAGTGTGGAACTGTGAGGGACTGAGGGTGAGCTCAACTCTCAGAAGTAAGATGTTTTTGGACAAGGCGTTCAACTACATACTCACGTATGGAACTTAGTATGTAGCACCAGTCTACCCCAGGAATTACTAGGAAATCGCTTGATTGAGCTTGGAGGCACTCGTCTTGTGTGCCGGGAGATTCCAGTTACCTCTCCCAACACTTGCGTCAAGCAGCGAGCCTAGGCCTTTTGGAAGCGAAAGGTAGCGGCAGGCAGGATGTAGGGTTACAGGCCATAAGCTCAAGTCTCAGAAGTGTGTATGCATGGGAGGCAGATGTCTGCTACCCACTCGGACATGGGAGTTGGAACCTAGCTACACTCCTATTGAAGAAGGATGTTGGAAATCGCTGTATTCAACTCAGATACACGGGAGTTCAGGCCCAATGCTTACACATGCTTTTCCCGCAACCCATCCCAGCCACTAACATAAGGAGGTTAGCAGGTACGTCTACAGTCAGGCAGGATGCGGGAGGGTTCTGCCCTGTCCTCAGCTCTCACAGGGAAGCTTGCCTAGAAGCCAGCTCTCAACTAGCTGCATTCTTATGACAGTGTGAAGGTAGCAGTATTCTGAGTAAGGAGGTTCCCAGATTACCACTCTACTGCACCTGGAGATACCGTCCAGGTGTGCATTGTTAACTTGCGTCTCAGAAGCCTCTGGCAAAAGTCTCTGGTGAAGACGTGGGAAACTCACTCTGCAGGCAGTGTGGAACTGTGAGGGACTGAGGGTGAGCTCAACTCTCAGCAGTAAGATGATTTTGGACAAGGCGTTCAGCTACCTTCTCACATATGGAACTTAGTATGTAGCACCAGTCTACCCCAGGAATTACTGGGAAATCGCTGGATTGAGCTTGGTGGCACTAGTCTTGTGTGCCGGGAGATTCCAGTTACCTCTCCCAACACTTGCGTCAAGCAGCGAGCCTAGGCCTTTTGGAAGCGAAAGGTAGCTGCAGGCAGGAGGTAGGCTTACAGGCCATAAGCTCAACTCTCAGAAGTGTGTATACATGGGAGGCAGATGTCTGCTACCCACTCGGACATGCGAGTGGGAACCTAGCTACACTCTGATGAAGAAGGACTTTGGAAATCGCTGTATTCAACTCAGATACACGTGGGTTCAGGCACAACGATTCCACATGCTTTTCTCACAACGTTTCCCTGCCACTAACATGAGGACGTTAGCAGCTCCTTCTACAGTCAAGCAGGATGCGGGAGGGTTGTGCCCTGTCCTTAGCTCTCACAGGGAAGCAGGCCTTGAAGCCAGCTGTCAACTAGCTGCATTCTTATGGCAGGGTGAAGGTAGCAGGATTCTGAGACAGGAGGTTCCCAGGTTACCACTCTACTGGACCTGGAGATACCCTCCAGGTCTGCATTGTTAACTTGCGTCTCAGAAGCCTCTGGCAAACGTCTCTGGTGAAGACGTGCGAAACTCACTGTGCAGGCAGTGTGGAACTGTGAGGGACTGAGGGTGAGCTCAACTCTGAGAAGTAAGATGTTTTTGGACAAGGCGTTCAACTACATACTCACGTATGGAACTTAGTATGTAGCACCAGTCTACCCCAGGAATTACTGGGAAATCGCTGGATTGAGCTTGGTGGCACTAGTCTTGTGTGCCGGGAGATTCCAGTTACCTCTCCCAACACTTCGGTGAAGCAGCGAGCCTAGGCCTTTTGGAAGCGAAAGGTAGCTGCAGGCAGGAGGTAGGCTTACAGGCCATAAGCTCAACTCTCAGAAGTGTGTATACATGGGAGGCAGATGTCTGCTACCCACTCGGACATGCGAGTGGGAACCTAGCTACACTCTGATGAAGAAGGACTTTGGAAATCGCTGTATTCAACTCAGATACACGTGGGTTCAGGCACAACGATTCCACATGCTTTTCTCACAACGTTTCCCTGCCACTAACATGAGGACGTTAGCAGCTCCTTCTACAGTCAAGCAGGATGCGGGAGGGTTGTGCCCTGTCCTTAGCTCTCACAGGGAAGCAGGCCTTGAAGCCAGCTGTCAACTAGCTGCATTCTTATGGCAGGGTGAAGGTAGCAGGATTCTGAGACAGGAGGTTCCCAGGTTACCACTCTACTGGACCTGGAGATACCCTCCAGGTCTGCATTGTTAACTTGCGTCTCAGAAGCCTCTGGCAAACGTCTCTGGTGAAGACGTGCGAAACTCACTGTGCAGGCAGTGTGGAACTGTGAGGGACTGAGGGTGAGCTCAACTCTCAGAAGTAAGATGTTTTTGGACAAGGCGTTCAACTACATACTCACGTATGGAACTTAGTATGTAGCACCAGTCTACCCCAGGAATTACTAGGAAATCGCTTGATTGAGCTTGGAGGCACTCGTCTTGTGTGCCGGGAGATTCCAGTTACCTCTCCCAACACTTGCGTCAAGCAGCGAGCCTAGGCCTTTTGGAAGCGAAAGGTAGCGGCAGGCAGGATGTAGGGTTACAGGCCATAAGCTCAACTCTCAGAAGTGTGTATGCATGGGAGGCAGATGTCTGCTACCCACTCGGACATGGGAGTTGGAACCTAGCTACACTCCTATTGAAGAAGGATGTTGGAAATCGCTGTATTCAACTCAGATACACGGGAGTTCAGGCCCAATGCTTACACATGCTTTTCCCGCAACCCATCCCAGCCACTAACATAAGGAGGTTAGCAGGTACGTCTACAGTCAGGCAGGATGCGGGAGGGTTCTGCCCTGTCCTCAGCTCTCACAGGGAAGCTTGCCTAGAAGCCAGCTCTCAACTAGCTGCATTCTTATGACAGTGTGAAGGTAGCAGTATTCTGAGTAAGGAGGTTCCCAGATTACCACTCTACTGCACCTGGAGATACCGTCCAGGTGTGCATTGTTAACTTGCGTCTCAGAAGCCTCTGGCAAAAGTCTCTGGTGAAGACGTGGGAAACTCACTCTGCAGGCAGTGTGGAACTGTGAGGGACTGAGGGTGAGCTCAACTCTCAGCAGTAAGATGATTTTGGACAAGGCGTTCAGCTACCTTCTCACATATGGAACTTAGTATGTAGCACCAGTCTACCCCAGGAATTACTGGGAAATCGCTGGATTGAGCTTGGTGGCACTAGTCTTGTGTGCCGGGAGATTCCAGTTACCTCTCCCAACACTTGCGTCAAGCAGCGAGCCTAGGCCTTTTGGAAGCGAAAGGTAGCTGCAGGCAGGAGGTAGGCTTACAGGCCATAAGCTCAACTCTCAGAAGTGTGTATACATGGGAGGCAGATGTCTGCTACCCACTCGGACATGCGAGTGGGAACCTAGCTACACTCTGATGAAGAAGGACTTTGGAAATCGCTGTATTCAACTCAGATACACGTGGGTTCAGGCACAACGATTCCACATGCTTTTCTCACAACGTTTCCCTGCCACTAACATGAGGACGTTAGCAGCTCCTTCTACAGTCAAGCAGGATGCGGGAGGGTTGTGCCCTGTCCTTAGCTCTCACAGGGAAGCAGGCCTTGAAGCCAGCTGTCAACTAGCTGCATTCTTATGGCAGGGTGAAGGTAGCAGGATTCTGAGACAGGAGGTTCCCAGGTTACCACTCTACTGGACCTGGAGATACCCTCCAGGTCTGCATTGTTAACTTGCGTCTCAGAAGCCTCTGGCAAACGTCTCTGGTGAAGACGTGCGAAACTCACTGTGCAGGCAGTGTGGAACTGTGAGGGACTGAGGGTGAGCTCAACTCTGAGAAGTAAGATGTTTTTGGACAAGGCGTTCAACTACATACTCACGTATGGAACTTAGTATGTAGCACCAGTCTACCCCAGGAATTACTGGGAAATCGCTGGATTGAGCTTGGTGGCACTAGTCTTGTGTGCCGGGAGATTCCAGTTACCTCTCCCAACACTTCGGTGAAGCAGCGAGCCTAGGCCTTTTGGAAGCGAAAGGTAGCTGCAGGCAGGAGGTAGGCTTACAGGCCATAAGCTCAACTCTCAGAAGTGTGTATACATGGGAGGCAGATGTCTGCTACCCACTCGGACATGCGAGTGGGAACCTAGCTACACTCTGATGAAGAAGGACTTTGGAAATCGCTGTATTCAACTCAGATACACGTGGGTTCAGGCACAACGATTCCACATGCTTTTCTCACAACGTTTCCCTGCCACTAACATGAGGACGTTAGCAGCTCCTTCTACAGTCAAGCAGGATGCGGGAGGGTTGTGCCCTGTCCTTAGCTCTCACAGGGAAGCAGGCCTTGAAGCCAGCTGTCAACTAGCTGCATTCTTATGGCAGGGTGAAGGTAGCAGGATTCTGAGACAGGAGGTTCCCAGGTTACCACTCTACTGGACCTGGAGATACCCTCCAGGTCTGCATTGTTAACTTGCGTCTCAGAAGCCTCTGGCAAACGTCTCTGGTGAAGACGTGCGAAACTCACTGTGCAGGCAGTGTGGAACTGTGAGGGACTGAGGGTGAGCTCAACTCTCAGAAGTAAGATGTTTTTGGACAAGGCGTTCAACTACATACTCACGTATGGAACTTAGTATGTAGCACCAGTCTACCCCAGGAATTACTAGGAAATCGCTTGATTGAGCTTGGAGGCACTCGTCTTGTGTGCCGGGAGATTCCAGTTACCTCTCCCAACACTTGCGTCAAGCAGCGAGCCTAGGCCTTTTGGAAGCGAAAGGTAGCGGCAGGCAGGATGTAGGGTTACAGGCCATAAGCTCAACTCTCAGAAGTGTGTATGCATGGGAGGCAGATGTCTGCTACCCACTCGGACATGGGAGTTGGAACCTAGCTACACTCCTATTGAAGAAGGATGTTGGAAATCGCTGTATTCAACTCAGATACACGGGAGTTCAGGCCCAATGCTTACACATGCTTTTCCCGCAACCCATCCCAGCCACTAACATAAGGAGGTTAGCAGGTACGTCTACAGTCAGGCAGGATGCGGGAGGGTTCTGCCCTGTCCTCAGCTCTCACAGGGAAGCTTGCCTAGAAGCCAGCTCTCAACTAGCTGCATTCTTATGACAGTGTGAAGGTAGCAGTATTCTGAGTAAGGAGGTTCCCAGATTACCACTCTACTGCACCTGGAGATACCGTCCAGGTGTGCATTGTTAACTTGCGTCTCAGAAGCCTCTGGCAAAAGTCTCTGGTGAAGACGTGGGAAACTCACTCTGCAGGCAGTGTGGAACTGTGAGGGACTGAGGGTGAGCTCAACTCTCAGCAGTAAGATGATTTTGGACAAGGCGTTCAGCTACCTTCTCACATATGGAACTTAGTATGTAGCACCAGTCTACCCCAGGAATTACTGGGAAATCGCTGGATTGAGCTTGGTGGCACTAGTCTTGTGTGCCGGGAGATTCCAGTTACCTCTCCCAACACTTCGGTGAAGCAGCGAGCCTAGGCCTTTTGGAAGCGAAAGGTAGCTGCAGGCAGGAGGTAGGCTTACAGGCCATAAGCTCAACTCTCAGAAGTGTGTATACATGGGAGGCAGATGTCTGCTACCCACTCGGACATGCGAGTGGGAACCTAGCTACACTCTGATGAAGAAGGACTTTGGAAATCGCTGTATTCAACTCAGATACACGTGGGTTCAGGCACAACGATTCCACATGCTTTTCTCACAACGTTTCCCTGCCACTAACATGAGGACGTTAGCAGCTCCTTCTACAGTCAAGCAGGATGCGGGAGGGTTGTGCCCTGTCCTTAGCTCTCACAGGGAAGCAGGCCTTGAAGCCAGCTGTCAACTAGCTGCATTCTTATGGCAGGGTGAAGGTAGCAGGATTCTGAGACAGGAGGTTCCCAGGTTACCACTCTACTGGACCTGGAGATACCCTCCAGGTCTGCATTGTTAACTTGCGTCTCAGAAGCCTCTGGCAAACGTCTCTGGTGAAGACGTGCGAAACTCACTCTGCAGGCAGTGTGGAACTGTGAGGGACTGAGGGTGAGCTCAACTCTCAGAAGTAAGATGTTTTTGGACAAGGCGTTCAACTACATACTCACGTATGGAACTTAGTATGTAGCACCAGTCTACCCCAGGAATTACTAGGAAATCGCTTGATTGAGCTTGGAGGCACTCGTCTTGTGTGCCGGGAGATTCCAGTTACCTCTCCCAACACTTGCGTCAAGCAGCGAGCCTAGGCCTTTTGGAAGCGAAAGGTAGCGGCAGGCAGGATGTATGGTTACAGGCCATAAGCTCAAGTCTCAGAAGTGTGTATGCATGGGAGGCAGATGTCTGCTACCCACTCGGACATGGGAGTTGGAACCTAGCTACACTCCTATTGAAGAAGGATGTTGGAAATCGCTGTATTCAACTCAGATACACGGGAGTTCAGGCCCAATGCTTACACATGCTTTTCCCGCAACCCATCCCAGCCACTAACATAAGGAGGTTAGCAGGTACGTCTACAGTCAGGCAGGATGCGGGAGGGTTCTGCCCTGTCCTCAGCTCTCACAGGGAAGCTTGCCTAGAAGCCAGCTCTCAACTAGCTGCATTCTTATGACAGTGTGAAGGTAGCAGTATTCTGAGTAAGGAGGTTCCCAGATTACCACTCTACTGCACCTGGAGATACCGTCCAGGTGTGCATTGTTAACTTGCGTCTCAGAAGCCTCTGGCAAAAGTCTCTGGTGAAGACGTGGGAAACTCACTCTGCAGGCAGTGTGGAACTGTGAGGGACTGAGGGTGAGCTCAACTCTCAGCAGTAAGATGATTTTGGACAAGGCGTTCAGCTACCTTCTCACATATGGAACTTAGTATGTAGCACCAGTCTACCCCAGGAATTACTGGGAAATCGCTGGATTGAGCTTGGTGGCACTAGTCTTGTGTGCCGGGAGATTCCAGTTACCTCTCCCAACACTTCGGTGAAGCAGCGAGCCTAGGCCTTTTGGAAGCGAAAGGTAGCTGCAGGCAGGAGGTAGGGTTACAGGCCATAAGCTCAACTCTCAGAAGTGTGTATACATGGGAGGCAGATGTCTGCTACCCACTCGGACATGCGAGTGGGAACCTAGCTACACTCTGATGAAGAAGGACTTTGGAAATCGCTGTATTCAACTCAGATACACGTGGGTTCAGGCACAACGATTCCACATGCTTTTCTCACAACGTTTCCCTGCCACTAACATGAGGACGTTAGCAGCGCCTTCTACAGTCAAGCAGGATGCGGGAGGGTTGTGCCCTGTCCTTAGCTCTCACAGGGAAGCAGGCCTTGAAGCCAGCTGTCAACTAGCTGCATTCTTATGGCAGGGTGAAGGTAGCAGGATTCTGAGACAGGAGGTTCCCAGGTTACCACTCTACTGGACCTGGAGATACCCTCCAGGTCTGCATTGTTAACTTGCGTCTCAGAAGCCTCTGGCAAACGTCTCTGGTGAAGACGTGCGAAACTCACTGTGCAGGCAGTGTGGAACTGTGAGGGACTGAGGGTGAGCTCAACTCTGAGAAGTAAGATGTTTTTGGACAAGGCGTTCAACTACATACTCACGTATGGAACTTAGTATGTAGCACCAGTCTGCCCCAGGAATTACTAGGAAATCGCTGGATTGAGCTTGGTGGCACTCGTCTTGTGTGCCGGGAGATTCCAGTTACCTCTCCCAACACTTGCGTCAAGCAGCGAGCCTATGCCTTTTGGAAGCGAAAGGTAGCTGCAGGCAGGAGGTAGGCTTACAGGCCATAAGCTCAACTCTCAGAAGTGTGTATACATGGGAGGCAGATGTCTGCTACCCACTCGGACATGCGAGTGGGAACCTAGCTACACTCTGATGAAGAAGGACTTTGGAAATCGCTGTATTCAACTCAGATACACGTGGGTTCAGGCACAACGATTCCACATGCTTTTCTCACAACGTTTCCCTGCCACTAACATGAGGACGTTAGCAGCTCCTTCTACAGTCAAGCAGGATGCGGGAGGGTTGTGCCCTCTCCTCCGCTCTCACAGGGAAGCAGGCCTTGAAGCCAGCTGTCAACTAGCTGCATTCTTATGGCAGGGTGAAGGTAGCAGGATTCTGAGACAGGAGGTTCCCAGGTTACCACTCTACTGGACCTGGAGATACCCTCCAGGTCTGCATTGTTAACTTGCGTCTCAGAAGCCTCTGGCAAACGTCTCTGGTGAAGACGTGCGAAACTCACTGTGCAGGCAGTGTGGAACTGTGAGGGACTGAGGGTGAGCTCAACTCTCAGAAGTAAGATGTTTTTGGACAAGGCGTTCAACTACATACTCACGTATGGAACTTAGTATGTAGCACCAGTCTACCCCAGGAATTACTAGGAAATCGCTTGATTGAGCTTGGAGGCACTCGTCTTGTGTGCCGGGAGATTCCAGTTACCTCTCCCAACACTTGCGTCAAGCAGCGAGCCTAGGCCTTTTGGAAGCGAAAGGTAGCGGCAGGCAGGATGTAGGGTTACAGGCCATAAGCTCAACTCTCAGAAGTGTGTATGCATGGGAGGCAGATGTCTGCTACCCACTCGGACATGGGAGTTGGAACCTAGCTACACTCCTATTGAAGAAGGATGTTGGAAATCGCTGTATTCAACTCAGATACACGGGAGTTCAGGCCCAATGCTTACACATGCTTTTCCCGCAACCCATCCCAGCCACTAACATAAGGAGGTTAGCAGGTACGTCTACTGTCAGGCAGGATGCGGGAGGGTTCTGCCCTGTCCTCAGCTCTCACAGGGAAGCTTGCCTAGAAGCCAGCTCTCAACTAGCTGCATTCTTATGACAGTGTGAAGGTAGCAGTATTCTGAGTAAGGAGGTTCCCAGATTACCACTCTACTGCACCTGGAGATACCGTCCAGGTGTGCATTGTTAACTTGCGTCTCAGAAGCCTCTGGCAAAAGTCTCTGGTGAAGACGTGGGAAACTCACTCTGCAGGCAGTGTGGAACTGTGAGGGACTGAGGGTGAGCTCAACTCTCAGCAGTAAGATGATTTTGGACAAGGCGTTCAGCTACCTTCTCACATATGGAACTTAGTATGTTGCACCAGTCTACCCCAGGAATTACTGGGAAATCGCTGGATTGAGCTTGGTGGCACTAGTCTTGTGTGCCGGGAGATTCCAGTTACCTCTCCCAACACTTGCGTCAAGCAGCGAGCCTAGGCCTTTTGGAAGCGAAAGGTAGCTGCAGGCAGGAGGTAGGCTTACAGGCCATAAGCTCAACTCTCAGAAGTGTGTATACATGGGAGGCAGATGTCTGCTACCCACTCGGACATGCGAGTGGGAACCTAGCTACACTCTGATGAAGAAGGACTTTGGAAATCGCTGTATTCAACTCAGATACACGTGGGTTCAGGCACAACGATTCCACATGCTTTTCTCACAACGTTTCCCTGCCACTAACATGAGGACGTTAGCAGCTCCTTCTACAGTCAAGCAGGATGCGGGAGGGTTGTGCCCTGTCCTTAGCTCTCACAGGGAAGCAGGCCTTGAAGCCAGCTGTCAACTAGCTGCATTCTTATGGCAGGTTGAAGGTAGCAGGATTCTGAGACAGGAGGTTCCCAGGTTACCACTCTACTGGACCTGGAGATACCCTCCAGGTCTGCATTGTTAACTTGCGTCTCAGAAGCCTCTGGCAAACGTCTCTGGTGAAGACGTGCGAAACTCACTGTGCAGGCAGTGTGGAACTGTGAGGGACTGAGGGTGAGCTCAACTCTCAGAAGTAAGATGTTTTTGGACAAGGCGTTCAACTACATACTCACGTATGGAACTTAGTATGTAGCACCAGTCTACCCCAGGAATTACTAGGAAATCGCTTGATTGAGCTTGGAGGCACTCGTCTTGTGTGCCGGCAGATTCCAGTTACCTCTCCCAACACTTGCGTCAAGCAGCGAGCCTAGGCCTTTTGGAAGCGAAAGGTAGCGGCAGGCAAGATGTAGGGTTACAGGCCATAAGCTCAACTCTCAGAAGTGTGTATGCATGGGAGGCAGATGTCTGCTACCCACTCGGACATGGGAGTTGGAACCTAGCTACACTCCTATTGAAGAAGGATGTTGGAAATCGCTGTATTCAACTCAGATACACGGGAGTTCAGGCCCAATGCTTACACATGCTTTTCCCGCAACCCATCCCAGCCACTAACATAAGGAGGTTAGCAGGTACGTCTACAGTCAGGCAGGATGCGGGAGGGTTCTGCCCTGTCCTCAGCTCTCACAGGGAAGCTTGCCTAGAAGCCAGCTCTCAACTAGCTGCATTCTTATGACAGTGTGAAGGTAGCAGTATTCTGAGTAAGGAGGTTCCCAGATTACCACTCTACTGCACCTGGAGATACCGTCCAGGTGTGCATTTTTAACTTGCGTCTCAGAAGCCTCTGGCAAAAGTCTCTGGTGAAGACGTGGGAAACTCACTCTGCAGGCAGTGTGGAACTGTGAGGGACTGAGGGTGAGCTCAACTCTCAGCAGTAAGATGATTTTGGACAAGGCGTTCAGCTACCTTCTCACATATGGAACTTAGTATGTAGCACCAGTCTACCCCAGGAATTACTGGGAAATCGCTGGATTGAGCTTGGTGGCACTAGTCTTGTGTGCCGGGAGATTCCAGTTACCTCTCCCAACACTTGCGTCAAGCAGCGAGCCTAGGCCTTTTGGAAGCGAAAGGTAGCTGCAGGCAGGAGGTAGGCTTACAGGCCATAAGCTCAACTCTCAGAAGTGTGTATACATGGGAGGCAGATGTCTGCTACCCACTCGGACATGCGAGTGGGAACCTAGCTACACTCTGATGAAGAAGGACTTTGGAAATCGCTGTATTCAACTCAGATACACGTGGGTTCAGGCACAACGATTCCACATGCTTTTCTCACAACGTTTCCCTGCCACTAACATGAGGACGTTAGCAGCTCCTTCTACAGTCAAGCAGGATGCGGGAGGGTTGTGCCCTGTCCTTAGCTCTCACAGGGAAGCAGGCCTTGAAGCCAGCTGTCAACTAGCTGCATTCTTATGGCAGGGTGAAGGTAGCAGGATTCTGAGACAGGAGGTTCCCAGGTTACCACTCTACTGGACCTGGAGATACCCTCCAGGTCTGCATTGTTAACTTGCGTCTCAGAAGCCTCTGGCAAACGTCTCTGGTGAAGACGTGCGAAACTCACTGTGCAGGCAGTGTGGAACTGTGAGGGACTGAGGGTGAGCTCAACTCTCAGAAGTAAGATGTTTTTGGACAAGGCGTTCAACTACATACTCACGTATGGAACTTAGTATGTAGCACCAGTCTACCCCAGGAATTACTAGGAAATCGCTTGATTGAGCTTGGAGGCTCTCGTCTTGTGTGCCGGGAGATTCCAGTTACCTCTCCCAACACTTGCGTCAAGCAGCGAGCCTAGGCCTTTTGGAAGCGAAAGGTAGCGGCAGGCAGGATGTAGGGTTACAGGCCATAAGCTCAACTCTCAGAAGTGTGTATGCATGGGAGGCAGATGTCTGCTACCCACTCGGACATGGGAGTTGGAATCTAGCTACACTCCTATTGAAGAAGGATGTTGGAAATCGCTGTATTCAACTCAGATACACGGGAGTTCAGGCCCAATGCTTACACATGCTTTTCCCGCAACCCATCCCAGCCACTAACATAAGGAGGTTAGCAGGTACGTCTACAGTCAGGCAGGATGCGGGAGGGTTCTGCCCTGTCCTCAGCTCTCACAGGGAAGCTTGCCTAGAAGCCAGCTCTCAACTAGCTGCATTCTTATGACAGTGTGAAGGTAGCAGTATTCTGAGTAAGGAGGTTCCCAGATTACCACTCTACTGCACCTGGAGATACCGTCCAGGTGTGCATTGTTAACTTGCGTCTCAGAAGCCTCTGGCAAAAGTCTCTGGTGAAGACGTGGGAAACTCACTCTGCAGGCAGTGTGGAACTGTGAGGGACTGAGGGTGAGCTCAACTCTCAGCAGTAAGATGATTTTGGACAAGGCGTTCAGCTACCTTCTCACATATGGAACTTAGTATGTAGCACCAGTCTACCCCAGGAATTACTGGGAAATCGCTGGATTGAGCTTGGTGGCACTAGTCTTGTGTGCCGGGAGATTCCAGTTACCTCTCCCAACACTTGCGTCAAGCAGCGAGCCTAGGCCTTTTGGAAGCGAAAGGTAGCTGCAGGCAGGAGGTAGGCTTACAGGCCATAAGCTCAACTCTCAGAAGTGTGTATACATGGGAGGCAGATGTCTGCTACCCACTCGGACATGCGAGTGGGAACCTAGCTACACTCTGATGAAGAAGGACTTTGGAAATCGCTGTATTCAACTCAGATACACGTGGGTTCAGGCACAACGATTCCACATGCTTTTCTCACAACGTTTCCCTGCCACTAACATGAGGACGTTAGCAGCTCCTTCTACAGTCAAGCAGGATGCGGGAGGGTTGTGCCCTGTCCTTAGCTCTCACAGGGAAGCAGGCCTTGAAGCCAGCTGTCAACTAGCTGCATTCTTATGGCAGGGTGAAGGTAGCAGTATTCTGAGACAGGAGGTTCCCAGGTTACCACTCTACTGGACCTGGAGATACCCTCCAGGTCTGCATTGTTAACTTGCGTCTCAGAAGCCTCTGGCAAACGTCTCTGGTGAAGACGTGCGAAACTCACTCTGCAGGCAGTGTGGAACTGTGAGGGACTGAGGGTGAGCTCAACTCTCAGAAGTAAGATGTTTTTGGACAAGGCGTTCAACTACATACTCACGTATGGAACTTAGTATGTAGCACCAGTCTACCCCAGGAATTACTAGGAAATCGCTTGATTGAGCTTGGAGGCACTCGTCTTGTGTGCCGGGAGATTCCAGTTACCTCTCCCAACACTTGCGTCAAGCAGCGAGCCTAGGCCTTTTGGAAGCGAAAGGTAGCGGCAGGCAGGATGTAGGGTTACAGGCCATAAGCTCAACTCTCAGAAGTGTGTATGCATGGGAGGCAGATGTCTGCTACCCACTCGGACATGGGAGTTGGAACCTAGCTACACTCCTATTGAAGAAGGATGTTGGAAATCGCTGTATTCAACTCAGATACACGGGAGTTCAGGCCCAATGCTTACACATGCTTTTCCCGCAACCCATCCCAGCCACTAACATAAGGAGGTTAGCAGGTACGTCTACAGTCAGGCAGGATGCGGGAGGGTTCTGCCCTGTCCTCAGCTCTCACAGGGAAGCTTGCCTAGAAGCCAGCTCTCAACTAGCTGCATTCTTATGACAGTGTGAAGGTAGCAGTATTCTGAGTAAGGAGGTTCTCAGATTACCACTCTACTGCACCTGGAGATACCGTCCAGGTGTGCATTGTTAACTTGCGTCTCAGAAGCCTCTGGCAAAAGTCTCTGGTGAAGACGTGGGAAACTCACTCTGCAGGCAGTGTGGAACTGTGAGGGACTGAGGGTGAGCTCAACTCTCAGCAGTAAGATGATTTTGGACAAGGCGTTCAGCTACCTTCTCACATATGGAACTTAGTATGTAGCACCAGTCTACCCCAGGAATTACTGGGAAATCGCTGGATTGAGCTTGGTGGCACTAGTCTTGTGTGCCGGGAGATTCCAGTTACCTCTCCCAACACTTGCGTCAAGCAGCGAGCCTAGGCCTTTTGGAAGCGAAAGGTAGCTGCAGGCAGGAGGTAGGCTTACAGGCCATAAGCTCAACTCTCAGAAGTGTGTATACATGGGAGGCAGATGTCTGCTACCCACTCGGACATGCGAGTGGGAACCTAGCTACACTCTGATGAAGAAGGACTTTGGAAATCGCTGTATTCAACTCAGATACACGTGGGTTCAGGCACAACGATTCCACATGCTTTTCTCACAACGTTTCCCTGCCACTAACATGAGGACGTTAGCAGCTCCTTCTACAGTCAAGCAGGATGCGGGAGGGCTGTGCCCTGTCCTTAGCTCTCACAGGGAAGCAGGCCTTGAAGCCAGCTGTCAACTAGCTGCATTCTTATGGCAGGGTGAAGGTAGCAGGATTCTGAGACAGGAGGTTCCCAGGTTACCACTCTACTGGACCTGGAGATACCCTCCAGGTCTGCATTGTTAACTTGCGTCTCAGAAGCCTCTGGCAAACGTCTCTGGTGAAGACGTGCGAAACTCACTGTGCAGGCAGTGTGGAACTGTGAGGGACTGAGGGTGAGCTCAACTCTGAGAAGTAAGATGTTTTTGGACAAGGCGTTCAACTACATACTCACGTATGGAACTTAGTATGTAGCACCAGTCTACCCCAGGAATTACTGGGAAATCGCTGGATTGAGCTTGGTGGCACTAGTCTTGTGTGCCGGGAGATTCCAGTTACCTCTCCCAACACTTCGGTGAAGCAGCGAGCCTAGGCCTTTTGGAAGCGAAAGGTAGCTGCAGGCAGGAGGTAGGCTTACAGGCCATAAGCTCAACTCTCAGAAGTGTGTATACATGGGAGGCAGATGTCTGCTACCCACTCGGACATGCGAGTGGGAACCTAGCTACACTCTGATGAAGAAGGACTTTGGAAATCGCTGTATTCAACTCAGATACACGTGGGTTCAGGCACAACGATTCCACATGCTTTTCTCACAACGTTTCCCTGCCACTAACATGAGGACGTTAGCAGCTCCTTCTACAGTCAAGCAGGATGCGGGAGGGTTGTGCCCTGTCCTTAGCTCTCACAGGGAAGCAGGCCTTGAAGCCAGCTGTCAACTAGCTGCATTCTTATGGCAGGGTGAAGGTAGCAGGATTCTGAGACAGGAGGTTCCCAGGTTACCACTCTACTGGACCTGGAGATACCCTCCAGGTCTGCATTGTTAACTTGCGTCTCAGAAGCCTCTGGCAAACGTCTCTGGTGAAGACGTGCGAAACTCACTCTGCAGGCAGTGTGGAACTGTGAGGGACTGAGGGTGAGCTCAACTCTCAGAAGTAAGATGTTTTTGGACAAGGCGTTCAACTACATACTCACGTATGGAACTTAGTATGTAGCACCAGTCTACCCCAGGAATTACTAGGAAATCGCTTGATTGAGCTTGGAGGCACTCGTCTTGTGTGCCGGGAGATTCCAGTTACCTCTCCCAACACTTGCGTCAAGCAGCGAGCCTAGGCCTTTTGGAAGCGAAAGGTAGCGGCAGGCAGGATGTAGGGTTACAGGCCATAAGCTCAAGTCTCAGAAGTGTGTATGCATGGGAGGCAGATGTCTGCTACCCACTCGGACATGGGAGTTGGAACCTAGCTACACTCCTATTGAAGAAGGATGTTGGAAATCGCTGTATTCAACTCAGATACACGGGAGTTCAGGCCCAATGCTTACACATGCTTTTCCCGCAACCCATCCCAGCCACTAACATAAGGAGGTTAGCAGGTACGTCTACAGTCAGGCAGGATGCGGGAGGGTTCTGCCCTGTCCTCAGCTCTCACAGGGAAGCTTGCCTAGAAGCCAGCTCTCAACTAGCTGCATTCTTATGACAGTGTGAAGGTAGCAGTATTCTGAGTAAGGAGGTTCCCAGATTACCACTCTACTGCACCTGGAGATACCGTCCAGGTGTGCATTGTTAACTTGCGTCTCAGAAGCCTCTGGCAAAAGTCTCTGGTGAAGACGTGGGAAACTCACTCTGCAGGCAGTGTGGAACTGTGAGGGACTGAGGGTGAGCTCAACTCTCAGCAGTAAGATGATTTTGGACAAGGCGTTCAGCTACCTTCTCACATATGGAACTTAGTATGTAGCACCAGTCTACCCCAGGAATTACTAGGAAATCGCTTGATTGAGCTTGGAGGCACTCGTCTTGTGTGCCGGGAGATTCCAGTTACCTCTCCCAACACTTGCGTCAAGCAGCGAGCCTAGGCCTTTTGGAAGCGAAAGGTAGCGGCAGGCAGGATGTAGGGTTACAGGCCATAAGCTCAACTCTCAGAAGTGTGTATGCATGGGAGGCAGATGTCTGCTACCCACTCGGACATGGGAGTTGGAACCTAGCTACACTCCTATTGAAGAAGGATGTTGGAAATCGCTGTATTCAACTCAGATACACGGGAGTTCAGGCCCAATGCTTACACATGCTTTTCCCGCAACCCATCCCAGCCACTAACATAAGGAGGTTAGCAGGTACGTCTACAGTCAGGCAGGATGCGGGAGGGTTCTGCCCTGTCCTCAGCTCTCACAGGGAAGCTTGCCTAGAAGCCAGCTCTCAACTAGCTGCATTCTTATGACAGTGTGAAGGTAGCAGTATTCTGAGTAAGGAGGTTCCCAGATTACCACTCTACTGCACCTGGAGATACCGTCCAGGTGTGCATTGTTAACTTGCGTCTCAGAAGCCTCTGGCAAAAGTCTCTGGTGAAGACGTGGGAAACTCACTCTGCAGGCAGTGTGGAACTGTGAGGGACTGAGGGTGAGCTCAACTCTCAGCAGTAAGATGATTTTGGACAAGGCGTTCAGCTACCTTCTCACATATGGAACTTAGTATGTAGCACCAGTCTACCCCAGGAATTACTGGGAAATCGCTGGATTGAGCTTGGTGGCACTAGTCTTGTGTGCCGGGAGATTCCAGTTACCTCTCCCAACACTTGCGTCAAGCAGCGAGCCTAGGCCTTTTGGAAGCGAAAGGTAGCTGCAGGCAGGAGGTAGGCTTACAGGCCATAAGCTCAACTCTCAGAAGTGTGTATACATGGGAGGCAGATGTCTGCTACCCACTCGGACATGCGAGTGGGAACCTAGCTACACTCTGATGAAGAAGGACTTTGGAAATCGCTGTATTCAACTCAGATACACGTGGGTTCAGGCACAACGATTCCACATGCTTTTCTCACAACGTTTCCCTGCCACTAACATGAGGACGTTAGCAGCTCCTTCTACAGTCAAGCAGGATGCGGGAGGGTTGTGCCCTGTCCTTAGCTCTCACAGGGAAGCAGGCCTTGAAGCCAGCTGTCAACTAGCTGCATTCTTATGGCAGGGTGAAGGTAGCAGGATTCTGAGACAGGAGGTTCCCAGGTTACCACTCTACTGGACCTGGAGATACCCTCCAGGTCTGCATTGTTAACTTGCGTCTCAGAAGCCTCTGGCAAACGTCTCTGGTGAAGACGTGCGAAACTCACTCTGCAGGCAGTGTGGAACTGTGAGGGACTGAGGGTGAGCTCAACTCTCAGAAGTAAGATGTTTTTGGACAAGGCGTTCAACTACATACTCACGTATGGAACTTAGTATGTAGCACCAGTCTACCCCAGGAATTACTAGGAAATCGCTGGATTGAGCTTGGTGGCACTAGTCTTGTGTGCCGGGAGATTCCAGTTACCTCTCCCAACACTTCGGTGAAGCAGCGAGCCTAGGCCTTTTGGAAGCGAAAGGTAGCTGCAGGCAGGAGGTAGGCTTACAGGCCATAAGCTCAACTCTCAGAAGTGTGTATACATGGGAGGCAGATGTCTGCTACCCACTCGGACATGCGAGTGGGAACCTAGCTACACTCTGATGAAGAAGGACTTTGGAAATCGCTGTATTCAACTCAGATACACGTGGGTTCAGGCACAACGATTCCACATGCTTTTCTCACAACGTTTCCCTGCCACTAACATGAGGACGTTAGCAGCTCCTTCTACAGTCAAGCAGGATGCGGGAGGGTTGTGCCCTCTCCTCAGCTCTCACAGGGAAGCAGGCCTTGAAGCCAGCTGTCAACTAGCTGCATTCTTATGGCAGGGTGAAGGTAGCAGGATTCTGAGACAGGAGGTTCCCAGGTTACCACTCTACTGGACCTGGAGATACCCTCCAGGTCTGCATTGTTAACTTGCGTCTCAGAAGCCTCTGGCAAACGTCTCTGGTGAAGACGTGCGAAACTCACTGTGCAGGCAGTGTGGAACTGTGAGGGACTGAGGGTGAGCTCAACTCTCAGAAGTAAGATGTTTTTGGACAAGGCGTTCAACTACATACTCACGTATGGAACTTAGTATGTAGCACCAGTCTACCCCAGGAATTACTAGGAAATCGCTTGATTGAGCTTGGAGGCACTCGTCTTGTGTGCCGGGAGATTCCAGTTACCTCTCCCAACACTTGCGTCAAGCAGCGAGCCTAGGCCTTTTGGAAGCGAAAGGTAGCGGCAGGCAGGATGTAGGGTTACAGGCCATAAGCTCAAGTCTCAGAAGTGTGTATGCATGGGAGGCAGATGTCTGCTACCCACTCGGACATGGGAGTTGGAACCTAGCTACACTCCTATTGAAGAAGGATGTTGGAAATCGCTGTATTCAACTCAGATACACGGGAGTTCAGGCCCAATGCTTACACATGCTTTTCCCGCAACCCATCCCAGCCACTAACATAAGGAGGTTAGCAGGTACGTCTACAGTCAGGCAGGATGCGGGAGGGTTCTGCCCTGTCCTCAGCTCTCACAGGGAAGCTTGCCTAGAAGCCAGCTCTCAACTAGCTGCATTCTTATGACAGTGTGAAGGTAGCAGTATTCTGAGTAAGGAGGTTCCCAGATTACCACTCTACTGCACCTGGAGATACCGTCCAGGTGTGCATTGTTAACTTGCGTCTCAGAAGCCTCTGGCAAAAGTCTCTGGTGAAGACGTGGGAAACTCACTCTGCAGGCAGTGTGGAACTGTGAGGGACTGAGGGTGAGCTCAACTCTCAGCAGTAAGATGATTTTGGACAAGGCGTTCAGCTACCTTCTCACATATGGAACTTAGTATGTAGCACCAGTCTACCCCAGGAATTACTGGGAAATCGCTGGATTGAGCTTGGTGGCACTAGTCTTGTGTGCCGGGAGATTCCAGTTACCTCTCCCAACACTTGCGTCAAGCAGCGAGCCTAGGCCTTTTGGAAGCGAAAGGTAGCTGCAGGCAGGAGGTAGGCTTACAGGCCATAAGCTCAACTCTCAGAAGTGTGTATACATGGGAGGCAGATGTCTGCTACCCACTCGGACATGCGAGTGGGAACCTAGCTACACTCTGATGAAGAAGGACTTTGGAAATCGCTGTATTCAACTCAGATACACGTGGGTTCAGGCACAACGATTCCACATGCTTTTCTCACAACGTTTCCCTGCCACTAACATGAGGACGTTAGCAGCTCCTTCTACAGTCAAGCAGGATGCGGGAGGGTTGTGCCCTCTCCTCAGCTCTCACAGGGAAGCAGGCCTTGAAGCCAGCTGTCAACTAGCTGCATTCTTATGGCAGGGTGAAGGTAGCAGGATTCTGAGACAGGAGGTTCCCAGGTTACCACTCTACTGGACCTGGAGATACCCTCCAGGTCTGCATTGTTAACTTGCGTCTCAGAAGCCTCTGGCAAACGTCTCTGGTGAAGACGTGCGAAACTCACTGTGCAGGCAGTGTGGAACTGTGAGGGACTGAGGGTGAGCTCAACTCTCAGAAGTAAGATGTTTTTGGACAAGGCGTTCAACTACATACTCACGTATGGAACTTAGTATGTAGCACCAGTCTACCCCAGGAATTACTAGGAAATCGCTTGATTGAGCTTGGAGGCACTCGTCTTGTGTGCCGGGAGATTCCAGTTACCTCTCCCAACACTTGCGTCAAGCAGCGAGCCTAGGCCTTTTGGAAGCGAAAGGTAGCGGCAGGCAGGATGTAGGGTTACAGGCCATAAGCTCAAGTCTCAGAAGTGTGTATGCATGGGAGGCAGATGTCTGCTACCCACTCGGACATGGGAGTTGGAACCTAGCTACACTCCTATTGAAGAAGGATGTTGGAAATCGCTGTATTCAACTCAGATACACGGGAGTTCAGGCCCAATGCTTACACATGCTTTTCCCGCAACCCATCCCAGCCACTAACATAAGGAGGTTAGCAGGTACGTCTACAGTCAGGCAGGATGCGGGAGGGTTCTGCCCTGTCCTCAGCTCTCACAGGGAAGCTTGCCTAGAAGCCAGCTCTCAACTAGCTGCATTCTTATGACAGTGTGAAGGTAGCAGTATTCTGAGTAAGGAGGTTCCCAGATTACCACTCTACTGCACCTGGAGATACCGTCCAGGTGTGCATTGTTAACTTGCGTCTCAGAAGCCTCTGGCAAAAGTCTCTGGTGAAGACGTGGGAAACTCACTCTGCAGGCAGTGTGGAACTGTGAGGGACTGAGGGTGAGCTCAACTCTCAGCAGTAAGATGATTTTGGACAAGGCGTTCAGCTACCTTCTCACATATGGAACTTAGTATGTAGCACCAGTCTACCCCAGGAATTACTGGGAAATCGCTGGATTGAGCTTGGTGGCACTAGTCTTGTGTGCCGGGAGATTCCAGTTACCTCTCCCAACACTTCGGTGAAGCAGCGAGCCTAGGCCTTTTGGAAGCGAAAGGTAGCTGCAGGCAGGAGGTAGGCTTACAGGCCATAAGCTCAACTCTCAGAAGTGTGTATACATGGGAGGCAGATGTCTGCTACCCACTCGGACATGCGAGTGGGAACCTAGCTACACTCTGATGAAGAAGGACTTTGGAAATCGCTGTATTCAACTCAGATACACGTGGGTTCAGGCACAACGATTCCACATGCTTTTCTCACAACGTTTCCCTGCCACTAACATGAGGACGTTAGCAGCTCCTTCTACAGTCAAGCAGGATGCGGGAGGGTTGTGCCCTCTCCTCAGCTCTCACAGGGAAGCAGGCCTTGAAGCCAGCTGTCAACTAGCTGCATTCTTATGGCAGGGTGAAGGTAGCAGGATTCTGAGACAGGAGGTTCCCAGGTTACCACTCTACTGGACCTGGAGATACCCTCCAGGTCTGCATTGTTAACTTGCGTCTCAGAAGCCTCTGGCAAACGTCTCTGGTGAAGACGTGCGAAACTCACTGTGCAGGCAGTGTGGAACTGTGAGGGACTGAGGGTGAGCTCAACTCTCAGAAGTAAGATGTTTTTGGACAAGGCGTTCAACTACATACTCACGTATGGAACTTAGTATGTAGCACCAGTCTACCCCAGGAATTACTAGGAAATCGCTTGATTGAGCTTGGAGGCACTCGTCTTGTGTGCCGGGAGATTCCAGTTACCTCTCCCAACACTTGCGTCAAGCAGCGAGCCTAGGCCTTTTGGAAGCGAAAGGTAGCGGCAGGCAGGATGTAGGGTTACAGGCCATAAGCTCAACTCTCAGAAGTGTGTATGCATGGGAGGCAGATGTCTGCTACCCACTCGGACATGGGAGTTGGAACCTAGCTACACTCCTATTGAAGAAGGATGTTGGAAATCGCTGTATTCAACTCAGATACACGGGAGTTCAGGCCCAATGCTTACACATGCTTTTCCCGCAACCCATCCCAGCCACTAACATAAGGAGGTTAGCAGGTACGTCTACAGTCAGGCAGGATGCGGGAGGGTTCTGCCCTGTCCTCAGCTCTCACAGGGAAGCTTGCCTAGAAGCCAGCTCTCAACTAGCTGCATTCTTATGACAGTGTGAAGGTAGCAGTATTCTGAGTAAGGAGGTTCCCAGATTACCACTCTACTGCACCTGGAGATACCGTTCAGGTGTGCATTGTCAACTTGCGTCTCAGAAGCCTCTGGCAAAAGTCTCTGGTGAAGACGTGGGAAACTCACTCTGCAGGCAGTGTGGAACTGTGAGGGACTGAGGGTGAGCTCAACTCTCAGCAGTAAGATGATTTTGGACAAGGCGTTCAGCTACCTTCTCACATATGGAACTTAGTATGTAGCACCAGTCTACCCCAGGAATTACTGGGAAATCGCTGGATTGAGCTTGGTGG
Organism: Canis aureus; assembly: GCF_053574225.1. Classification (NCBI taxonomy): domain Eukaryota; kingdom Metazoa; phylum Chordata; class Mammalia; order Carnivora; family Canidae; genus Canis; species Canis aureus. The sequence goes on along the minus strand of NC_135635.1, from coordinate 48,038,296 downwards.
CACTAGTCTTGTGTGCCGGGAGATTCCAGTTACCTCTCCCAACACTTCGGTGAAGCAGCGAGCCTAGGCCTTTTGGAAGCGAAAGGTAGCTGCAGGCAGGAGGTAGGCTTACAGGCCATAAGCTCAACTCTCAGAAGTGTGTATACATGGGAGGCAGATGTCTGCTACCCACTCGGACATGCGAGTGGGAACCTAGCTACACTCTGATGAAGAAGGACTTTGGAAATCGCTGTATTCAACTCAGATACACGTGGGTTCAGGCACAACGATTCCACATGCTTTTCTCACAACGTTTCCCTGCCACTAACATGAGGACGTTAGCAGCTCCTTCTACAGTCAAGCAGGATGCGGGAGGGTTGTGCCCTGTCCTTAGCTCTCACAGGGAAGCAGGCCTTGAAGCCAGCTGTCAACTAGCTGCATTCTTATGGCAGGGTGAAGGTAGCAGTATTCTGAGACAGGAGGTTCCCAGGTTACCACTCTACTGGACCTGGAGATACCCTCCAGGTCTGCATTGTTAACTTGCGTCTCAGAAGCCTCTGGCAAACGTCTCTGGTGAAGACGTGCGAAACTCACTGTGCAGGCAGTGTGGAACTGTGAGGGACTGAGGGTGAGCTCAACTCTCAGAAGTAAGATGTTTTTGGACAAGGCGTTCAACTACATACTCACGTATGGAACTTAGTATGTAGCACCAGTCTACCCCAGGAATTACTAGGAAATCGCTTGATTGAGCTTGGAGGCACTCGTCTTGTGTGCCGGGAGATTCCAGTTACCTCTCCCAACACTTGCGTCAAGCAGCGAGCCTAGGCCTTTTGGAAGCGAAAGGTAGCGGCAGGCAGGATGTAGGGTTACAGGCCATAAGCTCAACTCTCAGAAGTGTGTATGCATGGGAGGCAGATGTCTGCTACCCACTCGGACATGGGAGTTGGAACCTAGCTACACTCCTATTGAAGAAGGATGTTGGAAATCGCTGTATTCAACTCAGATACACGGGAGTTCAGGCCCAATGCTTACACATGCTTTTCCCGCAACCCATCCCAGCCACTAACATAAGGAGGTTAGCAGGTACGTCTACAGTCAGGCAGGATGCGGGAGGGTTCTGCCCTGTCCTCAGCTCTCACAGGGAAGCTTGCCTAGAAGCCAGCTCTCAACTAGCTGCATTCTTATGACAGTGTGAAGGTAGCAGTATTCTGAGTAAGGAGGTTCCCAGATTACCACTCTACTGCACCTGGAGATACCGTCCAGGTGTGCATTGTTAACTTGCGTCTCAGAAGCCTCTGGCAAAAGTCTCTGGTGAAGACGTGGGAAACTCACTCTGCAGGCAGTGTGGAACTGTGAGGGACTGAGGGTGAGCTCAACTCTCAGCAGTAAGATGATTTTGGACAAGGCGTTCAGCTACCTTCTCACATATGGAACTTACTATGTAGCACCAGTCTACCCCAGGAATTACTGGGAAATCGCTGGATTGAGCTTGGTGGCACTAGTCTTGTGTGCCGGGAGATTCCAGTTACCTCTCCCAACACTTCGGTGAAGCAGCGAGCCTAGGCCTTTTGGAAGCGAAAGGTAGCTGCAGGCAGGAGGTAGGCTTACAGGCCATAAGCTCAACTCTCAGAAGTGTGTATACATGGGAGGCAGATGTCTGCTACCCACTCGGACATGCGAGTGGGAACCTAGCTACACTCTGATGAAGAAGGACTTTGGAAATCGCTGTATTCAACTCAGATACACGTGGGTTCAGGCACAACGATTCCACATGCTTTTCTCACAACGTTTCCCTGCCACTAACATGAGGACGTTAGCAGCGCCTTCTACAGTCAAGCAGGATGCGGGAGGGTTGTGCCCTGTCCTTAGCTCTCACAGGGAAGCAGGCCTTGAAGCCAGCTGTCAACTAGCTGCATTCTTATGGCAGGGTGAAGGTAGAAGGATTCTGAGACAGGAGGTTCCCAGGTTACCACTCTACTGGACCTGGAGATACCCTCCAGGTCTGCATTGTTAACTTGCGTCTCAGAAGCCTCTGGCAAACGTCTCTGGTGAAGACGTGCGAAACTCACTGTGCAGGCAGTGTGGAACTGTGAGGGACTGAGGGTGAGCTCAACTCTGAGAAGTAAGATGTTTTTGGACAAGGCGTTCAACTACATACTCACGTATGGAACTTAGTATGTAGCACCAGTCTACCCCAGGAATTACTAGGAAATCGCTGGATTGAGCTTGGTGGCACTAGTCTTGTGTGCCGGGAGATTCCAGTTACCTCTCCCAACACTTCGGTGAAGCAGCGAGCCTAGGCCTTTTGGAAGCGAAAGGTAGCTGCAGGCAGGAGGTAGGCTTACAGGCCATAAGCTCAACTCTCAGAAGTGTGTATACATGGGAGGCAGATGTCTGCTACCCACTCGGACATGCGAGTGGGAACCTAGCTACACTCTGATGAAGAAGGACTTTGGAAATCGCTGTATTCAACTCAGATACACGTGGGTTCAGGCACAACGATTCCACATGCTTTTCTCACAACGTTTCCCTGCCACTAACATGAGGACGTTAGCAGCTCCTTCTACAGTCAAGCAGGATGCGGGAGGGTTGTGCCCTGTCCTTAGCTCTCACAGGGAAGCAGGCCTTGAAGCCAGCTGTCAACTAGCTGCATTCTTATGGCAGGGTGAAGGTAGCAGGATTCTGAGACAGGAGGTTCCCAGGTTACCACTCTACTGGACCTGGAGATACCCTCCAGGTCTGCATTGTTAACTTGCGTCTCAGAAGCCTCTGGCAAACGTCTCTGGTGAAGACGTGCGAAACTCACTCTGCAGGCAGTGTGGAACTGTGAGGGACTGAGGGTGAGCTCAACTCTCAGAAGTAAGATGTTTTTGGACAAGGCGTTCAACTACATACTCACGTATGGAACTTAGTATGTAGCACCAGTCTACCCCAGGAATTACTAGGAAATCGCTGGATTGAGCTTGGTGGCACTAGTCTTGTGTGCCGGGAGATTCCAGTTACCTCTCCCAACACTTCGGTGAAGCAGCGAGCCTAGGCCTTTTGGAAGCGAAAGGTAGCTGCAGGCAGGAGGTAGGCTTACAGGCCATAAGCTCAACTCTCAGAAGTGTGTATACATGGGAGGCAGATGTCTGCTACCCACTCGGACATGCGAGTGGGAACCTAGCTACACTCTGATGAAGAAGGACTTTGGAAATCGCTGTATTCAACTCAGATACACGTGGGTTCAGGCACAACGATTCCACATGCTTTTCTCACAACGTTTCCCTGCCACTAACATGAGGACGTTAGCAGCTCCTTCTACAGTCAAGCAGGATGCGGGAGGGTTGTGCCCTCTCCTCAGCTCTCACAGGGAAGCAGGCCTTGAAGCCAGCTGTCAACTAGCTGCATTCTTATGGCAGGGTGAAGGTAGCAGGATTCTGAGACAGGAGGTTCCCAGGTTACCACTCTACTGGACCTGGAGATACCCTCCAGGTCTGCATTGTTAACTTGCGTCTCAGAAGCCTCTGGCAAACGTCTCTGGTGAAGACGTGCGAAACTCACTGTGCAGGCAGTGTGGAACTGTGAGGGACTGAGGGTGAGCTCAACTCTCAGAAGTAAGATGTTTTTGGACAAGGCGTTCAACTACATACTCACGTATGGAACTTAGTATGTAGCACCAGTCTACCCCAGGAATTACTAGGAAATCGCTTGATTGAGCTTGGAGGCACTCGTCTTGTGTGCCGGGAGATTCCAGTTACCTCTCCCAACACTTGCGTCAAGCAGCGAGCCTAGGCCTTTTGGAAGCGAAAGGTAGCGGCAGGCAGGATGTAGGGTTACAGGCCATAAGCTCAAGTCTCAGAAGTGTGTATGCATGGGAGGCAGATGTCTGCTACCCACTCGGACATGGGAGTTGGAACCTAGCTACACTCCTATTGAAGAAGGATGTTGGAAATCGCTGTATTCAACTCAGATACACGGGAGTTCAGGCCCAATGCTTACACATGCTTTTCCCGCAACCCATCCCAGCCACTAACATAAGGAGGTTAGCAGGTACGTCTACAGTCAGGCAGGATGCGGGAGGGTTCTGCCCTGTCCTCAGCTCTCACAGGGAAGCTTGCCTAGAAGCCAGCTCTCAACTAGCTGCATTCTTATGACAGTGTGAAGGTAGCAGTATTCTGAGTAAGGAGGTTCCCAGATTACCACTCTACTGCACCTGGAGATACCGTCCAGGTGTGCATTGTTAACTTGCGTCTCAGAAGCCTCTGGCAAAAGTCTCTGGTGAAGACGTGGGAAACTCACTCTGCAGGCAGTGTGGAACTGTGAGGGACTGAGGGTGAGCTCAACTCTCAGCAGTAAGATGATTTTGGACAAGGCGTTCAGCTACCTTCTCACATATGGAACTTAGTATGTAGCACCAGTCTACCCCAGGAATTACTGGGAAATCGCTGGATTGAGCTTGGTGGCACTAGTCTTGTGTGCCGGGAGATTCCAGTTACCTCTCCCAACACTTCGGTGAAGCAGCGAGCCTAGGCCTTTTGGAAGCGAAAGGTAGCTGCAGGCAGGAGGTAGGCTTACAGGCCATAAGCTCAACTCTCAGAAGTGTGTATACATGGGAGGCAGATGTCTGCTACCCACTCGGACATGCGAGTGGGAACCTAGCTACACTCTGATGAAGAAGGACTTTGGAAATCGCTGTATTCAACTCAGATACACGTGGGTTCAGGCACAACGATTCCACATGCTTTTCTCACAACGTTTCCCTGCCACTAACATGAGGACGTTAGCAGCTCCTTCTACAGTCAAGCAGGATGCGGGAGGGTTGTGCCCTCTCCTCAGCTCTCACAGGGAAGCAGGCCTTGAAGCCAGCTGTCAACTAGCTGCATTCTTATGGCAGGGTGAAGGTAGCAGGATTCTGAGACAGGAGGTTCCCAGGTTACCACTCTACTGGACCTGGAGATACCCTCCAGGTCTGCATTGTTAACTTGCGTCTCAGAAGCCTCTGGCAAACGTCTCTGGTGAAGACGTGCGAAACTCACTGTGCAGGCAGTGTGGAACTGTGAGGGACTGAGGGTGAGCTCAACTCTCAGAAGTAAGATGTTTTTGGACAAGGCGTTCAACTACATACTCACGTATGGAACTTAGTATGTAGCACCAGTCTACCCCAGGAATTACTAGGAAATCGCTTGATTGAGCTTGGAGGCACTCGTCTTGTGTGCCGGGAGATTCCAGTTACCTCTCCCAACACTTGCGTCAAGCAGCGAGCCTAGGCCTTTTGGAAGCGAAAGGTAGCGGCAGGCAGGATGTAGGGTTACAGGCCATAAGCTCAAGTCTCAGAAGTGTGTATGCATGGGAGGCAGATGTCTGCTACCCACTCGGACATGGGAGTTGGAACCTAGCTACACTCCTATTGAAGAAGGATGTTGGAAATCGCTGTATTCAACTCAGATACACGGGAGTTCAGGCCCAATGCTTACACATGCTTTTCCCGCAACCCATCCCAGCCACTAACATAAGGAGGTTAGCAGGTACGTCTACAGTCAGGCAGGATGCGGGAGGGTTCTGCCCTGTCCTCAGCTCTCACAGGGAAGCTTGCCTAGAAGCCAGCTCTCAACTAGCTGCATTCTTATGACAGTGTGAAGGTAGCAGTATTCTGAGTAAGGAGGTTCCCAGATTACCACTCTACTGCACCTGGAGATACCGTCCAGGTGTGCATTGTTAACTTGCGTCTCAGAAGCCTCTGGCAAAAGTCTCTGGTGAAGACGTGGGAAACTCACTCTGCAGGCAGTGTGGAACTGTGAGGGACTGAGGGTGAGCTCAACTCTCAGCAGTAAGATGATTTTGGACAAGGCGTTCAGCTACCTTCTCACATATGGAACTTAGTATGTAGCACCAGTCTACCCCAGGAATTACTGGGAAATCGCTGGATTGAGCTTGGTGGCACTAGTCTTGTGTGCCGGGAGATTCCAGTTACCTCTCCCAACACTTCGGTGAAGCAGCGAGCCTAGGCCTTTTGGAAGCGAAAGGTAGCTGCAGGCAGGAGGTAGGCTTACAGGCCATAAGCTCAACTCTCAGAAGTGTGTATACATGGGAGGCAGATGTCTGCTACCCACTCGGACATGCGAGTGGGAACCTAGCTACACTCTGATGAAGAAGGACTTTGGAAATCGCTGTATTCAACTCAGATACACGTGGGTTCAGGCACAACGATTCCACATGCTTTTCTCACAACGTTTCCCTGCCACTAACATGAGGACGTTAGCAGCTCCTTCTACAGTCAAGCAGGATGCGGGAGGGTTGTGCCCTCTCCTCAGCTCTCACAGGGAAGCAGGCCTTGAAGCCAGCTGTCAACTAGCTGCATTCTTATGGCAGGGTGAAGGTAGCAGGATTCTGAGACAGGAGGTTCCCAGGTTACCACTCTACTGGACCTGGAGATACCCTCCAGGTCTGCATTGTTAACTTGCGTCTCAGAAGCCTCTGGCAAACGTCTCTGGTGAAGACGTGCGAAACTCACTGTGCAGGCAGTGTGGAACTGTGAGGGACTGAGGGTGAGCTCAACTCTCAGAAGTAAGATGTTTTTGGACAAGGCGTTCAACTACATACTCACGTATGGAACTTAGTATGTAGCACCAGTCTACCCCAGGAATTACTAGGAAATCGCTTGATTGAGCTTGGAGGCACTCGTCTTGTGTGCCGGGAGATTCCAGTTACCTCTCCCAACACTTGCGTCAAGCAGCGAGCCTAGGCCTTTTGGAAGCGAAAGGTAGCGGCAGGCAGGATGTAGGGTTACAGGCCATAAGCTCAACTCTCAGAAGTGTGTATGCATGGGAGGCAGATGTCTGCTACCCACTCGGACATGGGAGTTGGAACCTAGCTACACTCCTATTGAAGAAGGATGTTGGAAATCGCTGTATTCAACTCAGATACACGGGAGTTCAGGCCCAATGCTTACACATGCTTTTCCCGCAACCCATCCCAGCCACTAACATAAGGAGGTTAGCAGGTACGTCTACAGTCAGGCAGGATGCGGGAGGGTTCTGCCCTGTCCTCAGCTCTCACAGGGAAGCTTGCCTAGAAGCCAGCTCTCAACTAGCTGCATTCTTATGACAGTGTGAAGGTAGCAGTATTCTGAGTAAGGAGGTTCCCAGATTACCACTCTACTGCACCTGGAGATACCGTTCAGGTGTGCATTGTCAACTTGCGTCTCAGAAGCCTCTGGCAAAAGTCTCTGGTGAAGACGTGGGAAACTCACTCTGCAGGCAGTGTGGAACTGTGAGGGACTGAGGGTGAGCTCAACTCTCAGCAGTAAGATGATTTTGGACAAGGCGTTCAGCTACCTTCTCACATATGGAACTTAGTATGTAGCACCAGTCTACCCCAGGAATTACTGGGAAATCGCTGGATTGAGCTTGGTGGCACTAGTCTTGTGTGCCGGGAGATTCCAGTTACCTCTCCCAACACTTCGGTGAAGCAGCGAGCCTAGGCCTTTTGGAAGCGAAAGGTAGCTGCAGGCAGGAGGTAGGCTTACAGGCCATAAGCTCAACTCTCAGAAGTGTGTATACATGGGAGGCAGATGTCTGCTACCCACTCGGACATGCGAGTGGGAACCTAGCTACACTCTGATGAAGAAGGACTTTGGAAATCGCTGTATTCAACTCAGATACACGTGGGTTCAGGCACAACGATTCCACATGCTTTTCTCACAACGTTTCCCTGCCACTAACATGAGGACGTTAGCAGCTCCTTCTACAGTCAAGCAGGATGCGGGAGGGTTGTGCCCTGTCCTTAGCTCTCACAGGGAAGCAGGCCTTGAAGCCAGCTGTCAACTAGCTGCATTCTTATGGCAGGGTGAAGGTAGCAGTATTCTGAGACAGGAGGTTCCCAGGTTACCACTCTACTGGACCTGGAGATACCCTCCAGGTCTGCATTGTTAACTTGCGTCTCAGAAGCCTCTGGCAAACGTCTCTGGTGAAGACGTGCGAAACTCACTGTGCAGGCAGTGTGGAACTGTGAGGGACTGAGGGTGAGCTCAACTCTCAGAAGTAAGATGTTTTTGGACAAGGCGTTCAACTACATACTCACGTATGGAACTTAGTATGTAGCACCAGTCTACCCCAGGAATTACTAGGAAATCGCTTGATTGAGCTTGGAGGCACTCGTCTTGTGTGCCGGGAGATTCCAGTTACCTCTCCCAACACTTGCGTCAAGCAGCGAGCCTAGGCCTTTTGGAAGCGAAAGGTAGCGGCAGGCAGGATGTAGGGTTACAGGCCATAAGCTCAACTCTCAGAAGTGTGTATGCATGGGAGGCAGATGTCTGCTACCCACTCGGACATGGGAGTTGGAACCTAGCTACACTCCTATTGAAGAAGGATGTTGGAAATCGCTGTATTCAACTCAGATACACGGGAGTTCAGGCCCAATGCTTACACATGCTTTTCCCGCAACCCATCCCAGCCACTAACATAAGGAGGTTAGCAGGTACGTCTACAGTCAGGCAGGATGCGGGAGGGTTCTGCCCTGTCCTCAGCTCTCACAGGGAAGCTTGCCTAGAAGCCAGCTCTCAACTAGCTGCATTCTTATGACAGTGTGAAGGTAGCAGTATTCTGAGTAAGGAGGTTCCCAGATTACCACTCTACTGCACCTGGAGATACCGTCCAGGTGTGCATTGTTAACTTGCGTCTCAGAAGCCTCTGGCAAAAGTCTCTGGTGAAGACGTGGGAAACTCACTCTGCAGGCAGTGTGGAACTGTGAGGGACTGAGGGTGAGCTCAACTCTCAGCAGTAAGATGATTTTGGACAAGGCGTTCAGCTACCTTCTCACATATGGAACTTAGTATGTAGCACCAGTCTACCCCAGGAATTACTGGGAAATCGCTGGATTGAGCTTGGTGGCACTAGTCTTGTGTGCCGGGAGATTCCAGTTACCTCTCCCAACACTTGCGTCAAGCAGCGAGCCTAGGCCTTTTGGAAGCGAAAGGTAGCTGCAGGCAGGAGGTAGGCTTACAGGCCATAAGCTCAACTCTCAGAAGTGTGTATACATGGGAGGCAGATGTCTGCTACCCACTCGGACATGCGAGTGGGAACCTAGCTACACTCTGATGAAGAAGGACTTTGGAAATCGCTGTATTCAACTCAGATACACGTGGGTTCAGGCACAACGATTCCACATGCTTTTCTCACAACGTTTCCCTGCCACTAACATGAGGACGTTAGCAGCGCCTTCTACAGTCAAGCAGGATGCGGGAGGGTTGTGCCCTGTCCTTAGCTCTCACAGGGAAGCAGGCCTTGAAGCCAGCTGTCAACTAGCTGCATTCTTATGGCAGGGTGAAGGTAGAAGGATTCTGAGACAGGAGGTTCCCAGGTTACCACTCTACTGGACCTGGAGATACCCTCCAGGTCTGCATTGTTAACTTGCGTCTCAGAAGCCTCTGGCAAACGTCTCTGGTGAAGACGTGCGAAACTCACTGTGCAGGCAGTGTGGAACTGTGAGGGACTGAGGGTGAGCTCAACTCTGAGAAGTAAGATGTTTTTGGACAAGGCGTTCAACTACATACTCACGTATGGAACTTAGTATGTAGCACCAGTCTACCCCAGGAATTACTAGGAAATCGCTGGATTGAGCTTGGTGGCACTAGTCTTGTGTGCCGGGAGATTCCAGTTACCTCTCCCAACACTTCGGTGAAGCAGCGAGCCTAGGCCTTTTGGAAGCGAAAGGTAGCTGCAGGCAGGAGGTAGGCTTACAGGCCATAAGCTCAACTCTCAGAAGTGTGTATACATGGGAGGCAGATGTCTGCTACCCACTCGGACATGCGAGTGGGAACCTAGCTACACTCTGATGAAGAAGGACTTTGGAAATCGCTGTATTCAACTCAGATACACGTGGGTTCAGGCACAACGATTCCACATGCTTTTCTCACAACGTTTCCCTGCCACTAACATGAGGACGTTAGCAGCTCCTTCTACAGTCAAGCAGGATGCGGGAGGGTTGTGCCCTCTCCTCCGCTCTCACAGGGAAGCAGGCCTTGAAGCCAGCTGTCAACTAGCTGCATTCTTATGGCAGGGTGAAGGTAGCAGTATTCTGAGACAGGAGGTTCCCAGGTTACCACTCTACTGGACCTGGAGATACCCTCCAGGTCTGCATTGTTAACTTGCGTCTCAGAAGCCTCTGGCAAACGTCTCTGGTGAAGACGTGCGAAACTCACTGTGCAGGCAGTGTGGAACTGTGAGGGACTGAGGGTGAGCTCAACTCTCAGAAGTAAGATGTTTTTGGACAAGGCGTTCAACTACATACTCACGTATGGAACTTAGTATGTAGCACCAGTCTACCCCAGGAATTACTAGGAAATCGCTTGATTGAGCTTGGAGGCACTCGTCTTGTGTGCCGGGAGATTCCAGTTACCTCTCCCAACACTTGCGTCAAGCAGCGAGCCTAGGCCTTTTGGAAGCGAAAGGTAGCGGCAGGCAGGATGTAGGGTTACAGGCCATAAGCTCAACTCTCAGAAGTGTGTATGCATGGGAGGCAGATGTCTGCTACCCACTCGGACATGGGAGTTGGAACCTAGCTACACTCCTATTGAAGAAGGATGTTGGAAATCGCTGTATTCAACTCAGATACACGGGAGTTCAGGCCCAATGCTTACACATGCTTTTCCCGCAACCCATCCCAGCCACTAACATAAGGAGGTTAGCAGGTACGTCTACAGTCAGGCAGGATGCGGGAGGGTTCTGCCCTGTCCTCAGCTCTCACAGGGAAGCTTGCCTAGAAGCCAGCTCTCAACTAGCTGCATTCTTATGACAGTGTGAAGGTAGCAGTATTCTGAGTAAGGAGGTTCCCAGATTACCACTCTACTGCACCTGGAGATACGGTCCAGGTGTGCATTGTTAACTTGCGTCTCAGAAGCCTCTGGCAAAAGTCTCTGGTGAAGACGTGGGAAACTCACTCTGCAGGCAGTGTGGAACTGTGAGGGACTGAGGGTGAGCTCAACTCTCAGCAGTAAGATGATTTTGGACAAGGCGTTCAGCTACCTTCTCACATATGGAACTTAGTATGTAGCACCAGTCTACCCCAGGAATTACTGGGAAATCGCTGGATTGAGCTTGGTGGCACTAGTCTTGTGTGCCGGGAGATTCCAGTTACCTCTCCCAACACTTGCGTCAAGCAGCGAGCCTAGGCCTTTTGGAAGCGAAAGGTAGCTGCAGGCAGGAGGTAGGCTTACAGGCCATAAGCTCAACTCTCAGAAGTGTGTATACATGGGAGGCAGATGTCTGCTACCCACTCGGACATGCGAGTGGGAACCTAGCTACACTCTGATGAAGAAGGACTTTGGAAATCGCTGTATTCAACTCAGATACACGTGGGTTCAGGCACAACGATTCCACATGCTTTTCTCACAACGTTTCCCTGCCACTAACATGAGGACGTTAGCAGCTCCTTCTACAGTCAAGCAGGATGCGGGAGGGTTGTGCCCTCTCCTCAGCTCTCACAGGGAAGCAGGCCTTGAAGCCAGCTGTCAACTAGCTGCATTCTTATGGCAGGGTGAAGGTAGCAGGATTCTGAGACAGGAGGTTCCCAGGTTACCACTCTACTGGACCTGGAGATACCCTCCAGGTCTGCATTGTTAACTTGCGTCTCAGAAGCCTCTGGCAAACGTCTCTGGTGAAGACGTGCGAAACTCACTGTGCAGGCAGTGTGGAACTGTGAGGGACTGAGGGTGAGCTCAACTCTCAGAAGTAAGATGTTTTTGGACAAGGCGTTCAACTACATACTCACGTATGGAACTTAGTATGTAGCACCAGTCTACCCCAGGAATTACTAGGAAATCGCTTGATTGAGCTTGGAGGCACTCGTCTTGTGTGCCGGGAGATTCCAGTTACCTCTCCCAACACTTGCGTCAAGCAGCGAGCCTAGGCCTTTTGGAAGCGAAAGGTAGCGGCAGGCAGGATGTAGGGTTACAGGCCATAAGCTCAACTCTCAGAAGTGTGTATGCATGGGAGGCAGATGTCTGCTACCCACTCGGACATGGGAGTTGGAACCTAGCTACACTCCTATTGAAGAAGGATGTTGGAAATCGCTGTATTCAACTCAGATACACGGGAGTTCAGGCCCAATGCTTACACATGCTTTTCCCGCAACCCATCCCAGCCACTAACATAAGGAGGTTAGCAGGTACGTCTACAGTCAGGCAGGATGCGGGAGGGTTCTGCCCTGTCCTCAGCTCTCACAGGGAAGCTTGCCTAGAAGCCAGCTCTCAACTAGCTGCATTCTTATGACAGTGTGAAGGTAGCAGTATTCTGAGTAAGGAGGTTCCCAGATTACCACTCTACTGCACCTGGAGATACCGTCCAGGTGTGCATTGTTAACTTGCGTCTCAGAAGCCTCTGGCAAAAGTCTCTGGTGAAGACGTGGGAAACTCACTCTGCAGGCAGTGTGGAACCGTGAGGGACTGAGGGTGAGCTCAACTCTCAGCAGTAAGATGATTTTGGACAAGGCGTTCAGCTACCTTCTCACATATGGAACTTAGTATGTAGCACCAGTCTACCCCAGGAATTACTGGGAAATCGCTGGATTGAGCTTGGTGGCACTAGTCTTGTGTGCCGGGAGATTCCAGTTACCTCTCCCAACACTTGCGTCAAGCAGCGAGCCTAGGCCTTTTGGAAGCGAAAGGTAGCTGCAGGCAGGAGGTAGGCTTACAGGCCATAAGCTCAACTCTCAGAAGTGTGTATACATGGGAGGCAGATGTCTGCTACCCACTCGGACATGCGAGTGGGAACCTAGCTACACTCTGATGAAGAAGGACTTTGGAAATCGCTGTATTCAACTCAGATACACGTGGGTTCAGGCACAACGATTCCACATGCTTTTCTCACAACGTTTCCCTGCCACTAACATGAGGACGTTAGCAGCTCCTTCTACAGTCAAGCAGGATGCGGGAGGGTTGTGCCCTCTCCTCAGCTCTCACAGGGAAGCAGGCCTTGAAGCCAGCTGTCAACTAGCTGCATTCTTATGGCAGGGTGAAGGTAGCAGGATTCTGAGACAGGAGGTTCCCAGGTTACCACTCTACTGGACCTGGAGATACCCTCCAGGTCTGCATTGTTAACTTGCGTCTCAGAAGCCTCTGGCAAACGTCTCTGGTGAAGACGTGCGAAACTCACTGTGCAGGCAGTGTGGAACTGTGAGGGACTGAGGGTGAGCTCAACTCTCAGAAGTAAGATGTTTTTGGACAAGGCGTTCAACTACATACTCACGTATGGAACTTAGTATGTAGCACCAGTCTACCCCAGGAATTACTAGGAAATCGCTTGATTGAGCTTGGAGGCACTCGTCTTGTGTGCCGGGAGATTCCAGTTACCTCTCCCAACACTTGCGTCAAGCAGCGAGCCTAGGCCTTTTGGAAGCGAAAGGTAGCGGCAGGCAGGATGTAGGGTTACAGGCCATAAGCTCAAGTCTCAGAAGTGTGTATGCATGGGAGGCAGATGTCTGCTACCCACTCGGACATGGGAGTTGGAACCTAGCTACACTCCTATTGAAGAAGGATGTTGGAAATCGCTGTATTCAACTCAGATACACGGGAGTTCAGGCCCAATGCTTACACATGCTTTTCCCGCAACCCATCCCAGCCACTAACATAAGGAGGTTAGCAGGTACGTCTACAGTCAGGCAGGATGCGGGAGGGTTCTGCCCTGTCCTCAGCTCTCACAGGGAAGCTTGCCTAGAAGCCAGCTCTCAACTAGCTGCATTCTTATGACAGTGTGAAGGTAGCAGTATTCTGAGTAAGGAGGTTCCCAGATTACCACTCTACTGCACCTGGAGATACCGTCCAGGTGTGCATTGTTAACTTGCGTCTCAGAAGCCTCTGGCAAAAGTCTCTGGTGAAGACGTGGGAAACTCACTCTGCAGGCAGTGTGGAACCGTGAGGGACTGAGGGTGAGCTCAACTCTCAGCAGTAAGATGATTTTGGACAAGGCGTTCAGCTACCTTCTCACATATGGAACTTAGTATGTAGCACCAGTCTACCCCAGGAATTACTGGGAAATCGCTGGATTGAGCTTGGTGGCACTAGTCTTGTGTGCCGGGAGATTCCAGTTACCTCTCCCAACACTTGCGTCAAGCAGCGAGCCTAGGCCTTTTGGAAGCGAAAGGTAGCTGCAGGCAGGAGGTAGGCTTACAGGCCATAAGCTCAACTCTCAGAAGTGTGTATACATGGGAGGCAGATGTCTGCTACCCACTCGGACATGCGAGTGGGAACCTAGCTACACTCTGATGAAGAAGGACTTTGGAAATCGCTGTATTCAACTCAGATACACGTGGGTTCAGGCACAACGATTCCACATGCTTTTCTCACAACGTTTCCCTGCCACTAACATGAGGACGTTAGCAGCTCCTTCTACAGTCAAGCAGGATGCGGGAGGGTTGTGCCCTCTCCTCAGCTCTCACAGGGAAGCAGGCCTTGAAGCCAGCTGTCAACTAGCTGCATTCTTATGGCAGGGTGAAGGTAGCAGTATTCTGAGACAGGAGGTTCCCAGGTTACCACTCTACTGGACCTGGAGATACCCTCCAGGTCTGCATTGTTAACTTGCGTCTCAGAAGCCTCTGGCAAACGTCTCTGGTGAAGACGTGCGAAACTCACTGTGCAGGCAGTGTGGAACTGTGAGGGACTGAGGGTGAGCTCAACTCTCAGAAGTAAGATGTTTTTGGACAAGGCGTTCAACTACATACTCACGTATGGAACTTAGTATGTAGCACCAGTCTACCCCAGGAATTACTAGGAAATCGCTTGATTGAGCTTGGAGGCACTCGTCTTGTGTGCCGGGAGATTCCAGTTACCTCTCCCAACACTTGCGTCAAGCAGCGAGCCTAGGCCTTTTGGAAGCGAAAGGTAGCGGCAGGCAGGATGTAGGGTTACAGGCCATAAGCTCAACTCTCAGAAGTGTGTATGCATGGGAGGCAGATGTCTGCTACCCACTCGGACATGGGAGTTGGAACCTAGCTACACTCCTATTGAAGAAGGATGTTGGAAATCGCTGTATTCAACTCAGATACACGGGAGTTCAGGCCCAATGCTTACACATGCTTTTCCCGCAACCCATCCCAGCCACTAACATAAGGAGGTTAGCAGGTACGTCTACAGTCAGGCAGGATGCGGGAGGGTTCTGCCCTGTCCTCAGCTCTCACAGGGAAGCTTGCCTAGAAGCCAGCTCTCAACTAGCTGCATTCTTATGACAGTGTGAAGGTAGCAGTATTCTGAGTAAGGAGGTTCCCAGATTACCACTCTACTGCACCTGGAGATACCGTCCAGGTGTGCATTGTTAACTTGCGTCTCAGAAGCCTCTGGCAAAAGTCTCTGGTGAAGACGTGGGAAACTCACTCTGCAGGCAGTGTGGAACTGTGAGGGACTGAGGGTGAGCTCAACTCTCAGCAGTAAGATGATTTTGGACAAGGCGTTCAGCTACCTTCTCACATATGGAACTTAGTATGTAGCACCAGTCTACCCCAGGAATTACTGGGAAATCGCTGGATTGAGCTTGGTGGCACTAGTCTTGTGTGCCGGGAGATTCCAGTTACCTCTCCCAACACTTCGGTGAAGCAGCGAGCCTAGGCCTTTTGGAAGCGAAAGGTAGCTGCAGGCAGGAGGTAGGCTTACAGGCCATAAGCTCAACTCTCAGAAGTGTGTATACATGGGAGGCAGATGTCTGCTACCCACTCGGACATGCGAGTGGGAACCTAGCTACACTCTGATGAAGAAGGACTTTGGAAATCGCTGTATTCAACTCAGATACACGTGGGTTCAGGCACAACGATTCCACATGCTTTTCTCACAACGTTTCCCTGCCACTAACATGAGGACGTTAGCAGCTCCTTCTACAGTCAAGCAGGATGCGGGAGGGTTGTGCCCTGTCCTTAGCTCTCACAGGGAAGCAGGCCTTGAAGCCAGCTGTCAACTAGCTGCATTCTTATGGCAGGGTGAAGGTAGCAGGATTCTGAGACAGGAGGTTCCCAGGTTACCACTCTACTGGACCTGGAGATACCCTCCAGGTCTGCATTGTTAACTTGCGTCTCAGAAGCCTCTGGCAAACGTCTCTGGTGAAGACGTGCGAAACTCACTGTGCAGGCAGTGTGGAACTGTGAGGGACTGAGGGTGAGCTCAACTCTCAGAAGTAAGATGTTTTTGGACAAGGCGTTCAACTACATACTCACGTATGGAACTTAGTATGTAGCACCAGTCTACCCCAGGAATTACTAGGAAATCGCTTGATTGAGCTTGGAGGCACTCGTCTTGTGTGCCGGGAGATTCCAGTTACCTCTCCCAACACTTGCGTCAAGCAGCGAGCCTAGGCCTTTTGGAAGCGAAAGGTAGCGGCAGGCAGGATGTAGGGTTACAGGCCATAAGCTCAACTCTCAGAAGTGTGTATGCATGGGAGGCAGATGTCTGCTACCCACTCGGACATGGGAGTTGGAACCTAGCTACACTCCTATTGAAGAAGGATGTTGGAAATCGCTGTATTCAACTCAGATACACGGGAGTTCAGGCCCAATGCTTACACATGCTTTTCCCGCAACCCATCCCAGCCACTAACATAAGGAGGTTAGCAGGTACGTCTACAGTCAGGCAGGATGCGGGAGGGTTCTGCCCTGTCCTCAGCTCTCACAGGGAAGCTTGCCTAGAAGCCAGCTCTCAACTAGCTGCATTCTTATGACAGTGTGAAGGTAGCAGTATTCTGAGTAAGGAGGTTCCCAGATTACCACTCTACTGCACCTGGAGATACCGTCCAGGTGTGCATTGTTAACTTGCGTCTCAGAAGCCTCTGGCAAAAGTCTCTGGTGAAGACGTGGGAAACTCACTCTGCAGGCAGTGTGGAACTGTGAGGGACTGAGGGTGAGCTCAACTCTCAGCAGTAAGATGATTTTGGACAAGGCGTTCAGCTACCTTCTCACATATGGAACTTAGTATGTAGCACCAGTCTACCCCAGGAATTACTGGGAAATCGCTGGATTGAGCTTGGTGGCACTAGTCTTGTGTGCCGGGAGATTCCAGTTACCTCTCCCAACACTTGCGTCAAGCAGCGAGCCTAGGCCTTTTGGAAGCGAAAGGTAGCTGCAGGCAGGAGGTAGGCTTACAGGCCATAAGCTCAACTCTCAGAAGTGTGTATACATGGGAGGCAGATGTCTGCTACCCACTCGGACATGCGAGTGGGAACCTAGCTACACTCTGATGAAGAAGGACTTTGGAAATCGCTGTATTCAACTCAGATACACGTGGGTTCAGGCACAACGATTCCACATGCTTTTCTCACAACGTTTCCCTGCCACTAACATGAGGACGTTAGCAGCGCCTTCTACAGTCAAGCAGGATGCGGGAGGGTTGTGCCCTGTCCTTAGCTCTCACAGGGAAGCAGGCCTTGAAGCCAGCTGTCAACTAGCTGCATTCTTATGGCAGGGTGAAGGTAGCAGGATTCTGAGACAGGAGGTTCCCAGGTTACCACTCTACTGGACCTGGAGATACCCTCCAGGTCTGCATTGTTAACTTGCGTCTCAGAAGCCTCTGGCAAACGTCTCTGGTGAAGACGTGCGAAACTCACTGTGCAGGCAGTGTGGAACTGTGAGGGACTGAGGGTGAGCTCAACTCTCAGAAGTAAGATGTTTTTGGACAAGGCGTTCAACTACATACTCACGTATGGAACTTAGTATGTAGCACCAGTCTGCCCCAGGAATTACTAGGAAATCGCTGGATTGAGCTTGGTGGCACTAGTCTTGTGTGCCGGGAGATTCCAGTTACGTCTCCCAACACTTCGGTGAAGCAGCGAGCCTAGGCCTTTTGGAAGCGAAAGGTAGCTGCAGGCAGGAGGTAGGCTTACAGGCCATAAGCTCAACTCTCAGAAGTGTGTATACATGGGAGGCAGATGTCTGCTACCCACTCGGACATGCGAGTGGGAACCTAGCTACACTCTGATGAAGAAGGACTTTGGAAATCGCTGTATTCAACTCAGATACACGTGGGTTCAGGCACAACGATTCCACATGCTTTTCTCACAACGTTTCCCTGCCACTAACATGAGGACGTTAGCAGCTCCTTCTACAGTCAAGCAGGATGCGGGAGGCTTGTGCCCTCTCCTCAGCTCTCACAGGGAAGCAGGCCTTGAAGTCAGCTGTCAACTAGCTGCATTCTTATGGCAGGGTGAAGGTAGCAGGATTCTGAGACAGGAGGTTCCCAGGTTACCACTCTACTGGACCTGGAGATACCCTCCAGGTCTGCATTGTTAACTTGCGTCTCAGAAGCCTCTGGCAAACGTCTCTGGTGAAGACGTGCGAAACTCACTGTGCAGGCAGTGTGGAACTGTGAGGGACTGAGGGTGAGCTCAACTCTCAGAAGTAAGATGTTTTTGGACAAGGCGTTCAACTACATACTCACGTATGGAACTTAGTATGTAGCACCAGTCTACCCCAGGAATTACTAGGAAATCGCTTGATTGAGCTTGGAGGCACTCGTCTTGTGTGCCGGGAGATTCCAGTTACCTCTCCCAACACTTGCGTCAAGCAGCGAGCCTAGGCCTTTTGGAAGCGAAAGGTAGCGGCAGGCAGGATGTAGGGTTACAGGCCATAAGCTCAAGTCTCAGAAGTGTGTATGCATGGGAGGCAGATGTCTGCTACCCACTCGGACATGGGAGTTGGAACCTAGCTACACTCCTATTGAAGAAGGATGTTGGAAATCGCTGTATTCAACTCAGATACACGGGAGTTCAGGCCCAATGCTTACACATGCTTTTCCCGCAACCCATCCCAGCCACTAACATAAGGAGGTTAGCAGGTACGTCTACAGTCAGGCAGGATGCGGGAGGGTTCTGCCCTGTCCTCAGCTCTCACAGGGAAGCTTGCCTAGAAGCCAGCTCTCAACTAGCTGCATTCTTATGACAGTGTGAAGGTAGCAGTATTCTGAGTAAGGAGGTTCCCAGATTACCACTCTACTGCACCTGGAGATACCGTCCAGGTGTGCATTGTTAACTTGCGTCTCAGAAGCCTCTGGCAAAAGTCTCTGGTGAAGACGTGGGAAACTCACTCTGCAGGCAGTGTGGAACTGTGAGGGACTGAGGGTGAGCTCAACTCTCAGCAGTAAGATGATTTTGGACAAGGCGTTCAGCTACCTTCTCACATATGGAACTTAGTATGTAGCACCAGTCTACCCCAGGAATTACTGGGAAATCGCTGGATTGAGCTTGGTGGCACTAGTCTTGTGTGCCGGGAGATTCCAGTTACCTCTCCCAACACTTCGGTGAAGCAGCGAGCCTAGGCCTTTTGGAAGCGAAAGGTAGCTGCAGGCAGGAGGTAGGCTTACAGGCCATAAGCTCAACTCTCAGAAGTGTGTATACATGGGAGGCAGATGTCTGCTACCCACTCGGACATGCGAGTGGGAACCTAGCTACACTCTGATGAAGAAGGACTTTGGAAATCGCTGTATTCAACTCAGATACACGTGGGTTCAGGCACAACGATTCCACATGCTTTTCTCACAACGTTTCCCTGCCACTAACATGAGGACGTTAGCAGCGCCTTCTACAGTCAAGCAGGATGCGGGAGGGTTGTGCCCTGTCCTTAGCTCTCACAGGGAAGCAGGCCTTGAAGCCAGCTGTCAACTAGCTGCATTCTTATGGCAGGATGAAGGTAGCAGGATTCTGAGACAGGAGGTTCCCAGGTTACCACTCTACTGGACCTGGAGATACCCTCCAGGTCTGCATTGTTAACTTGCGTCTCAGAAGCCTCTGGCAAACGTCTCTGGTGAAGACGTGCGAAACTCACTGTGCAGGCAGTGTGGAACTGTGAGGGACTGAGGGTGAGCTCAACTCTGAGAAGTAAGATGTTTTTGGACAAGGCGTTCAACTACATACTCACGTATGGAACTTAGTATGTAGCACCAGTCTACCCCAGGAATTACTAGGAAATCGCTGGATTGAGCTTGGTGGCACTAGTCTTGTGTGCCGGGAGATTCCAGTTACCTCTCCCAACACTTGCGTCAAGCAGCGAGCCTATGCCTTTTGGAAGCGAAAGGTAGCTGCAGGCAGGAGGTAGGCTTACAGGCCATAAGCTCAACTCTCAGAAGTGTGTATACATGGGAGGCAGATGTCTGCTACCCACTCGGACATGCGAGTGGGAACCTAGCTACACTCTGATGAAGAAGGACTTTGGAAATCGCTGTATTCAACTCAGATACACGTGGGTTCAGGCACAACGATTCCACATGCTTTTCTCACAACGTTTCCCTGCCACTAACATGAGGACGTTAGCAGCTCCTTCTACAGTCAAGCAGGATGCGGGAGGGTTGTGCCCTCTCCTCCGCTCTCACAGGGAAGCAGGCCTTGAAGCCAGCTGTCAACTAGCTGCATTCTTATGGCAGGGTGAAGGTAGCAGGATTCTGAGACAGGAGGTTCCCAGGTTACCACTCTACTGGACCTGGAGATACCCTCCAGGTCTGCATTGTTAACTTGCGTCTCAGAAGCCTCTGGCAAACGTCTCTGGTGAAGACGTGCGAAACTCACTGTGCAGGCAGTGTGGAACTGTGAGGGACTGAGGGTGAGCTCAACTCTCAGAAGTAAGATGTTTTTGGACAAGGCGTTCAACTACATACTCACGTATGGAACTTAGTATGTAGCACCAGTCTACCCCAGGAATTACTAGGAAATCGCTTGATTGAGCTTGGAGGCACTCGTCTTGTGTGCCGGGAGATTCCAGTTACCTCTCCCAACACTTGCGTCAAGCAGCGAGCCTAGGCCTTTTGGAAGCGAAAGCTAGCGGCAGGCAGGATGTAGGGTTACAGGCCATAAGCTCAACTCTCAGAAGTGTGTATGCATGGGAGGCAGATGTCTGCTACCCACTCGGACATGGGAGTTGGAACCTAGCTACACTCCTATTGAAGAAGGATGTTGGAAATCGCTGTATTCAACTCAGATACACGGGAGTTCAGGCCCAATGCTTACACATGCTTTTCCCGCAACCCATCCCAGCCACTAACATAAGGAGGTTAGCAGGTACGTCTACAGTCAGGCAGGATGCGGGAGGGTTCTGCCCTGTCCTCAGCTCTCACAGGGAAGCTTGCCTAGAAGCCAGCTCTCAACTAGCTGCATTCTTATGACAGTGTGAAGGTAGCAGTATTCTGAGTAAGGAGGTTCCCAGATTACCACTCTACTGCACCTGGAGATACCGTCCAGGTGTGCATTGTTAACTTGCGTCTCAGAAGCCTCTGGCAAAAGTCTCTGGTGAAGACGTGGGAAACTCACTCTGCAGGCAGTGTGGAACTGTGAGGGACTGAGGGTGAGCTCAACTCTCAGCAGTAAGATGATTTTGGACAAGGCGTTCAGCTACCTTCTCACATATGGAACTTAGTATGTAGCACCAGTCTACCCCAGGAATTACTGGGAAATCGCTGGATTGAGCTTGGTGGCACTAGTCTTGTGTGCCGGGAGATTCCAGTTACCTCTCCCAACACTTGCGTCAAGCAGCGAGCCTAGGCCTTTTGGAAGCTAAAGGTAGTGGCAGGCAGGATGTAGGGTTACAGGCCATAAGCTCAACTCTCAGAAGTGTGTATGCATGGGAGGCAGATGTCTGCTACCCACTCGGACATGGGAGTTGGAACCTAGCTACACTCCTATTGAAGAAGGATGTTGGAAATCGCTGTATTCAACTCAGATACACGGGAGTTCAGGCCCAATGCTTACACATGCTTTTCCCGCAACCCATCCCAGCCACTAACATAAGGAGGTTAGCAGGTACGTCTACAGTCAGGCAGGATGCGGGAGGGTTCTGCCCTGTCCTCAGCTCTCACAGGGAAGCTTGCCTAGAAGCCAGCTCTCAACTAGCTGCATTCTTATGACAGTGTGAAGGTAGCAGTATTCTGAGTAAGGAGGTTCCCAGATTACCACTCTACTGGACCTGGAGATACCGTCCAGGTGTGCATTGTTAACTTGCGTCTCAGAAGCCTCTGGCAAAAGTCTCTGGTGAAGACGTGGGAAACTCACTCTGCAGGCAGTGTGGAACTGTGAGGGACTGAGGGTGAGCTCAACTCTCAGCAGTAAGATGATTTTGGACAAGGCGTTCAGCTACCTTCTCACATATGGAACTTAGTATGTAGCACCAGTCTACCCCAGGAATTACTGGGAAATCGCTGGATTGAGCTTGGTGGCACTAGTCTTGTGTGCCGGGAGATTCCAGTTACCTCTCCCAACACTTGCGTCAAGCAGCGAGCCTAGGCCTTTTGGAAGCGAAAGGTAGCTGCAGGCAGGAGGTAGGCTTACAGGCCATAAGCTCAACTCTCAGAAGTGTGTATACATGGGAGGCAGATGTCTGCTACCCACTCGGACATGCGAGTGGGAACCTAGCTACACTCTGATGAAGAAGGACTTTGGAAATCGCTGTATTCAACTCAGATACACGTGGGTTCAGGCACAACGATTCCACATGCTTTTCTCACAACGTTTCCCTGCCACTAACATGAGGACGTTAGCAGCTCCTTCTACAGTCAAGCAGGATGCGGGAGGGTTGTGCCCTGTCCTTAGCTCTCACAGGGAAGCAGGCCTTGAAGCCAGCTGTCAACTAGCTGCTTTCTTATGGCAGGGTGAAGGTAGCAGGATTCTGAGACAGGAGGTTCCCAGGTTACCACTCTACTGGACCTGGAGATACCCTCCAGGTCTGCATTGTTAACTTGCGTCTCAGAAGCCTCTGGCAAACGTCTCTGGTGAAGACGTGCGAAACTCACTGTGCAGGCAGTGTGGAACTGTGAGGGACTGAGGGTGAGCTCAACTCTCAGAAGTAAGATGTTTTTGGACAAGGCGTTCAACTACATACTCACGTATGGAACTTAGTATGTAGCACCAGTCTACCCCAGGAATTACTAGGAAATCGCTTGATTGAGCTTGGAGGCACTCGTCTTGTGTGCCGGGAGATTCCAGTTACCTCTCCCAACACTTGCGTCAAGCAGCGAGCCTAGGCCTTTTGGAAGCGAAAGGTAGCGGCAGGCAGGATGTAGGGTTACAGGCCATAAGCTCAACTCTCAGAAGTGTGTATGCATGGGAGGCAGATGTCTGCTACCCACTCGGACATGGGAGTTGGAACCTAGCTACACTCCTATTGAAGAAGGATGTTGGAAATCGCTGTATTCAACTCAGATACACGGGAGTTCAGGCCCAATGCTTACACATGCTTTTCCCGCAACCCATCCCAGCCACTAACATAAGGAGGTTAGCAGGTACGTCTACAGTCAGGCAGGATGCGGGAGGGTTCTGCCCTGTCCTCAGCTCTCACAGGGAAGCTTGCCTAGAAGCCAGCTCTCAACTAGCTGCATTCTTATGACAGTGTGAAGGTAGCAGTATTCTGAGTAAGGAGGTTCCCAGATTACCACTCTACTGCACCTGGAGATACCGTCCAGGTGTGCATTGTTAACTTGCGTCTCAGAAGCCTCTGGCAAAAGTCTCTGGTGAAGACGTGGGAAACTCACTCTGCAGGCAGTGTGGAACTGTGAGGGACTGAGGGTGAGCTCAACTCTCAGCAGTAAGATGATTTTGGACAAGGCGTTCAGCTACCTTCTCACATATGGAACTTAGTATGTAGCACCAGTCTACCCCAGGAATTACTGGGAAATCGCTGGATTGAGCTTGGTGGCACTAGTCTTGTGTGCCGGGAGATTCCAGTTACCTCTCCCAACACTTCGGTGAAGCAGCGAGCCTAGGCCTTTTGGAAGCGAAAGGTAGCTGCAGGCAGGAGGTAGGCTTACAGGCCATAAGCTCAACTCTCAGAAGTGTGTATACATGGGAGGCAGATGTCTGCTACCCACTCGGACATGCGAGTGGGAACCTAGCTACACTCTGATGAAGAAGGACTTTGGAAATCGCTGTATTCAACTCAGATACACGTGGGTTCAGGCACAACGATTCCACATGCTTTTCTCACAACGTTTCCCTGCCACTAACATGAGGACGTTAGCAGCGCCTTCTACAGTCAAGCAGGATGCGGGAGGGTTGTGCCCTGTCCTTAGCTCTCACAGGGAAGCAGGCCTTGAAGCCAGCTGTCAACTAGCTGCATTCTTATGGCAGGATGAAGGTAGCAGGATTCTGAGACAGGAGGTTCCCAGGTTACCACTCTACTGGACCTGGAGATACCCTCCAGGTCTGCATTGTTAACTTGCGTCTCAGAAGCCTCTGGCAAACGTCTCTGGTGAAGACGTGCGAAACTCACTGTGCAGGCAGTGTGGAACTGTGAGGGACTGAGGGTGAGCTCAACTCTGAGAAGTAAGATGTTTTTGGACAAGGCGTTCAACTACATACTCACGTATGGAACTTAGTATGTAGCACCAGTCTACCCCAGGAATTACTAGGAAATCGCTGGATTGAGCTTGGTGGCACTAGTCTTGTGTGCCGGGAGATTCCAGTTACCTCTCCCAACACTTGCGTCAAGCAGCGAGCCTATGCCTTTTGGAAGCGAAAGGTAGCTGCAGGCAGGAGGTAGGCTTACAGGCCATAAGCTCAACTCTCAGAAGTGTGTATACATGGGAGGCAGATGTCTGCTACCCACTCGGACATGCGAGTGGGAACCTAGCTACACTCTGATGAAGAAGGACTTTGGAAATCGCTGTATTCAACTCAGATACACGTGGGTTCAGGCACAACGATTCCACATGCTTTTCTCACAACGTTTCCCTGCCACTAACATGAGGACGTTAGCAGCTCCTTCTACAGTCAAGCAGGATGCGGGAGGGTTGTGCCCTCTCCTCCGCTCTCACAGGGAAGCAGGCCTTGAAGCCAGCTGTCAACTAGCTGCATTCTTATGGCAGGGTGAAGGTAGCAGGATTCTGAGACAGGAGGTTCCCAGGTTACCACTCTACTGGACCTGGAGATACCCTCCAGGTCTGCATTGTTAACTTGCATCTCAGAAGCCTCTGGCAAACGTCTCTGGTGAAGACGTGCGAAACTCACTGTGCAGGCAGTGTGGAACTGTGAGGGACTGAGGGTGAGCTCAACTCTCAGAAGTAAGATGTTTTTGGACAAGGCGTTCAACTACATACTCACGTATGGAACTTAGTATGTAGCACCAGTCTACCCCAGGAATTACTAGGAAATCGCTTGATTGAGCTTGGAGGCACTCGTCTTGTGTGCCGGGAGATTCCAGTTACCTCTCCCAACACTTGCGTCAAGCAGCGAGCCTAGGCCTTTTGGAAGCGAAAGGTAGCGGCAGGCAGGATGTAGGGTTACAGGCCATAAGCTCAACTCTCAGAAGTGTGTATGCATGGGAGGCAGATGTCTGCTACCCACTCGGACATGGGAGTTGGAACCTAGCTACACTCCTATTGAAGAAGGATGTTGGAAATCGCTGTATTCAACTCAGATACACGGGAGTTCAGGCCCAATGCTTACACATGCTTTTCCCGCAACCCATCCCAGCCACTAACATAAGGAGGTTAGCAGGTACGTCTACAGTCAGGCAGGATGCGGGAGGGTTCTGCCCTGTCCTCAGCTCTCACAGGGAAGCTTGCCTAGAAGCCAGCTCTCAACTAGCTGCATTCTTATGACAGTGTGAAGGTAGCAGTATTCTGAGTAAGGAGGTTCCCAGATTACCACTCTACTGCACCTGGAGATACCGTCCAGGTGTGCATTGTTAACTTGCGTCTCAGAAGCCTCTGGCAAAAGTCTCTGGTGAAGACGTGGGAAACTCACTCTGCAGGCAGTGTGGAACTGTGAGGGACTGAGGGTGAGCTCAACTCTCAGCAGTAAGATGATTTTGGACAAGGCGTTCAGCTACCTTCTCACATATGGAACTTAGTATGTAGCACCAGTCTACCCCAGGAATTACTGGGAAATCGCTGGATTGAGCTTGGTGGCACTAGTCTTGTGTGCCGGGAGATTCCAGTTACCTCTCCCAACACTTGCGTCAAGCAGCGAGCCTAGGCCTTTTGGAAGCTAAAGGTAGTGGCAGGCAGGATGTAGGGTTACAGGCCATAAGCTCAACTCTCAGAAGTGTGTATGCATGGGAGGCAGATGTCTGCTACCCACTCGGACATGGGAGTTGGAACCTAGCTACACTCCTATTGAAGAAGGATGTTGGAAATCGCTGTATTCAACTCAGATACACGGGAGTTCAGGCCCAATGCTTACACATGCTTTTCCCGCAACCCATCCCAGCCACTAACATAAGGAGGTTAGCAGGTACGTCTACAGTCAGGCAGGATGCGGGAGGGTTCTGCCCTGTCCTCAGCTCTCACAGGGAAGCTTGCCTAGAAGCCAGCTCTCAACTAGCTGCATTCTTATGACAGTGTGAAGGTAGCAGTATTCTGAGTAAGGAGGTTCCCAGATTACCACTCTACTGGACCTGGAGATACCGTTCAGGTGTGCATTGTTAACTTGCGTCTCAGAAGCCTCTGGCAAAAGTCTCTGGTGAAGACGTGGGAAACTCACTCTGCAGGCAGTGTGGAACTGTGAGGGACTGAGGGTGAGCTCAACTCTCAGCAGTAAGATGATTTTGGACAAGGCGTTCAGCTACCTTCTCACATATGGAACTTAGTATGTAGCACCAGTCTACCCCAGGAATTACTGGGAAATCGCTGGATTGAGCTTGGTGGCACTAGTCTTGTGTGCCGGGAGATTCCAGTTACCTCTCCCAACACTTGCGTCAAGCAGCGAGCCTAGGCCTTTTGGAAGCGAAAGGTAGCTGCAGGCAGGAGGTAGGCTTACAGGCCATAAGCTCAACTCTCAGAAGTGTGTATACATGGGAGGCAGATGTCTGCTACCCACTCGGACATGCGAGTGGGAACCTAGCTACACTCTGATGAAGAAGGACTTTGGAAATCGCTGTATTCAACTCAGATACACGTGGGTTCAGGCACAACGATTCCACATGCTTTTCTCACAACGTTTCCCTGCCACTAACATGAGGACGTTAGCAGCTCCTTCTACAGTCAAGCAAGATGCGGGAGGGTTGTGCCCTGTCCTTAGCTCTCACAGGGAAGCAGGCCTTGAAGCCAGCTGTCAACTAGCTGCTTTCTTATGGCAGGGTGAAGGTAGCAGGATTCTGAGACAGGAGGTTCCCAGGTTACCACTCTACTGGACCTGGAGATACCCTCCAGGTCTGCATTGTTAACTTGCGTCTCAGAAGCCTCTGGCAAACGTCTCTGGTGAAGACGTGCGAAACTCACTGTGCAGGCAGTGTGGAACTGTGAGGGACTGAGGGTGAGCTCAACTCTCAGAAGTAAGATGTTTTTGGACAAGGCGTTCAACTACATACTCACGTATGGAACTTAGTATGTAGCACCAGTCTACCCCAGGAATTACTAGGAAATCGCTTGATTGAGCTTGGAGGCACTCGTCTTGTGTGCCGGGAGATTCCAGTTACCTCTCCCAACACTTGCGTCAAGCAGCGAGCCTAGGCCTTTTGGAAGCGAAAGGTAGCGGCAGGCAGGATGTAGGGTTACAGGCCATAAGCTCAACTCTCAGAAGTGTGTATGCATGGGAGGCAGATGTCTGCTACCCACTCGGACATGGGAGTTGGAACCTAGCTACACTCCTATTGAAGAAGGATGTTGGAAATCGCTGTATTCAACTCAGATACACGGGAGTTCAGGCCCAATGCTTACACATGCTTTTCCCGCAACCCATCCCAGCCACTAACATAAGGAGGTTAGCAGGTACGTCTACAGTCAGGCAGGATGCGGGAGGGTTCTGCCCTGTCCTCAGCTCTCACAGGGAAGCTTGCCTAGAAGCCAGCTCTCAACTAGCTGCATTCTTATGACAGTGTGAAGGTAGCAGTATTCTGAGTAAGGAGGTTCCCAGATTACCACTCTACTGCACCTGGAGATACCGTCCAGGTGTGCATTGTTAACTTGCGTCTCAGAAGCCTCTGGCAAAAGTCTCTGGTGAAGACGTGGGAAACTCACTCTGCAGGCAGTGTGGAACTGTGAGGGACTGAGGGTGAGCTCAACTCTCAGCAGTAAGATGATTTTGGACAAGGCGTTCAGCTACCTTCTCACATATGGAACTTAGTATGTAGCACCAGTCTACCCCAGGAATTACTGGGAAATCGCTGGATTGAGCTTGGTGGCACTAGTCTTGTGTGCCGGGAGATTCCAGTTACCTCTCCCAACACTTCGGTGAAGCAGCGAGCCTAGGCCTTTTGGAAGCGAAAGGTAGCTGCAGGCAGGAGGTAGGCTTACAGGCCATAAGCTCAACTCTCAGAAGTGTGTATACATGGGAGGCAGATGTCTGCTACCCACTCGGACATGCGAGTGGGAACCTAGCTACACTCTGATGAAGAAGGACTTTGGAAATCGCTGTATTCAACTCAGATACACGTGGGTTCAGGCACAACGATTCCACATGCTTTTCTCACAACGTTTCCCTGCCACTAACATGAGGACGTTAGCAGCGCCTTCTAAAGTCAAGCAGGATGCGGGAGGGTTGTGCCCTGTCCTTAGCTCTCACAGGGAAGCAGGCCTTGAAGCCAGCTGTCAACTAGCTGCATTCTTATGGCAGGATGAAGGTAGCAGGATTCTGAGACAGGAGGTTCCCAGGTTACCACTCTACTGGACCTGGAGATACCCTCCAGGTCTGCATTGTTAACTTGCGTCTCAGAAGCCTCTGGCAAACGTCTCTGGTGAAGACGTGCGAAACTCACTGTGCAGGCAGTGTGGAACTGTGAGGGACTGAGGGTGAGCTCAACTCTGAGAAGTAAGATGTTTTTGGACAAGGCGTTCAACTACATACTCACGTATGGAACTTAGTATGTAGCACCAGTCTACCCCAGGAATTACTAGGAAATCGCTGGATTGAGCTTGGTGGCACTAGTCTTGTGTGCCGGGAGATTCCAGTTACCTCTCCCAACACTTGCGTCAAGCAGCGAGCCTATGCCTTTTGGAAGCGAAAGGTAGCTGCAGGCAGGAGGTAGGCTTACAGGCCATAAGCTCAACTCTCAGAAGTGTGTATACATGGGAGGCAGATGTCTGCTACCCACTCGGACATGCGAGTGGGAACCTAGCTACACTCTGATGAAGAAGGACTTTGGAAATCGCTGTATTCAACTCAGATACACGTGGGTTCAGGCACAACGATTCCACATGCTTTTCTCACAACGTTTCCCTGCCACTAACATGAGGACGTTAGCAGCTCCTTCTACAGTCAAGCAGGATGCGGGAGGGTTGTGCCCTCTCCTCCGCTCTCACAGGGAAGCAGGCCTTGAAGCCAGCTGTCAACTAGCTGCATTCTTATGGCAGGGTGAAGGTAGCAGGATTCTGAGACAGGAGGTTCCCAGGTTACCACTCTACTGGACCTGGAGATACCCTCCAGGTCTGCATTGTTAACTTGCGTCTCAGAAGCCTCTGGCAAACGTCTCTGGTGAAGACGTGCGAAACTCACTGTGCAGGCAGTGTGGAACTGTGAGGGACTGAGGGTGAGCTCAACTCTCAGAAGTAAGATGTTTTTGGACAAGGCGTTCAACTACATACTCACGTATGGAACTTAGTATGTAGCACCAGTCTACCCCAGGAATTACTAGGAAATCGCTTGATTGAGCTTGGAGGCACTCGTCTTGTGTGCCGGGAGATTCCAGTTACCTCTCCCAACACTTGCGTCAAGCAGCGAGCCTAGGCCTTTTGGAAGCGAAAGGTAGCGGCAGGCAGGATGTAGGGTTACAGGCCATAAGCTCAACTCTCAGAAGTGTGTATGCATGGGAGGCAGATGTCTGCTACCCACTCGGACATGGGAGTTGGAACCTAGCTACACTCCTATTGAAGAAGGATGTTGGAAATCGCTGTATTCAACTCAGATACACGGGAGTTCAGGCCCAATGCTTACACATGCTTTTCCCGCAACCCATCCCAGCCACTAACATAAGGAGGTTAGCAGGTACGTCTACAGTCAGGCAGGATGCGGGAGGGTTCTGCCCTGTCCTCAGCTCTCACAGGGAAGCTTGCCTAGAAGCCAGCTCTCAACTAGCTGCATTCTTATGACAGTGTGAAGGTAGCAGTATTCTGAGTAAGGAGGTTCCCAGATTACCACTCTACTGCACCTGGAGATACCGTCCAGGTGTGCATTGTTAACTTGCGTCTCAGAAGCCTCTGGCAAAAGTCTCTGGTGAAGACGTGGGAAACTCACTCTGCAGGCAGTGTGGAACTGTGAGGGACTGAGGGTGAGCTCAACTCTCAGCAGTAAGATGATTTTGGACAAGGCGTTCAGCTACCTTCTCACATATGGAACTTAGTATGTAGCACCAGTCTACCCCAGGAATTACTGGGAAATCGCTGGATTGAGCTTGGTGGCACTAGTCTTGTGTGCCGGGAGATTCCAGTTACCTCTCCCAACACTTGCGTCAAGCAGCGAGCCTAGGCCTTTTGGAAGCTAAAGGTAGTGGCAGGCAGGATGTAGGGTTACAGGCCATAAGCTCAACTCTCAGAAGTGTGTATGCATGGGAGGCAGATGTCTGCTACCCACTCGGACATGGGAGTTGGAACCTAGCTACACTCCTATTGAAGAAGGATGTTGGAAATCGCTGTATTCAACTCAGATACACGGGAGTTCAGGCCCAATGCTTACACATGCTTTTCCCGCAACCCATCCCAGCCACTAACATAAGGAGGTTAGCAGGTACGTCTACAGTCAGGCAGGATGCGGGAGGGTTCTGCCCTGTCCTCAGCTCTCACAGGGAAGCTTGCCTAGAAGCCAGCTCTCAACTAGCTGCATTCTTATGACAGTGTGAAGGTAGCAGTATTCTGAGTAAGGAGGTTCCCAGATTACCACTCTACTGGACCTGGAGATACCGTCCAGGTGTGCATTGTTAACTTGCGTCTCAGAAGCCTCTGGCAAAAGTCTCTGGTGAAGACGTGGGAAACTCACTCTGCAGGCAGTGTGGAACTGTGAGGGACTGAGGGTGAGCTCAACTCTCAGCAGTAAGATGATTTTGGACAAGGCGTTCAGCTACCTTCTCACATATGGAACTTAGTATGTAGCACCAGTCTACCCCAGGAATTACTGGGAAATCGCTGGATTGAGCTTGGTGGCACTAGTCTTGTGTGCCGGGAGATTCCAGTTACCTCTCCCAACACTTGCGTCAAGCAGCGAGCCTAGGCCTTTTGGAAGCGAAAGGTAGCTGCAGGCAGGAGGTAGGCTTACAGGCCATAAGCTCAACTCTCAGAAGTGTGTATACATGGGAGGCAGATGTCTGCTACCCACTCGGACATGCGAGTGGGAACCTAGCTACACTCTGATGAAGAAGGACTTTGGAAATCGCTGTATTCAACTCAGATACACGTGGGTTCAGGCACAACGATTCCACATGCTTTTCTCACAACGTTTCCCTGCCACTAACATGAGGACGTTAGCAGCTCCTTCTACAGTCAAGCAGGATGCGGGAGGGTTGTGCCCTGTCCTTAGCTCTCACAGGGAAGCAGGCCTTGAAGCCAGCTGTCAACTAGCTGCATTCTTATGGCAGGGTGAATGTAGCAGGATTCTGAGACAGGAGGTTCCCAGGTTACCACTCTACTGGACCTGGAGATACCCTCCAGGTCTGCATTGTTAACTTGCGTCTCAGAAGCCTCTGGCAAACGTCTCTGGTGAAGACGTGCGAAACTCACTGTGCAGGCAGTGTGGAACTGTGAGGGACTGAGGGTGAGCTCAACTCTCAGAAGTAAGATGTTTTTGGACAAGGCGTTCAACTACATACTCACGTATGGAACTTAGTATGTAGCACCAGTCTACCCCAGGAATTACTAGGAAATCGCTTGATTGAGCTTGGAGGCACTCGTCTTGTGTGCCGGGAGATTCCAGTTACCTCTCCCAACACTTGCGTCAAGCAGCGAGCCTAGGCCTTTTGGAAGCGAAAGGTAGCGGCAGGCAGGATGTAGGGTTACAGGCCATAAGCTCAACTCTCAGAAGTGTGTATGCATGGGAGGCAGATGTCTGCTACCCACTCGGACATGGGAGTTGGAACCTAGCTACACTCCTATTGAAGAAGGATGTTGGAAATCGCTGTATTCAACTCAGATACACGGGAGTTCAGGCCCAATGCTTACACATGCTTTTCCCGCAACCCATCCCAGCCACTAACATAAGGAGGTTAGCAGGTACGTCTACAGTCAGGCAGGATGCGGGAGGGTTCTGCCCTGTCCTCAGCTCTCACAGGGAAGCTTGCCTAGAAGCCAGCTCTCAACTAGCTGCATTCTTATGACAGTGTGAAGGTAGCAGTATTCTGAGTAAGGAGGTTCCCAGATTACCACTCTACTGCACCTGGAGATACCGTCCAGGTGTGCATTGTTAACTTGCGTCTCAGAAGCCTCTGGCAAAAGTCTCTGGTGAAGACGTGGGAAACTCACTCTGCAGGCAGTGTGGAACTGTGAGGGACTGAGGGTGAGCTCAACTCTCAGCAGTAAGATGATTTTGGACAAGGCGTTCAGCTACCTTCTCACATATGGAACTTAGTATGTAGCACCAGTCTACCCCAGGAATTACTGGGAAATCGCTGGATTGAGCTTGGTGGCACTAGTCTTGTGTGCCGGGAGATTCCAGTTACCTCTCCCAACACTTCGGTGAAGCAGCGAGCCTAGGCCTTTTGGAAGCGAAAGGTAGCTGCAGGCAGGAGGTAGGCTTACAGGCCATAAGCTCAACTCTCAGAAGTGTGTATACATGGGAGGCAGATGTCTGCTACCCACTCGGACATGCGAGTGGGAACCTAGCTACACTCTGATGAAGAAGGACTTTGGAAATCGCTGTATTCAACTCAGATACACGTGGGTTCAGGCACAACGATTCCACATGCTTTTCTCACAACGTTTCCCTGCCACTAACATGAGGACGTTAGCAGCTCCTTCTACAGTCAAGCAGGATGCGGGAGGGTTGTGCCCTGTCCTTAGCTCTCACAGGGAAGCAGGCCTTGAAGCCAGCTGTCAACTAGCTGCATTCTTATGGCAGGGTGAAGGTAGCAGTATTCTGAGACAGGAGGTTCCCAGGTTACCACTCTACTGGACCTGGAGATACCCTCCAGGTCTGCATTGTTAACTTGCGTCTCAGAAGCCTCTGGCAAACGTCTCTGGTGAAGACGTGCGAAACTCACTGTGCAGGCAGTGTGGAACTGTGAGGGACTGAGGGTGAGCTCAACTCTCAGAAGTAAGATGTTTTTGGACAAGGCGTTCAACTACATACTCACGTATGGAACTTAGTATGTAGCACCAGTCTACCCCAGGAATTACTAGGAAATCGCTTGATTGAGCTTGGAGGCACTCGTCTTGTGTGCCGGGAGATTCCAGTTACCTCTCCCAACACTTGCGTCAAGCAGCGAGCCTAGGCCTTTTGGAAGCGAAAGGTAGCGGCAGGCAGGATGTAGGGTTACAGGCCATAAGCTCAACTCTCAGAAGTGTGTATGCATGGGAGGCAGATGTCTGCTACCCACTCGGACATGGGAGTTGGAACCTAGCTACACTCCTATTGAAGAAGGATGTTGGAAATCGCTGTATTCAACTCAGATACACGGGAGTTCAGGCCCAATGCTTACACATGCTTTTCCCGCAACCCATCCCAGCCACTAACATAAGGAGGTTAGCAGGTACGTCTACAGTCAGGCAGGATGCGGGAGGGTTCTGCCCTGTCCTCAGCTCTCACAGGGAAGCTTGCCTAGAAGCCAGCTCTCAACTAGCTGCATTCTTATGACAGTGTGAAGGTAGCAGTATTCTGAGTAAGGAGGTTCCCAGATTACCACTCTACTGCACCTGGAGATACCGTCCAGGTGTGCATTGTTAACTTGCGTCTCAGAAGCCTCTGGCAAAAGTCTCTGGTGAAGACGTGGGAAACTCACTCTGCAGGCAGTGTGGAACTGTGAGGGACTGAGGGTGAGCTCAACTCTCAGCAGTAAGATGATTTTGGACAAGGCGTTCAGCTACCTTCTCACATATGGAACTTAGTATGTAGCACCAGTCTACCCCAGGAATTACTGGGAAATCGCTGGATTGAGCTTGGTGGCACTAGTCTTGTGTGCCGGGAGATTCCAGTTACCTCTCCCAACACTTGCGTCAAGCAGCGAGCCTAGGCCTTTTGGAAGCGAAAGGTAGCTGCAGGCAGGAGGTAGGCTTACAGGCCATAAGCTCAACTCTCAGAAGTGTGTATACATGGGAGGCAGATGTCTGCTACCCACTCGGACATGCGAGTGGGAACCTAGCTACACTCTGATGAAGAAGGACTTTGGAAATCGCTGTATTCAACTCAGATACACGTGGGTTCAGGCACAACGATTCCACATGCTTTTCTCACAACGTTTCCCTGCCACTAACATGAGGACGTTAGCAGCTCCTTCTACAGTCAAGCAGGATGCGGGAGGGTTGTGCCCTGTCCTTAGCTCTCACAGGGAAGCAGGCCTTGAAGCCAGCTGTCAACTAGCTGCATTCTTATGGCAGTGTGAAGGTAGCAGTATTCTGAGACAGGAGGTTCCCAGGTTACCACTCTACTGGACCTGGAGATACCCTCCAGGTCTGCATTGTTAACTTGCGTCTCAGAAGCCTCTGGCAAACGTCTCTGGTGAAGACGTGCGAAACTCACTGTGCAGGCAGTGTGGAACTGTGAGGGACTGAGGGTGAGCTCAACTCTCAGAAGTAAGATGTTTTTGGACAAGGCGTTCAACTACATACTCACGTATGGAACTTAGTATGTAGCACCAGTCTACCCCAGGAATTACTAGGAAATCGCTTGATTGAGCTTGGAGGCACTCGTCTTGTGTGCCGGGAGATTCCAGTTACCTCTCCCAACACTTGCGTCAAGCAGCGAGCCTAGGCCTTTTGGAAGCGAAAGGTAGCGGCAGGCAGGATGTAGGGTTACAGGCCATAAGCTCAACTCTCAGAAGTGTGTATGCATGGGAGGCAGATGTCTGCTACCCACTCGGACATGGGAGTTGGAACCTAGCTACACTCCTATTGAAGAAGGATGTTGGAAATCGCTGTATTCAACTCAGATACACGGGAGTTCAGGCCCAATGCTTACACATGCTTTTCCCGCAACCCATCCCAGCCACTAACATAAGGAGGTTAGCAGGTACGTCTACAGTCAGGCAGGATGCGGGAGGGTTCTGCCCTGTCCTCAGCTCTCACAGGGAAGCTTGCCTAGAAGCCAGCTCTCAACTAGCTGCATTCTTATGACAGTGTGAAGGTAGCAGTATTCTGAGTAAGGAGGTTCCCAGATTACCACTCTACTGCACCTGGAGATACCGTCCAGGTGTGCATTGTTAACTTGCGTCTCAGAAGCCTCTGGCAAAAGTCTCTGGTGAAGACGTGGGAAACTCACTCTGCAGGCAGTGTGGAACTGTGAGGGACTGAGGGTGAGCTCAACTCTCAGCAGTAAGATGATTTAGGACAAGGCGTTCAGCTACCTTCTCACATATGGAACTTAGTATGTAGCACCAGTCTACCCCAGGAATTACTGGGAAATCGCTGGATTGAGCTTGGTGGCACTAGTCTTGTGTGCCGGGAGATTCCAGTTACCTCTCCCAACACTTGCGTCAAGCAGCGAGCCTAGGCCTTTTGGAAGCGAAAGGTAGCTGCAGGCAGGAGGTAGGCTTACAGGCCATAAGCTCAACTCTCAGAAGTGTGTATACATGGGAGGCAGATGTCTGCTACCCACTCGGACATGCGAGTGGGAACCTAGCTACACTCTGATGAAGAAGGACTTTGGAAATCGCTGTATTCAACTCAGATACACGTGGGTTCAGGCACAACGATTCCACATGCTTTTCTCACAACGTTTCCCTGCCACTAACATGAGGACGTTAGCAGCTCCTTCTACAGTCAAGCAGGATGCGGGAGGGTTGTGCCCTCTCCTCCGCTCTCACAGGGAAGCAGGCCTTGAAGCCAGCTGTCAACTAGCTGCATTCTTATGGCAGGGTGAAGGTAGCAGTATTCTGAGACAGGAGGTTCCCAGGTTACCACTCTACTGGACCTGGAGATACCCTCCAGGTCTGCATTGTTAACTTGCGTCTCAGAAGCCTCTGGCAAACGTCTCTGGTGAAGACGTGCGAAACTCACTGTGCAGGCAGTGTGGAACTGTGAGGGACTGAGGGTGAGCTCAACTCTCAGAAGTAAGATGTTTTTGGACAAGGCGTTCAACTACATACTCACGTATGGAACTTAGTATGTAGCACCAGTCTACCCCAGGAATTACTAGGAAATCGCTTGATTGAGCTTGGAGGCACTCGTCTTGTGTGCCGGGAGATTCCAGTTACCTCTCCCAACACTTGCGTCAAGCAGCGAGCCTAGGCCTTTTGGAAGCGAAAGGTAGCGGCAGGCAGGATGTAGGGTTACAGGCCATAAGCTCAACTCTCAGAAGTGTGTATGCATGGGAGGCAGATGTCTGCTACCCACTCGGACATGGGAGTTGGAACCTAGCTACACTCCTATTGAAGAAGGATGTTGGAAATCGCTGTATTCAACTCAGATACACGGGAGTTCAGGCCCAATGCTTACACATGCTTTTCCCGCAACCCATCCCAGCCACTAACATAAGGAGGTTAGCAGGTACGTCTACAGTCAGGCAGGATGCGGGAGGGTTCTGCCCTGTCCTCAGCTCTCACAGGGAAGCTTGCCTAGAAGCCAGCTCTCAACTAGCTGCATTCTTATGACAGTGTGAAGGTAGCAGTATTCTGAGTAAGGAGGTTCCCAGATTACCACTCTACTGCACCTGGAGATACCGTCCAGGTGTGCATTGTTAACTTGCGTCTCAGAAGCCTCTGGCAAAAGTCTCTGGTGAAGACGTGGGAAACTCACTCTGCAGGCAGTGTGGAACTGTGAGGGACTGAGGGTGAGCTCAACTCTCAGCAGTAAGATGATTTTGGACAAGGCGTTCAGCTACCTTCTCACATATGGAACTTAGTATGTAGCACCAGTCTACCCCAGGAATTACTGGGAAATCGCTGGATTGAGCTTGGTGGCACTAGTCTTGTGTGCCGGGAGATTCCAGTTACCTCTCCCAACACTTGCGTCAAGCAGCGAGCCTAGGCCTTTTGGAAGCTAAAGGTAGTGGCAGGCAGGATGTAGGGTTACAGGCCATAAGCTCAACTCTCAGAAGTGTGTATGCATGGGAGGCAGATGTCTGCTACCCACTCGGACATGGGAGTTGGAACCTAGCTACACTCCTATTGAAGAAGGATGTTGGAAATCGCTGTATTCAACTCAGATACACGGGAGTTCAGGCCCAATGCTTACACATGCTTTTCCCGCAACCCATCCCAGCCACTAACATAAGGAGGTTAGCAGGTACGTCTACAGTCAGGCAGGATGCGGGAGGGTTCTGCCCTGTCCTCAGCTCTCACAGGGAAGCTTGCCTAGAAGCCAGCTCTCAACTAGCTGCATTCTTATGACAGTGTGAAGGTAGCAGTATTCTGAGTAAGGAGGTTCCCAGATTACCACTCTACTGCACCTGGAGATACCGTCCAGGTGTGCATTGTTAACTTGCGTCTCAGAAGCCTCTGGCAAAAGTCTCTGGTGAAGACGTGGGAAACTCACTCTGCAGGCAGTGTGGAACTGTGAGGGACTGAGGGTGAGCTCAACTCTCAGCAGTAAGATGATTTTGGACAAGGCGTTCAGCTACCTTCTCACATATGGAACTTAGTATGTAGCACCAGTCTACCCCAGGAATTACTGGGAAATCGCTGGATTGAGCTTGGTGGCACTAGTCTTGTGTGCCGGGAGATTCCAGTTACCTCTCCCAACACTTGCGTCAAGCAGCGAGCCTAGGCCTTTTGGAAGTGAAAGGTAGCTGCAGGCAGGAGGTAGGCTTACAGGCCATAAGCTCAACTCTCAGAAGTGTGTATACATGGGAGGCAGATGTCTGCTACCCACTCGGACATGCGAGTGGGAACCTAGCTACACTCTGATGAAGAAGGACTTTGGAAATCGCTGTATTCAACTCAGATACACGTGGGTTCAGGCACAACGATTCCACATGCTTTTCTCACAACGTTTCCCTGCCACTAACATGAGGACGTTAGCAGCGCCTTCTAGAGTCAAGCAGGATGCGGGAGGGTTGTGCCCTGTCCTTAGCTCTCACAGGGAAGCAGGCCTTGAAGCCAGCTGTCAACTAGCTGCTTTCTTATGGCAGGGTGAAGGTAGCAGTATTCTGAGACAGGAGGTTCCCAGGTTACCACTCTACTGGACCTGGAGATACCCTCCAGGTCTGCATTGTTAACTTGCGTCTCAGAAGCCTCTGGCAAACGTCTCTGGTGAAGACGTGCGAAACTCACTGTGCAGGCAGTGTGGAACTGTGAGGGACTGAGGGTGAGCTCAACTCTCAGAAGTAAGATGTTTTTGGACAAGGCGTTCAACTACATACTCACGTATGGAACTTAGTATGTAGCACCAGTCTACCCCAGGAATTACTAGGAAATCGCTTGATTGAGCTTGGAGGCACTCGTCTTGTGTGCCGGGAGATTCCAGTTACCTCTCCCAACACTTGCGTCAAGCAGCGAGCCTAGGCCTTTTGGAAGCGAAAGGTAGCGGCAGGCAGGATGTAGGGTTACAGGCCATAAGCTCAACTCTCAGAAGTGTGTATGCATGGGAGGCAGATGTCTGCTACCCACTCGGACATGGGAGTTGGAACCTAGCTACACTCCTATTGAAGAAGGATGTTGGAAATCGCTGTATTCAACTCAGATACACGGGAGTTCAGGCCCAATGCTTACACATGCTTTTCCCGCAACCCATCCCAGCCACTAACATAAGGAGGTTAGCAGGTACGTCTACAGTCAGGCAGGATGCGGGAGGGTTCTGCCCTGTCCTCAGCTCTCACAGGGAAGCTTGCCTAGAAGCCAGCTCTCAACTAGCTGCATTCTTATGACAGTGTGAAGGTAGCAGTATTCTGAGTAAGGAGGTTCCCAGATTACCACTCTACTGCACCTGGAGATACCGTCCAGGTGTGCATTGTTAACTTGCGTCTCAGAAGCCTCTGGCAAAAGTCTCTGGTGAAGACGTGGGAAACTCACTCTGCAGGCAGTGTGGAACTGTGAGGGACTGAGGGTGAGCTCAACTCTCAGCAGTAAGATGATTTTGGACAAGGCGTTCAGCTACCTTCTCACATATGGAACTTAGTATGTAGCACCAGTCTACCCCAGGAATTACTGGGAAATCGCTGGATTGAGCTTGGTGGCACTAGTCTTGCGTGCCGGGAGATTCCAGTTACCTCTCCCAACACTTGCGTCAAGCAGCGAGCCTAGGCCTTTTGGAAGCTAAAGGTAGTGGCAGGCAGGATGTAGGGTTACAGGCCATAAGCTCAACTCTCAGAAGTGTGTATGCATGGGAGGCAGATGTCTGCTACCCACTCGGACATGGGAGTTGGAACCTAGCTACACTCCTATTGAAGAAGGATGTTGGAAATCGCTGTATTCAACTCAGATACACGGGAGTTCAGGCCCAATGCTTACACATGCTTTTCCCGCAACCCATCCCAGCCACTAACATAAGGAGGTTAGCAGGTACGTCTACAGTCAGGCAGGATGCGGGAGGGTTCTGCCCTGTCCTCAGCTCTCACAGGGAAGCTTGCCTAGAAGCCAGCTCTCAACTAGCTGCATTCTTATGACAGTGTGAAGGTAGCAGTATTCTGAGTAAGGAGGTTCCCAGATTACCACTCTACTGCACCTGGAGATACCGTCCAGGTGTGCATTGTTAACTTGCGTCTCAGAAGCCTCTGGCAAAAGTCTCTGGTGAAGACGTGGGAAACTCACTCTGCAGGCAGTGTGGAACTGTGAGGGACTGAGGGTGAGCTCAACTCTCAGCAGTAAGATGATTTTGGACAAGGCGTTCAGCTACCTTCTCACATATGGAACTTAGTATGTAGCACCAGTCTACCCCAGGAATTACTGGGAAATCGCTGGATTGAGCTTGGTGGCACTAGTCTTGTGTGCCGGGAGATTCCAGTTACCTCTCCCAACACTTGCGTCAAGCAGCGAGCCTAGGCCTTTTGGAAGCGAAAGGTAGCTGCAGGCAGGAGGTAGGCTTACAGGCCATAAGCTCAACTCTCAGAAGTGTGTATACATGGGAGGCAGATGTCTGCTACCCACTCGGACATGCGAGTGGGAACCTAGCTACACTCTGATGAAGAAGGACTTTGGAAATCGCTGTATTCAACTCAGATACACGTGGGTTCAGGCACAACGATTCCACATGCTTTTCTCACAACGTTTCCCTGCCAATAACATGAGGACGTTAGCAGCTCCTTCTACAGTCAAGCAGGATGCGGGAGGGTTGTGCCCTGTCCTTAGCTCTCACAGGGAAGCAGGCCTTGAAGCCAGCTGTCAACTAGCTGCATTCTTATGGCAGGGTGAAGGTAGCAGTATTCTGAGACAGGAGGTTCCCAGGTTACCACTCTACTGGACCTGGAGATACCCTCCAGGTCTGCATTGTTAACTTGCGTCTCAGAAGCCTCTGGCAAACGTCTCTGGTGAAGACGTGCGAAACTCACTGTGCAGGCAGTGTGGAACTGTGAGGGACTGAGGGTGAGCTCAACTCTCAGAAGTAAGATGTTTTTGGACAAGGCGTTCAACTACATACTCACGTATGGAACTTAGTATGTAGCACCAGTCTACCCCAGGAATTACTAGGAAATCGCTTGATTGAGCTTGGAGGCACTCGTCTTGTGTGCCGGGAGATTCCAGTTACCTCTCCCAACACTTGCGTCAAGCAGCGAGCCTAGGCCTTTTGGAAGCGAAAGGTAGCGGCAGGCAGGATGTAGGGTTACAGGCCATAAGCTCAACTCTCAGAAGTGTGTATGCATGGGAGGCAGATGTCTGCTACCCACTCGGACATGGGAGTTGGAACCTAGCTACACTCCTATTGAAGAAGGATGTTGGAAATCGCTGTATTCAACTCAGATACACGGGAGTTCAGGCCCAATGCTTACACATGCTTTTCCCGCAACCCATCCCAGCCACTAACATAAGGAGGTTAGCAGGTACGTCTACAGTCAGGCAGGATGCGGGAGGGTTCTGCCCTGTCCTCAGCTCTCACAGGGAAGCTTGCCTAGAAGCCAGCTCTCAACTAGCTGCATTCTTATGACAGTGTGAAGGTAGCAGTATTCTGAGTAAGGAGGTTCCCAGATTACCACTCTACTGCACCTGGAGATACCGTCCAGGTGTGCATTGTTAACTTGCGTCTCAGAAGCCTCTGGCAAAAGTCTCTGGTGAAGACGTGGGAAACTCACTCTGCAGGCAGTGTGGAACTGTGAGGGACTGAGGGTGAGCTCAACTCTCAGCAGTAAGATGATTTTGGACAAGGCGTTCAGCTACCTTCTCACATATGGAACTTAGTATGTAGCACCAGTCTACCCCAGGAATTACTGGGAAATCGCTGGATTGAGCTTGGTGGCACTAGTCTTGTGTGCCGGGAGATTCCAGTTACCTCTCCCAACACTTGCGTCAAGCAGCGAGCCTAGGCCTTTTGGAAGCGAAAGGTAGCGGCAGGCAGGATGTAGGGTTACAGGCCATAAGCTCAACTCTCAGAAGTGTGTATGCATGGGAGGCAGATGTCTGCTACCCACTCGGACATGGGAGTTGGAACCTAGCTACACTCCTATTGAAGAAGGATGTTGGAAATCGCTGTATTCAACTCAGATACACGGGAGTTCAGGCCCAATGCTTACACATGCTTTTCCCGCAACCCATCCCAGCCACTAACATAAGGAGGTTAGCAGGTACGTCTACAGTCAGGCAGGATGCGGGAGGGTTCTGCCCTGTCCTCAGCTCTCACAGGGAAGCTTGCCTAGAAGCCAGCTCTCAACTAGCTGCATTCTTATGACAGTGTGAAGGTAGCAGTATTCTGAGTAAGGAGGTTCCCAGATTACCACTCTACTGCACCTGGAGATACCGTCCAGGTGTGCATTGTTAACTTGCGTCTCAGAAGCCTCTGGCAAAAGTCTCTGGTGAAGACGTGGGAAACTCACTCTGCAGGCAGTGTGGAACTGTGAGGGACTGAGGGTGAGCTCAACTCTCAGCAGTAAGATGATTTTGGACAAGGCGTTCAGCTACCTTCTCACATATGGAACTTAGTATGTAGCACCAGTCTACCCCAGGAATTACTGGGAAATCGCTGGATTGAGCTTGGTGGCACTAGTCTTGTGTGCCGGGAGATTCCAGTTACCTCTCCCAACACTTGCGTCAAGCAGCGAGCCTAGGCCTTTTGGAAGCTAAAGGTAGTGGCAGGCAGGATGTAGGGTTACAGGCCATAAGCTCAACTCTCAGAAGTGTGTATGCATGGGAGGCAGATGTCTGCTACCCACTCGAACATGGGAGTTGGAACCTAGCTACACTCCTATTGAAGAAGGATGTTGGAAATCGCTGTATTCAACTCAGATACACGGGAGTTCAGGCACAATGCTTACACATGCTTTTCCCGCAACCCATCCCAGCCACTAACATAAGGAGGTTAGCAGGTACGTCTACAGTCAGGCAGGATGCGGGAGGGTTCTGCCCTGTCCTCAGCTCTCACAGGGAAGCTTGCCTAGAAGCCAGCTCTCAACTAGCTGCATTCTTATGACAGTGTGAAGGTAGCAGTATTCTGAGTAAGGAGGTTCCCAGATTACCACTCTACTGCACCTGGAGATACCGTCCAGGTGTGCATTGTTAACTTGCGTCTCAGAAGCCTCTGGCAAAAGTCTCTGGTGAAGACGTGGGAAACTCACTCTGCAGGCAGTGTGGAACTGTGAGGGACTGAGGGTGAGCTCAACTCTCAGCAGTAAGATGATTTTGGACAAGGCGTTCAGCTACCTTCTCACATATGGAACTTAGTATGTAGCACCAGTCTACCCCAGGAATTACTGGGAAATCGCTGGATTGAGCTTGGTGGCACTAGTCTTGTGTGCCGGGAGATTCCAGTTACCTCTCCCAACACTTGCGTCAAGCAGCGAGCCTAGGCCTTTTGGAAGCGAAAGGTAGCTGCAGGCAGGAGGTAGGCTTACAGGCCATAAGCTCAACTCTCAGAAGTGTGTATACATGGGAGGCAGATGTCTGCTACCCACTCGGACATGCGAGTGGGAACCTAGCTACACTCTGATGAAGAAGGACTTTGGAAATCGCTGTATTCAACTCAGATACACGTGGGTTCAGGCACAACGATTCCACATGCTTTTCTCACAACGTTTCCCTGCCACTAACATGAGGACGTTAGCAGCTCCTTCTACAGTCAAGCAGGATGCGGGAGGGTTGTGCCCTGTCCTTAGCTCTCACAGGGAAGCAGGCCTTGAAGCCAGCTGTCAACTAGCTGCATTCTTATGGCAGGGTGAAGGTAGCAGTATTCTGAGACAGGAGGTTCCCAGGTTACCACTCTACTGCACCTGGAGATACCCTCCAGGTCTGCATTGTTAACTTGCGTCTCAGAAGCCTCTGGCAAACGTCTCTGGTGAAGACGTGCGAAACTCACTGTGCAGGCAGTGTGGAACTGTGAGGGACTGAGGGTGAGCTCAACTCTCAGAAGTAAGATGTTTTTGGACAAGGCGTTCAACTACATACTCACGTATGGAACTTAGTATGTAGCACCAGTCTACCCCAGGAATTACTAGGAAATCGCTTGATTGAGCTTGGAGGCACTCGTCTTGTGTGCCGCGAGATTCCAGTTACCTCTCCCAACACTTGCGTCAAGCAGCGAGCCTAGGCCTTTTGGAAGCGAAAGGTAGTGGCAGGCAGGATGTAGGGTTACAGGCCATAAGCTCAACTCTCAGAAGTGTGTATGCATGGGAGGCAGATGTCTGCTACCCACTCGGACATGGGAGTTGGAACCTAGCTACACTCCTATTGAAGAAGGATGTTGGAAATCGCTGTATTCAACTCAGATACACGGGAGTTCAGGCCCAATGCTTACACATGCTTTTCCCGCAACCCATCCCAGCCACTAACATAAGGAGGTTAGCAGGTACGTCTACAGTCAGGCAGGATGCGGGAGGGTTCTGCCCTGTCCTCAGCTCTCACAGGGAAGCTTGCCTAGAAGCCAGCTGTCAACTAGCTGCATTCTTATGACAGTGTGAAGGTAGCAGTATTCTGAGTAAGGAGGTTCCCAGATTACCACTCTACTGCACCTGGAGATACCGTCCAGGTGTGCATTGTTAACTTGCGTCTCAGAAGCCTCTGGCAAAAGTCTCTGGTGAAGACGTGGGAAACTCACTCTGCAGGCAGTGTGGAACTGTGAGGGACTGAGGGTGAGCTCAACTCTCAGCAGTAAGATGATTTTGGACAAGGCGTTCAG
The DNA here is from genome assembly GCF_053574225.1 of Canis aureus. NCBI lineage: Eukaryota > Metazoa > Chordata > Mammalia > Carnivora > Canidae > Canis > Canis aureus. Next base: position 47,994,129 of record NC_135635.1, on the reverse strand, counting down.
CTACCTTCTCACATATGGAACTTAGTATGTAGCACCAGTCTACCCCAGGAATTACTGGGAAATCGCTGGATTGAGCTTGGTGGCACTAGTCTTGTGTGCCGGGAGATTCCAGTTACCTCTCCCAACACTTCGGTGAAGCAGCAAGCCTAGGCCTTTTGGAAGCGAAAGGTAGCTGCAGGCAGGAGGTAGGCTTACAGGCCATAAGCTCAACTCTCAGAAGTGTGTATACATGGGAGGCAGATGTCTGCTACCCACTCGGACATGCGAGTGGGAACCTAGCTACACTCTGATGAAGAAGGACTTTGGAAATCGCTGTATTCAACTCAGATACACGTGGGTTCAGGCACAACGATTCCACATGCTTTTCTCACAACGTTTCCCTGCCACTAACATGAGGACGTTAGCAGCTCCTTCTACAGTCAAGCAGGATGCGGGAGGGTTGTGCCCTGTCCTTAGCTCTCACAGGGAAGCAGGCCTTGAAGCCAGCTGTCAACTAGCTGCATTCTTATGGCAGGGTGAAGGTAGCAGGATTCTGAGACAGGAGGTTCCCAGGTTACCACTCTACTGGACCTGGAGATACCCTCCAGGTCTGCATTGTTAACTTGCGTCTCAGAAGCCTCTGGCAAACGTCTCTGGTGAAGACGTGCGAAACTCACTCTGCAGGCAGTGTGGAACTGTGAGGGACTGAGGGTGAGCTCAACTCTCAGAAGTAAGATGTTTTTGGACAAGGCGTTCAACTACATACTCACGTATGGAACTTAGTATGTAGCACCAGTCTACCCCAGGAATTACTAGGAAATCGCTGGATTGAGCTTGGTGGCACTAGTATTGTGTGCCGGGAGATTCCAGTTACCTCTCCCAACACTTCGGTGAAGCAGCGAGCCTATGCCTTTTGGAAGCGAAAGGTAGCTGCAGGCAGGAGGTAGGCTTACAGGCCATAAGCTCAACTCTCAGAAGTGTGTATACATGGGAGGCAGATGTCTGCTACCCACTCGGACATGCGAGTGGGAACCTAGCTACACTCTGATGAAGAAGGACTTTGGAAATCGCTGTATTCAACTCAGATACACGTGGGTTCAGGCACAACGATTCCACATGCTTTTCTCACAACGTTTCCCTGCCACTAACATGAGGACGTTAGCAGCTCCTTCTACAGTCAAGCAGGATGCGGGAGGGTTGTGCCCTCTCCTCCGCTCTCACAGGGAAGCAGGCCTTGAAGCCAGCTGTCAACTAGCTGCATTCTTATGGCAGGGTGAAGGTAGCAGTATTCTGAGACAGGAGGTTCCCAGGTTACCACTCTACTGGACCTGGAGATACCCTCCAGGTCTGCATTGTTAACTTGCGTCTCAGAAGCCTCTGGCAAACGTCTCTGGTGAAGACGTGCGAAACTCACTGTGCAGGCAGTGTGGAACTGTGAGGGACTGAGGGTGAGCTCAACTCTCAGAAGTAAGATGTTTTTGGACAAGGCGTTCAACTACATACTCACGTATGGAACTTAGTATGTAGCACCAGTCTACCCCAGGAATTACTAGGAAATCGCTTGATTGAGCTTGGAGGCACTCGTCTTGTGTGCCGGGAGATTCCAGTTACCTCTCCCAACACTTGCGTCAAGCAGCGAGCCTAGGCCTTTTGGAAGCGAAAGGTAGCGGCAGGCAGGATGTAGGGTTACAGGCCATAAGCTCAACTCTCAGAAGTGTGTATGCATGGGAGGCAGATGTCTGCTACCCACTCGGACATGGGAGTTGGAACCTAGCTACACTCCTATTGAAGAAGGATGTTGGAAATCGCTGTATTCAACTCAGATACACGGGAGTTCAGGCCCAATGCTTACACATGCTTTTCCCGCAACCCATCCCAGCCACTAACATAAGGAGGTTAGCAGGTACGTCTACAGTCAGGCAGGATGCGGGAGGGTTCTGCCCTGTCCTCAGCTCTCACAGGGAAGCTTGCCTAGAAGCCAGCTCTCAACTAGCTGCATTCTTATGACAGTGTGAAGGTAGCAGTATTCTGAGTAAGGAGGTTCCCAGATTACCACTCTACTGCACCTGGAGATACCGTCCAGGTGTGCATTGTTAACTTGCGTCTCAGAAGCCTCTGGCAAAAGTCTCTGGTGAAGACGTGGGAAACTCACTCTGCAGGCAGTGTGGAACTGTGAGGGACTGAGGGTGAGCTCAACTCTCAGCAGTAAGATGATTTTGGACAAGGCGTTCAGCTACCTTCTCACATATGGAACTTAGTATGTAGCACCAGTCTACCCCAGGAATTACTGGGAAATCGCTGGATTGAGCTTGGTGGCACTAGTCTTGTGTGCCGGGAGATTCCAGTTACCTCTCCCAACACTTGCGTCAAGCAGCGAGCCTAGGCCTTTTGGAAGCTAAAGGTAGTGGCAGGCAGGATGTAGGGTTACAGGCCATAAGCTCAACTCTCAGAAGTGTGTATGCATGGGAGGCAGATGTCTGCTACCCACTCGGACATGGGAGTTGGAACCTAGCTACACTCCTATTGAAGAAGGATGTTGGAAATCGCTGTATTCAACTCAGATACACGGGAGTTCAGGCCCAATGCTTACACATGCTTTTCCCGCAACCCATCCCAGCCACTAACATAAGGAGGTTAGCAGGTACGTCTACAGTCAGGCAGGATGCGGGAGGGTTCTGCCCTGTCCTCAGCTCTCACAGGGAAGCTTGCCTAGAAGCCAGCTCTCAACTAGCTGCATTCTTATGACAGTGTGAAGGTAGCAGTATTCTGAGTAAGGAGGTTCCCAGATTACCACTCTACTGCACCTGGAGATACCGTCCAGGTGTGCATTGTTAACTTGCGTCTCAGAAGCCTCTGGCAAAAGTCTCTGGTGAAGACGTGGGAAACTCACTCTGCAGGCAGTGTGGAACTGTGAGGGACTGAGGGTGAGCTCAACTCTCAGCAGTAAGATGATTTTGGACAAGGCGTTCAGCTACCTTCTCACATATGGAACTTAGTATGTAGCACCAGTCTACCCCAGGAATTACTGGGAAATCGCTGGATTGAGCTTGGTGGCACTAGTCTTGTGTGCCGGGAGATTCCAGTTACCTCTCCCAACACTTGCGTCAAGCAGCGAGCCTAGGCCTTTTGGAAGCGAAAGGTAGCTGCAGGCAGGAGGTAGGCTTACAGGCCATAAGCTCAACTCTCAGAAGTGTGTATACATGGGAGGCAGATGTCTGCTACCCACTCGGACATGCGAGTGGGAACCTAGCTACACTCTGATGAAGAAGGACTTTGGAAATCGCTGTATTCAACTCAGATACACGTGGGTTCAGGCACAACGATTCCACATGCTTTTCTCACAACGTTTCCCTGCCACTAACATGAGGACGTTAGCAGCGCCTTCTACAGTCAAGCAGGATGCGGGAGGGTTGTGCCCTGTCCTTAGCTCTCACAGGGAAGCAGGCCTTGAAGCCAGCTGTCAACTAGCTGCATTCTTATGGCAGGGTGAAGGTAGCAGTATTCTGAGACAGGAGGTTCCCAGGTTACCACTCTACTGGACCTGGAGATACCCTCCAGGTCTGCATTGTTAACTTGCGTCTCAGAAGCCTCTGGCAAACGTCTCTGGTGAAGACGTGCGAAACTCACTGTGCAGGCAGTGTGGAACTGTGAGGGACTGAGGGTGAGCTCAACTCTCAGAAGTAAGATGTTTTTGGACAAGGCGTTCAACTACATACTCACGTATGGAACTTAGTATGTAGCACCAGTCTACCCCAGGAATTACTAGGAAATCGCTTGATTGAGCTTGGAGGCACTCGTCTTGTGTGCCGGGAGATTCCAGTTACCTCTCCCAACACTTGCGTCAAGCAGCGAGCCTAGGCCTTTTGGAAGCGAAAGGTAGCGGCAGGCAGGATGTAGGGTTACAGGCCATAAGCTCAACTCTCAGAAGTGTGTATGCATGGGAGGCAGATGTCTGCTACCCACTCGGACATGGGAGTTGGAACCTAGCTACACTCCTATTGAAGAAGGATGTTGGAAATCGCTGTATTCAACTCAGATACACGGGAGTTCAGGCCCAATGCTTACACATGCTTTTCCCGCAACCCATCCCAGCCACTAACATAAGGAGGTTAGCAGGTACGTCTACAGTCAGGCAGGATGCGGGAGGGTTCTGCCCTGTCCTCAGCTCTCACAGGGAAGCTTGCCTAGAAGCCAGCTCTCAACTAGCTGCATTCTTATGACAGTGTGAAGGTAGCAGTATTCTGAGTAAGGAGGTTCCCAGATTACCACTCTACTGGACCTGGAGATACCGTCCAGGTGTGCATTGTTAACTTGCGTCTCAGAAGCCTCTGGCAAAAGTCTCTGGTGAAGACGTGGGAAACTCACTCTGCAGGCAGTGTGGAACTGTGAGGGACTGAGGGTGAGCTCAACTCTCAGCAGTAAGATGATTTTGGACAAGGCGTTCAGCTACCTTCTCACATATGGAACTTAGTATGTAGCACCAGTCTACCCCAGGAATTACTGGGAAATCGCTGGATTGAGCTTGGTGGCACTAGTCTTGTGTGCCGGGAGATTCCAGTTACCTCTCCCAACACTTCGGTGAAGCAGCGAGCCTAGGCCTTTTGGAAGCGAAAGGTAGCTGCAGGCAGGAGGTAGGCTTACAGGCCATAAGCTCAACTCTCAGAAGTGTGTATACATGGGAGGCAGATGTCTGCTACCCACTCGGACATGCGAGTGGGAACCTAGCTACACTCTGATGAAGAAGGACTTTGGAAATCGCTGTATTCAACTCAGATACACGTGGGTTCAGGCACAACGATTCCACATGCTTTTCTCACAACGTTTCCCTGCCACTAACATGAGGACGTTAGCAGCTCCTTCTACAGTCAAGCAGGATGCGGGAGGGTTGTGCCCTGTCCTTAGCTCTCACAGGGAAGCAGGCCTTGAAGCCAGCTGTCAACTAGCTGCATTCTTATGGCAGGGTGAAGGTAGCAGTATTCTGAGACAGGAGGTTCCCAGGTTACCACTCTACTGGACCTGGAGATACCCTCCAGGTCTGCATTGTTAACTTGCGTCTCAGAAGCCTCTGGCAAACGTCTCTGGTGAAGACGTGCGAAACTCACTGTGCAGGCAGTGTGGAACTGTGAGGGACTGAGGGTGAGCTCAACTCTCAGAAGTTAGATGTTTTTGGACAAGGCGTTCAACTACATACTCACGTATGGAACTTAGTATATAGCACCAGTCTACCCCAGGAATTACTAGGAAATCGCTTGATTGAGCTTGGAGGCACTCGTCTTGTGTGCCGGGAGATTCCAGTTACCTCTCCCAACACTTGCGTCAAGCAGCGAGCCTAGGCCTTTTGGAAGCGAAAGGTAGCGGCAGGCAGGATGTAGGGTTACAGGCCATAAGCTCAACTCTCAGAAGTGTGTATGCATGGGAGGCAGATGTCTGCTACCCACTCGGACATGGGAGTTGGAACCTAGCTACACTCCTATTGAAGAAGGATGTTGGAAATCGCTGTATTCAACTCAGATACACGGGAGTTCAGGCCCAATGCTTACACATGCTTTTCCCGCAACCCATCCCAGCCACTAACATAAGGAGGTTAGCAGGTACGTCTACAGTCAGGCAGGATGCGGGAGGGTTCTGCCCTGTCCTCAGCTCTCACAGGGAAGCTTGCCTAGAAGCCAGCTCTCAACTAGCTGCATTCTTATGACAGTGTGAAGGTAGCAGTATTCTGAGTAAGGAGGTTCCCAGATTACCACTCTACTGCACCTGGAGATACCGTCCAGGTGTGCATTGTTAACTTGCGTCTCAGAAGCCTCTGGCAAAAGTCTCTGGTGAAGACGTGGGAAACTCACTCTGCAGGCAGTGTGGAACTGTGAGGGACTGAGGGTGAGCTCAACTCTCAGCAGTAAGATGATTTTGGACAAGGCGTTCAGCTACCTTCTCACATATGGAACTTAGTATGTAGCACCAGTCTACCCCAGGAATTACTGGGAAATCGCTGGATTGAGCTTGGTGGCACTAGTCTTGTGTGCCGGGAGATTCCAGTTACCTCTCCCAACACTTCGGTGAAGCAGCGAGCCTAGGCCTTTTGGAAGCGAAAGGTAGCTGCAGGCAGGAGGTAGGCTTACAGGCCATAAGCTCAACTCTCAGAAGTGTGTATACATGGGAGGCAGATGTCTGCTACCCACTCGGACATGCGAGTGGGAACCTAGCTACACTCTGATGAAGAAGGACTTTGGAAATCGCTGTATTCAACTCAGATACACGTGGGTTCAGGCACAACGATTCCACATGCTTTTCTCACAACGTTTCCCTGCCACTAACATGAGGACGTTAGCAGCTCCTTCTACAGTCAAGCAGGATGCGGGAGGGTTGTGCCCTGTCCTTAGCTCTCACAGGGAAGCAGGCCTTGAAGCCAGCTGTCAACTAGCTGCATTCTTATGGCAGGGTGAAGGTAGCAGGATTCTGAGACAGGAGGTTCCCAGGTTACCACTCTACTGGACCTGGAGATACCCTCCAGGTCTGCATTGTTAACTTGCGTCTCAGAAGCCTCTGGCAAACGTCTCTGGTGAAGACGTGCGAAACTCACTCTGCAGGCAGTGTGGAACTGTGAGGGACTGAGGGTGAGCTCAACTCTCAGAAGTAAGATGATTTTGGACAAGGCGTTCAACTACATACTCACGTATGGAACTTAGTATGTAGCACCAGTCTACCCCAGGAATTACTAGGAAATCGCTTGATTGAGCTTGGAGGCACTCGTCTTGTGTGCCGGGAGATTCCAGTTACCTCTCCCAACACTTGCGTCAAGCAGCGAGCCTAGGCCTTTTGGAAGCGAAAGGTAGCGGCAGGCAGGATGTAGGGTTACAGGCCATAAGCTCAACTCTCAGAAGTGTGTATGCATGGGAGGCAGATGTCTGCTACCCACTCGGACATGGGAGTTGGAACCTAGCTACACTCCTATTGAAGAAGGATGTTGGAAATCGCTGTATTCAACTCAGATACACGGGAGTTCAGGCCCAATGCTTACACAAGCTTTTCCCGCAACCCATCCCAGCCACTAACATAAGGAGGTTAGCAGGTACGTCTACAGTCAGGCAGGATGCGGGAGGGTTCTGCCCTGTCCTCAGCTCTCACAGGGAAGCTTGCCTAGAAGCCAGCTCTCAACTAGCTGCATTCTTATGACAGTGTGAAGGTAGCAGTATTCTGAGTAAGGAGGTTCCCAGATTACCACTCTACTGCACCTGGAGATACCGTCCAGGTGTGCATTGTTAACTTGCGTCTCAGAAGCCTCTGGCAAAAGTCTCTGGTGAAGACGTGGGAAACTCACTCTGCAGGCAGTGTGGAACTGTGAGGGACTGAGGGTGAGCTCAACTCTCAGCAGTAAGATGATTTTGGACAAGGCGTTCAGCTACCTTCTCACATATGGAACTTAGTATGTAGCACCAGTCTACCCCAGGAATTACTGGGAAATCGCTGGATTGAGCTTGGTGGCACTAGTCTTGTGTGCCGGGAGATTCCAGTTACCTCTCCCAACACTTGCGTCAAGCAGCGAGCCTAGGCCTTTTGGAAGCGAAAGGTAGCTGCAGGCAGGAGGTAGGCTTACAGGCCATAAGCTCAACTCTCAGAAGTGTGTATACATGGGAGGCAGATGTCTGCTACCCACTCGGACATGCGAGTGGGAACCTAGCTACACTCTGATGAAGAAGGACTTTGGAAATCGCTGTATTCAACTCAGATACACGTGGGTTCAGGCACAACGATTCCACATGCTTTTCTCACAACGTTTCCCTGCCACTAACATGAGGACGTTAGCAGCGCCTTCTACAGTCAAGCAGGATGCGGGAGGGTTGTGCCCTGTCCTTAGCTCTCACAGGGAAGCAGGCCTTGAAGCCAGCTGTCAACTAGCTGCATTCTTATGGCAGGGTGAAGGTAGCAGTATTCTGAGACAGGAGGTTCCCAGGTTACCACTCTACTGGACCTGGAGATACCCTCCAGGTCTGCATTGTTAACTTGCGTCTCAGAAGCCTCTGGCAAACGTCTCTGGTGAAGACGTGCGAAACTCACTCTGCAGGCAGTGTGGAACTGTGAGGGACTGAGGGTGAGCTCAACCCTCAGAAGTAAGATGTTTTTGGACAAGGCATTCAACTACATACTCACGTATGGAACTTAGTATGTAGCACCAGTCTACCCCAGGAATTACTAGGAAATCGCTTGATTGAGCTTGGAGGCACTCGTCTTGTGTGCCGGGAGATTCCAGTTACCTCTCCCAACACTTGCGTCAAGCAGCGAGCCTAGGCCTTTTGGAAGCGAAAGGTAGCGGCAGGCAGGATGTAGGGTTACAGGCCATAAGCTCAACTCTCAGAAGTGTGTATGCATGGGAGGCAGATGTCTGCTACCCACTCGGACATGGGAGTTGGAACCTAGCTACACTCCTATTGAAGAAGGATGTTGGAAATCGCTGTATTCAACTCAGATACACGGGAGTTCAGGCCCAATGCTTACACATGCTTTTCCCGCAACCCATCCCAGCCACTAACATAAGGAGGTTAGCAGGTACGTCTACAGTCAGGCAGGATGCGGGAGGGTTCTGCCCTGTCCTCAGCTCTCACAGGGAAGCTTGCCTAGAAGCCAGCTCTCAACTAGCTGCATTCTTATGACAGTGTGAAGGTAGCAGTATTCTGAGTAAGGAGGTTCCCAGATTACCACTCTACTGCACCTGGAGATACCGTCCAGGTGTGCATTGTTAACTTGCGTCTCAGAAGCCTCTGGCAAAAGTCTCTGGTGAAGACGTGGGAAACTCACTCTGCAGGCAGTGTGGAACTGTGAGGGACTGAGGGTGAGCTCAACTCTCAGCAGTAAGATGATTTTGGACAAGGCGTTCAGCTACCTTCTCACATATGGAACTTAGTATGTAGCACCAGTCTACCCCAGGAATTACTGGGAAATCGCTGGATTGAGCTTGGTGGCACTAGTCTTGTGTGCCGGGAGATTCCAGTTACCTCTCCCAACACTTGCGTCAAGCAGCGAGCCTAGGCCTTTTGGAAGCTAAAGGTAGCTGCAGGCAGGAGGTAGGCTTACAGGCCATAAGCTCAACTCTCAGAAGTGTGTATACATGGGAGGCAGATGTCTGCTACCCACTCGGACATGCGAGTGGGAACCTAGCTACACTCTGATGAAGAAGGACTTTGGAAATCGCTGTATTCAACTCAGATACACGTGGGTTCAGGCACAACGATTCCACATGCTTTTCTCACAACGTTTCCCTGCCACTAACATGAGGACGTTAGCAGCTCCTTCTACAGTCAAGCAGGATGCGGGAGGGTTGTGCCCTGTCCTTAGCTCTCACAGGGAAGCAGGCCTTGAAGCCAGCTGTCAACTAGCTGCATTCTTATGGCAGGGTGAAGGTAGCAGTATTCTGAGACAGGAGGTTCCCAGGTTACCACTCTACTGGACCTGGAGATACCCTCCAGGTCTGCATTGTTAACTTGCGTCTCAGAATCCTCTGGCAAACGTCTCTGGTGAAGACGTGCGAAACTCACTCTGCAGGCAGTGTGGAACTGTGAGGGACTGAGGGTGAGCTCAACTCTCAGAAGTAAGATGTTTTTGGACAAGGCGTTCAACTACATACTCACGTATGGAACTTAGTATGTAGCACCAGTCTACCCCAGGAATTACTAGGAAATCGCTTGATTGAGCTTGGAGGCACTCGTCTTGTGTGCCGGGAGATTCCAGTTACCTCTCCCAACACTTGCGTCAAGCAGCGAGCCTAGGCCTTTTGGAAGCGAAAGGTAGCGGCAGGCAGGATGTAGGGTTACAGGCCATAAGCTCAACTCTCAGAAGTGTGTATGCATGGGAGGCAGATGTCTGCTACCCACTCGGACATGGGAGTTGGAACCTAGCTACACTCCTATTGAAGAAGGATGTTGGAAATCGCTGTATTCAACTCAGATACACGGGAGTTCAGGCCCAATGCTTACACATGCTTTTCCCGCAACCCATCCCAGCCACTAACATAAGGAGGTTAGCAGGTACGTCTACAGTCAGGCAGGATGCGGGAGGGTTCTGCCCTGTCCTCAGCTCTCACAGGGAAGCTTGCCTAGAAGCCAGCTCTCAACTAGCTGCATTCTTATGACAGTGTGAAGGTAGCAGTATTCTGAGTAAGGAGGTTCCCAGATTACCACTCTACTGCACCTGGAGATACCGTCCAGGTGTGCATTGTTAACTTGCGTCTCAGAAGCCTCTGGCAAAAGTCTCTGGTGAAGACGTGGGAAACTCACTCTGCAGGCAGTGTGGAACTGTGAGGGACTGAGGGTGAGCTCAACTCTCAGCAGTAAGATGATTTTGGACAAGGCGTTCAGCTACCTTCTCACATATGGAACTTAGTATGTAGCACCAGTCTACCCCAGGAATTACTGGGAAATCGCTGGATTGAGCTTGGTGGCACTAGTCTTGTGTGCCGGGAGATTCCAGTTACCTCTCCCAACACTTGCGTCAAGCAGCGAGCCTAGGCCTTTTGGAAGCGAAAGGTAGCTGCAGGCAGGAGGTAGGCTTACAGGCCATAAGCTCAACTCTCAGAAGTGTGTATACATGGGAGGCAGATGTCTGCTACCCACTCGGACATGCGAGTGGGAACCTAGCTACACTCTGATGAAGAAGGACTTTGGAAATCGCTGTATTCAACTCAGATACACGTGGGTTCAGGCACAACGATTCCACATGCTTTTCTCACAACGTTTCCCTGCCACTAACATGAGGACGTTAGCAGCGCCTTCTAGAGTCAAGCAGGATGCGGGAGGGTTGTGCCCTGTCCTTAGCTCTCACAGGGAAGCAGGCCTTGAAGCCAGCTGTCAACTAGCTGCATTCTTATGGCAGGGTGAAGGTAGCAGTATTCTGAGACAGGAGGTTCCCAGGTTACCACTCTACTGGACCTGGAGATACCCTCCAGGTCTGCATTGTTAACTTGCGTCTCAGAAGCCTCTGGCAAACGTCTCTGGTGAAGACGTGCGAAACTCACTCTGCAGGCAGTGTGGAACTGTGAGGGACTGAGGGTGAGCTCAACCCTCAGAAGTAAGATGTTTTTGGACAAGGCATTCAACTACATACTCACGTATGGAACTTAGTATGTAGCACCAGTCTACCCCAGGAATTACTAGGAAATCGCTTGATTGAGCTTGGAGGCACTCGTCTTGTGTGCCGGGAGATTCCAGTTACCTCTCCCAACACTTGCGTCAAGCAGCGAGCCTAGGCCTTTTGGAAGCGAAAGGTAGCGGCAGGCAGGATGTAGGGTTACAGGCCATAAGCTCAACTCTCAGAAGTGTGTATGCATGGGAGGCAGATGTCTGCTACCCACTCGGACATGGGAGTTGGAACCTAGCTACACTCCTATTGAAGAAGGATGTTGGAAATCGCTGTATTCAACTCAGATACACGGGAGTTCAGGCCCAATGCTTACACATGCTTTTCCCGCAACCCATCCCAGCCACTAACATAAGGAGGTTAGCAGGTACGTCTACAGTCAGGCAGGATGCGGGAGGGTTCTGCCCTGTCCTCAGCTCTCACAGGGAAGCTTGCCTAGAAGCCAGCTCTCAACTAGCTGCATTCTTATGACAGTGTGAAGGTAGCAGTATTCTGAGTAAGGAGGTTCCCAGATTACCACTCTACTGCACCTGGAGATACCGTCCAGGTGTGCATTGTTAACTTGCGTCTCAGAAGCCTCTGGCAAAAGTCTCTGGTGAAGACGTGGGAAACTCACTCTGCAGGCAGTGTGGAACTGTGAGGGACTGAGGGTGAGCTCAACTCTCAGCAGTAAGATGATTTTGGACAAGGCGTTCAGCTACCTTCTCACATATGGAACTTAGTATGTAGCACCAGTCTACCCCAGGAATTACTGGGAAATCGCTGGATTGAGCTTGGTGGCACTAGTCTTGTGTGCCGGGAGATTCCAGTTACCTCTCCCAACACTTCGGTGAAGCAGCGAGCCTAGGCCTTTTGAAGCGAAAGGTAGCTGCAGGCAGGAGGTAGGCTTACAGGCCATAAGCTCAACTCTCAGAAGTGTGTATACATGGGAGGCAGATGTCTGCTACCCACTCGGACATGCGAGTGGGAACCTAGCTACACTCTGATGAAGAAGGACTTTGGAAATCGCTGTATTCAACTCAGATACACGTGGGTTCAGGCACAACGATTCCACATGCTTTTCTCACAACGTTTCCCTGCCACTAACATGAGGACGTTAGCAGCTCCTTCTACAGTCAAGCAGGATGCGGGAGGGTTGTGCCCTGTCCTTAGCTCTCACAGGGAAGCAGGCCTTGAAGCCAGCTGTCAACTAGCTGCATTCTTATGGCAGGGTGAAGGTAGCAGTATTCTGAGACAGGAGGTTCCCAGGTTACCACTCTACTGGACCTGGAGATACCCTCCAGGTCTGCATTGTTAACTTGCGTCTCAGAAGCCTCTGGCAAACATCTCTGGTGAAGACGTGCGAAACTCACTCTGCAGGCAGTGTGGAACTGTGAGGGACTGAGGGTGAGCTCAACTCTCAGAAGTAAGATGTTTTTGGACAAGGCGTTCAACTACATACTCACGTATGGAACTTAGTATGTAGCACCAGTCTACCCCAGGAATTACTAGGAAATCGCTTGATTGAGCTTGGAGGCACTCGTCTTGTGTGCCGGGAGATTCCAGTTACCTCTCCCAACACTTGCGTCAAGCAGCGAGCCTAGGCCTTTTGGAAGCTAAAGTTAGTGGCAGGCAGGATGTAGGGTTACAGGCCATAAGCTCAACTCTCAGAAGTGTGTATGCATGGGAGGCAGATGTCTGCTACCCACTCGGACATGGGAGTTGGAACCTAGCTACACTCCTATTGAAGAAGGATGTTGGAAATCGCTGTATTCAACTCAGATACACGGGAGTTCAGGCCCAATGCTTACACATGCTTTTCCCGCAACCCATCCCAGCCACTAACATAAGGAGGTTAGCAGGTACGTCTACAGTCAGGCAGGATGCGGGAGGGTTCTGCCCTGTCCTCAGCTCTCACAGGGAAGCTTGCCTAGAAGCCAGCTCTCAACTAGCTGCATTCTTATGACAGTGTGAAGGTAGCAGTATTCTGAGTAAGGAGGTTCCCAGATTACCACTCTACTGCACCTGGAGATACCGTCCAGGTGTGCATTGTTAACTTGCGTCTCAGAAGCCTCTGGCAAAAGTCTCTGGTGAAGACGTGGGAAACTCACTCTGCAGGCAGTGTGGAACTGTGAGGGACTGAGGGTGAGCTCAACTCTCAGCAGTAAGATGATTTTGGACAAGGCGTTCAGCTACCTTCTCACATATGGAACTTAGTATGTAGCACCAGTCTACCCCAGGAATTACTGGGAAATCGCTGGATTGAGCTTGGTGGCACTAGTCTTGTGTGCCGGGAGATTCCAGTTACCTCTCCCAACACTTGCGTCAAGCAGCGAGCCTAGGCCTTTTGGAAGCGAAAGGTAGCTGCAGGCAGGAGGTAGGCTTACAGGCCATAAGCTCAACTCTCAGAAGTGTGTATACATGGGAGGCAGATGTCTGCTACCCACTCGGACATGCGAGTGGGAACCTAGCTACACTCTGATGAAGAAGGACTTTGGAAATCGCTGTATTCAACTCAGATACACGTGGGTTCAGGCACAACGATTCCACATGCTTTTCTCACAACGTTTCCCTGCCACTAACATGAGGACGTTAGCAGCGCCTTCTACAGTCAAGCAGGATGCGGGAGGGTTGTGCCCTGTCCTTAGCTCTCACAGGGAAGCAGGCCTTGAAGCCAGCTGTCAACTAGCTGCATTCTTATGGCAGGGTGAAGGTAGCAGTATTCTGAGACAGGAGGTTCCCAGGTTACCACTCTACTGGACCTGGAGATACCCTCCAGGTCTGCATTGTTAACTTGCGTCTCAGAAGCCTCTGGCAAACGTCTCTGGTGAAGACGTGCGAAACTCACTCTGCAGGCAGTGTGGAACTGTGAGGGACTGAGGGTGAGCTCAACCCTCAGAAGTAAGATGTTTTTGGACAAGGCATTCAACTACATACTCACGTATGGAACTTAGTATGTAGCACCAGTCTACCCCAGGAATTACTAGGAAATCGCTTGATTGAGCTTGGAGGCACTCGTCTTGTGTGCCGGGAGATTCCAGTTACCTCTCCCAACACTTGCGTCAAGCAGCGAGCCTAGGCCTTTTGGAAGCGAAAGGTAGCGGCAGGCAGGATGTAGGGTTACAGGCCATAAGCTCAACTCTCAGAAGTGTGTATGCATGGGAGGCAGATGTCTGCTACCCACTCGGACATGGGAGTTGGAACCTAGCTACACTCCTATTGAAGAAGGATGTTGGAAATCGCTGTATTCAACTCAGATACACGGGAGTTCAGTCCCAATGCTTACACATGCTTTTCCCGCAACCCATCCCAGCCACTAACATAAGGAGGTTAGCAGGTACGTCTACAGTCAGGCAGGATGCGGGAGGGTTCTGCCCTGTCCTCAGCTCTCACAGGGAAGCTTGCCTAGAAGCCAGCTCTCAACTAGCTGCATTCTTATGACAGTGTGAAGGTAGCAGTATTCTGAGTAAGGAGGTTCCCAGATTACCACTCTACTGCACCTGGAGATACCGTCCAGGTGTGCATTGTTAACTTGCGTCTCAGAAGCCTCTGGCAAAAGTCTCTGGTGAAGACGTGGGAAACTCACTCTGCAGGCAGTGTGGAACTGTGAGGGACTGAGGGTGAGCTCAACTCTCAGCAGTAAGATGATTTTGGACAAGGCGTTCAGCTTCCTTCTCACATATGGAACTTAGTATGTAGCACCAGTCTACCCCAGGAATTACTGGGAAATCGCTGGATTGAGCTTGGTGGCACTAGTCTTGTGTGCCGGGAGATTCCAGTTACCTCTCCCAACACTTGCGTCAAGCAGCGAGCCTAGGCCTTTTGGAAGCGAAAGGTAGCTGCAGGCAGGAGGTAGGCTTACAGGCCATAAGCTCAACTCTCAGAAGTGTGTATACATGGGAGGCAGATGTCTGCTACCCACTCGGACATGCGAGTGGGAACCTAGCTACACTCTGATGAAGAAGGACTTTGGAAATCGCTGTATTCAACTCAGATACACGTGGGTTCAGGCACAACGATTCCACATGCTTTTCTCACAACGTTTCCCTGCCACTAACATGAGGACGTTAGCAGCTCCTTCTACAGTCAAGCAGGATGCGAGAGGGTTGTGCCCTGTCCTTAGCTCTCACAGGGAAGCAGGCCTTGAAGCCAGCTGTCAACTAGCTGCATTCTTATGGCAGGGTGAAGGTAGCAGTATTCTGAGACAGGAGGTTCCCAGGTTACCACTCTACTGGACCTGGAGATACCCTCTAGGTCTGCATTGTTAACTTGCGTCTCAGAAGCCTCTGGCAAACGTCTCTGGTGAAGACGTGCGAAACTCACTGTGCAGGCAGTGTGGAACTGTGAGGGACTGAGGGTGAGCTCAACTCTGAGAAGTAAGATGTTTTTGGACAAGGCGTTCAACTACATACTCACGTATGGAACTTAGTATGTAGCACCAGTCTACCCCAGGAATTACTGGGAAATCGCTGGATTGAGCTTGGTGGCACTAGTCTTGTGTGCCGGGAGATTCCAGTTACCTCTCCCAACACTTGCGTCAAGCAGCGAGCCTAGGCCTTTTGGAAGCGAAAGGTAGCTGCAGGCAGGAGGTAGGCTTACAGGCCATAAGCTCAACTCTCAGAAGTGTGTATACATGGGAGGCAGATGTCTGCTACCCACTCGGACATGCGAGTGGGAACCTAGCTACACTCTGATGAAGAAGGACTTTGGAAATCGCTGTATTCAACTCAGATACACGTGGGTTCAGGCACAACGATTCCACATGCTTTTCTCACAACGTTTCCCTGCCACTAACATGAGGACGTTAGCAGCGCCTTCTACAGTCAAGCAGGATGCGGGAGGGTTGTGCCCTGTCCTTAGCTCTCACAGGGAAGCAGGCCTTGAAGCCAGCTGTCAACTAGCTGCATTCTTATGGCAGGGTGAAGGTAGCAGTATTCTGAGACAGGAGGTTCCCAGGTTACCACTCTACTGGACCTGGAGATACCCTCCAGGTCTGCATTGTTAACTTGCGTCTCAGAAGCCTCTGGCAAACGTCTCTGGTGAAGACGTGCGAAACTCACTCTGCAGGCAGTGTGGAACTGTGAGGGACTGAGGGTGAGCTCAACCCTCAGAAGTAAGATGTTTTTGGACAAGGCATTCAACTACATACTCACGTATGGAACTTAGTATGTAGCACCAGTCTACCCCAGGAATTACTAGGAAATCGCTTGATTGAGCTTGGAGGCACTCGTCTTGTGTGCCGGGAGATTCCAGTTACCTCTCCCAACACTTGCGTCAAGCAGCGAGCCTAGGCCTTTTGGAAGCGAAAGGTAGCGGCAGGCAGGATGTAGGGTTACAGGCCATAAGCTCAACTCTCAGAAGTGTGTATGCATGGGAGGCAGATGTCTGCTACCCACTCGGACATGGGAGTTGGAACCTAGCTACACTCCTATTGAAGAAGGATGTTGGAAATCGCTGTATTCAACTCAGATACACGGGAGTTCAGGCCCAATGCTTACACATGCTTTTCCCGCAACCCATCCCAGCCACTAACATAAGGAGGTTAGCAGGTACGTCTACAGTCAGGCAGGATGCGGGAGGGTTCTGCCCTGTCCTCAGCTCTCACAGGGAAGCTTGCCTAGAAGCCAGCTCTCAACTAGCTGCATTCTTATGACAGTGTGAAGGTAGCAGTATTCTGAGTAAGGAGGTTCCCAGATTACCACTCTACTGCACCTGGAGATACCGTCCAGGTGTGCATTGTTAACTTGCGTCTCAGAAGCCTCTGGCAAAAGTCTCTGGTGAAGACGTGGGAAACTCACTCTGCAGGCAGTGTGGAACTGTGAGGGACTGAGGGTGAGCTCAACTCTCAGCAGTAAGATGATTTTGGACAAGGCGTTCAGCTACCTTCTCACATATGGAACTTAGTATGTAGCACCAGTCTACCCCAGGAATTACTGGGAAATCGCTGGATTGAGCTTGGTGGCACTAGTCTTGTGTGCCGGGAGATTCCAGTTACCTCTCCCAACACTTCGGTGAAGCAGCGAGCCTAGGCCTTTTGGAAGCGAAAGGTAGCTGCAGGCAGGAGGTAGGCTTACAGGCCATAAGCTCAACTCTCAGAAGTGTGTATACATGGGAGGCAGATGTCTGCTACCCACTCGGACATGCGAGTGGGAACCTAGCTACACTCTGATGAAGAAGGACTTTGGAAATCGCTGTATTCAACTCAGATACACGTGGGTTCAGGCACAACGATTCCACATGCTTTTCTCACAACGTTTCCCTGCCACTAACATGAGGACGTTAGCAGCTCCTTCTACAGTCAAGCAGGATGCGGGAGGGTTGTGCCCTGTCCTTAGCTCTCACAGGGAAGCAGGCCTTGAAGCCAGCTGTCAACTAGCTGCATTCTTATGGCAGGGTGAAGGTAGCAGTATTCTGAGACAGGAGGTTCCCAGGTTACCACTCTACTGGACCTGGAGATACCCTCCAGGTCTGCATTGTTAACTTGCGTCTCAGAAGCCTCTGGCAAACGTCTCTGGTGAAGACGTGCGAAAATCACTGTGCAGGCAGTGTGGAACTGTGAGGGACTGAGGGTGAGCTCAACTCTCAGAAGTAAGATGTTTTTGGACAAGGCGTTCAACTACATACTCACGTATGGAACTTAGTATGTAGCACCAGTCTACCCCAGGAATTACTAGGAAATCGCTTGATTGAGCTTGGAGGCACTCGTCTTGTGTGCCGGGAGATTCCAGTTACCTCTCCCAACACTTGCGTCAAGCAGCGAGCCTAGGCCTTTTGGAAGCTAAAGTTAGTGGCAGGCAGGATGTAGGGTTACAGGCCATAAGCTCAACTCTCAGAAGTGTGTATGCATGGGAGGCAGATGTCTGCTACCCACTCGGACATGGGAGTTGGAACCTAGCTACACTCCTATTGAAGAAGGATGTTGGAAATCGCTGTATTCAACTCAGATACACGGGAGTTCAGGCCCAATGCTTACACATGCTTTTCCCGCAACCCATCCCAGCCACTAACATAAGGAGGTTAGCAGGTACGTCTACAGTCAGGCAGGATGCGGGAGGGTTCTGCCCTGTCCTCAGCTCTCACAGGGAAGCTTGCCTAGAAGCCAGCTCTCAACTAGCTGCATTCTTATGACAGTGTGAAGGTAGCAGTATTCTGAGTAAGGAGGTTCCCAGATTACCACTCTACTGCACCTGGAGATACCGTCCAGGTGTGCATTGTTAACTTGCGTCTCAGAAGCCTCTGGCAAAAGTCTCTGGTGAAGACGTGGGAAACTCACTCTGCAGGCAGTGTGGAACTGTGAGGGACTGAGGGTGAGCTCAACTCTCAGCAGTAAGATGATTTTGGACAAGGCGTTCAGCTACCTTCTCACATATGGAACTTAGTATGTAGCACCAGTCTACCCCAGGAATTACTGGGAAATCGCTGGATTGAGCTTGGTGGCACTAGTCTTGTGTGCCGGGAGATTCCAGTTACCTCTCCCAACACTTGCGTCAAGCAGCGAGCCTAGGCCTTTTGGAAGCGAAAGGTAGCTGCAGGCAGGAGGTAGGCTTACAGGCCATAAGCTCAACTCTCAGAAGTGTGTATACATGGGAGGCAGATGTCTGCTACCCACTCGGACATGCGAGTGGGAACCTAGCTACACTCTGATGAAGAAGGACTTTGGAAATCGCTGTATTCAACTCAGATACACGTGGGTTCAGGCACAACGATTCCACATGCTTTTCTCACAACGTTTCCCTGCCACTAACATGAGGACGTTAGCAGCGCCTTCTACAGTCAAGCAGGATGCGGGAGGGTTGTGCCCTGTCCTTAGCTCTCACAGGGAAGCAGGCCTTGAAGCCAGCTGTCAACTAGCTGCATTCTTATGGCAGGGTGAAGGTAGCAGTATTCTGAGACAGGAGGTTCCCAGGTTACCACTCTACTGGACCTGGAGATACCCTCCAGGTCTGCATTGTTAACTTGCGTCTCAGAAGCCTCTGGCAAACGTCTCTGGTGAAGACGTGCGAAACTCACTCTGCAGGCAGTGTGGAACTGTGAGGGACTGAGGGTGAGCTCAACCCTCAGAAGTAAGATGTTTTTGGACAAGGCATTCAACTACATACTCACGTATGGAACTTAGTATGTAGCACCAGTCTACCCCAGGAATTACTAGGAAATCGCTTGATTGAGCTTGGAGGCACTCGTCTTGTGTGCCGGGAGATTCCAGTTACCTCTCCCAACACTTGCGTCAAGCAGCGAGCCTAGGCCTTTTGGAAGCGAAAGGTAGCGGCAGGCAGGATGTAGGGTTACAGGCCATAAGCTCAACTCTCAGAAGTGTGTATGCATGGGAGGCAGATGTCTGCTACCCACTCGGACATGGGAGTTG
The DNA here is from genome assembly GCF_053574225.1 of Canis aureus. Classification (NCBI taxonomy): domain Eukaryota; kingdom Metazoa; phylum Chordata; class Mammalia; order Carnivora; family Canidae; genus Canis; species Canis aureus. Next base: position 47,974,685 of record NC_135635.1, on the reverse strand, counting down.
GAACCTAGCTACACTCCTATTGAAGAAGGATGTTGGAAATCGCTGTATTCAACTCAGATACACGGGAGTTCAGGCCCAATGCTTACACATGCTTTTCCCGCAACCCATCCCAGCCACTAACATAAGGAGGTTAGCAGGTACGTCTACAGTCAGGCAGGATGCGGGAGGGTTCTGCCCTGTCCTCAGCTCTCACAGGGAAGCTTGCCTAGAAGCCAGCTCTCAACTAGCTGCATTCTTATGACAGTGTGAAGGTAGCAGTATTCTGAGTAAGGAGGTTCCCAGATTACCACTCTACTGCACCTGGAGATACCGTCCAGGTGTGCATTGTTAACTTGCGTCTCAGAAGCCTCTGGCAAAAGTCTCTGGTGAAGACGTGGGAAACTCACTCTGCAGGCAGTGTGGAACTGTGAGGGACTGAGGGTGAGCTCAACTCTCAGCAGTAAGATGATTTTGGACAAGGCGTTCAGCTACCTTCTCACATATGGAACTTAGTATGTAGCACCAGTCTACCCCAGGAATTACTGGGAAATCGCTGGATTGAGCTTGGTGGCACTAGTCTTGTGTGCCGGGAGATTCCAGTTACCTCTCCCAACACTTCGGTGAAGCAGCGAGCCTAGGCCTTTTGGAAGCGAAAGGTAGCTGCAGGCAGGAGGTAGGCTTACAGGCCATAAGCTCAACTCTCAGAAGTGTGTATACATGGGAGGCAGATGTCTGCTACCCACTCGGACATGCGAGTGGGAACCTAGCTACACTCTGATGAAGAAGGACTTTGGAAATCGCTGTATTCAACTCAGATACACGTGGGTTCAGGCACAACGATTCCACATGCTTTTCTCACAACGTTTCCCTGCCACTAACATGAGGAAGTTAGCAGCGCCTTCTACAGTCAAGCAGGATGCGGGAGGGTTGTGCCCTGTCCTTAGCTCTCACAGGGAAGCAGGCCTTGAAGCCAGCTGTCAACTAGCTGCATTCTTATGGCAGGGTGAAGGTAGCAGTATTCTGAGACAGGAGGTTCCCAGGTTACCACTCTACTGGACCTGGAGATACCCTCCAGGTCTTCATTGTTAACTTGCGTCTCAGAAGCCTCTGGCAAACGTCTCTGGTGAAGACGTGCGAAACTCACTCTGCAGGCAGTGTGGAACTGTGAGGGACTGAGGGTGAGCTCAACCCTCAGAAGTAAGATGTTTTTGGACAAGGCATTCAACTACATACTCACGTATGGAACTTAGTATGTAGCACCAGTCTACCCCAGGAATTACTAGGAAATCGCTTGATTGAGCTTGGAGGCACTCGTCTTGTGTGCCGGGAGATTCCAGTTACCTCTCCCAACACTTGCGTCAAGCAGCGAGCCTAGGCCTTTTGGAAGCGAAAGGTAGCGGCAGGCAGGATGTAGGGTTACAGGCCATAAGCTCAACTCTCAGAAGTGTGTATGCATGGGAGGCAGATGTCTGCTACCCACTCGGACATGGGAGTTGGAACCTAGCTACACTCCTATTGAAGAAGGATGTTGGAAATCGCTGTATTCAACTCAGATACACGGGAGTTCAGGCCCAATGCTTACACATGCTTTTCCCGCAACCCATCCCAGCCACTAACATAAGGAGGTTAGCAGGTACGTCTACAGTCAGGCAGGATGCGGGAGGGTTCTGCCCTGTCCTCAGCTCTCACAGGGAAGCTTGCCTAGAAGCCAGCTCTCAACTAGCTGCATTCTTATGACAGTGTGAAGGTAGCAGTATTCTGAGTAAGGAGGTTCCCAGATTACCACTCTACTGCACCTGGAGATACCGTCCAGGTGTGCATTGTTAACTTGCGTCTCAGAAGCCTCTGGCAAAAGTCTCTGGTGAAGACGTGGGAAACTCACTCTGCAGGCAGTGTGGAACTGTGAGGGACTGAGGGTGAGCTCAACTCTCAGCAGTAAGATGATTTTGGACAAGGCGTTCAGCTACCTTCTCACATATGGAACTTAGTATGTAGCACCAGTCTACCCCAGGAATTACTGGGAAATCGCTGGATTGAGCTTGGTGGCACTAGTCTTGTGTGCCGGGAGATTCCAGTTACCTCTCCCAACACTTCGGTGAAGCAGCGAGCCTAGGCCTTTTGGAAGCGAAAGGTAGCTGCAGGCAGGAGGTAGGCTTACAGGCCATAAGCTCAACTCTCAGAAGTGTGTATACATGGGAGGCAGATGTCTGCTACCCACTCGGACATGCGAGTGGGAACCTAGCTACACTCTGATGAAGAAGGACTTTGGAAATCGCTGTATTCAACTCAGATACACGTGGGTTCAGGCACAACGATTCCACATGCTTTTCTCACAACGTTTCCCTGCCACTAACATGAGGACGTTAGCAGCTCCTTCTACAGTCAAGCAGGATGCGGGAGGGTTGTGCCCTGTCCTTAGCTCTCACAGGGAAGCAGGCCTTGAAGCCAGCTGTCAACTAGCTGCATTCTTATGGCAGGGTGAAGGTAGCAGTATTCTGAGACAGGAGGTTCCCAGGTTACCACTCTACTGGACCTGGAGATACCCTCCAGGTCTGCATTGTTAACTTGCGTCTCAGAAGCCTCTGGCAAACGTCTCTGGTGAAGACGTGCGAAACTCACTCTGCAGGCAGTGTGGAACTGTGAGGGACTGAGGGTGAGCTCAACTCTCAGAAGTAAGATGTTTTTGGACAAGGCGTTCAACTACATACTCACGTATGGAACTTAGTATGTAGCACCAGTCTACCCCAGGAATTACTAGGAAATCGCTTGATTGAGCTTGGAGGCACTCGTCTTGTGTGCCGGGAGATTCCAGTTACCTCTCCCAACACTTGCGTCAAGCAGCGAGCCTAGGCCTTTTGGAAGCTAAAGTTAGTGGCAGGCAGGATGTAGGGTTACAGGCCATAAGCTCAACTCTCAGAAGTGTGTATGCATGGGAGGCAGATGTCTGCTACTCACTCGGACATGGGAGTTGGAACCTAGCTACACTCCTATTGAAGAAGGATGTTGGAAATCGCTGTATTCAACTCAGATACACGGGAGTTCAGGCCCAATGCTTACACATGCTTTTCCCGCAACCCATCCCAGCCACTAACATAAGGAGGTTAGCAGGTACGTCTACAGTCAGGCAGGATGCGGGAGGGTTCTGCCCTGTCCTCAGCTCTCACAGGGAAGCTTGCCTAGAAGCCAGCTCTCAACTAGCTGCATTCTTATGACAGTGTGAAGGTAGCAGTATTCTGAGTAAGGAGGTTCCCAGATTACCACTCTACTGCACCTGGAGATACCGTCCAGGTGTGCATTGTTAACTTGCGTCTCAGAAGCCTCTGGCAAAAGTCTCTGGTGAAGACGTGGGAAACTCACTCTGCAGGCAGTGTGGAACTGTGAGGGACTGAGGGTGAGCTCAACTCTCAGCAGTAAGATGATTTTGGACAAGGCGTTCAGCTACCTTCTCACATATGGAACTTAGTATGTAGCACCAGTCTACCCCAGGAATTACTGGGAAATCGCTGGATTGAGCTTGGTGGCACTAGTCTTGTGTGCCGGGAGATTCCAGTTACCTCTCCCAACACTTGCGTCAAGCAGCGAGCCTAGGCCTTTTGGAAGCGAAAGGTAGCTGCAGGCAGGAGGTAGGCTTACAGGCCATAAGCTCAACTCTCAGAAGTGTGTATACATGGGAGGCAGATGTCTGCTACCCACTCGGACATGCGAGTGGGAACCTAGCTACACTCTGATGAAGAAGGACTTTGGAAATCGCTGTATTCAACTCAGATACACGTGGGTTCAGGCACAACGATTCCACATGCTTTTCTCACAACGTTTCCCTGCCACTAACATGAGGACGTTAGCAGCGCCTTCTACAGTCAAGCAGGATGCGGGAGGGTTGTGCCCTGTCCTTAGCTCTCACAGGGAAGCAGGCCTTGAAGCCAGCTGTCAACTAGCTGCATTCTTATGGCAGGGTGAAGGTAGCAGTATTCTGAGACAGGAGGTTCCCAGGTTACCACTCTACTGGACCTGGAGATACCCTCCAGGTCTGCATTGTTAACTTGCGTCTCAGAAGCCTCTGGCAAACGTCTCTGGTGAAGACGTGCGAAACTCACTCTGCAGGCAGTGTGGAACTGTGAGGGACTGAGGGTGAGCTCAACCCTCAGAAGTAAGATGTTTTTGGACAAGGCATTCAACTACATACTCACGTATGGAACTTAGTATGTAGCACCAGTCTACCCCAGGAATTACTAGGAAATCGCTTGATTGAGCTTGGAGGCACTCGTCTTGTGTGCCGGGAGATTCCAGTTACCTCTCCCAACACTTGTGTCAAGCAGCGAGCCTAGGCCTTTTGGAAGCGAAAGGTAGCGGCAGGCAGGATGTAGGGTTACAGGCCATAAGCTCAACTCTCAGAAGTGTGTATGCATGGGAGGCAGATGTCTGCTACCCACTCGGACATGGGAGTTGGAACCTAGCTACACTCCTATTGAAGAAGGATGTTGGAAATCGCTGTATTCAACTCAGATACACGGGAGTTCAGGCCCAATGCTTACACATGCTTTTCCCGCAACCCATCCCAGCCACTAACATAAGGAGGTTAGCAGGTACGTCTACAGTCAGGCAGGATGCGGGAGGGTTCTGCCCTGTCCTCAGCTCTCACAGGGAAGCTTGCCTAGAAGCCAGCTCTCAACTAGCTGCATTCTTATGACAGTGTGAAGGTAGCAGTATTCTGAGTAAGGAGGTTCCCAGATTACCACTCTACTGCACCTGGAGATACCGTCCAGGTGTGCATTGTTAACTTGCGTCTCAGAAGCCTCTGGCAAAAGTCTCTGGTGAAGACGTGGGAAACTCACTCTGCAGGCAGTGTGGAACTGTGAGGGACTGAGGGTGAGCTCAACTCTCAGCAGTAAGATGATTTTGGACAAGGCGTTCAGCTTCCTTCTCACATATGGAACTTAGTATGTAGCACCAGTCTACCCCAGGAATTACTGGGAAATCGCTGGATTGAGCTTGGTGGCACTAGTCTTGTGTGCCGGGAGATTCCAGTTACCTCTCCCAACACTTGCGTCAAGCAGCGAGCCTAGGCCTTTTGGAAGCGAAAGGTAGCTGCAGGCAGGAGGTAGGCTTACAGGCCATAAGCTCAACTCTCAGAAGTGTGTATACATGGGAGGCAGATGTCTGCTACCCACTCGGACATGCGAGTGGGAACCTAGCTACACTCTGATGAAGAAGGACTTTGGAAATCGCTGTATTCAACTCAGATACACGTGGGTTCAGGCACAACGATTCCACATGCTTTTCTCACAACGTTTCCCTGCCACTAACATGAGGACGTTAGCAGCTCCTTCTACAGTCAAGCAGGATGCGGGAGGGTTGTGCCCTGTCCTTAGCTCTCACAGGGAAGCAGGCCTTGAAGCCAGCTGTCAACTAGCTGCATTCTTATGGCAGGGTGAAGGTAGCAGTATTCTGAGACAGGAGGTTCCCAGGTTACCACTCTACTGGACCTGGAGATACCCTCCAGGTCTGCATTGTTAACTTGCGTCTCAGAAGCCTCTGGCAAACGTCTCTGGTGAAGACGTGCGAAACTCACTGTGCAGGCAGTGTGGAACTGTGAGGGACTGAGGGTGAGCTCAACTCTCAGAAGTAAGATGTTTTTGGACAAGGCGTTCAACTACATACTCACGTATGGAACTTAGTATGTAGCACCAGTCTACCCCAGGAATTACTAGGAAATCGCTTGATTGAGCTTGGAGGCACTCGTCTTGTGTGCCGGGAGATTCCAGTTACCTCTCCCAACACTTGCGTCAAGCAGCGAGCCTAGGCCTTTTGGAAGCGAAAGGTAGCGGCAGGCAGGATGTAGGGTTACAGGCCATAAGCTCAACTCTCAGAAGTGTGTATGCATGGGAGGCAGATGTCTGCTACCCACTCGGACATGGGAGTTGGAACCTAGCTACACTCCTATTGAAGAAGGATGTTGGAAATCGCTGTATTCAACTCAGATACACGGGAGTTCAGGCCCAATGCTTACACATGCTTTTCCCGCAACCCATCCCAGCCACTAACATAAGGAGGTTAGCAGGTACGTCTACAGTCAGGCAGGATGCGGGAGGGTTCTGCCCTGTCCTCAGCTCTCACAGGGAAGCTTGCCTAGAAGCCAGCTCTCAACTAGCTGCATTCTTATGACAGTGTGAAGGTAGCAGTATTCTGAGTAAGGAGGTTCCCAGATTACCACTCTACTGCACCTGGAGATACCGTCCAGGTGTGCATTGTTAACTTGCGTCTCAGAAGCCTCTGGCAAAAGTCTCTGGTGAAGACGTGGGAAACTCACTCTGCAGGCAGTGTGGAACTGTGAGGGACTGAGGGTGAGCTCAACTCTCAGCAGTAAGATGATTTTGGACAAGGCGTTCAGCTACCTTCTCACATATGGAACTTAGTATGTAGCACCAGTCTACCCCAGGAATTACTGGGAAATCGCTGGATTGAGCTTGGTGGCACTAGTCTTGTGTGCCGGGAGATTCCAGTTACCTCTCCCAACACTTGCGTCAAGCAGCGAGCCTAGGCCTTTTGGAAGCGAAAGGTAGCTGCAGGCAGGAGGTAGGCTTACAGGCCATAAGCTCAACTCTCAGAAGTGTGTATACATGGGCGGCAGATGTCTGCTACCCACTCGGACATGCGAGTGGGAACCTAGCTACACTCTGATGAAGAAGGACTTTGGAAATCGCTGTATTCAACTCAGATACACGTGGGTTCAGGCACAACGATTCCACATGCTTTTCTCACAACGTTTCCCTGCCACTAACATGAGGACGTTAGCAGCGCCTTCTACAGTCAAGCAGGATGCGGGAGGGTTGTGCCCTGTCCTTAGCTCTCACAGGGAAGCAGGCCTTGAAGCCAGCTGTCAACTAGCTGCATTCTTATGGCAGGGTGAAGGTAGCAGGATTCTGAGACAGGAGGTTCCCAGGTTACCACTCTACTGGACCTGGAGATACCCTCCAGGTCTGCATTGTTAACTTGCGTCTCAGAAGCCTCTGGCAAACGTCTCTGGTGAAGACGTGCGAAACTCACTCTGCAGGCAGTGTGGAACTGTGAGGGACTGAGGGTGAGCTCAACCCTCAGAAGTAAGATGTTTTTGGACAAGGCATTCAACTACATACTCACGTATGGAACTTAGTATGTAGCACCAGTCTACCCCAGGAATTACTAGGAAATCGCTTGATTGAGCTTGGAGGCACTCGTCTTGTGTGCCGGGAGATTCCAGTTACCTCTCCCAACACTTGCGTCAAGCAGCGAGCCTAGGCCTTTTGGAAGCGAAAGGTAGCGGCAGGCAGGATGTAGGGTTACAGGCCATAAGCTCAACTCTCAGAAGTGTGTATGCATGGGAGGCAGATGTCTGCTACCCACTCGGACATGGGAGTTGGAACCTAGCTACACTCCTATTGAAGAAGGATGTTGGAAATCGCTGTATTCAACTCAGATACACGGGAGTTCAGGCCCAATGCTTACACATGCTTTTCCCGCAACCCATCCCAGCCACTAACATAAGGAGGTTAGCAGGTACGTCTACAGTCAGGCAGGATGCGGGAGGGTTCTGCCCTGTCCTCAGCTCTCACAGGGAAGCTTGCCTAGAAGCCAGCTCTCAACTAGCTGCATTCTTATGACAGTGTGAAGGTAGCAGTATTCTGAGTAAGGAGGTTCCCAGATTACCACTCTACTGCACCTGGAGATACCGTCCAGGTGTGCATTGTTAACTTGCGTCTCAGAAGCCTCTGGCAAAAGTCTCTGGTGAAGACGTGGGAAACTCACTCTGCAGGCAGTGTGGAACTGTGAGGGACTGAGGGTGAGCTCAACTCTCAGCAGTAAGATGATTTTGGACAAGGCGTTCAGCTTCCTTCTCACATATGGAACTTAGTATGTAGCACCAGTCTACCCCAGGAATTACTGGGAAATCGCTGGATTGAGCTTGGTGGCACTAGTCTTGTGTGCCGGGAGATTCCAGTTACCTCTCCCAACACTTGCGTCAAGCAGCGAGCCTAGGCCTTTTGGAAGCGAAAGGTAGCTGCAGGCAGGAGGTAGGCTTACAGGCCATAAGCTCAACTCTCAGAAGTGTGTATACATGGGAGGCAGATGTCTGCTACCCACTCGGACATGCGAGTGGGAACCTAGCTACACTCTGATGAAGAAGGACTTTGGAAATCGCTGTATTCAACTCAGATACACGTGGGTTCAGGCACAACGATTCCACATGCTTTTCTCACAACGTTTCCCTGCCACTAACATGAGGACGTTAGCAGCTCCTTCTACAGTCAAGCAGGATGCGGGAGGGTTGTGCCCTGTCCTTAGCTCTCACAGGGAAGCAGGCCTTGAAGCCAGCTGTCAACTAGCTGCATTCTTATGGCAGGGTGAAGGTAGCAGTATTCTGAGACAGGAGGTTCCCAGGTTACCACTCTACTGGACCTGGAGATACCCTCCAGGTCTGCATTGTTAACTTGCGTCTCAGAAGCCTCTGGCAAACGTCTCTGGTGAAGACGTGCGAAACTCACTGTGCAGGCAGTGTGGAACTGTGAGGGACTGAGGGTGAGCTCAACTCTCAGAAGTAAGATGTTTTTGGACAAGGCGTTCAACTACATACTCACGTATGGAACTTAGTATGTAGCACCAGTCTACCCCAGGAATTACTAGGAAATCGCTTGATTGAGCTTGGAGGCACTCGTCTTGTGTGCCGGGAGATTCCAGTTACCTCTCCCAACACTTGCGTCAAGCAGCGAGCCTAGGCCTTTTGGAAGCGAAAGGTAGCGGCAGGCAGGATGTAGGGTTACAGGCCATAAGCTCAAGTCTCAGAAGTGTGTATGCATGGGAGGCAGATGTCTGCTACCCACTCGGACATGGGAGTTGGAACCTAGCTACACTCCTATTGAAGAAGGATGTTGGAAATCGCTGTATTCAACTCAGATACACGGGAGTTCAGGCCCAATGCTTACACATGCTTTTCCCGCAACCCATCCCAGCCACTAACATAAGGAGGTTAGCAGGTACGTCTACAGTCAGGCAGGATGCGGGAGGGTTCTGCCCTGTCCTCAGCTCTCACAGGGAAGCTTGCCTAGAAGCCAGCTCTCAACTAGCTGCATTCTTATGACAGTGTGAAGGTAGCAGTATTCTGAGTAAGGAGGTTCCCAGATTACCACTCTACTGCACCTGGAGATACCGTCCAGGTGTGCATTGTTAACTTGCGTCTCAGAAGCCTCTGGCAAAAGTCTCTGGTGAAGACGTGGGAAACTCACTCTGCAGGCAGTGTGGAACTGTGAGGGACTGAGGGTGAGCTCAACTCTCAGCAGTAAGATGATTTTGGACAAGGCGTTCAGCTACCTTCTCACATATGGAACTTAGTATGTAGCACCAGTCTACCCCAGGAATTACTGGGAAATCGCTGGATTGAGCTTGGTGGCACTAGTCTTGTGTGCCGGGAGATTCCAGTTACCTCTCCCAACACTTGCGTCAAGCAGCGAGCCTAGGCCTTTTGGAAGCGAAAGGTAGCTGCAGGCAGGAGGTAGGCTTACAGGCCATAAGCTCAACTCTCAGAAGTGTGTATACATGGGAGGCAGATGTCTGCTACCCACTCGGACATGCGAGTGGGAACCTAGCTACACTCTGATGAAGAAGGACTTTGGAAATCGCTGTATTCAACTCAGATACACGTGGGTTCAGGCACAACGATTCCACATGCTTTTCTCACAACGTTTCCCTGCCACTAACATGAGGACGTTAGCAGCGCCTTCTACAGTCAAGCAGGATGCGGGAGGGTTGTGCCCTGTCCTTAGCTCTCACAGGGAAGCAGGCCTTGAAGCCAGCTGTCAACTAGCTGCATTCTTATGGCAGGGTGAAGGTAGCAGTATTCTGAGACAGGAGGTTCCCAGGTTACCACTCTACTGGACCTGGAGATACCCTCCAGGTCTGCATTGTTAACTTGCGTCTCAGAAGCCTCTGGCAAACGTCTCTGGTGAAGACGTGCGAAACTCACTCTGCAGGCAGTGTGGAACTGTGAGGGACTGAGGGTGAGCTCAACCCTCAGAGGTAAGATGTTTTTGGACAAGGCATTCAACTACATACTCACGTATGGAACTTAGTATGTAGCACCAGTCTACCCCAGGAATTACTAGGAAATCGCTTGATTGAGCTTGGAGGCACTCGTCTTGTGTGCCGGGAGATTCCAGTTACCTCTCCCAACACTTGCGTCAAGCAGCGAGCCTAGGCCTTTTGGAAGCGAAAGGTAGCGGCAGGCAGGATGTAGGGTTACAGGCCATAAGCTCAACTCTCAGAAGTGTGTATGCATGGGAGGCAGATGTCTGCTACCCACTCGGACATGGGAGTTGGAACCTAGCTACACTCCTATTGAAGAAGGATGTTGGAAATCGCTGTATTCAACTCAGATACACGGGAGTTCAGGCCCAATGCTTACACATGCTTTTCCCGCAACCCATCCCAGCCACTAACATAAGGAGGTTAGCAGGTACGTCTACAGTCAGGCAGGATGCGGGAGGGTTCTGCCCTGTCCTCAGCTCTCACAGGGAAGCTTGCCTAGAAGCCAGCTCTCAACTAGCTGCATTCTTATGACAGTGTGAAGGTAGCAGTATTCTGAGTAAGGAGGTTCCCAGATTACCACTCTACTGCACCTGGAGATACCGTCCAGGTGTGCATTGTTAACTTGCGTCTCAGAAGCCTCTGGCAAAAGTCTCTGGTGAAGACGTGGGAAACTCACTCTGCAGGCAGTGTGGAACTGTGAGGGACTGAGGGTGAGCTCAACTCTCAGCAGTAAGATGATTTTGGACAAGGCGTTCAGCTTCCTTCTCACATATGGAACTTAGTATGTAGCACCAGTCTACCCCAGGAATTACTGGGAAATCGCTGGATTGAGCTTGGTGGCACTAGTCTTGTGTGCCGGGAGATTCCAGTTACCTCTCCCAACACTTGCGTCAAGCAGCGAGCCTAGGCCTTTTGGAAGCGAAAGGTAGCTGCAGGCAGGAGGTAGGCTTACAGGCCATAAGCTCAACTCTCAGAAGTGTGTATACATGGGAGGCAGATGTCTGCTACCCACTCGGACATGCGAGTGGGAACCTAGCTACACTCTGATGAAGAAGGACTTTGGAAATCGCTGTATTCAACTCAGATACACGTGGGTTCAGGCACAACGATTCCACATGCTTTTCTCACAACGTTTCCCTGCCACTAACATGAGGACGTTAGCAGCTCCTTCTACAGTCAAGCAGGATGCGGGAGGGTTGTGCCCTGTCCTTAGCTCTCACAGGGAAGCAGGCCTTGAAGCCAGCTGTCAACTAGCTGCATTCTTATGGCAGGGTGAAGGTAGCAGTATTCTGAGACAGGAGGTTCCCAGGTTACCACTCTACTGGACCTGGAGATACCCTCCAGGTCTGCATTGTTAACTTGCGTCTCAGAAGCCTCTGGCAAACGTCTCTGGTGAAGACGTGCGAAACTCACTGTGCAGGCAGTGTGGAACTGTGAGGGACTGAGGGTGAGCTCAACTCTCAGAAGTAAGATGTTTTTGGACAAGGCGTTCAACTACATACTCACGTATGGAACTTAGTATGTAGCACCAGTCTACCCCAGGAATTACTAGGAAATCGCTTGATTGAGCTTGGAGGCACTCGTCTTGTGTGCCGGGAGATTCCAGTTACCTCTCCCAACACTTGCGTCAAGCAGCGAGCCTAGGCCTTTTGGAAGCGAAAGGTAGCGGCAGGCAGGATGTAGGGTTACAGGCCATAAGCTCAACTCTCAGAAGTGTGTATGCATGGGAGGCAGATGTCTGCTACCCACTCGGACATGGGAGTTGGAACCTAGCTACACTCCTATTGAAGAAGGATGTTGGAAATCGCTGTATTCAACTAATACACGGGAGTTCAGGCCCAATGCTTACACATGCTTTTCCCGCAACCCATCCCAGCCACTAACATAAGGAGGTTAGCAGGTACGTCTACAGTCAGGCAGGATGCGGGAGGGTTCTGCCCTGTCCTCAGCTCTCACAGGGAAGCTTGCCTAGAAGCCAGCTCTCAACTAGCTGCATTCTTATGACAGTGTGAAGGTAGCAGTATTCTGAGTAAGGAGGTTCCCAGATTACCACTCTACTGCACCTGGAGATACCGTCCAGGTGTGCATTGTTAACTTGCGTCTCAGAAGCCTCTGGCAAAAGTCTCTGGTGAAGACGTGGGAAACTCACTCTGCAGGCAGTGTGGAACTGTGAGGGACTGAGGGTGAGCTCAACTCTCAGCAGTAAGATGATTTTGGACAAGGCGTTCAGCTACCTTCTCACATATGGAACTTAGTATGTAGCACCAGTCTACCCCAGGAATTACTGGGAAATCGCTGGATTGAGCTTGGTGGCACTAGTCTTGTGTGCCGGGAGATTCCAGTTACCTCTCCCAACACTTGCGTCAAGCAGCGAGCCTAGGCCTTTTGGAAGCGAAAGGTAGCTGCAGGCAGGAGGTAGGCTTACAGGCCATAAGCTCAACTCTCAGAAGTGTGTATACATGGGAGGCAGATGTCTGCTACCCACTCGGACATGCGAGTGGGAACCTAGCTACACTCTGATGAAGAAGGACTTTGGAAATCGCTGTATTCAACTCAGATACACGTGGGTTCAGGCACAACGATTCCACATGCTTTTCTCACAACGTTTCCCTGCCACTAACATGAGGACGTTAGCAGCGCCTTCTACAGTCAAGCAGGATGCGGGAGGGTTGTGCCCTGTCCTTAGCTCTCACAGGGAAGCAGGCCTTAAAGCCAGCTGTCAACTAGCTGCATTCTTATGGCAGGGTGAAGGTAGCAGTATTCTGAGACAGGAGGTTCCCAGGTTACCACTCTACTGGACCTGGAGATACCCTCCAGGTCTGCATTGTTAACTTGCGTCTCAGAAGCCTCTGGCAAACGTCTCTGGTGAAGACGTGCGAAACTCACTCTGCAGGCAGTGTGGAACTGTGAGGGACTGAGGGTGAGCTCAACCCTCAGAAGTAAGATGTTTTTGGACAAGGCATTCAACTACATACTCACGTATGGAACTTAGTATGTAGCACCAGTCTACCCCAGGAATTACTAGGAAATCGCTTGATTGAGCTTGGAGGCACTCGTCTTGTGTGCCGGGAGATTCCAGTTACCTCTCCCAACACTTGCGTCAAGCAGCGAGCCTAGGCCTTTTGGAAGCGAAAGGTAGCGGCAGGCAGGATGTAGGGTTACAGGCCATAAGCTCAACTCTCAGAAGTGTGTATGCATGGGAGGCAGATGTCTGCTACCCACTCGGACATGGGAGTTGGAACCTAGCTACACTCCTATTGAAGAAGGATGTTGGAAATCGCTGTATTCAACTCAGATACACGGGAGTTCAGGCCCAATGCTTACACATGCTTTTCCCGCAACCCATCCCAGCCACTAACATAAGGAGGTTAGCAGGTACGTCTACAGTCAGGCAGGATGCGGGAGGGTTCTGCCCTGTCCTCAGCTCTCACAGGGAAGCTTGCCTAGAAGCCAGCTCTCAACTAGCTGCATTCTTATGACAGTGTGAAGGTAGCAGTATTCTGAGTAAGGAGGTTCCCAGATTACCACTCTACTGCACCTGGAGATACCGTCCAGGTGTGCATTGTTAACTTGCGTCTCAGAAGCCTCTGGCAAAAGTCTCTGGTGAAGACGTGGGAAACTCACTCTGCAGGCAGTGTGGAACTGTGAGGGACTGAGGGTGAGCTCAACTCTCAGCAGTAAGATGATTTTGGACAAGGCGTTCAGCTTCCTTCTCACATATGGAACTTAGTATGTAGCACCAGTCTACCCCAGGAATTACTGGGAAATCGCTGGATTGAGCTTGGTGGCACTAGTCTTGTGTGCCGGGAGATTCCAGTTACCTCTCCCAACACTTGCGTCAAGCAGCGAGCCTAGGCCTTTTGGAAGCGAAAGGTAGCTGCAGGCAGGAGGTAGGCTTACAGGCCATAAGCTCAACTCTCAGAAGTGTGTATACATGGGAGGCAGATGTCTGCTACCCACTCGGACATGCGAGTGGGAACCTAGCTACACTCTGATGAAGAAGGACTTTGGAAATCGCTGTATTCAACTCAGATACACGTGGGTTCAGGCACAACGATTCCACATGCTTTTCTCACAACGTTTCCCTGCCACTAACATGAGGACGTTAGCAGCTCCTTCTACAGTCAAGCAGGATGCGGGAGGGTTGTGCCCTGTCCTTAGCTCTCACAGGGAAGCAGGCCTTGAAGCCAGCTGTCAACTAGCTGCATTCTTATGGCAGGGTGAAGGTAGCAGTATTCTGAGACAGGAGGTTCCCAGGTTACCACTCTACTGGACCTGGAGATACCCTCCAGGTCTGCATTGTTAACTTGCGTCTCAGAAGCCTCTGGCAAACGTCTCTGGTGAAGACGTGCGAAACTCACTGTGCAGGCAGTGTGGAACTGTGAGGGACTGAGGGTGAGCTCAACTCTGAGAAGTAAGATGTTTTTGGACAAGGCGTTCAACTACATACTCACGTATGGAACTTAGTATGTAGCACCAGTCTACCCCAGGAATTACTGGGAAATCGCTGGATTGAGCTTGGTGGCACTAGTCTTGTGTGCCGGGAGATTCCAGTTACCTCTCCCAACACTTGCGTCAAGCAGCGAGCCTAGGCCTTTTGGAAGCGAAAGGTAGCTGCAGGCAGGAGGTAGGCTTACAGGCCATAAGCTCAACTCTCAGAAGTGTGTATACATGGGAGGCAGATGTCTGCTACCCACTCGGACATGCGAGTGGGAACCTAGCTACACTCTGATGAAGAAGGACTTTGGAAATCGCTGTATTCAACTCAGATACACGTGGGTTCAGGCACAACGATTCCACATGCTTTTCTCACAACGTTTCCCTGCCACTAACATGAGGACGTTAGCAGCTCCTTCTACAGTCAAGCAGGATGCGGGAGGGTTGTGCCCTGTCCTTAGCTCTCACAGGGAAGCAGGCCTTGAAGCCAGCTGTCAACTAGCTGCATTCTTATGGCAGGGTGAAGGTAGCAGTATTCTGAGACAGGAGGTTCCCAGGTTACCACTCTACTGGACCTGGAGATACCCTCCAGGTCTGCATTGTTAACTTGCGTCTCAGAAGCCTCTGGCAAACGTCTCTGGTGAAGACGTGCGAAACTCACTCTGCAGGCAGTGTGGAACTGTGAGGGACTGAGGGTGAGCTCAACTCTCAGAAGTAAGATGTTTTTGGACAAGGCGTTCAACTACATACTCACGTATGGAACTTAGTATGTAGCACCAGTCTACCCCAGGAATTACTAGGAAATCGCTTGATTGAGCTTGGAGGCACTCGTCTTGTGTGCCGGGAGATTCCAGTTACCTCTCCCAACACTTGCGTCAAGCAGCGAGCCTAGGCCTTTTGGAAGCGAAAGGTAGCGGCAGGCAGGATGTAGGGTTACAGGCCATAAGCTCAACTCTCAGAAGTGTGTATGCATGGGAGGCAGATGTCTGCTACCCACTCGGACATGGGAGTTGGAACCTAGCTACACTCCTATTGAAGAAGGATGTTGGAAATCGCTGTATTCAACTCAGATACACGGGAGTTCAGGCCCAATGCTTACACATGCTTTTCCCGCAACCCATCCCAGCCACTAACATAAGGAGGTTAGCAGGTACGTCTACAGTCAGGCAGGATGCGGGAGGGTTCTGCCCTGTCCTCAGCTCTCACAGGGAAGCTTGCCTAGAAGCCAGCTCTCAACTAGCTGCATTCTTATGACAGTGTGAAGGTAGCAGTATTCTGAGTAAGGAGGTTCCCAGATTACCACTCTACTGCACCTGGAGATACCGTCCAGGTGTGCATTGTTAACTTGCGTCTCAGAAGCCTCTGGCAAAAGTCTCTGGGGAAGACGTGGGAAACTCACTCTGCAGGCAGTGTGGAACTGTGAGGGACTGAGGGTGAGCTCAACTCTCAGCAGTAAGATGATTTTGGACAAGGCGTTCAGCTACCTTCTCACATATGGAACTTAGTATGTAGCACCAGTCTACCCCAGGAATTACTGGGAAATCGCTGGATTGAGCTTGGTGGCACTAGTCTTGTGTGCCGGGAGATTCCAGTTACCTCTCCCAACACTTGCGTCAAGCAGCGAGCCTAGGCCTTTTGGAAGCGAAAGGTAGCTGCAGGCAGGAGGTAGGCTTACAGGCCATAAGCTCAACTCTCAGAAGTGTGTATACATGGGAGGCAGATGTCTGCTACCCACTCGGACATGCGAGTGGGAACCTAGCTACACTCTGATGAAGAAGGACTTTGGAAATCGCTGTATTCAACTCAGATACACGTGGGTTCAGGCACAACGATTCCACATGCTTTTCTCACAACGTTTCCCTGCCACTAACATGAGGACGTTAGCAGCGCCTTCTACAGTCAAGCAGGATGCGGGAGGGTTGTGCCCTGTCCTTAGCTCTCACAGGGAAGCAGGCCTTGAAGCCAGCTGTCAACTAGCTGCATTCTTATGGCAGGGTGAAGGTAGCAGTATTCTGAGACAGGAGGTTCCCAGGTTACCACTCTACTGGACCTGGAGATACCCTCCAGGTCTGCATTGTTAACTTGCGTCTCAGAAGCCTCTGGCAAACGTCTCTGGTGAAGACGTGCGAAACTCACTCTGCAGGCAGTGTGGAACTGTGAGGGACTGAGGGTGAGCTCAACCCTCAGAAGTAAGATGTTTTTGGACAAGGCATTCAACTACATACTCACGTATGGAACTTAGTATGTAGCACCAGTCTACCCCAGGAATTACTAGGAAATCGCTTGATTGAGCTTGGAGGCACTCGTCTTGTGTGCCGGGAGATTCCAGTTACCTCTCCCAACACTTGCGTCAAGCAGCGAGCCTAGGCCTTTTGGAAGCGAAAGGTAGCGGCAGGCAGGATGTAGGGTTACAGGCCATAAGCTCAACTCTCAGAAGTGTGTATGCATGGGAGGCAGATGTCTGCTACCCACTCGGACATGGGAGTTGGAACCTAGCTACACTCCTATTGAAGAAGGATGTTGGAAATCGCTGTATTCAACTCAGATACACGGGAGTTCAGGCCCAATGCTTACACATGCTTTTCCCGCAACCCATCCCAGCCACTAACATAAGGAGGTTAGCAGGTACGTCTACAGTCAGGCAGGATGCGGGAGGGTTCTGCCCTGTCCTCAGCTCTCACAGGGAAGCTTGCCTAGAAGCCAGCTCTCAACTAGCTGCATTCTTATGACAGTGTGAAGGTAGCAGTATTCTGAGTAAGGAGGTTCCCAGATTACCACTCTACTGCACCTGGAGATACCGTCCAGGTGTGCATTGTTAACTTGCGTCTCAGAAGCCTCTGGCAAAAGTCTCTGGTGAAGACGTGGGAAACTCACTCTGCAGGCAGTGTGGAACTGTG
Organism: Canis aureus; assembly: GCF_053574225.1. NCBI lineage: Eukaryota > Metazoa > Chordata > Mammalia > Carnivora > Canidae > Canis > Canis aureus. The sequence continues at coordinate 47,957,316 of NC_135635.1, read as the reverse complement.
AGGGACTGAGGGTGAGCTCAACTCTCAGCAGTAAGATGATTTTGGACAAGGCGTTCAGCTACCTTCTCACATATGGAACTTAGTATGTAGCACCAGTCTACCCCAGGAATTACTGGGAAATCGCTGGATTGAGCTTGGTGGCACTAGTCTTGTGTGCCGGGAGATTCCAGTTACCTCTCCCAACACTTCGGTGAAGCAGCGAGCCTAGGCCTTTTGGAAGCGAAAGGTAGCTGCAGGCAGGAGGTAGGCTTACAGGCCATAAGCTCAACTCTCAGAAGTGTGTATACATGGGAGGCAGATGTCTGCTACCCACTCGGACATGCGAGTGGGAACCTAGCTACACTCTGATGAAGAAGGACTTTGGAAATCGCTGTATTCAACTCAGATACACGTGGGTTCAGGCACAACGATTCCACATGCTTTTCTCACAACGTTTCCCTGCCACTAACATGAGGACGTTAGCAGCTCCTTCTACAGTCAAGCAGGATGCGGGAGGGTTGTGCCCTGTCCTTAGCTCTCACAGGGAAGCAGGCCTTGAAGCCAGCTGTCAACTAGCTGCATTCTTATGGCAGGGTGAAGGTAGCAGTATTCTGAGACAGGAGGTTCCCAGGTTACCACTCTACTGGACCTGGAGATACCCTCCAGGTCTGCATTGTTAACTTGCGTCTCAGAAGCCTCTGGCAAACGTCTCTGGTGAAGACGTGCGAAACTCACTGTGCAGGCAGTGTGGAACTGTGAGGGACTGAGGGTGAGCTCAACTCTCAGAAGTAAGATGTTTTTGGACAAGGCGTTCAACTACATACTCACGTATGGAACTTAGTATGTAGCACCAGTCTACCCCAGGAATTACTAGGAAATCGCTTGATTGAGCTTGGAGGCACTCGTCTTGTGTGCCGGGAGATTCCAGTTACCTCTCCCAACACTTGCGTCAAGCAGCGAGCCTAGGCCTTTTGGAAGCTAAAGTTAGTGGCAGGCAGGATGTAGGGTTACAGGCCATAAGCTCAACTCTCAGAAGTGTGTATGCATGGGAGGCAGATGTCTGCTACTCACTCGGACATGGGAGTTGGAACCTAGCTACACTCCTATTGAAGAAGGATGTTGGAAATCGCTGTATTCAACTCAGATACACGGGAGTTCAGGCCCAATGCTTACACATGCTTTTCCCGCAACCCATCCCAGCCACTAACATAAGGAGGTTAGCAGGTACGTCTACAGTCAGGCAGGATGCGGGAGGGTTCTGCCCTGTCCTCAGCTCTCACAGGGAAGCTTGCCTAGAAGCCAGCTCTCAACTAGCTGCATTCTTATGACAGTGTGAAGGTAGCAGTATTCTGAGTAAGGAGGTTCCCAGATTACCACTCTACTGCACCTGGAGATACCGTCCAGGTGTGCATTGTTAACTTGCGTCTCAGAAGCCTCTGGCAAAAGTCTCTGGTGAAGACGTGGGAAACTCACTCTGCAGGCAGTGTGGAACTGTGAGGGACTGAGGGTGAGCTCAACTCTCAGCAGTAAGATGATTTTGGACAAGGCGTTCAGCTACCTTGTCACATATGAAACTTAGTATGTAGCACCAGTCTACCCCAGGAATTACTGGGAAATCGCTGGATTGAGCTTGGTGGCACTAGTCTTGTGTGCCGGGAGATTCCAGTTACCTCTCCCAACACTTGCGTCAAGCAGCGAGCCTAGGCCTTTTGGAAGCGAAAGGTAGCTGCAGGCAGGAGGTAGGCTTACAGGCCATAAGCTCAACTCTCAGAAGTGTGTATACATGGGCGGCAGATGTCTGCTACCTACTCGGACATTCGAGTGGGAACCTAGCTACACTCTGATGAAGAAGGACTTTGGAAATCGCTGTATTCAACTCAGATACACGTGGGTTCAGGCACAACGATTCCACATGCTTTTCTCACAACGTTTCCCTGCCACTAACATGAGGACGTTAGCAGCGCCTTCTACAGTCAAGCAGGATGCGGGAGGGTTGTGCCCTGTCCTTAGCTCTCACAGGGAAGCAGGCCTTGAAGCCAGCTGTCAACTAGCTGCATTCTTATGGCAGGGTGAAGGTAGCAGTATTCTGAGACAGGAGGTTCCCAGGTTACCACTCTACTGGACCTGGAGATACCCTCCAGGTCTGCATTGTTAACTTGCGTCTCAGAAGCCTCTGGCAAACGTCTCTGGTGAAGACGTGCGAAACTCACTCTGCAGGCAGTGTGGAACTGTGAGGGACTGAGGGTGAGCTCAACCCTCAGAAGTAAGATGTTTTTGGACAAGGCATTCAACTACATACTCACGTATGGAACTTAGTATGTAGCACCAGTCTACCCCAGGAATTACTAGGAAATCGCTTGATTGAGCTTGGAGGCACTCGTCTTGTGTGCCGGGAGATTCCAGTTACCTCTCCCAACACTTGCGTCAAGCAGCGAGCCTAGGCCTTTTGGAAGCGAAAGGTAGCGGCAGGCAGGATGTAGGGTTACAGGCCATAAGCTCAACTCTCAGAAGTGTGTATGCATGGGAGGCAGATGTCTGCTACCCACTCGGACATGGGAGTTGGAACCTAGCTACACTCCTATTGAAGAAGGATGTTGGAAATCGCTGTATTCAACACAGATACACGGGAGTTCAGGCCCAATGCTTACACATGCTTTTCCCGCAACCCATCCCAGCCACTAACATAAGGAGGTTAGCAGGTACGTCTACAGTCAGGCAGGATGCGGGAGGGTTCTGCCCTGTCCTCAGCTCTCACAGGGAAGCTTGCCTAGAAGCCAGCTCTCAACTAGCTGCATTCTTATGACAGTGTGAAGGTAGCAGTATTCTGAGTAAGGAGGTTCCCAGATTACCACTCTACTGCACCTGGAGATACCGTCCAGGTGTGCATTGTTAACTTGCGTCTCAGAAGCCTCTGGCAAAAGTCTCTGGTGAAGACGTGGGAAACTCACTCTGCAGGCAGTGTGGAACTGTGAGGGACTGAGGGTGAGCTCAACTCTCAGCAGTAAGATGATTTTGGACAAGGCGTTCAGCTTCCTTCTCACATATGGAACTTAGTATGTAGCACCAGTCTACCCCAGGAATTACTGGGAAATCGCTGGATTGAGCTTGGTGGCACTAGTCTTGTGTGCCGGGAGATTCCAGTTACCTCTCCCAACACTTGCGTCAAGCAGCGAGCCTAGGCCTTTTGGAAGCGAAAGGTAGCTGCAGGCAGGAGGTAGGCTTACAGGCCATAAGCTCAACTCTCAGAAGTGTGTATACATGGGAGGCAGATGTCTGCTACCCACTCGGACATGCGAGTGGGAACCTAGCTACACTCTGATGAAGAAGGACTTTGGAAATCGCTGTATTCAACTCAGATACACGTGGGTTCAGGCACAACGATTCCACATGCTTTTCTCACAACGTTTCCCTGCCACTAACATGAGGACGTTAGCAGCTCCTTCTACAGTCAAGCAGGATGCGGGAGGGTTGTGCCCTGTCCTTAGCTCTCACAGGGAAGCAGGCCTTGAAGCCAGCTGTCAACTAGCTGCATTCTTATGGCAGGGTGAAGGTAGCAGTATTCTGAGACAGGAGGTTCCCAGGTTACCACTCTACTGGACCTGGAGATACCCTCCAGGTCTGCATTGTTAACTTGCGTCTCAGAAGCCTCTGGCAAACGTCTCTGGTGAAGACGTGCGAAACTCACTGTGCAGGCAGTGTGGAACTGTGAGGGACTGAGGGTGAGCTCAACTCTGAGAAGTAAGATGTTTTTGGACAAGGCGTTCAACTACATACTCACGTATGGAACTTAGTATGTAGCACCAGTCTACCCCAGGAATTACTGGGAAATCGCTGGATTGAGCTTGGTGGCACTAGTCTTGTGTGCCGGGAGATTCCAGTTACCTCTCCCAACACTTGCGTCAAGCAGCGAGCCTAGGCCTTTTGGAAGCGAAAGGTAGCTGCAGGCAGGAGGTAGGCTTACAGGCCATAAGCTCAACTCTCAGAAGTGTGTATACATGGGAGGCAGATGTCTGCTACCCACTCGGACATGCGAGTGGGAACCTAGCTACACTCTGATGAAGAAGGACTTTGGAAATCGCTGTAATCAACTCAGATACACGTGGGTTCAGGCACAACGATTCCACATGCTTTTCTCACAACGTTTCCCTGCCACTAACATGAGGACGTTAGCAGCTCCTTCTACAGTCAAGCAGGATGCGGGAGGGTTGTGCCCTGTCCTTAGCTCTCACAGGGAAGCAGGCCTTGAAGCCAGCTGTCAACTAGCTGCATTCTTATGGCAGGGTGAAGGTAGCAGTATTCTGAGACAGGAGGTTCCCAGGTTACCACTCTACTGGACCTGGAGATACCCTCCAGGTCTGCATTGTTAACTTGCGTCTCAGAAGCCTCTGGCAAACGTCTCTGGTGAAGACGTGCGAAACTCACTCTGCAGGCAGTGTGGAACTGTGAGGGACTGAGGGTGAGCTCAACTCTCAGAAGTAAGATGTTTTTGGACAAGGCGTTCAACTACATACTCACGTATGGAACTTAGTATGTAGCACCAGTCTACCCCAGGAATTACTAGGAAATCGCTTGATTGAGCTTGGAGGCACTCGTCTTGTGTGCCGGGAGATTCCAGTTACCTCTCCCAACACTTGCGTCAAGCAGCGAGCCTAGGCCTTTTGGAAGCGAAAGGTAGCGGCAGGCAGGATGTAGGGTTACAGGCCATAAGCTCAACTCTCAGAAGTGTGTATGCATGGGAGGCAGATGTCTGCTACCCACTCGGACATGGGAGTTGGAACCTAGCTACACTCCTATTGAAGAAGGATGTTGGAAATCGCTGTATTCAACTCAGATACACGGGAGTTCAGGCCCAATGCTTACACATGCTTTTCCCGCAACCCATCCCAGCCACTAACATGAGGACGTTAGCAGCGCCTTCTACAGTCAAGCAGGATGCGGGAGGGTTGTGCCCTGTCCTTAGCTCTCACAGGGAAGCTTGCCTAGAAGCCAGCTGTCAACTAGCTGCATTCTTATGGCAGGGTGAAGGTAGCAGTATTCTGAGACAGGAGGTTCCCAGGTTACCACTCTACTGGACCTGGAGATACCCTCCAGGTCTGCATTGTTAACTTGCGTCTCAGAAGCCTCTGGCAAACGTCTCTGGTGAAGACGTGCGAAACTCACTCTGCAGGCAGTGTGGAACTGTGAGGGACTGAGGGTGAGCTCAACCCTCAGAAGTAAGATGTTTTTGGACAAGGCATTCAACTACATACTCACGTATGGAACTTAGTATGTAGCACCAGTCTACCCCAGGAATTACTAGGAAATCGCTTGATTGAGCTTGGAGGCACTCGTCTTGTGTGCCGGGAGATTCCAGTTACCTCTCCCAACACTTGCGTCAAGCAGCGAGCCTAGGCCTTTTGGAAGCTAAAGTTAGTGGCAGGCAGGATGTAGGGTTACAGGCCATAAGCTCAACTCTCAGAAGTGTGTATGCATGGGAGGCAGATGTCTGCTACCCACTCGGACATGGGAGTTGGAACCTAGCTACACTCCTATTGAAGAAGGATGTTGGAAATCGCTGTATTCAACTCAGATACACGGGAGTTCAGGCCCAATGCTTACACATGCTTTTCCCGCAACCCATCCCAGCCACTAACATAAGGAGGTTAGCAGGTACGTCTACAGTCAGGCAGGATGCGGGAGGGTTCTGCCCTGTCCTCAGCTCTCACAGGGAAGCTTGCCTAGAAGCCAGCTCTCAACTAGCTGCATTCTTATGACAGTGTGAAGGTAGCAGTATTCTGAGTAAGGAGGTTCCCAGATTACCACTCTACTGCACCTGGAGATACCGTCCAGGTGTGCATTGTTAACTTGCGTCTCAGAAGCCTCTGGCAAAAGTCTCTGGTGAAGACGTGGGAAACTCACTCTGCAGGCAGTGTGGAACTGTGAGGGACTGAGGGTGAGCTCAACTCTCAGCAGTAAGATGATTTTGGACAAGGCGTTCAGCTTCCTTCTCACATATGGAACTTAGTATGTAGCACCAGTCTACCCCAGGAATTACTGGGAAATCGCTGGATTGAGCTTGGTGGCACTAGTCTTGTGTGCCGGGAGATTCCAGTTACCTCTCCCAACACTTGCGTCAAGCAGCGAGCCTAGGCCTTTTGGAAGCGAAAGGTAGCTGCAGGCAGGAGGTAGGCTTACAGGCCATAAGCTCAACTCTCAGAAGTGTGTATACATGGGAGGCAGATGTCTGCTACCCACTCGGACATGCGAGTGGGAACCTAGCTACACTCTGATGAAGAAGGACTTTGGAAATCGCTGTATTCAACTCAGATACACGTGGGTTCAGGCACAACGATTCCACATGCTTTTCTCACAACGTTTCCCTGCCACTAACATGAGGACGTTAGCAGCTCCTTCTACAGTCAAGCAGGATGCGGGAGGGTTGTGCCCTGTCCTTAGCTCTCACAGGGAAGCAGGCCTTGAAGCCAGCTGTCAACTAGCTGCATTCTTATGGCAGGGTGAAGGTAGCAGTATTCTGAGACAGGAGGTTCCCAGGTTACCACTCTACTGGACCTGGAGATACCCTCCAGGTCTGCATTGTTAACTTGCGTCTCAGAAGCCTCTGGCAAACGTCTCTGGTGAAGACGTGCGAAACTCACTGTGCAGGCAGTGTGGAACTGTGAGGGACTGAGGGTGAGCTCAACTCTCAGAAGTAAGATGTTTTTGGACAAGGCGTTCAACTACATACTCACGTATGGAACTTAGTATGTAGCACCAGTCTACCCCAGGAATTACTAGGAAATCGCTTGATTGAGCTTGGAGGCACTCGTCTTGTGTGCCGGGAGATTCCAGTTACCTCTCCCAACACTTGCGTCAAGCAGCGAGCCTAGGCCTTTTGGAAGCTAAAGTTAGTGGCAGGCAGGATGTAGGGTTACAGGCCATAAGCTCAACTCTCAGAAGTGTGTATGCATGGGAGGCAGATGTCTGCTACTCACTCGGACATGGGAGTTGGAACCTAGCTACACTCCTATTGAAGAAGGATGTTGGAAATCGCTGTATTCAACTCAGATACACGGGAGTTCAGGCCCAATGCTTACACATGCTTTTCCCGCAACCCATCCCAGCCACTAACATAAGGAGGTTAGCAGGTACGTCTACAGTCAGGCAGGATGCGGGAGGGTTCTGCCCTGTCCTCAGCTCTCACAGGGAAGCTTGCCTAGAAGCCAGCTCTCAACTAGCTGCATTCTTATGACAGTGTGAAGGTAGCAGTATTCTGAGTAAGGAGGTTCCCAGATTACCACTCTACTGCACCTGGAGATACCGTCCAGGTGTGCATTGTTAACTTGCGTCTCAGAAGCCTCTGGCAAAAGTCTCTGGTGAAGACGTGGGAAACTCACTCTGCAGGCAGTGTGGAACTGTGAGGGACTGAGGGTGAGCTCAACTCTCAGCAGTAAGATGATTTTGGACAAGGCGTTCAGCTACCTTCTCACATATGGAACTTAGTATGTAGCACCAGTCTACCCCAGGAATTACTGGGAAATCGCTGGATTGAGCTTGGTGGCACTAGTCTTGTGTGCCGGGAGATTCCAGTTACCTCTCCCAACACTTGCGTCAAGCAGCGAGCCTAGGCCTTTTGGAAGCGAAAGGTAGCTGCAGGCAGGAGGTAGGCTTACAGGCCATAAGCTCAACTCTCAGAAGTGTGTATACATGGGCGGCAGATGTCTGCTACCCACTCGGACATGCGAGTGGGAACCTAGCTACACTCTGATGAAGAAGGACTTTGGAAATCGCTGTATTCAACTCAGATACACGTGGGTTCAGGCACAACGATTCCACATGCTTTTCTCACAACGTTTCCCTGCCACTAACATGAGGACGTTAGCAGCGCCTTCTACAGTCAAGCAGGATGCGGGAGGGTTGTGCCCTGTCCTTAGCTCTCACAGGGAAGCAGGCCTTGAAGCCAGCTGTCAACTAGCTGCATTCTTATGGCAGGGTGAAGGTAGCAGTATTCTGAGACAGGAGGTTCCCAGGTTACCACTCTACTGGACCTGGAGATACCCTCCAGGTCTGCATTGTTAACTTGCGTCTCAGAAGCCTCTGGCAAACGTCTCTGGTGAAGACGTGCGAAACTCACTCTGCAGGCAGTGTGGAACTGTGAGGGACTGAGGGTGAGCTCAACCCTCAGAAGTAAGATGTTTTTGGACAAGGCATTCAACTACATACTCACGTATGGAACTTAGTATGTAGCACCAGTCTACCCCAGGAATTACTAGGAAATCGCTTGATTGAGCTTGGAGGCACTCGTCTTGTGTGCCGGGAGATTCCAGTTACCTCTCCCAACACTTGCGTCAAGCAGCGAGCCTAGGCCTTTTGGAAGCGAAAGGTAGCGGCAGGCAGGATGTAGGGTTACAGGCCATAAGCTCAACTCTCAGAAGTGTGTATGCATGGGAGGCAGATGTCTGCTACCCACTCGGACATGGGAGTTGGAACCTAGCTACACTCCTATTGAAGAAGGATGTTGGAAATCGCTGTATTCAACTCAGATACACGGGAGTTCAGGCCCAATGCTTACACATGCTTTTCCCGCAACCCATCCCAGCCACTAACATAAGGAGGTTAGCAGGTACGTCTACAGTCAGGCAGGATGCGGGAGGGTTCTGCCCTGTCCTCAGCTCTCACAGGGAAGCTTGCCTAGAAGCCAGCTCTCAACTAGCTGCATTCTTATGACAGTGTGAAGGTAGCAGTATTCTGAGTAAGGAGGTTCCCAGATTACCACTCTACTGCACCTGGAGATACCGTCCAGGTGTGCATTGTTAACTTGCGTCTCAGAAGCCTCTGGCAAAAGTCTCTGGTGAAGACGTGGGAAACTCACTCTGCAGGCAGTGTGGAACTGTGAGGGACTGAGGGTGAGCTCAACTCTCAGCAGTAAGATGATTTTGGACAAGGCGTTCAGCTTCCTTCTCACATATGGAACTTAGTATGTAGCACCAGTCTACCCCAGGAATTACTGGGAAATCGCTGGATTGAGCTTGGTGGCACTAGTCTTGTGTGCCGGGAGATTCCAGTTACCTCTCCCAACACTTGCGTCAAGCAGCGAGCCTAGGCCTTTTGGAAGCGAAAGGTAGCTGCAGGCAGGAGGTAGGCTTACAGGCCATAAGCTCAACTCTCAGAAGTGTGTATACATGGGAGGCAGATGTCTGCTACCCACTCGGACATGCGAGTGGGAACCTAGCTACACTCTGATGAAGAAGGACTTTGGAAATCGCTGTATTCAACTCAGATACACGTGGGTTCAGGCACAACGATTCCACATGCTTTTCTCACAACGTTTCCCTGCCACTAACATGAGGACGTTAGCAGCTCCTTCTACAGTCAAGCAGGATGCGGGAGGGTTGTGCCCTGTCCTTAGCTCTCACAGGGAAGCAGGCCTTGAAGCCAGCTGTCAACTAGCTGCATTCTTACGGCAGGGTGAAGGTAGCAGTATTCTGAGACAGGAGGTTCCCAGGTTACCACTCTACTGGACCTGGAGATACCCTCCAGGTCTGCATTGTTAACTTGCGTCTCAGAAGCCTCTGGCAAACGTCTCTGGTGAAGACGTGCGAAACTCACTGTGCAGGCAGTGTGGAACTGTGAGGGACTGAGGGTGAGCTCAACTCTCAGAAGTAAGATGTTTTTGGACAAGGCGTTCAACTACATACTCACGTATGGAACTTAGTATGTAGCACCAGTCTACCCCAGGAATTACTAGGAAATCGCTTGATTGAGCTTGGAGGCACTCGTCTTGTGTGCCGGGAGATTCCAGTTACCTCTCCCAACACTTGCGTCAAGCAGCGAGCCTAGGCCTTTTGGAAGCGAAAGGTAGCGGCAGGCAGGATGTAGGGTTACAGGCCATAAGCTCAACTCTCAGAAGTGTGTATGCATGGGAGGCAGATGTCTGCTACCCACTCGGACATGGGAGTTGGAACCTAGCTACACTCCTATTGAAGAAGGATGTTGGAAATCGCTGTATTCAACTCAGATACACGGGAGTTCAGGCCCAATGCTTACACATGCTTTTCCCGCAACCCATCCCAGCCACTAACATAAGGAGGTTAGCAGGTACGTCTACAGTCAGGCAGGATGCGGGAGGGTTCTGCCCTGTCCTCAGCTCTCACAGGGAAGCTTGCCTAGAAGCCAGCTCTCAACTAGCTGCATTCTTATGACAGTGTGAAGGTAGCAGTATTCTGAGTAAGGAGGTTCCCAGATTACCACTCTACTGCACCTGGAGATACCGTCCAGGTGTGCATTGTTAACTTGCGTCTCAGAAGCCTCTGGCAAAAGTCTCTGGTGAAGACGTGGGAAACTCACTCTGCAGGCAGTGTGGAACTGTGAGGGACTGAGGGTGAGCTCAACTCTCAGCAGTAAGATGATTTTGGACAAGGCGTTCAGCTACCTTCTCACATATGGAACTTACTATGTAGCACCAGTCTACCCCAGGAATTACTGGGAAATCGCTGGATTGAGCTTGGTGGCACTAGTCTTGTGTGCCGGGAGATTCCAGTTACCTCTCCCAACACTTGCGTCAAGCAGCGAGCCTAGGCCTTTTGGAAGCGAAAGGTAGCTGCAGGCAGGAGGTAGGCTTACAGGCCATAAGCTCAACTCTCAGAAGTGTGTATACATGGGAGGCAGATGTCTGCTACCCACTCGGACATGCGAGTGGGAACCTAGCTACACTCTGATGAAGAAGGACTTTGGAAATCGCTGTATTCAACTCAGATACACGTGGGTTCAGGCACAACGATTCCACATGCTTTTCTCACAACGTTTCCCTGCCACTAACATGAGGACGTTAGCAGCGCCTTCTACAGTCAAGCAGGATGCGGGAGGGTTGTGCCCTGTCCTTAGCTCTCACAGGGAAGCAGGCCTTGAAGCCAGCTGTCAACTAGCTGCATTCTTATGGCAGGGTGAAGGTAGCAGTATTCTGAGACAGGAGGTTCCCAGGTTACCACTCTACTGGACCTGGAGATACCCTCCAGGTCTGCATTGTTAACTTGCGTCTCAGAAGCCTCTGGCAAACGTCTCTGGTGAAGACGTGCGAAACTCACTCTGCAGGCAGTGTGGAACTGTGAGGGACTGAGGGTGAGCTCAACCCTCAGAAGTAAGATGTTTTTGGACAAGGCATTCAACTACATACTCACGTATGGAACTTAGTATGTAGCACCAGTCTACCCCAGGAATTACTAGGAAATCGCTTGATTGAGCTTGGAGGCACTCGTCTTGTGTGCCGGGAGATTCCAGTTACCTCTCCCAACACTTGCGTCAAGCAGCGAGCCTAGGCCTTTTGGAAGCGAAAGGTAGCGGCAGGCAGGATGTAGGGTTACAGGCCATAAGCTCAACTCTCAGAAGTGTGTATGCATGGGAGGCAGATGTCTGCTACCCACTCGGACATGGGAGTTGGAACCTAGCTACACTCCTATTGAAGAAGGATGTTGGAAATCGCTGTATTCAACTCAGATACACGGGAGTTCAGGCCCAATGCTTACACATGCTTTTCCCGCAACCCATCCCAGCCACTAACATAAGGAGGTTAGCAGGTACGTCTACAGTCAGGCAGGATGCGGGAGGGTTCTGCCCTGTCCTCAGCTCTCACAGGGAAGCTTGCCTAGAAGCCAGCTCTCAACTAGCTGCATTCTTATGACAGTGTGAAGGTAGCAGTATTCTGAGTAAGGAGGTTCCCAGATTACCACTCTACTGCACCTGGAGATACCGTCCAGGTGTGCATTGTTAACTTGCGTCTCAGAAGCCTCTGGCAAAAGTCTCTGGTGAAGACGTGGGAAACTCACTCTGCAGGCAGTGTGGAACTGTGAGGGACTGAGGGTGAGCTCAACTCTCAGCAGTAAGATGATTTTGGACAAGGCGTTCAGCTTCCTTCTCACATATGGAACTTAGTATGTAGCACCAGTCTACCCCAGGAATTACTGGGAAATCGCTGGATTGAGCTTGGTGGCACTAGTCTTGTGTGCCGGGAGATTCCAGTTACCTCTCCCAACACTTGCGTCAAGCAGCGAGCCTAGGCCTTTTGGAAGCGAAAGGTAGCTGCAGGCAGGAGGTAGGCTTACAGGCCATAAGCTCAACTCTCAGAAGTGTGTATACATGGGAGGCAGATGTCTGCTACCCACTCGGACATGCGAGTGGGAACCTAGCTACACTCTGATGAAGAAGGACTTTGGAAATCGCTGTATTCAACTCAGATACACGTGGGTTCAGGCACAACGATTCCACATGCTTTTCTCACAACGTTTCCCTGCCACTAACATGAGGACGTTAGCAGCTCCTTCTACAGTCAAGCAGGATGCGGGAGGGTTGTGCCCTGTCCTTAGCTCTCACAGGGAAGCAGGCCTTGAAGCCAGCTGTCAACTAGCTGCATTCTTATGGCAGGGTGAAGGTAGCAGTATTCTGAGACAGGAGGTTCCCAGGTTACCACTCTACTGGACCTGGAGATACCCTCCAGGTCTGCATTGTTAACTTGCGTCTCAGAAGCCTCTGGCAAACGTGTCTGGTGAAGACGTGCGAAACTCACTGTGCAGGCAGTGTGGAACTGTGAGGGACTGAGGGTGAGCTCAACTCTCAGAAGTAAGATGTTTTTGGACAAGGCGTTCAACTACATACTCACGTATGGAACTTAGTATGTAGCACCAGTCTACCCCAGGAATTACTAGGAAATCGCTTGATTGAGCTTGGAGGCACTCGTCTTGTGTGCCGGGAGATTCCAGTTACCTCTCCCAACACTTGCGTCAAGCAGCGAGCCTAGGCCTTTTGGAAGCGAAAGGTAGCGGCAGGCAGGATGTAGGGTTACAGGCCATAAGCTCAACTCTCAGAAGTGTGTATGCATGGGAGGCAGATGTCTGCTACCCACTCGGACATGGGAGTTGGAACCTAGCTACACTCCTATTGAAGAAGGATGTTGGAAATCGCTGTATTCAACTCAGATACACGGGAGTTCAGGCCCAATGCTTACACATGCTTTTCCCGCAACCCATCCCAGCCACTAACATAAGGAGGTTAGCAGGTACGTCTACAGTCAGGCAGGATGCGGGAGGGTTCTGCCCTGTCCTCAGCTCTCACAGGGAAGCTTGCCTAGAAGCCAGCTCTCAACTAGCTGCATTCTTATGACAGTGTGAAGGTAGCAGTATTCTGAGTAAGGAGGTTCCCAGATTACCACTCTACTGCACCTGGAGATACCGTCCAGGTGTGCATTGTTAACTTGCGTCTCAGAAGCCTCTGGCAAAAGTCTCTGGTGAAGACGTGGGAAACTCACTCTGCAGGCAGTGTGGAACTGTGAGGGACTGAGGGTGAGCTCAACTCTCAGCAGTAAGATGATTTTGGACAAGGCGTTCAGCTACCTTCTCACATATGGAACTTAGTATGTAGCACCAGTCTACCCCAGGAATTACTGGGAAATCGCTGGATTGAGCTTGGTGGCACTAGTCTTGTGTGCCGGGAGATTCCAGTTACCTCTCCCAACACTTGCGTCAAGCAGCGAGCCTAGGCCTTTTGGAAGCGAAAGGTAGCTGCAGGCAGGAGGTAGGCTTACAGGCCATAAGCTCAACTCTCAGAAGTGTGTATACATGGGAGGCAGATGTCTGCTACCCACTCGGACATGCGAGTGGGAACCTAGCTACACTCTGATGAAGAAGGACTTTGGAAATCGCTGTATTCAACTCAGATACACGTGGGTTCAGGCACAACGATTCCACATGCTTTTCTCACAACGTTTCCCTGCCACTAACATGAGGACGTTAGCAGCGCCTTCTACAGTCAAGCAGGATGCGGGAGGGTTGTGCCCTGTCCTTAGCTCTCACAGGGAAGCAGGCCTTGAAGCCAGCTGTCAACTAGCTGCATTCTTATGGCAGGGTGAAGGTAGCAGTATTCTGAGACAGGAGGTTCCCAGGTTACCACTCTACTGGACCTGGAGATACCCTCCAGGTCTGCATTGTTAACTTGCGTCTCAGAAGCCTCTGGCAAACGTCTCTGGTGAAGACGTGCGAAACTCACTCTGCAGGCAGTGTGGAACTGTGAGGGACTGAGGGTGAGCTCAACCCTCAGAAGTAAGATGTTTTTGGACAAGGCATTCAACTACATACTCACGTATGGAACTTAGTATGTAGCACCAGTCTACCCCAGGAATTACTAGGAAATCGCTTGATTGAGCTTGGAGGCACTCGTCTTGTGTGCCGGGAGATTCCAGTTACCTCTCCCAACACTTGCGTCAAGCAGCGAGCCTAGGCCTTTTGGAAGCGAAAGGTAGCGGCAGGCAGGATGTAGGGTTACAGGCCATAAGCTCAACTCTCAGAAGTGTGTATGCATGGGAGGCAGATGTCTGCTACCCACTCGGACATGGGAGTTGGAACCTAGCTACACTCCTATTGAAGAAGGATGTTGGAAATCGCTGTATTCAACTCAGATACACGGGAGTTCAGGCCCAATGCTTACACATGCTTTTCCCGCAACCCATCCCAGCCACTAACATAAGGAGGTTAGCAGGTACGTCTACAGTCAGGCAGGATGCGGGAGGGTTCTGCCCTGTCCTCAGCTCTCACAGGGAAGCTTGCCTAGAAGCCAGCTCTCAACTAGCTGCATTCTTATGACAGTGTGAAGGTAGCAGTATTCTGAGTAAGGAGGTTCCCAGATTACCACTCTACTGCACCTGGAGATACCGTCCAGGTGTGCATTGTTAACTTGCGTCTCAGAAGCCTCTGGCAAAAGTCTCTGGTGAAGACGTGGGAAACTCACTCTGCAGGCAGTGTGGAACTGTGAGGGACTGAGGGTGAGCTCAACTCTCAGCAGTAAGATGATTTTGGACAAGGCGTTCAGCTTCCTTCTCACATATGGAACTTAGTATGTAGCACCAGTCTACCCCAGGAATTACTGGGAAATCGCTGGATTGAGCTTGGTGGCACTAGTCTTGTGTGCCGGGAGATTCCAGTTACCTCTCCCAACACTTGCGTCAAGCAGCGAGCCTAGGCCTTTTGGAAGCGAAAGGTAGCTGCAGGCAGGAGGTAGGCTTACAGGCCATAAGCTCAACTCTCAGAAGTGTGTATACATGGGAGGCAGATGTCTGCTACCCACTCGGACATGCGAGTGGGAACCTAGCTACACTCTGATGAAGAAGGACTTTGGAAATCGCTGTATTCAACTCAGATACACGTGGTTTCAGGCACAACGATTCCACATGCTTTTCTCACAACGTTTCCCTGCCACTAACATGAGGACGTTAGCAGCTCCTTCTACAGTCAAGCAGGATGCGGGAGGGTTGTGCCCTGTCCTTAGCTCTCACAGGGAAGCAGGCCTTGAAGCCAGCTGTCAACTAGCTGCATTCTTATGGCAGGGTGAAGGTAGCAGTATTCTGAGACAGGAGGTTCCCAGGTTACCACTCTACTGGACCTGGAGATACCCTCCAGGTCTGCATTGTTAACTTGCGTCTCAGAAGCCTCTGGCAAACGTCTCTGGTGAAGACGTGCGAAACTCACTGTGCAGGCAGTGTGGAACTGTGAGGGACTGAGGGTGAGCTCAACTCTGAGAAGTAAGATGTTTTTGGACAAGGCGTTCAACTACATACTCACGTATGGAACTTAGTATGTAGCACCAGTCTACCCCAGGAATTACTGGGAAATCGCTGGATTGAGCTTGGTGGCACTAGTCTTGTGTGCCGGGAGATTCCAGTTACCTCTCCCAACACTTGCGTCAAGCAGCGAGCCTAGGCCTTTTGGAAGCGAAAGGTAGCTGCAGGCAGGAGGTAGGCTTACAGGCCATAAGCTCAACTCTCAGAAGTGTGTATACATGGGAGGCAGATGTCTGCTACCCACTCGGACATGCGAGTGGGAACCTAGCTACACTCTGATGAAGAAGGACTTTGGAAATCGCTGTATTCAACTCAGATACACGTGGGTTCAGGCACAACGATTCCACATGCTTTTCTCACAACGTTTCCCTGCCACTAACATGAGGACGTTAGCAGCTCCTTCTACAGTCAAGCAGGATGCGGGAGGGTTGTGCCCTGTCCTTAGCTCTCACAGGGAAGCAGGCCTTGAAGCCAGCTGTCAACTAGCTGCATTCTTATGGCAGGGTGAAGGTAGCAGTATTCTGAGACAGGAGGTTCCCAGGTTACCACTCTACTGGACCTGGAGATACCCTCCAGGTCTGCATTGTTAACTTGCGTCTCAGAAGCCTCTGGCAAACGTCTCTGGTGAAGACGTGCGAAACTCACTCTGCAGGCAGTGTGGAACTGTGAGGGACTGAGGGTGAGCTCAACTCTCAGAAGTAAGATGTTTTTGGACAAGGCGTTCAACTACATACTCACGTATGGAACTTAGTATGTAGCACCAGTCTACCCCAGGAATTACTAGGAAATCGCTTGATTGAGCTTGGAGGCACTCGTCTTGTGTGCCGGGAGATTCCAGTTACCTCTCCCAACACTTGCGTCAAGCAGCGAGCCTAGGCCTTTTGGAAGCGAAAGGTAGCGGCAGGCAGGATGTAGGGTTACAGGCCATAAGCTCAACTCTCAGAAGTGTGTATGCATGGGAGGCAGATGTCTGCTACCCACTCGGACATGGGAGTTGGAACCTAGCTACACTCCTATTGAAGAAGGATGTTGGAAATCGCTGTATTCAACTCAGATACACGGGAGTTCAGGCCCAATGCTTACACATGCTTTTCCCGCAACCCATCCCAGCCACTAACATAAGGAGGTTAGCAGGTACGTCTACAGTCAGGCAGGATGCGGGAGGGTTCTGCCCTGTCCTCAGCTCTCACAGGGAAGCTTGCCTAGAAGCCAGCTCTCAACTAGCTGCATTCTTATGACAGTGTGAAGGTAGCAGTATTCTGAGTAAGGAGGTTCCCAGATTACCACTCTACTGCACCTCGAGATACCGTCCAGGTGTGCATTGTTAACTTGCGTCTCAGAAGCCTCTGGCAAAAGTCTCTGGTGAAGACGTGGGAAACTCACTCT
This sequence comes from Canis aureus, assembly GCF_053574225.1. NCBI lineage: Eukaryota > Metazoa > Chordata > Mammalia > Carnivora > Canidae > Canis > Canis aureus. The sequence continues at coordinate 47,940,374 of NC_135635.1, read as the reverse complement.
GCAGGCAGTGTGGAACTGTGAGGGACTGAGGGTGAGCTCAACTCTCAGCAGTAAGATGATTTTGGACAAGGCGTTCAGCTACCTTCTCACATATGGAACTTAGTATGTAGCACCAGTCTACCCCAGGAATTACTGGGAAATCGCTGGATTGAGCTTGGTGGCACTAGTCTTGTGTGCCGGGAGATTCCAGTTACCTCTCCCAACACTTGCGTCAAGCAGCGAGCCTAGGCCTTTTGGAAGCGAAAGGTAGCTGCAGGCAGGAGGTAGGCTTACAGGCCATAAGCTCAACTCTCAGAAGTGTGTATACATGGGAGGCAGATGTCTGCTACCCACTCGGACATGCGAGTGGGAACCTAGCTACACTCTGATGAAGAAGGACTTTGGAAATCGCTGTATTCAACTCAGATACACGTGGGTTCAGGCACAACGATTCCACATGCTTTTCTCACAACGTTTCCCTGCCACTAACATGAGGACGTTAGCAGCGCCTTCTACAGTCAAGCAGGATGCGGGAGGGTTGTGCCCTGTCCTTAGCTCTCACAGGGAAGCAGGCCTTGAAGCCAGCTGTCAACTAGCTGCATTCTTATGGCAGGGTGAAGGTAGCAGTATTCTGAGACAGGAGGTTCCCAGGTTACCACTCTACTGGACCTGGAGATACCCTCCAGGTCTGCATTGTTAACTTGCGTCTCAGAAGCCTCTGGCAAACGTCTCTGGTGAAGACGTGCGAAACTCACTCTGCAGGCAGTGTGGAACTGTGAGGGACTGAGGGTGAGCTCAACCCTCAGAAGTAAGATGTTTTTGGACAAGGCATTCAACTACATACTCACGTATGGAACTTAGTATGTAGCACCAGTCTACCCCAGGAATTACTAGGAAATCGCTTGATTGAGCTTGGAGGCACTCGTCTTGTGTGCCGGGAGATTCCAGTTACCTCTCCCAACACTTGCGTCAAGCAGCGAGCCTAGGCCTTTTGGAAGCGAAAGGTAGCGGCAGGCAGGATGTAGGGTTACAGGCCATAAGCTCAACTCTCAGAAGTGTGTATGCATGGGAGGCAGATGTCTGCTACCCACTCGGACATGGGAGTTGGAACCTAGCTACACTCCTATTGAAGAAGGATGTTGGAAATCGCTGTATTCAACTCAGATACACGGGAGTTCAGGCCCAATGCTTACACATGCTTTTCCCGCAACCCATCCCAGCCACTAACATAAGGAGGTTAGCAGGTACGTCTACAGTCAGGCAGGATGCGGGAGGGTTCTGCCCTGTCCTCAGCTCTCACAGGGAAGCTTGCCTAGAAGCCAGCTCTCAACTAGCTGCATTCTTATGACAGTGTGAAGGTAGCAGTATTCTGAGTAAGGAGGTTCCCAGATTACCACTCTACTGCACCTGGAGATACCGTCCAGGTGTGCATTGTTAACTTGCGTCTCAGAAGCCTCTGGCAAAAGTCTCTGGTGAAGACGTGGGAAACTCACTCTGCAGGCAGTGTGGAACTGTGAGGGACTGAGGGTGAGCTCAACTCTCAGCAGTAAGATGATTTTGGACAAGGCGTTCAGCTACCTTCTCACATATGGAACTTAGTATGTAGCACCAGTCTACCCCAGGAATTACTGGGAAATCGCTGGATTGAGCTTGGTGGCACTAGTCTTGTGTGCCGGGAGATTCCAGTTACCTCTCCCAACACTTCGGTGAAGCAGCGAGCCTAGGCCTTTTGGAAGCGAAAGGTAGCTGCAGGCAGGAGGTAGGCTTACAGGCCATAAGCTCAACTCTCAGAAGTGTGTATACATGGGAGGCAGATGTCTGCTACCCACTCGGACATGCGAGTGGGAACCTAGCTACACTCTGATGAAGAAGGACTTTGGAAATCGCTGTATTCAACTCAGATACACGTGGGTTCAGGCACAACGATTCCACATGCTTTTCTCACAACGTTTCCCTGCCACTAACATGAGGACGTTAGCAGCTCTTTCTACAGTCAAGCAGGATGCGGGAGGGTTGTGCCCTGTCCTTAGCTCTCACAGGGAAGCAGGCCTTGAAGCCAGCTGTCAACTAGCTGCATTCTTATGGCAGGGTGAAGGTAGCAGTATTCTGAGACAGGAGGTTCCCAGGTTACCACTCTACTGGACCTGGATATACCCTCCAGGTCTGCATTGTTAACTTGCGTCTCAGAAGCCTCTGGCAAACGTCTCTGGTGAAGACGTGCGAAACTCACTGTGCAGGCAGTGTGGAACTGTGAGGGAATGAGGGTGAGCTCAACTCTCAGAAGTAAGATGTTTTTGGACAAGGCGTTCAACTACATACTCACGTATGGAACTTAGTATGTAGCACCAGTCTACCCCAGGAATTACTAGGAAATCGCTTGATTGAGCTTGGAGGCACTCGTCTTGTGTGCCGGGAGATTCCAGTTACCTCTCCTAACACTTGCGTCAAGCAGCGAGCCTAGGCCTTTTGGAAGCTAAAGTTAGTGGCAGGCAGGATGTAGGGTTACAGGCCATAAGCTCAACTCTCAGAAGTGTGTATGCATGGGAGGCAGATGTCTGCTACCCACTCGGACATGGGAGTTGGAACCTAGCTACACTCCTATTGAAGAAGGATGTTGGAAATCGCTGTATTCAACTCAGATACACGGGAGTTCAGGCCCAATGCTTACACATGCTTTTCCCGCAACCCATCCCAGCCACTAACATAAGGAGGTTAGCAGGTACGTCTACAGTCAGGCAGGATGCGGGAGGGTTCTGCCCTGTCCTCAGCTCTCACAGGGAAGCTTGCCTAGAAGCCAGCTCTCAACTAGCTGCATTCTTATGACAGTGTGAAGGTAGCAGTATTCTGAGTAAGGAGGTTCCCAGATTACCACTCTACTGCACCTGGAGATACCGTCCAGGTGTGCATTGTTAACTTGCGTCTCAGAAGCCTCTGGCAAAAGTCTCTGGTGAAGACGTGGGAAACTCACTCTGCAGGCAGTGTGGAACTGTGAGGGACTGAGGGTGAGCTCAACTCTCAGCAGTAAGATGATTTTGGACAAGGCGTTCAGCTTCCTTCTCACATATGGAACTTAGTATGTAGCACCAGTCTACCCCAGGAATTACTGGGAAATCGCTGGATTGAGCTTGGTGGCGCTAGTCTTGTGTGCCGGGAGATTCCAGTTACCTCTCCCAACACTTGCGTCAAGCAGCGAGCCTAGGCCTTTTGGAAGCGAAAGGTAGCTGCAGGCAGGAGGTAGGCTTACAGGCCATAAGCTCAACTCTCAGAAGCGTGTATACATGGGAGGCAGATGTCTGCTACCCACTCGGACATGCGAGTGGGAACCTAGCTACACTCTGATGAAGAAGGACTTTGGAAATCGCTGTATTCAACTCAGATACACGTGGGTTCAGGCACAACGATTCCACATGCTTTTCTCACAACGTTTCCCTGCCACTAACATGAGGACGTTAGCAGCTCCTTCTACAGTCAAGCAGGATGCGGGAGGGTTGTGCCCTGTCCTTAGCTCTCACAGGGAAGCAGGCCTTGAAGCCAGCTGTCAACTAGCTGCATTCTTATGGCAGGGTGAAGGTAGCAGTATTCTGAGACAGGAGGTTCCCAGGTTACCACTCTACTGGACCTGGAGATACCCTCCAGGTCTGCATTGTTAACTTGCGTCTCAGAAGCCTCTGGCAAACGTCTCTGGTGAAGACGTGCGAAACTCACTGTGCAGGCAGTGTGGAACTGTGAGGGACTGAGGGTGAGCTCAACTCTGAGAAGTAAGATGTTTTTGGACAAGGCGTTCAACTACAAACTCACGTATGGAACTTAGTATGTAGCACCAGTCTACCCCAGGAATTACTGGGAAATCGCTGGATTGAGCTTGGTGGCACTAGTCTTGTGTGCCGGGAGATTCCAGTTACCTCTCCCAACACTTCGGTGAAGCAGCGAGCCTAGGCCTTTTGGAAGCGAAAGGTAGCTGCAGGCAGGAGGTAGGCTTACAGGCCATAAGCTCAACTCTCAGAAGTGTGTATACATGGGAGGCAGATGTCTGCTACCCACTCGGACATGCGAGTGGGAACCTAGCTACACTCTGATGAAGAAGGACTTTGGAAATCGCTGTATTCAACTCAGATACACGTGGGTTCAGGCACAACGATTCCACATGCTTTTCTCACAACGTTTCCCTGCCACTAACATGAGGACGTTAGCAGCTCCTTCTACAGTCAAGCAGGATGCGGGAGGGTTGTGCCCTGTCCTTAGCTCTCACAGGGAAGCAGGCCTTGAAGCCAGCTGTCAACTAGCTGCATTCTTATGGCAGGGTGAAGGTAGCAGTATTCTGAGACAGGAGGTTCCCAGGTTACCACTCTACTGGACCTGGAGATACCCTCCAGGTCTGCATTGTTAACTTGCGTCTCAGAAGCCTCTGGCAAACGTCTCTGGTGAAGACGTGCGAAACTCACTCTGCAGGCAGTGTGGAACTGTGAGGGACTGAGGGTGAGCTCAACTCTCAGAAGTAAGATGTTTTTGGACAAGGCGTTCAACTACATACTCACGTATGGAACTTAGTATGTAGCACCAGTCTACCCCAGGAATTACTAGGAAATCGCTTGATTGAGCTTGGAGGCACTCGTCTTGTGTGCCGGGAGATTCCAGTTACCTCTCCCAACACTTGCGTCAAGCAGCGAGCCTAGGCCTTTTGGAAGCGAAAGGTAGCGGCAGGCAGGATGTAGGGTTACAGGCCATAAGCTCAACTCTCAGAAGTGTGTATGCATGGGAGGCAGATGTCTGCTACCCACTCGGACATGGGAGTTGGAACCTAGCTACACTCCTATTGAAGAAGGATGTTGGAAATCGCTGTATTCAACTCAGATACACGGGAGTTCAGGCCCAATGCTTACACATGCTTTTCCCGCAACCCATCCCAGCCACTAACATAAGGAGGTTAGCAGGTACGTCTACAGTCAGGCAGGATGCGGGAGGGTTCTGCCCTGTCCTCAGCTCTCACAGGGAAGCTTGCCTAGAAGCCAGCTCTCAACTAGCTGCATTCTTATGACAGTGTGAAGGTAGCAGTATTCTGAGTAAGGAGGTTCCCAGATTACCACTCTACTGCACCTGGAGATACCGTCCAGGTGTGCATTGTTAACTTGCGTCTCAGAAGCCTCTGGCAAAAGTCTCTGGTGAAGACGTGGGAAACTCACTCTGCAGGCAGTGTGGAACTGTGAGGGACTGAGGGTGAGCTCAACTCTCAGCAGTAAGATGATTTTGGACAAGGCGTTCAGCTTCCTTCTCACATATGGAACTTAGTATGTAGCACCAGTCTACCCCAGGAATTACTGGGAAATCGCTGGATTGAGCTTGGTGGCACTAGTCTTGTGTGCCGGGAGATTCCAGTTACCTCTCCCAACACTTGCGTCAAGCAGCGAGCCTAGGCCTTTTGGAAGCGAAAGGTAGCTGCAGGCAGGAGGTAGGCTTACAGGCCATAAGCTCAACTCTCAGAAGTGTGTATACATGGGAGGCAGACGTCTGCTACCCACTCGGACATGCGAGTGGGAACCTAGCTACACTCTGATGAAGAAGGACTTTGGAAATCGCTGTATTCAACTCAGATACACGTGGGTTCAGGCACAACGATTCCACATGCTTTTCTCACAACGTTTCCCTGCCACTAACATGAGGACGTTAGCAGCTCATTCTACAGTCAAGCAGGATGCGGGAGGGTTGTGCCCTGTCCTTAGCTCTCACAGGGAAGCAGGCCTTGAAGCCAGCTGTCAACTAGCTGCATTCTTATGGCAGGGTGAAGGTAGCAGTATTCTGAGACAGGAGGTTCCCAGGTTACCACTCTACTGGACCTGGAGATACCCTCCAGGTCTGCATTGTTAACTTGCATCTCAGAAGCCTCTGGCAAACGTCTCTGGTGAAGACGTGCGAAACTCACTGTGCAGGCAGTGTGGAACTGTGAGGGACTGAGGGTGAGCTCAACTCTGAGAAGTAAGATGTTTTTGGACAAGGCGTTCAACTACATACTCACGTATGGAACTTAGTATGTAGCACCAGTCTACCCCAGGAATTACTGGGAAATCGCTGGATTGAGCTTGGTGGCACTAGTCTTGTGTGCTGGGAGATTCCAGTTACCTCTCCCAACACTTCGGTGAAGCAGCGAGCCTAGGCCTTTTGGAAGCGAAAGGTAGCTGCAGGCAGGAGGTAGGCTTACAGGCCATAAGCTCAACTCTCAGAAGTGTGTATACATGGGAGGCAGATGTCTGCTACCCACTCGGACATGCGAGTGGGAACCTAGCTACACTCTGATGAAGAAGGACTTTGGAAATCGCTGTATTCAACTCAGATACACGTGGGTTCAGGCACAACGATTCCACATGCTTTTCTCACAACGTTTCCCTGCCACTAACATGAGGACGTTAGCAGCGCCTTCTACAGTCAAGCAGGATGCGGGAGGGTTGTGCCCTGTCCTTAGCTCTCACAGGGAAGCAGGCCTTGAAGCCAGCTGTCAACTAGCTGCATTCTTATGGCAGGGTGAAGGTAGCAGTATTCTGAGACAGGAGGTTCCCAGGTTACCACTCTACTGGACCTGGAGATACCCTCCAGGTCTGCATTGTTAACTTGCGTCTCAGAAGCCTCTGGCAAACGTCTCTGGTGAAGACGTGCGAAACTCACTGTGCAGGCAGTGTGGAACTGTGAGGGACTGAGGGTGAGCTCAACTCTCAGAAGTAAGATGTTTTTGGACAAGGCGTTCAACTACATACTCACGTATGGAACTTAGTATGTAGCACCAGTCTACCCCAGGAATTACTAGGAAATCGCTTGATTGAGCTTGGAGGCACTCGTCTTGTGTGCCGGGAGATTCCAGTTACCTCTCCCAACACTTGCGTCAAGCAGCGAGCCTAGGCCTTTTGGAAGCGAAAGGTAGCGGCAGGCAGGATGTAGGGTTACAGGCCATAAGCTCAACTCTCAGAAGTGTGTATGCATGGGAGGCAGATGTCTGCTACCCACTCGGACATGGGAGTTGGAACCTAGCTACACTCCTATTGAAGAAGGATATTGGAAATCGCTGTATTCAACTCAGATACACGGGAGTTCAGGCCCAATGCTTACACATGCTTTTCCCGCAACCCATCCCAGCCACTAACATAAGGAGGTTAGCAGGTACGTCTACAGTCAGGCAGGATGCGGGAGGGTTCTGCCCTGTCCTCAGCTCTCACAGGGAAGCTTGCCTAGAAGCCAGCTCTCAACTAGCTGCATTCTTATGACAGTGTGAAGGTAGCAGTATTCTGAGTAAGGAGGTTCCCAGATTACCACTCTACTGCACCTGGAGATACCGTCCAGGTGTGCATTGTTAACTTGCGTCTCAGAAGCCTCTGGCAAAAGTCTCTGGTGAAGACGTGGGAAACTCACTCTGCAGGCAGTGTGGAACTGTGAGGGACTGAGGGTGAGCTCAACTCTCAGCAGTAAGATGATTTTGGACAAGGCGTTCAGCTTCCTTCTCACATATGGAACTTAGTATGTAGCACCAGTCTACCCCAGGAATTACTGGGAAATCGCTGGATTGAGCTTGGTGGCACTAGTCTTGTGTGCCGGGAGATTCCAGTTACCTCTCCCAACACTTGCGTCAAGCAGCGAGCCTAGGCCTTTTGGAAGCGAAAGGTAGCTGCAGGCAGGAGGTAGGCTTACAGGCCATAAGCTCAACTCTCAGAAGTGTGTATACATGGGAAGCAGATGTCTGCTACCCACTCGGACATGCGAGTGGGAACCTAGCTACACTCTGATGAAGAAGGACTTTGGAAATCGCTGTATTCAACTCAGATACACGTGGGTTCAGGCACAACGATTCCACATGCTTTTCTCACAACGTTTCCCTGCCACTAACATGAGGACGTTAGCAGCTCCTTCTACAGTCAAGCAGGATGCGGGAGGGTTGTGCCCTGTCCTTAGCTCTCACAGGGAAGCAGGCCTTGAAGCCAGCTGTCAACTAGCTGCATTCTTATGGCAGGGTGAAGGTAGCAGTATTCTGAGACAGGAGGTTCCCAGGTTACCACTCTACTGGACCTGGAGATACCCTCCAGGTCTGCATTGTTAACTTGCGTCTCAGAAGCCTCTGGCAAACGTCTCTGGTGAAGACGTGCGAAACTCACTGTGCAGGCAGTGTGGAACTGTGAGGGACTGAGGGTGAGCTCAACTCTCAGAAGTAAGATGTTTTTGGACAAGGCGTTCAACTACATACTCACGTATGGAACTTAGTATGTAGCACCAGTCTACCCCAGGAATTACTAGGAAATCGCTTGATTGAGCTTGGAGGCACTCGTCTTGTGTGCCGGGAGATTCCAGTTACCTCTCCCAACACTTGCGTCAAGCAGCGAGCCTAGGCCTTTTGGAAGCGAAAGGTAGCGGCAGGCAGGATGTAGGGTTACAGGCCATAAGCTCAACTCTCAGAAGTGTGTATGCATGGGAGGCAGATGTCTGCTACCCACTCGGACATGGGAGTTGGAACCTAGCTACACTCCTATTGAAGAAGGATGTTGGAAATCGCTGTATTCAACTCAGATACACGGGAGTTCAGGCCCAATGCTTACACATGCTTTTCCCGCAACCCATCCCAGCCACTAACATAAGGAGGTTAGCAGGTACGTCTACAGTCAGGCAGGATGCGGGAGGGTTCTGCCCTGTCCTCAGCTCTCACAGGGAAGCTTGCCTAGAAGCCAGCTCTCAACTAGCTGCATTCTTATGACAGTGTGAAGGTAGCAGTATTCTGAGTAAGGAGGTTCCCAGATTACCACTCTACTGCACCTGGAGATACCGTCCAGGTGTGCATTGTTAACTTGCGTCTCAGAAGCCTCTGGCAAAAGTCTCTGGTGAAGACGTGGGAAACTCACTCTGCAGGCAGTGTGGAACTGTGAGAGACTGAGGGTGAGCTCAACTCTCAGCAGTAAGATGATTTTGGACAAGGCGTTCAGCTACCTTCTCACATATGGAACTTAGTATGTAGCACCAGTCTACCCCAGGAATTACTGGGAAATCGCTGGATTGAGCTTGGTGGCACTAGTCTTGTGTGCCGGGAGATTCCAGTTACCTCTCCCAACACTTGCGTCAAGCAGCGAGCCTAGGCCTTTTGGAAGCGAAAGGTAGCTGCAGGCAGGAGGTAGGCTTACAGGCCATAAGCTCAACTCTCAGAAGTGTGTATACATGGGAGGCAGATGTCTGCTACCCACTCGGACATGCGAGTGGGAACCTAGCTACACTCTGATGAAGAAGGACTTTGGAAATCGCTGTATTCAACTCAGATACACGTGGGTTCAGGCACAACGATTCCACATGCTTTTCTCACAACGTTTCCCTGCCACTAACATGAGGACGTTAGCAGCTCCTTCTACAGTCAAGCAGGATGCGGGAGGGTTGTGCCCTGTCCTTAGCTCTCACAGGGAAGCAGGCCTTGAAGCCAGCTGTCAACTAGCTGCATTCTTATGGCAGGGTGAAGGTAGCAGGATTCTGAGACAGGAGGTTCCCAGGTTACCACTCTACTGGACCTGGAGATACCCTCCAGGTCTGCATTGTTAACTTGCGTCTCAGAAGCCTCTGGCAAACGTCTCTGGTGAAGACGTGCGAAACTCACTGTGCAGGCAGTGTGGAACTGTGAGGGACTGAGGGTGAGCTCAACTCTCAGAAGTAAGATGTTTTTGGACAAGGCGTTCAACTACCTACTCACGTATGGAACTTAGTATGTAGCACCAGTCTACCCCAGGAATTACTAGGAAATCGCTTGATTGAGCTTGGAGGCACTCGTCTTGTGTGCCGGGAGATTCCAGTTACCTCTCCCAACACTTGCGTCAAGCAGCGAGCCTAGGCCTTTTGGAAGCGAAAGGTAGCGGCAGGCAGGATGTAGGGTTACAGGCCATAAGCTCAACTCTCAGAAGTGTGTATGCATGGGAGGCAGATGTCTGCTACCCACTCGGACATGGGAGTTGGAACCTAGCTACACTCCTATTGAAGAAGGATGTTGGAAATCGCTGTATTCAACTCAGATACACGGGAGTTCAGGCCCAATGCTTACACATGCTTTTCCCGCAACCCATCCCAGCCACTAACATAAGGAGGTTAGCAGGTACGTCTACAGTCAGGCAGGATGCGGGAGGGTTCTGCCCTGTCCTCAGCTCTCACAGGGAAGCTTGCCTAGAAGCCAGCTCTCAACTAGCTGCATTCTTATGACAGTGTGAAGGTAGCAGTATTCTGAGTAAGGAGGTTCCCAGATTACCACTCTACTGCACCTGGAGATACCGTCCAGGTGTGCATTGTTAACTTGCGTCTCAGAAGCCTCTGGCAAAAGTCTCTGGTGAAGACGTGGGAAACTCACTCTGCAGGCAGTGTGGAACTGTGAGGGACTGAGGGTGAGCTCAACTCTCAGCAGTAAGATGATTTTGGACAAGGCGTTCAGCTACCTTCTCACATATGGAACTTACTATGTAGCACCAGTCTACCCCAGGAATTACTGGGAAATCGCTGGATTGAGCTTGGTGGCACTAGTCTTGTGTGCCGGGAGATTCCAGTTACCTCTCCCAACACTTGCGTCAAGCAGCGAGCCTAGGCCTTTTGGAAGCGAAAGGTAGCTGCAGGCAGGAGGTAGGCTTACAGGCCATAAGCTCAACTCTCAGAAGTGTGTATACATGGGAGGCAGATGTCTGCTACCCACTCGGACATGCGAGTGGGAACCTAGCTACACTCTGATGAAGAAGGACTTTGGAAATCGCTGTATTCAACTCAGATACACGTGGGTTCAGGCACAACGATTCCACATGCTTTTCTCACAACGTTTCCCTGCCACTAACATGAGGACGTTAGCAGCTCCTTCTACAGTCAAGCAGGATGCGGGAGGGTTGTGCCCTGTCCTTAGCTCTCACAGGGAAGCAGGCCTTGAAGCCAGCTGTCAACTAGCTGCATTCTTATGGCAGGGTGAAGGTAGCAGTATTCTGAGACAGGAGGTTCCCAGGTTACCACTCTACTGGACCTGGAGATACCCTCCAGGTCTGCATTGTTAACTTGCGTCTCAGAAGCCTCTGGCAAACGTCTCTGGTGAAGACGTGCGAAACTCACTCTGCAGGCAGTGTGGAACTGTGAGGGACTGAGGGTGAGCTCAACTCTCAGAAGTAAGATGTTTTTGGACAAGGCGTTCAACTACCTACTCACGTATGGAACTTAGTATGTAGCACCAGTCTACCCCAGGAATTACTAGGAAATCGCTTGATTGAGCTTGGAGGCACTCGTCTTGTGTGCCGGGAGATTCCAGTTACCTCTCCCAACACTTGCGTCAAGCAGCGAGCCTAGGCCTTTTGGAAGCGAAAGGTAGCGGCAGGCAGGATGTAGGGTTACAGGCCATAAGCTCAACTCTCAGAAGTGTGTATGCATGGGAGGCAGATGTCTGCTACCCACTCGGACATGGGAGTTGGAACCTAGCTACACTCCTATTGAAGAAGGATGTTGGAAATCGCTGTATTCAACTCAGATACACGGGAGTTCAGGCCCAATGCTTACACATGCTTTTCCCGCAACCCATCCCAGCCACTAACATAAGGAGGTTAGCAGGTACGTCTACAGTCAGGCAGGATGCGGGAGGGTTCTGCCCTGTCCTCAGCTCTCACAGGGAAGCTTGCCTAGAAGCCAGCTCTCAACTAGCTGCATTCTTATGACAGTGTGAAGGTAGCAGTATTCTGAGTAAGGAGGTTCCCAGATTACCACTCTACTGCACCTGGAGATACCGTCCAGGTGTGCATTGTTAACTTGCGTCTCAGAAGCCTCTGGCAAAAGTCTCTGGTGAAGACGTGGGAAACTCACTCTGCAGGCAGTGTGGAACTGTGAGGGACTGAGGGTGAGCTCAACTCTCAGCAGTAAGATGATTTTGGACAAGGCGTTCAGCTACCTTCTCACATATGGAACTTAGTATGTAGCACCAGTCTACCCCAGGAATTACTGGGAAATCGCTGGATTGAGCTTGGTGGCACTAGTCTTGTGTGCCGGGAGATTCCAGTTACCTCTCCCAACACTTGCGTCAAGCAGCGAGCCTAGGCCTTTTGGAAGCGAAAGGTAGCTGCAGGCAGGAGGTAGGCTTACAGGCCATAAGCTCAACTCTCAGAAGTGTGTATACATGGGAGGCAGATGTCTGCTACCCACTCGGACATGCGAGTGGGAACCTAGCTACACTCTGATGAAGAAGGACTTTGGAAATCGCTGTATTCAACTCAGATACACGTGGGTTCAGGCACAACGATTCCACATGCTTTTCTCACAACGTTTCCCTGCCACTAACATGAGGACGTTAGCAGCTCCTTCTACAGTCAAGCAGGATGCGGGAGGGTTGTGCCCTGTCCTTAGCTCTCACAGGGAAGCAGGCCTTGAAGCCAGCTGTCAACTAGCTGCATTCTTATGGCAGGGTGAAGGTAGCAGGATTCTGAGACAGGAGGTTCCCAGGTTACCACTCTACTGGACCTGGAGATACCCTCCAGGTCTGCATTGTTAACTTGCGTCTCAGAAGCCTCTGGCAAACGTCTCTGGTGAAGACGTGCGAAACTCACTGTGCAGGCAGTGTGGAACTGTGAGGGACTGAGGGTGAGCTCAACTCTCAGAAGTAAGATGTTTTTGGACAAGGCGTTCAACTACCTACTCACGTATGGAACTTAGTATGTAGCACCAGTCTACCCCAGGAATTACTAGGAAATCGCTTGATTGAGCTTGGAGGCACTCGTCTTGTGTGCCGGGAGATTCCAGTTACCTCTCCCAACACTTGCGTCAAGCAGCGAGCCTAGGCCTTTTGGAAGCGAAAGGTAGCGGCAGGCAGGATGTAGGGTTACAGGCCATAAGCTCAACTCTCAGAAGTGTGTATGCATGGGAGGCAGATGTCTGCTACCCACTCGGACATGGGAGTTGGAACCTAGCTACACTCCTATTGAAGAAGGATGTTGGAAATCGCTGTATTCAACTCAGATACACGGGAGTTCAGGCCCAATGCTTACACATGCTTTTCCCGCAACCCATCCCAGCCACTAACATAAGGAGGTTAGCAGGTACGTCTACAGTCAGGCAGGATGCGGGAGGGTTCTGCCCTGTCCTCAGCTCTCACAGGGAAGCTTGCCTAGAAGCCAGCTCTCAACTAGCTGCATTCTTATGACAGTGTGAAGGTAGCAGTATTCTGAGTAAGGAGGTTCCCAGATTACCACTCTACTGCACCTGGAGATACCGTCCAGGTGTGCATTGTTAACTTGCGTCTCAGAAGCCTCTGGCAAAAGTCTCTGGTGAAGACGTGGGAAACTCACTCTGCAGGCAGTGTGGAACTGTGAGGGACTGAGGGTGAGCTCAACTCTCAGCAGTAAGATGATTTTGGACAAGGCGTTCAGCTACCTTCTCACATATGGAACTTACTATGTAGCACCAGTCTACCCCAGGAATTACTGGGAAATCGCTGGATTGAGCTTGGTGGCACTAGTCTTGTGTGCCGGGAGATTCCAGTTACCTCTCCCAACACTTGCGTCAAGCAGCGAGCCTAGGCCTTTTGGAAGCGAAAGGTAGCTGCAGGCAGGAGGTAGGCTTACAGGCCATAAGCTCAACTCTCAGAAGTGTGTATACATGGGAGGCAGATGTCTGCTACCCACTCGGACATGCGAGTGGGAACCTAGCTACACTCTGATGAAGAAGGACTTTGGAAATCGCTGTATTCAACTCAGATACACGTGGGTTCAGGCACAACGATTCCACATGCTTTTCTCACAACGTTTCCCTGCCACTAACATGAGGACGTTAGCAGCTCCTTCTACAGTCAAGCAGGATGCGGGAGGGTTGTGCCCTGTCCTTAGCTCTCACAGGGAAGCAGGCCTTGAAGCCAGCTGTCAACTAGCTGCATTCTTATGGCAGGGTGAAGGTAGCAGTATTCTGAGACAGGAGGTTCCCAGGTTACCACTCTACTGGACCTGGAGATACCCTCCAGGTCTGCATTGTTAACTTGCGTCTCAGAAGCCTCTGGCAAACGTCTCTGGTGAAGACGTGCGAAACTCACTCTGCAGGCAGTGTGGAACTGTGAGGGACTGAGGGTGAGCTCAACTCTCAGAAGTAAGATGTTTTTGGACAAGGCGTTCAACTACCTACTCACGTATGGAACTTAGTATGTAGCACCAGTCTACCCCAGGAATTACTAGGAAATCGCTTGATTGAGCTTGGAGGCACTCGTCTTGTGTGCCGGGAGATTCCAGTTACCTCTCCCAACACTTGCGTCAAGCAGCGAGCCTAGGCCTTTTGGAAGCGAAAGGTAGCGGCAGGCAGGATGTAGGGTTACAGGCCATAAGCTCAACTCTCAGAAGTGTGTATGCATGGGAGGCAGATGTCTGCTACCCACTCGGACATGGGAGTTGGAACCTAGCTACACTCCTATTGAAGAAGGATGTTGGAAATCGCTGTATTCAACTCAGATACACGGGAGTTCAGGCCCAATGCTTACACATGCTTTTCCCGCAACCCATCCCAGCCACTAACATAAGGAGGTTAGCAGGTACGTCTACAGTCAGGCAGGATGCGGGAGGGTTCTGCCCTGTCCTCAGCTCTCACAGGGAAGCTTGCCTAGAAGCCAGCTCTCAACTAGCTGCATTCTTATGACAGTGTGAAGGTAGCAGTATTCTGAGTAAGGAGGTTCCCAGATTACCACTCTACTGCACCTGGAGATACCGTCCAGGTGTGCATTGTTAACTTGCGTCTCAGAAGCCTCTGGCAAAAGTCTCTGGTGAAGACGTGGGAAACTCACTCTGCAGGCAGTGTGGAACTGTGAGGGACTGAGGGTGAGCTCAACTCTCAGCAGTAAGATGATTTTGGACAAGGCGTTCAGCTACCTTCTCACATATGGAACTTAGTATGTAGCACCAGTCTACCCCAGGAATTACTGGGAAATCGCTGGATTGAGCTTGGTGGCACTAGTCTTGTGTGCCGGGAGATTCCAGTTACCTCTCCCAACACTTGCGTCAAGCAGCGAGCCTAGGCCTTTTGGAAGCGAAAGGTAGCTGCAGGCAGGAGGTAGGCTTACAGGCCATAAGCTCAACTCTCAGAAGTGTGTATACATGGGAGGCAGATGTCTGCTACCCACTCGGACATGCGAGTGGGAACCTAGCTACACTCTGATGAAGAAGGACTTTGGAAATCGCTGTATTCAACTCAGATACACGTGGGTTCAGGCACAACGATTCCACATGCTTTTCTCACAACGTTTCCCTGCCTCTAACATGAGGACGTTAGCAGCTCCTTCTACAGTCAAGCAGGATGCGGGAGGGTTGTGCCCTGTCCTTAGCTCTCACAGGGAAGCAGGCCTTGAAGCCAGCTGTCAACTAGCTGCATTCTTATGGCAGGGTGAAGGTAGCAGTATTCTGAGACAGGAGGTTCCCAGGTTACCACTCTACTGGACCTGGAGATACCCTCCAGGTCTGCATTGTTAACTTGCGTCTCAGAAGCCTCTGGCAAACGTCTCTGGTGAAGACGTGCGAAACTCACTGTGCAGGCAGTGTGGAACTGTGAGGGACTGAGGGTGAGCTCAACTCTCAGAAGTAAGATGTTTTTGGACAAGGCGTTCAACTACCTACTCACGTATGGAACTTAGTATGTAGCACCAGTCTACCCCAGGAATTACTAGGAAATCGCTTGATTGAGCTTGGAGGCACTCGTCTTGTGTGCCGGGAGATTCCAGTTACCTCTCCCAACACTTGCGTCAAGCAGCGAGCCTAGGCCTTTTGGAAGCGAAAGGTAGCGGCAGGCAGGATGTAGGGTTACAGGCCATAAGCTCAACTCTCAGAAGTGTGTATGCATGGGAGGCAGATGTCTGCTACCCACTCGGACATGGGAGTTGGAACCTAGCTACACTCCTATTGAAGAAGGATGTTGGAAATCGCTGTATTCAACTCAGATACACGGGAGTTCAGGCCCAATGCTTACACATGCTTTTCCCGCAACCCATCCCAGCCACTAACATAAGGAGGTTAGCAGGTACGTCTACAGTCAGGCAGGATGCGGGAGGGTTCTGCCCTGTCCTCAGCTCTCACAGGGAAGCTTGCCTAGAAGCCAGCTCTCAACTAGCTGCATTCTTATGACAGTGTGAAGGTAGCAGTATTCTGAGTAAGGAGGTTCCCAGATTACCACTCTACTGCACCTGGAGATACCGTCCAGGTGTGCATTGTTAACTTGCGTCTCAGAAGCCTCTGGCAAAAGTCTCTGGTGAAGACGTGGGAAACTCACTCTGCAGGCAGTGTGGAACTGTGAGGGACTGAGGGTGAGCTCAACTCTCAGCAGTAAGATGATTTTGGACAAGGCGTTCAGCTACCTTCTCACATATGGAACTTAGTATGTACCACCAGTCTACCCCAGGAATTACTGGGAAATCGCTGGATTGAGCTTGGTGGCACTAGTCTTGTGTGCCGGGAGATTCCAGTTACCTCTCCCAACACTTGCGTCAAGCAGCGAGCCTAGGCCTTTTGGAAGCGAAAGGTAGCTGCAGGCAGGAGGTAGGATTACAGGCCATAAGCTCAACTCTCAGAAGTGTGTATACATGGGAGGCAGATGTCTGCTACCCACTCGGACATGCGAGTGGGAACCTAGCTACACTCTGATGAAGAAGGACTTTGGAAATCGCTGTATTCAACTCAGATACACGTGGGTTCAGGCACAACGATTCCACATGCTTTTCTCACAACGTTTCCCTGCCACTAACATGAGGACGTTAGCAGCGCCTTCTACAGTCAAGCAGGATGCGGGAGGGTTGTGCCCTGTCCTTAGCTCTCACAGGGAAGCAGGCCTTGAAGCCAGCTGTCAACTAGCTGCATTCTTATGGCAGGGTGAAGGTAGCAGTATTCTGAGACAGGAGGTTCCCAGGTTACCACTCTACTGGACCTGGAGATACCCTCCAGGTCTGCATTGTTAACTTGCGTCTCAGAAGCCTCTGGCAAACGTCTCTGGTGAAGACGTGCGAAACTCACTGTGCAGGCAGTGTGGAACTGTGAGGGACTGAGGGTGAGCTCAACTCTCAGAAGTAAGATGTTTTTGGACAAGGCGTTCAACTACATACTCACGTATGGAACTTAGTATGTAGCACCAGTCTACCCCAGGAATTACTAGGAAATCGCTTGATTGAGCTTGGAGGCACTCGTCTTGTGTGCCGGGAGATTCCAGTTACCTCTCCCAACACTTGCGTCAAGCAGCGAGCCTAGGCCTTTTGGAAGCGAAAGGTAGCGGCAGGCAGGATGTAGGGTTACAGGCCATAAGCTCAACTCTCAGAAGTGTGTATGCATGGGAGGCAGATGTCTGCTACCCACTCGGACATGGGAGTTGGAACCTAGCTACACTCCTATTGAAGAAGGATGTTGGAAATCGCTGTATTCAACTCAGATACACGGGAGTTCAGGCCCAATGCTTACACATGCTTTTCCCGCAACCCATCCCAGCCACTAACATAAGGAGGTTAGCAGGTACGTCTACAGTCAGGCAGGATGCGGGAGGGTTCTGCCCTGTCCTCAGCTCTCACAGGGAAGCTTGCCTAGAAGCCAGCTCTCAACTAGCTGCATTCTTATGACAGTGTGAAGGTAGCAGTATTCTGAGTAAGGAGGTTCCCAGATTACCACTCTACTGCACCTGGAGATACCGTCCAGGTGTGCATTGTTAACTTGCGTCTCAGAAGCCTCTGGCAAAAGTCTCTGGTGAAGACGTGGGAAACTCACTCTGCAGGCAGTGTGGAACTGTGAGGGACTGAGGGTGAGCTCAACTCTCAGCAGTAAGATGATTTTGGACAAGGCGTTCAGCTACCTTCTCACATATGGAACTTAGTATGTAGCACCAGTCTACCCCAGGAATTACTGGGAAATCGCTGGATTGAGCTTGGTGGCACTAGTCTTGTGTGCCGGGAGATTCCAGTTACCTCTCCCAACACTTGCGTCAAGCAGCGAGCCTAGGCCTTTTGGAAGCGAAAGGTAGCTGCAGGCAGGAGGTAGGCTTACAGGCCATAAGCTCAACTCTCAGAAGTGTGTATACATGGGAGGCAGATGTCTGCTACCCACTCGGCCATGCGAGTGGGAACCTAGCTACACTCTGATGAAGAAGGACTTTGGAAATCGCTGTATTCAACTCAGATACACGTGGGTTCAGGCACAACGATTCCACATACTTTTCTCACAACGTTTCCCTGCCACTAACATGAGGACGTTAGCAGCGCCTTCTACAGTCAAGCAGGATGCGGGAGGGTTGTGCCCTGTCCTTAGCTCTCACAGGGAAGCAGGCCTTGAAGCCAGCTGTCAACTAGCTGCATTCTTATGGCAGGGTGAAGGTAGCAGGATTCTGAGACAGGAGGTTCCCAGGTTACCACTCTACTGGACCTGGAGATACCCTCCAGGTCTGCATTGTTAACTTGCGTCTCAGAAGCCTCTGGCAAACGTCTCTGGTGAAGACGTGCGAAACTCACTCTGCAGGCAGTGTGGAACTGTGAGGGACTGAGGGTGAGCTCAACTCTCAGAAGTAAGATGTTTTTGGACAAGGCGTTCAACTACATACTCACGTATGGAACTTAGTATGTAGCACCAGTCTACCCCAGGAATTACTGGGAAATCGCTGGATTGAGCTTGGTGGCACTAGTCTTGTGTGCCGGGAGATTCCAGTTACCTCTCCCAACACTTCGGTGAAGCAGCGAGCCTAGGCCTTTTGGAAGCGAAAGGTAGCTGCAGGCAGGAGGTAGGCTTACAGGCCATAAGCTCAACTCTCAGAAGTGTGTATGCATGGGAGGCAGATGTCTGCTACCCACTCGGACATGGGAGTTGGAACCTAGCTACACTCCTATTGAAGAAGGATGTTGGAAATCGCTGTATTCAACTCAGATACACGGGAGTTCAGGCCCAATGCTTACACATGCTTTTCCCGCAACCCATCCCAGCCACTAACATAAGGAGGTTAGCAGGTACGTCAACAGTCAGGCAGGATGCGGGAGGGTTCTGCCCTGTCCTCAGCTCTCACAGGGAAGCTTGCCTAGAAGCCAGCTCTCAACTAGCTGCATTCTTATGACAGTGTGAAGGTAGCAGTATTCTGAGTAAGGAGGTTCCCAGATTACCACTCTACTGCACCTGGAGATACCGTCCAGGTGTGCATTGTTAACTTGCGTCTCAGAAGCCTCTGGCAAAAGTCTCTGGTGAAGACGTGGGAAACTCACTCTGCAGGCAGTGTGGAACTGTGAGGGACTGAGGGTGAGCTCAACTCTCAGCAGTAAGATGATTTTGGACAAGGCGTTCAGCTACCTTCTCACATATGGAACTTAGTATGTAGCACCAGTCTACCCCAGGAATTACTGGGAAATCGCTGGATTGAGCTTGGTGGCACTAGTCTTGTGTGCCGGGAGATTCCAGTTACCTCTCCCAACACTTGCGTCAAGCAGCGAGCCTAGGCCTTTTGGAAGCGAAAGGTAGCTGCAGGCAGGAGGTAGGCTTACAGGCCATAAGCTCAACTCTCAGAAGTGTGTATACATGGGAGGCAGATGTCTGCTACCCACTCGGACATGCGAGTGGGAACCTAGCTACACTCTGATGAAGAAGGACTTTGGAAATCGCTGTATTCAACTCAGATACACGTGGGTTCAGGCACAACGATTCCACATGCTTTTCTCACAACGTTTCCCTGCCACTAACATGAGGACGTTAGCAGCTCCTTCTACAGTCAAGCAGGATGCGGGAGGGTTGTGCCCTGTCCTTAGCTCTCACAGGGAAGCAGGCCTTGAAGCCAGCTGTCAACTAGCTGCATTCTTATGGCAGGGTGAAGGTAGCAGTATTCTGAGACAGGAGGTTCCCAGGTTACCACTCTACTGGACCTGGAGATACCCTCCAGGTCTGCATTGTTAACTTGCGTCTCAGAAGCCTCTGGCAAACGTCTCTGGTGAAGACGTGCGAAACTCACTGTGCAGGCAGTGTGGAACTGTGAGGGACTGAGGGTGAGCTCAACTCTCAGAAGTAAGATGTTTTTGGACAAGGCGTTCAACTACCTACTCACGTATGGAACTTAGTATGTAGCACCAGTCTACCCCAGGAATTACTAGGAAATCGCTTGATTGAGCTTGGAGGCACTCGTCTTGTGTGCCGGGAGATTCCAGTTACCTCTCCCAACACTTGCGTCAAGCAGCGAGCCTAGGCCTTTTGGAAGCGAAAGGTAGCGGCAGGCAGGATGTAGGGTTACAGGCCATAAGCTCAACTCTCAGAAGTGTGTATGCATGGGAGGCAGATGTCTGCTACCCACTCGGACATGGGAGTTGGAACCTAGCTACACTCCTATTGAAGAAGGATGTTGGAAATCGCTGTATTCAACTCAGATACACGGGAGTTCAGGCCCAATGCTTACACATGCTTTTCCCGCAACCCATCCCAGCCACTAACATAAGGAGGTTAGCAGGTACGTCTACAGTCAGGCAGGATGCGGGAGGGTTCTGCCCTGTCCTCAGCTCTCACAGGGAAGCTTGCCTAGAAGCCAGCTCTCAACTAGCTGCATTCTTATGACAGTGTGAAGGTAGCAGTATTCTGAGTAAGGAGGTTCCCAGATTACCACTCTACTGCACCTGGAGATACCGTCCAGGTGTGCATTGTTAACTTGCGTCTCAGAAGCCTCTGGCAAAAGTCTCTGGTGAAGACGTGGGAAACTCACTCTGCAGGCAGTGTGGAACTGTGAGGGACTGAGGGTGAGCTCAACTCTCAGCAGTAAGATGATTTTGGACAAGGCGTTCAGCTACCTTCTCACATATGGAACTTAGTATGTACCACCAGTCTACCCCAGGAATTACTGGGAAATCGCTGGATTGAGCTTGGTGGCACTAGTCTTGTGTGCCGGGAGATTCCAGTTACCTCTCCCAACACTTGCGTCAAGCAGCGAGCCTAGGCCTTTTGGAAGCGAAAGGTAGCTGCAGGCAGGAGGTAGGCTTACAGGCCATAAGCTCAACTCTCAGAAGTGTGTATACATGGGAGGCAGATGTCTGCTACCCACTCGGCCATGCGAGTGGGAACCTAGCTACACTCTGATGAAGAAGGACTTTGGAAATCGCTGTATTCAACTCAGATACACGTGGGTTCAGGCACAACGATTCCACATGCTTTTCTCACAACGTTTCCCTGCCACTAACATGAGGACGTTAGCAGCGCCTTCTACAGTCAAGCAGGATGCGGGAGGGTTGTGCCCTGTCCTTAGCTCTCACAGGGAAGCAGGCCTTGAAGCCAGCTGTCAACTAGCTGCATTCTTATGGCAGGGTGAGGGTAGCAGGATTCTGAGACAGGAGGTTCCCAGGTTACCACTCTACTGGACCTGGAGATACCCTCCAGGTCTGCATTGTTAACTTGCGTCTCAGAAGCCTCTGGCAAACGTCTCTGGTGAAGACGTGCGAAACTCACTCTGCAGGCAGTGTGGAACTGTGAGGGACTGAGGGTGAGCTCAACTCTCAGAAGTAAGATGTTTTTGGACAAGGCGTTCAACTACATACTCACGTATGGAACTTAGTATGTAGCACCAGTCTACCCCAGGAATTACTGGGAAATCGCTGGATTGAGCTTGGTGGCACTAGTCTTGTGTGCCGGGAGATTCCAGTTACCTCTCCGAACACTTCGGTGAAGCAGCGAGCCTAGGCCTTTTGGAAGCGAAAGGTAGCTGCAGGCAGGAGGTAGGCTTACAGGCCATAAGCTCAACTCTCAGAAGTGTGTATACATGGGAGGCAGATGTCTGCTACCCACTCGGACATGCGAGTGGGAACCTAGCTACACTCTGATGAAGAAGGACTTTGGAAATCGCTGTATTCAACTCAGATACACGTGGGTTCAGGCAGAACGATTCCACATGCTTTTCTCACAACGTTTCCCTGCCACTAACATGAGGACGTTAGCAGCTCCTTCTACAGTCAAGCAGGATGCGGGAGGGTTGTGCCCTCTCCTCAGCTCTCACAGGGAAGCAGGCCTTGAAGCCAGCTGTCAACTAGCTGCATTCTTATGGCAGGGTGAAGGTAGCAGGATTCTGAGACAGGAGGTTCCCAGGTTACCACTCTACTGGACCTGGAGATACCCTCCAGGTCTGCATTGTTAACTTGCGTCTCAGAAGCCTCTGGCAAACGTCTCTGGTGAAGACGTGCGAAACTCACTGTGCAGGCAGTGTGGAACTGTGAGGGACTGAGGGTGAGCTCAACTCTGAGAAGTAAGATGTTTTTGGACAAGGCGTTCAACTACATACTCACGTATGGA
Organism: Canis aureus; assembly: GCF_053574225.1. NCBI lineage: Eukaryota > Metazoa > Chordata > Mammalia > Carnivora > Canidae > Canis > Canis aureus. The sequence continues at coordinate 47,918,154 of NC_135635.1, read as the reverse complement.
ACTTAGTATGTAGCACCAGTCTACCCCAGGAATTACTAGGAAATCGCTTGATTGAGCTTGGAGGCACTCGTCTTGTGTGCCGGGAGATTCCAGTTACCTCTCCCAACACTTGCGTCAAGCAGCGAGCCTAGGCCTTTTGGAAGCGAAAGGTAGCGACAGGCAGGATGTAGGGTTACAGGCCATAAGCTCAACTCTCAGAAGTGTGTATGCATGGGAGGCAGATGTCTGCTACCCACTCGGACATGGGAGTTGGAACCTAGCTACACTCCTATTGAAGAAGGATGTTGGAAATCGCTGTATTCAACTCAGATACACGGGAGTTCAGGCCCAATGCTTACACATGCTTTTCCCGCAACCCATCCCAGCCACTAACATAAGGAGGTTAGCAGGTACGTCTACAGTCAGGCAGGATGCGGGAGGGTTCTGCCCTGTCCTCAGCTCTCACAGGGAAGCTTGCCTAGAAGCCAGCTCTCAACTAGCTGCATTCTTATGACAGTGTGAAGGTAGCAGTATTCTGAGTAAGGAGGTTCCCAGATTACCACTCTACTGCACCTGGAGATACCGTCCAGGTGTGCATTGTTAACTTGCGTCTCAGAAGCCTCTGGCAAAAGTCTCTGGTGAAGACGTGGGAAACTCACTCTGCAGGCAGTGTGGAACTGTGAGGGACTGAGGGTGAGCTCAACTCTCAGCAGTAAGATGATTTTGGACAAGGCGTTCAGCTACCTTCTCACATATGGAACTTAGTATGTAGCACCAGTCTACCCCAGGAATTACTGGGAAATCGCTGGATTGAGCTTGGTGGCACTAGTCTTGTGTGCCGGGAGATTCCAGTTACCTCTCCCAACACTTGCGTCAAGCAGCGAGCCTAGGCCTTTTGGAAGCGAAAGGTAGCTGCAGGCAGGAGGTAGGCTTACAGGCCATAAGCTCAACTCTCAGAAGTGTGTATACATGGGAGGCAGATGTCTGCTACCCACTCGGACATGCGAGTGGGAACCTAGCTACACTCTGATGAAGAAGGACTTTGGAAATCGCTGTATTCAACTCAGATACACGTGGGTTCAGGCACAACGATTCCACATGCTTTTCTCACAACGTTTCCCTGCCACTAACATGAGGACGTTAGCAGCGCCTTCTACAGTCAAGCAGGATGCGGGAGGGTTGTGCCCTGTCCTTAGCTCTCACAGGGAAGCAAGCCTTGAAGCCAGCTGTCAACTAGCTGCATTCTTATGGCAGGGTGAAGGTAGCAGGATTCTGAGACAGGAGGTTCCCAGGTTACCACTCTACTGGACCTGGAGATACCCTCCAGGTCTGCATTGTTAACTTGCGTCTCAGAAGCCTCTGGCAAACGTCTCTGGTGAAGACGTGCGAAACTCACTCTGCAGGCAGTGTGGAACTGTGAGGGACTGAGGGTGAGCTCAACTCTCAGAAGTAAGATGTTTTTGGACAAGGCGTTCAACTACATACTCACGTATGGAACTTAGTATGTAGCACCAGTCTACCCCAGGAATTACTGGGAAATCGCTGGATTGAGCTTGGTGGCACTAGTCTTGTGTGCCGGGAGATTCCAGTTACCTCTCCCAACACTTCGGTGAAGCAGCGAGCCTAGGCCTTTTGGAAGCGAAAGGTAGCTGCAGGCAGGAGGTAGGCTTACAGGCCATAAGCTCAACTCTCAGAAGTGTGTATACATGGGAGGCAGATGTCTGCTACCCACTCGGACATGCGAGTGGGAACCTAGCTACACTCTGATGAAGAAGGACTTTGGAAATCGCTGTATTCAACTCAGATACACGTGGGTTCAGGCACAACGATTCCACATGCTTTTCTCACAACGTTTCCCTGCCACTAACATGAGGACGTTAGCAGCTCCTTCTACAGTCAAGCAGGATGCGGGAGGGTTGTGCCCTCTCCTCAGCTCTCACAGGGAAGCAGGCCTTGAAGCCAGCTGTCAACTAGCTGCATTCTTATGGCAGGGTGAAGGTAGCAGGATTCTGAGACAGGAGGTTCCCAGGTTACCACTCTACTGGACCTGGAGATACCCTCCAGGTCTGCATTGTTAACTTGCGTCTCAGAAGCCTCTGGCAAACGTCTCTGGTGAAGACGTGCGAAACTCACTGTGCAGGCAGTGTGGAACTGTGAGGGACTGAGGGTGAGCTCAACTCTGAGAAGTAAGATGTTTTTGGACAAGGCGTTCAACTACATACTCACGTATGGAACTTAGTATGTAGCACCAGTCTACCCCAGGAATTACTAGGAAATCGCTTGATTGAGCTTGGAGGCACTCGTCTTGTGTGCCGGGAGATTCCAGTTACCTCTCCCAACACTTGCGTCAAGCAGCGAGCCTAGGCCTTTTGGAAGCGAAAGGTAGCGGCAGGCAGGATGTAGGGTTACAGGCCATAAGCTCAACTCTCAGAAGTGTGTATGCATGGGAGGCAGATGTCTGCTACCCACTCGGACATGGGAGTTGGAACCTAGCTACACTCCTATTGAAGAAGGATGTTGGAAATCGCTGTATTCAACTCAGATACACGGGAGTTCAGGCCCAATGCTTACACATGCTTTTCCCGCAACCCATCCCAGCCACTAACATAAGGAGGTTAGCAGGTACGTCTACAGTCAGGCAGGATGCGGGAGGGTTCTGCCCTGTCCTCAGCTCTCACAGGGAAGCTTGCCTAGAAGCCAGCTCTCAACTAGCTGCATTCTTATGACAGTGTGAAGGTAGCAGTATTCTGAGTAAGGAGGTTCCCAGATTACCACTCTACTGCACCTGGAGATACCGTCCAGGTGTGCATTGTTAACTTGCGTCTCAGAAGCCTCTGGCAAAAGTCTCTGGTGAAGACGTGGGAAACTCACTCTGCAGGCAGTGTGGAACTGTGAGGGACTGAGGGTGAGCTCAACTCTCAGCAGTAAGATGATTTTGGACAAGGCGTTCAGCTACCTTCTCACATATGGAACTTAGTATGTAGCACCAGTCTACCCCAGGAATTACTGGGAAATCGCTGGATTGAGCTTGGTGGCACTAGTCTTGTGTGCCGGGAGATTCCAGTTACCTCTCCCAACACTTGCGTCAAGCAGCGAGCCTAGGCCTTTTGGAAGCGAAAGGTAGCTGCAGGCAGGAGGTAGGCTTACAGGCCATAAGCTCAACTCTCAGAAGTGTGTATACATGGGAGGCAGATGTCTGCTACCCACTCGGACATGCGAGTGGGAACCTAGCTACACTCTGATGAAGAAGGACTTTGGAAATCGCTGTATTCAACTCAGATACACGTGGGTTCAGGCACAACGATTCCACATGCTTTTCTCACAACGTTTCCCTGCCACTAACATGAGGACGTTAGCAGCGCCTTCTACAGTCAAGCAGGATGCGGGAGGGTTGTGCCCTGTCCTTAGCTCTCACAGGGAAGCAGGCCTTGAAGCCAGCTGTCAACTAGCTGCATTCTTATGGCAGGGTGAAGGTAGCAGGATTCTGAGACAGGAGGTTCCCAGGTTACCACTCTACTGGACCTGGAGATACCCTCCAGGTCTGCATTGTTAACTTGCGTCTCAGAAGCCTCTGGCAAACGTCTCTGGTGAAGACGTGCGAAACTCACTCTGCAGGCAGTGTGGAACTGTGAGGGACTGAGGGTGAGCTCAACTCTCAGAAGTAAGATGTTTTTGGACAAGGCGTTCAACTACATACTCACGTATGGAACTTAGTATGTAGCACCAGTCTACCCCAGGAATTACTGGGAAATCGCTGGATTGAGCTTGGTGGCACTAGTCTTGTGTGCCGGGAGATTCCAGTTACCTCTCCCAACACTTCGGTGAAGCAGCGAGCCTAGGCCTTTTGGAAGCGAAAGGTAGCTGCAGGCAGGAGGTAGGCTTACAGGCCATAAGCTCAACTCTCAGAAGTGTGTATACATGGGAGGCAGATGTCTGCTACCCACTCGGACATGCGAGTGGGAACCTAGCTACACTCTGATGAAGAAGGACTTTGGAAATCGCTGTATTCAACTCAGATACACGTGGGTTCAGGCACAACGATTCCACATGCTTTTCTCACAACGTTTCCCTGCCACTAACATGAGGACGTTAGCAGCTCCTTCTACAGTCAAGCAGGATGCGGGAGGGTTGTGCCCTCTCCTCAGCTCTCACAGGGAAGCAGGCCTTGAAGCCAGCTGTCAACTAGCTGCATTCTTATGGCAGGGTGAAGGTAGCAGGATTCTGAGACAGGAGGTTCCCAGGTTACCACTCTACTGGACCTGGAGATACCCTCCAGGTCTGCATTGTTAACTTGCGTCTCAGAAGCCTCTGGCAAACGTCTCTGGTGAAGACGTGCGAAACTCACTGTGCAGGCAGTGTGGAACTGTGAGGGACTGAGGGTGAGCTCAACTCTGAGAAGTAAGATGTTTTTGGACAAGGCGTTCAACTACATACTCACGTATGGAACTTAGTATGTAGCACCAGTCTACCCCAGGAATTACTAGGAAATCGCTTGATTGAGCTTGGAGGCACTCGTCTTGTGTGCCGGGAGATTCCAGTTACCTCTCCCAACACTTGCGTCAAGCAGCGAGCCTAGGCCTTTTGGAAGCGAAAGGTAGCGGCAGGCAGGATGTAGGGTTACAGGCCATAAGCTCAACTCTCAGAAGTGTGTATGCATGGGAGGCAGATGTCTGCTACCCACTCGGACATGGGAGTTGGAACCTAGCTACACTCCTATTGAAGAAGGATGTTGGAAATCGCTGTATTCAACTCAGATACACGGGAGTTCAGGCCCAATGCTTACACATGCTTTTCCCGCAACCCATCCCAGCCACTAACATAAGGAGGTTAGCAGGTACGTCTACAGTCAGGCAGGATGCGGGAGGGTTCTGCCCTGTCCTCAGCTCTCACAGGGAAGCTTGCCTAGAAGCCAGCTCTCAACTAGCTGCATTCTTATGACAGTGTGAAGGTAGCAGTATTCTGAGTAAGGAGGTTCCCAGATTACCACTCTACTGCACCTGGAGATACCGTCCAGGTGTGCATTGTTAACTTGCGTCTCAGAAGCCTCTGGCAAAAGTCTCTGGTGAAGACGTGGGAAACTCACTCTGCAGGCAGTGTGGAACTGTGAGGGACTGAGGGTGAGCTCAACTCTCAGCAGTAAGATGATTTTGGACAAGGCGTTCAGCTACCTTCTCACATATGGAACTTACTATGTAGCACCAGTCTACCCCAGGAATTACTGGGAAATCGCTGGATTGAGCTTGGTGGCACTAGTCTTGTGTGCCGGGAGATTCCAGTTACCTCTCCCAACACTTGCGTCAAGCAGCGAGCCTAGGCCTTTTGGAAGCGAAAGGTAGCTGCAGGCAGGAGGTAGGCTTACAGGCCATAAGCTCAACTCTCAGAAGTGTGTATACATGGGAGGCAGATGTCTGCTACCCACTCGGACATGCGAGTGGGAACCTAGCTACACTCTGATGAAGAAGGACTTTGGAAATCGCTGTATTCAACTCAGATACACGTGGGTTCAGGCACAACGATTCCACATGCTTTTCTCACAACGTTTCCCTGCCACTAACATGAGGACGTTAGCAGCTCCTTCTACAGTCAAGCAGGATGCGGGAGGGTTGTGCCCTGTCCTTAGCTCTCACAGGGAAGCAGGCCTTGAAGCCAGCTGTCAACTAGCTGCATTCTTATGGCAGGGTGAAGGTAGCAGTATTCTGAGACAGGAGGTTCCCAGGTTACCACTCTACTGGACCTGGAGATACCCTCCAGGTCTGCATTGTTAACTTGCGTCTCAGAAGCCTCTGGCAAACGTCTCTGGTGAAGACGTGCGAAACTCACTGTGCAGGCAGTGTGGAACTGTGAGGGACTGAGGGTGAGCTCAACTCTCAGAAGTAAGATGTTTTTGGACAAGGCGTTCAACTACCTACTCACGTATGGAACTTAGTATGTAGCACCAGTCTACCCCAGGAATTACTAGGAAATCGCTTGATTGAGCTTGGAGGCACTCGTCTTGTGTGCCGGGAGATTCCAGTTACCTCTCCCAACACTTGCGTCAAGCAGCGAGCCTAGGCCTTTTGGAAGCGAAAGGTAGCGGCAGGCAGGATGTAGGGTTACAGGCCATAAGCTCAACTCTCAGAAGTGTGTATGCATGGGAGGCAGATGTCTGCTACCCACTCGGACATGGGAGTTGGAACCTAGCTACACTCCTATTGAAGAAGGATGTTGGAAATCGCTGTATTCAACTCAGATACACGGGAGTTCAGGCCCAATGCTTACACATGCTTTTCCCGCAACCCATCCCAGCCACTAACATAAGGAGGTTAGCAGGTACGTCTACAGTCAGGCAGGATGCGGGAGGGTTCTGCCCTGTCCTCAGCTCTCACAGGGAAGCTTGCCTAGAAGCCAGCTCTCAACTAGCTGCATTCTTATGACAGTGTGAAGGTAGCAGTATTCTGAGTAAGGAGGTTCCCAGATTACCACTCTACTGCACCTGGAGATACCGTCCAGGTGTGCATTGTTAACTTGCGTCTCAGAAGCCTCTGGCAAAAGTCTCTGGTGAAGACGTGGGAAACTCACTCTGCAGGCAGTGTGGAACTGTGAGGGACTGAGGGTGAGCTCAACTCTCAGCAGTAAGATGATTTTGGACAAGGCGTTCAGCTACCTTCTCACATATGGAACTTAGTATGTACCACCAGTCTACCCCAGGAATTACTGGGAAATCGCTGGATTGAGCTTGGTGGCACTAGTCTTGTGTGCCGGGAGATTCCAGTTACCTCTCCCAACACTTGCGTCAAGCAGCGAGCCTAGGCCTTTTGGAAGCGAAAGGTAGCTGCAGGCAGGAGGTAGGCTTACAGGCCATAAGCTCAACTCTCAGAAGTGTGTATACATGGGAGGCAGATGTCTGCTACCCACTCGGACATGCGAGTGGGAACCTAGCTACACTCTGATGAAGAAGGACTTTGGAAATCGCTGTATTCAACTCAGATACACGTGGGTTCAGGCACAACGATTCCACATGCTTTTCTCACAACGTTTCCCTGCCACTAACATGAGGACGTTAGCAGCGCCTTCTACAGTCAAGCAGGATGCGGGAGGGTTGTGCCCTGTCCTTAGCTCTCACAGGGAAGCAGGCCTTGAAGCCAGCTGTCAACTAGCTGCATTCTTATGGCAGGGTGAGGGTAGCAGGATTCTGAGACAGGAGGTTCCCAGGTTACCACTCTACTGGACCTGGAGATACCCTCCAGGTCTGCATTGTTAACTTGCGTCTCAGAAGCCTCTGGCAAACGTCTCTGGTGAAGACGTGCGAAACTCACTCTGCAGGCAGTGTGGAACTGTGAGGGACTGAGGGTGAGCTCAACTCTCAGAAGTAAGATGTTTTTGGACAAGGCGTTCAACTACATACTCACGTATGGAACTTAGTATGTAGCACCAGTCTACCCCAGGAATTACTGGGAAATCGCTGGATTGAGCTTGGTGGCACTAGTCTTGTGTGCCGGGAGATTCCAGTTACCTCTCCCAACACTTCGGTGAAGCAGCGAGCCTAGGCCTTTTGGAAGCGAAAGGTAGCTGCAGGCAGGAGGTAGGCTTACAGGCCATAAGCTCAACTCTCAGAAGTGTGTATACATGGGAGGCAGATGTCTGCTACCCACTCGGACATGCGAGTGGGAACCTAGCTACACTCTGATGAAGAAGGACTTTGGAAATCGCTGTATTCAACTCAGATACACGTGGGTTCAGGCAGAACGATTCCACATGCTTTTCTCACAACGTTTCCCTGCCACTAACATGAGGACGTTAGCAGCTCCTTCTACAGTCAAGCAGGATGCGGGAGGGTTGTGCCCTCTCCTCAGCTCTCACAGGGAAGCAGGCCTTGAAGCCAGCTGTCAACTAGCTGCATTCTTATGGCAGGGTGAAGGTAGCAGGATTCTGAGACAGGAGGTTCCCAGGTTACCACTCTACTGGACCTGGAGATACCCTCCAGGTCTGCATTGTTAACTTGCGTCTCAGAAGCCTCTGGCAAACGTCTCTGGTGAAGACGTGCGAAACTCACTGTGCAGGCAGTGTGGAACTGTGAGGGACTGAGGGTGAGCTCAACTCTGAGAAGGAAGATGTTTTTGGACAAGGCGTTCAACTACATACTCACGTATGGAACTTAGTATGTAGCACCAGTCTACCCCAGGAATTACTAGGAAATCGCTTGATTGAGCTTGGAGGCACTCGTCTTGTGTGCCGGGAGATTCCAGTTACCTCTCCCAACACTTGCGTCAAGCAGCGAGCCTAGGCCTTTTGGAAGCGAAAGGTAGCGGCAGGCAGGATGTAGGGTTACAGGCCATAAGCTCAACTCTCAGAAGTGTGTATGCATGGGAGGCAGATGTCTGCTACCCACTCGGACATGGGAGTTGGAACCTAGCTACACTCCTATTGAAGAAGGATGTTGGAAATCGCTGTATTCAACTCAGATACACGGGAGTTCAGGCCCAATGCTTACACATGCTTTTCCCGCAACCCATCCCAGCCACTAACATAAGGAGGTTAGCAGGTACGTCTACAGTCAGGCAGGATGCGGGAGGGTTCTGCCCTGTCCTCAGCTCTCACAGGGAAGCTTGCCTAGAAGCCAGCTCTCAACTAGCTGCATTCTTATGACAGTGTGAAGGTAGCAGTATTCTGAGTAAGGAGGTTCCCAGATTACCACTCTACTGCACCTGGAGATACCGTCCAGGTGTGCATTGTTAACTTGCGTCTCAGAAGCCTCTGGCAAAAGTCTCTGGTGAAGACGTGGGAAACTCACTCTGCAGGCAGTGTGGAACTGTGAGGGACTGAGGGTGAGCTCAACTCTCAGCAGTAAGATGATTTTGGACAAGGCGTTCAGCTACCTTCTCACATATGGAACTTACTATGTAGCACCAGTCTACCCCAGGAATTACTGGGAAATCGCTGGATTGAGCTTGGTGGCACTAGTCTTGTGTGCCGGGAGATTCCAGTTACCTCTCCCAACACTTGCGTCAAGCAGCGAGCCTAGGCCTTTTGGAAGCGAAAGGTAGCTGCAGGCAGGAGGTAGGCTTACAGGCCATAAGCTCAACTCTCAGAAGTGTGTATACATGGGAGGCAGATGTCTGCTACCCACTCGGACATGCGAGTGGGAACCTAGCTACACTCTGATGAAGAAGGACTTTGGAAATCGCTGTATTCAACTCAGATACACGTGGGTTCAGGCACAACGATTCCACATGCTTTTCTCACAACGTTTCCCTGCCACTAACATGAGGACGTTAGCAGCTCCTTCTACAGTCAAGCAGGATGCGGGAGGGTTGTGCCCTGTCCTTAGCTCTCACAGGGAAGCAGGCCTTGAAGCCAGCTGTCAACTAGCTGCATTCTTATGGCAGGGTGAAGGTAGCAGTATTCTGAGACAGGAGGTTCCCAGGTTACCACTCTACTGGACCTGGAGATACCCTCCAGGTCTGCATTGTTAACTTGCGTCTCAGAAGCCTCTGGCAAACGTCTCTGGTGAAGACGTGCGAAACTCACTGTGCAGGCAGTGTGGAACTGTGAGGGACTGAGGGTGAGCTCAACTCTCAGAAGTAAGATGTTTTTGGACAAGGCGTTCAACTACCTACTCACGTATGGAACTTAGTATGTAGCACCAGTCTACCCCAGGAATTACTAGGAAATCGCTTGATTGAGCTTGGAGGCACTCGTCTTGTGTGCCGGGAGATTCCAGTTACCTCTCCCAACACTTGCGTCAAGCAGCGAGCCTAGGCCTTTTGGAAGCGAAAGGTAGCGGCAGGCAGGATGTAGGGTTACAGGCCATAAGCTCAACTCTCAGAAGTGTGTATGCATGGGAGGCAGATGTCTGCTACCCACTCGGACATGGGAGTTGGAACCTAGCTACACTCCTATTGAAGAAGGATGTTGGAAATCGCTGTATTCAACTCAGATACACGGGAGTTCAGGCCCAATGCTTACACATGCTTTTCCCGCAACCCATCCCAGCCACTAACATAAGGAGGTTAGCAGGTACGTCTACAGTCAGGCAGGATGCGGGAGGGTTCTGCCCTGTCCTCAGCTCTCACAGGGAAGCTTGCCTAGAAGCCAGCTCTCAACTAGCTGCATTCTTATGACAGTGTGAAGGTAGCAGTATTCTGAGTAAGGAGGTTCCCAGATTACCACTCTACTGCACCTGGAGATACCGTCCAGGTGTGCATTGTTAACTTGCGTCTCAGAAGCCTCTGGCAAAAGTCTCTGGTGAAGACGTGGGAAACTCACTCTGCAGGCAGTGTGGAACTGTGAGGGACTGAGGGAGAGCTCAACTCTCAGCAGTAAGATGATTTTGGACAAGGCGTTCAGCTACCTTCTCACATATGGAACTTAGTATGTACCACCAGTCTACCCCAGGAATTACTGGGAAATCGCTGGATTGAGCTTGGTGGCACTAGTCTTGTGTGCCGGGAGATTCCAGTTACCTCTCCCAACACTTGCGTCAAGCAGCGAGCCTAGGCCTTTTGGAAGCGAAAGGTAGCTGCAGGCAGGAGGTAGGCTTACAGGCCATAAGCTCAACTCTCAGAAGTGTGTATACATGGGAGGCAGATGTCTGCTACCCACTCGGACATGCGAGTGGGAACCTAGCTACACTCTGATGAAGAAGGACTTTGGAAATCGCTGTATTCAACTCAGATACACGTGGGTTCAGGCACAACGATTCCACATGCTTTTCTCACAACGTTTCCCTGCCACTAACATGAGGACGTTAGCAGCGCCTTCTACAGTCAAGCAGGATGCGGGAGGGTTGTGCCCTGTCTTAGCTCTCACAGGGAAGCAAGCCTTGAAGCCAGCTGTCAACTAGCTGCATTCTTATGGCACGGTGAAGGTAGCAGGATTCTGAGACAGGAGGTTCCCAGGTTACCACTCTACTGGACCTGGAGATACCCTCCAGGTCTGCATTGTTAACTTGCGTCTCAGAAGCCTCTGGCAAACGTCTCTGGTGAAGACGTGCGAAACTCACTCTGCAGGCAGTGTGGAACTGTGAGGGACTGAGGGTGAGCTCAACTCTCAGAAGTAAGATGTTTTTGGACAAGGCGTTCAACTACCTACTCACGTATGGAACTTAGTATGTAGCACCAGTCTACCCCAGGAATTACTGGGAAATCGCTGGATTGAGCTTGGTGGCACTAGTCTTGTGTGCCGGGAGATTCCAGTTACCTCTCCCAACACTTCGGTGAAGCAGCGAGCCTAGGCCTTTTGGAAGCGAAAGGTAGCTGCAGGCAGGAGGTAGGCTTACAGGCCATAAGCTCAACTCTCAGAAGTGTGTATACATGGGAGGCAGATGTCTGCTACCCACTCGGACATGCGAGTGGGAACCTAGCTACACTCTGATGAAGAAGGACTTTGGAAATCGCTGTATTCAACTCAGATACACGTGGGTTCAGGCACAACGATTCCACATGCTTTTCTCACAACGTTTCCCTGCCACTAACATGAGGACGTTAGCAGCTCCTTCTACAGTCAAGCAGGATGCGGGAGGGTTGTGCCCTCTCCTCAGCTCTCACAGGGAAGCAGGCCTTGAAGCCAGCTGTCAACTAGCTGCATTCTTATGGCAGGGTGAAGGTAGCAGGATTCTGAGACAGGAGGTTCCCAGGTTACCACTCTACTGGACCTGGAGATACCCTCCAGGTCTGCATTGTTAACTTGCGTCTCAGAAGCCTCTGGCAAACGTCTCTGGTGAAGACGTGCGAAACTCACTCTGCAGGCAGTGTGGAACTGTGAGGGACTGAGGGTGAGCTCAACTCTGAGAAGTAAGATGTTTTTGGACAAGGCGTTCAACTACATACTCACGTATGGAACTTAGTATGTAGCACCAGTCTACCCCAGGAATTACTAGGAAATCGCTTGATTGAGCTTGGAGGCACTCGTCTTGTGTGCCGGGAGATTCCAGTTACCTCTCCCAACACTTGCGTCAAGCAGCGAGCCTAGGCCTTTTGGAAGCGAAAGGTAGCGGCAGGCAGGATGTAGGGTTACAGGCCATAAGCTCAACTCTCAGAAGTGTGTATGCATGGGAGGCAGATGTCTGCTACCCACTCGGACATGGGAGTTGGAACCTAGCTACACTCCTATTGAAGAAGGATGTTGGAAATCGCTGTATTCAACTCAGATACACGGGAGTTCAGGCCCAATGCTTACACATGCTTTTCCCGCAACCCATCCCAGCCACTAACATAAGGAGGTTAGCAGGTACGTCTACAGTCAGGCAGGATGCGGGAGGGTTCTGCCCTGTCCTCAGCTCTCACAGGGAAGCTTGCCTAGAAGCCAGCTCTCAACTAGCTGCATTCTTATGACAGTGTGAAGGTAGCAGTATTCTGAGTAAGGAGGTTCCCAGATTACCACTCTACTGCACCTGGAGATACCGTCCAGGTGTGCATTGTTAACTTGCGTCTCAGAAGCCTCTGGCAAAAGTCTCTGGTGAAGACGTGGGAAACTCACTCTGCAGGCAGTGTGGAACTGTGAGGGACTGAGGGTGAGCTCAACTCTCAGCAGTAAGATGATTTTGGACAAGGCGTTCAGCTACCTTCTCACATATGGAACTTAGTATGTACCACCAGTCTACCCCAGGAATTACTGGGAAATCGCTGGATTGAGCTTGGTGGCACTAGTCTTGTGTGCCGGGAGATTCCAGTTACCTCTCCCAACACTTGCGTCAAGCAGCGAGCCTAGGCCTTTTGGAAGCGAAAGGTAGCTGCAGGCAGGAGGTAGGCTTACAGGCCATAAGCTCAACTCTCAGAAGTGTGTATACATGGGAGGCAGATGTCTGCTACCCACTCGGACATGCGAGTGGGAACCTAGCTACACTCTGATGAAGAAGGACTTTGGAAATCGCTGTATTCAACTCAGATACACGTGGGTTCAGGCACAACGATTCCACATGCTTTTCTCACAACGTTTCCCTGCCACTAACATGAGGACGTTAGCAGCGCCTTCTACAGTCAAGCAGGATGCGGGAGGGTTGTGCCCTGTCCTTAGCTCTCACAGGGAAGCAGGCCTTGAAGCCAGCTGTCAACTAGCTGCATTCTTATGGCAGGGTGAAGGTAGCAGGATTCTGAGACAGGAGGTTCCCAGGTTACCACTCTACTGGACCTGGAGATACCCTCCAGGTCTGCATTGTTAACTTGCGTCTCAGAAGCCTCTGGCAAACGTCTCTGGTGAAGACGTGCGAAACTCACTCTGCAGGCAGTGTGGAACTGTGAGGGACTGAGGGTGAGCTCAACTCTCAGAAGTAAGATGTTTTTGGACAAGGCGTTCAACTACATACTCACGTATGGAACTTAGTATGTAGCACCAGTCTACCCCAGGAATTACTGGGAAATCGCTGGATTGAGCTTGGTGGCACTAGTCTTGTGTGCCGGGAGATTCCAGTTACCTCTCCCAACACTTCGGTGAAGCAGCGAGCCTAGGCCTTTTGGAAGCGAAAGGTAGCTGCAGGCAGGAGGTAGGCTTACAGGCCATAAGCTCAACTCTCAGAAGTGTGTATACATGGGAGGCAGATGTCTGCTACCCACTCGGACATGCGAGTGGGAACCTAGCTACACTCTGATGAAGAAGGACTTTGGAAATCGCTGTATTCAACTCAGATACACGTGGGTTCAGGCACAACGATTCCACATGCTTTTCTCACAACGTTTCCCTGCCACTAACATGAGGACGTTAGCAGCTCCTTCTACAGTCAAGCAGGATGCGGGAGGGTTGTGCCCTCTCCTCAGCTCTCACAGGGAAGCAGGCCTTGAAGCCAGCTGTCAACTAGCTGCATTCTTATGGCAGGGTGAAGGTAGCAGGATTCTGAGACAGGAGGTTCCCAGGTTACCACTCTACTGGACCTGGAGATACCCTCCAGGTCTGCATTGTTAACTTGCGTCTCAGAAGCCTCTGGCAAACGTCTCTGGTGAAGACGTGCGAAACTCACTGTGCAGGCAGTGTGGAACTGTGAGGGACTGAGGGTGAGCTCAACTCTGAGAAGTAAGATGTTTTTGGACAAGGCGTTCAACTACATACTCACGTATGGAACTTAGTATGTAGCACCAGTCTACCCCAGGAATTACTAGGAAATCGCTTGATTGAGCTTGGAGGCACTCGTCTTGTGTGCCGGGAGATTCCAGTTACCTCTCCCAACACTTGCGTCAAGCAGCGAGCCTAGGCCTTTTGGAAGCGAAAGGTAGCGGCAGGCAGGATGTAGGGTTACAGGCCATAAGCTCAACTCTCAGAAGTGTGTATGCATGGGAGGCAGATGTCTGCTACCCACTCGGACATGGGAGTTGGAACCTAGCTACACTCCTATTGAAGAAGGATGTTGGAAATCGCTGTATTCAACTCAGATACACGGGAGTTCAGGCCCAATGCTTACACATGCTTTTCCCGCAACCCATCCCAGCCACTAACATAAGGAGGTTAGCAGGTACGTCTACAGTCAGGCAGGATGCGGGAGGGTTCTGCCCTGTCCTCAGCTCTCACAGGGAAGCTTGCCTAGAAGCCAGCTCTCAACTAGCTGCATTCTTATGACAGTGTGAAGGTAGCAGTATTCTGAGTAAGGAGGTTCCCAGATTACCACTCTACTGCACCTGGAGATACCGTCCAGGTGTGCATTGTTAACTTGCGTCTCAGAAGCCTCTGGCAAAAGTCTCTGGTGAAGACGTGGGAAACTCACTCTGCAGGCAGTGTGGAACTGTGAGGGACTGAGGGTGAGCTCAACTCTCAGCAGTAAGATGATTTTGGACAAGGCGTTCAGCTACCTTCTCACATATGGAACTTACTATGTAGCACCAGTCTACCCCAGGAATTACTGGGAAATCGCTGGATTGAGCTTGGTGGCACTAGTCTTGTGTGCCGGGAGATTCCAGTTACCTCTCCCAACACTTGCGTCAAGCAGCGAGCCTAGGCCTTTTGGAAGCGAAAGGTAGCTGCAGGCAGGAGGTAGGCTTACAGGCCATAAGCTCAACTCTCAGAAGTGTGTATACATGGGAGGCAGATGTCTGCTACCCACTCGGACATGCGAGTGGGAACCTAGCTACACTCTGATGAAGAAGGACTTTGGAAATCGCTGTATTCAACTCAGATACACGTGGGTTCAGGCACAACGATTCCACATGCTTTTCTCACAACGTTTCCCTGCCACTAACATGAGGACGTTAGCAGCTCCTTCTACAGTCAAGCAGGATGCGGGAGGGTTGTGCCCTGTCCTTAGCTCTCACAGGGAAGCAGGCCTTGAAGCCAGCTGTCAACTAGCTGCATTCTTATGGCAGGGTGAAGGTAGCAGTATTCTGAGACAGGAGGTTCCCAGGTTACCACTCTACTGGACCTGGAGATACCCTCCAGGTCTGCATTGTTAACTTGCGTCTCAGAAGCCTCTGGCAAACGTCTCTGGTGAAGACGTGCGAAACTCACTGTGCAGGCAGTGTGGAACTGTGAGGGACTGAGGGTGAGCTCAACTCTCAGAAGTAAGATGTTTTTGGACAAGGCGTTCAACTACATACTCACGTATGGAACTTAGTATGTAGCACCAGTCTACCCCAGGAATTACTAGGAAATCGCTTGATTGAGCTTGGAGGCACTCGTCTTGTGTGCCGGGAGATTCCAGTTACCTCTCCCAACACTTGCGTCAAGCAGCGAGCCTAGGCCTTTTGGAAGCGAAAGGTAGCGGCAGGCAGGATGTAGGGTTACAGGCCATAAGCTCAACTCTCAGAAGTGTGTATGCATGGGAGGCAGATGTCTGCTACCCACTCGGACATGGGAGTTGGAACCTAGCTACACTCCTATTGAAGAAGGATGTTGGAAATCGCTGTATTCAACTCAGATACACGGGAGTTCAGGCCCAATGCTTACACATGCTTTTCCCGCAACCCATCCCAGCCACTAACATAAGGAGGTTAGCAGGTACGTCTACAGTCAGGCAGGATGCGGGAGGGTTCTGCCCTGTCCTCAGCTCTCACAGGGAAGCTTGCCTAGAAGCCAGCTCTCAACTAGCTGCATTCTTATGACAGTGTGAAGGTAGCAGTATTCTGAGTAAGGAGGTTCCCAGATTACCACTCTACTGCACCTCGAGATACCGTCCAGGTGTGCATTGTTAACTTGCGTCTCAGAAGCCTCTGGCAAAAGTCTCTGGTGAAGACGTGGGAAACTCACTCTGCAGGCAGTGTGGAACTGTGAGGGACTGAGGGTGAGCTCAACTCTCAGCAGTAAGATGATTTTGGACAAGGCGTTCAGCTACCTTCTCACATATGGAACTTACTATGTAGCACCAGTCTACCCCAGGAATTACTGGGAAATCGCTGGATTGAGCTTGGTGGCACTAGTCTTGTGTGCCGGGAGATTCCAGTTACCTCTCCCAACACTTGCGTCAAGCAGCGAGCCTAGGCCTTTTGGAAGCGAAAGGTAGCTGCAGGCAGGAGGTAGGCTTACAGGCCATAAGCTCAACTCTCAGAAGTGTGTATACATGGGAGGCAGATGTCTGCTACCCACTCGGACATGCGAGTGGGAACCTAGCTACACTCTGATGAAGAAGGACTTTGGAAATCGCTGTATTCAACTCAGATACACGTGGGTTCAGGCACAACGATTCCACATGCTTTTCTCACAACGTTTCCCTGCCACTAACATGAGGACGTTAGCAGCTCCTTCTACAGTCAAGCAGGATGCGGGAGGGTTGTGCCCTGTCCTTAGCTCTCACAGGGAAGCAGGCCTTGAAGCCAGCTGTCAACTAGCTGCATTCTTATGGCAGGGTGAAGGTAGCAGGATTCTGAGACAGGAGGTTCCCAGGTTACCACTCTACTGGACCTGGAGATACCCTCCAGGTCTGCATTGTTAACTTGCGTCTCAGAAGCCTCTGGCAAACGTCTCTGGTGAAGACGTGCGAAACTCACTGTGCAGGCAGTGTGGAACTGTGAGGGACTGAGGGTGAGCTCAACTCTCAGAAGTAAGATGTTTTTGGACAAGGCGTTCAACTACATACTCACGTATGGAACTTAGTATGTAGCACCAGTCTACCCCAGGAATTACTAGGAAATCGCTTGATTGAGCTTGGAGGCACTCGTCTTGTGTGCCGGGAGATTCCAGTTACCTCTCCCAACACTTGCGTCAAGCAGCGAGCCTAGGCCTTTTGGAAGCGAAAGGTAGCGGCAGGCAGGATGTAGGGTTACAGGCCATAAGCTCAACTCTCAGAAGTGTGTATGCATGGGAGGCAGATGTCTGCTACCCACTCGGACATGGGAGTTGGAACCTAGCTACACTCCTATTGAAGAAGGATGTTGGAAATCGCTGTATTCAACTCAGATACACGGGAGTTCAGGCCCAATGCTTACACATGCTTTTCCCGCAACCCATCCCAGCCACTAACATAAGGAGGTTAGCAGGTACGTCTACAGTCAGGCAGGATGCGGGAGGGTTCTGCCCTGTCCTCAGCTCTCACAGGGAAGCTTGCCTAGAAGCCAGCTCTCAACTAGCTGCATTCTTATGACAGTGTGAAGGTAGCAGTATTCTGAGTAAGGAGGTTCCCAGATTACCACTCTACTGCACCTGGAGATACCGTCCAGGTGTGCATTGTTAACTTGCGTCTCAGAAGCCTCTGGCAAAAGTCTCTGGTGAAGACGTGGGAAACTCACTCTGCAGGCAGTGTGGAACTGTGAGGGACTGAGGGTGAGCTCAACTCTCAGCAGTAAGATGATTTTGGACAAGGCGTTCAGCTACCTTCTCACATATGGAACTTACTATGTAGCACCAGTCTACCCCAGGAATTACTGGGAAATCGCTGGATTGAGCTTGGTGGCACTAGTCTTGTGTGCCGGGAGATTCCAGTTACCTCTCCCAACACTTGCGTCAAGCAGCGAGCCTAGGCCTTTTGGAAGCGAAAGGTAGCTGCAGGCAGGAGGTAGGCTTACAGGCCATAAGCTCAACTCTCAGAAGTGTGTATACATGGGAGGCAGATGTCTGCTACCCACTCGGACATGCGAGTGGGAACCTAGCTACACTCTGATGAAGAAGGACTTTGGAAATCGCTGTATTCAACTCAGATACACGTGGGTTCAGGCACAACGATTCCACATGCTTTTCTCACAACGTTTCCCTGCCACTAACATGAGGACGTTAGCAGCTCCTTCTACAGTCAAGCAGGATGCGGGAGGGTTGTGCCCTGTCCTTAGCTCTCACAGGGAAGCAGGCCTTGAAGCCAGCTGTCAACTAGCTGCATTCTTATGGCAGGGTGAAGGTAGCAGTATTCTGAGACAGGAGGTTCCCAGGTTACCACTCTACTGGACCTGGAGATACCCTCCAGGTCTGCATTGTTAACTTGCGTCTCAGAAGCCTCTGGCAAACGTCTCTGGTGAAGACGTGCGAAACTCACTGTGCAGGCAGTGTGGAACTGTGAGGGACTGAGGGTGAGCTCAACTCTCAGAAGTAAGATGTTTTTGGACAAGGCGTTCAACTACCTACTCACGTATGGAACTTAGTATGTAGCACCAGTCTACCCCAGGAATTACTAGGAAATCGCTTGATTGAGCTTGGAGGCACTCGTCTTGTGTGCCGGGAGATTCCAGTTACCTCTCCCAACACTTGCGTCAAGCAGCGAGCCTAGGCCTTTTGGAAGCGAAAGGTAGCGGCAGGCAGGATGTAGGGTTACAGGCCATAAGCTCAACTCTCAGAAGTGTGTATGCATGGGAGGCAGATGTCTGCTACCCACTCGGACATGGGAGTTGGAACCTAGCTACACTCCTATTGAAGAAGGATGTTGGAAATCGCTGTATTCAACTCAGATACACGGGAGTTCAGGCCCAATGCTTACACATGCTTTTCCCGCAACCCATCCCAGCCACTAACATAAGGAGGTTAGCAGGTACGTCTACAGTCAGGCAGGATGCGGGAGGGTTCTGCCCTGTCCTCAGCTCTCACAGGGAAGCTTGCCTAGAAGCCAGCTCTCAACTAGCTGCATTCTTATGACAGTGTGAAGGTAGCAGTATTCTGAGTAAGGAGGTTCCCAGATTACCACTCTACTGCACCTCGAGATACCGTCCAGGTGTGCATTGTTAACTTGCGTCTCAGAAGCCTCTGGCAAAAGTCTCTGGTGAAGACGTGGGAAACTCACTCTGCAGGCAGTGTGGAACTGTGAGGGACTGAGGGTGAGCTCAACTCTCAGCAGTAAGATGATTTTGGACAAGGCGTTCAGCTACCTTCTCACATATGGAACTTACTATGTACCACCAGTCTACCCCAGGAATTACTGGGAAATCGCTGGATTGAGCTTGGTGGCACTAGTCTTGTGTGCCGGGAGATTCCAGTTACCTCTCCCAACACTTGCGTCAAGCAGCGAGCCTAGGCCTTTTGGAAGCGAAAGGTAGCTGCAGGCAGGAGGTAGGCTTACAGGCCATAAGCTCAACTCTCAGAAGTGTGTATACATGGGAGGCAGATGTCTGCTACCCACTCGGACATGCGAGTGGGAACCTAGCTACACTCTGATGAAGAAGGACTTTGGAAATCGCTGTATTCAACTCAGATACACGTGGGTTCAGGCACAACGATTCCACATGCTTTTCTCACAACGTTTCCCTGCCACTAACATGAGGACGTTAGCAGCGCCTTCTACAGTCAAGCAGGATGCGGGAGGGTTGTGCCCTGTCTTAGCTCTCACAGGGAAGCAAGCCTTGAAGCTAGCTGTCATCTAGCTGCATTCTTATGGCAGGGTGAAGGTAGCAGGATTCTGAGACAGGAGGTTCCCAGGTTACCACTCTACTGGACCTGGAGATACCCTCCAGGTCTGCATTGTTAACTTGCGTCTCAGAAGCCTCTGGCAAACGTCTCTGGTGAAGACGTGCGAAACTCACTCTGCAGGCAGTGTGGAACTGTGAGGGACTGAGGGTGAGCTCAACTCTCAGAAGTAAGATGTTTTTGGACAAGGAGTTCAACTACATACTCACGTATGGAACTAAGTATGTAGCACCAGTCTACCCCAGGAATTACTGGGAAATCGCTGGATTGAGCTTGGTGGCACTAGTCTTGTGTGCCGGGAGATTCCAGTTACCTCTCCCAACACTTCGGTGAAGCAGCGAGCCTAGGCCTTTTGGAAGCGAAAGGAAGCTGCAGGCAGGAGGTAGGCTTACAGGCCATAAGCTCAACTCTCAGAAGTGTGTATACATGGGAGGCAGATGTCTGCTACCCACTCGGACATGCGAGTGGGAACCTAGCTACACTCTGATGAAGAAGGACTTTGGAAATCGCTGTATTCAACTCAGATACACGTGGGTTCAGGCACAACGATTCCACATGCTTTTCTCACAACGTTTCCCTGCCACTAACATGAAGACGTTAGCAGCTCCTTCTACAGTCAAGCAGGATGCGGGAGGGTTGTGCCCTCTCCTCAGCTCTCACAGGGAAGCAGGCCTTGAAGCCAGCTGTCAACTAGCTGCATTCTTATGGCAGGGTGAAGGTAGCAGGATTCTGAGACAGGAGGTTCCCAGGTTACCACTCTACTGGACCTGGAGATACCCTCCAGGTCTGCATTGTTAACTTGCGTCTCAGAAGCCTCTGGCAAACGTCTCTGGTGAAGACGTGCGAAACTCACTGTGCAGGCAGTGTGGAACTGTGAGGGACTGAGGGTGAGCTCAACTCTCAGAAGTAAGATGTTTTTGGACAAGGCGTTCAACTACATACTCACGTATGGAACTTAGTATGTAGCACCAGTCTACCCCAGGAATTACTAGGAAATCGCTTGATTGAGCTTGGAGGCACTCGTCTTGTGTGCCGGGAGATTCCAGTTACCTCTCCCAACACTTGCGTCAAGCAGCGAGCCTAGGCCTTTTGGAAGCGAAAGGTAGCGGCAGGCAGGATGTAGGGTTACAGGCCATAAGCTCAACTCTCAGAAGTGTGTATGCATGGGAGGCAGATGTCTGCTACCCACTCGGACATGGGAGTTGGAACCTAGCTACACTCCTATTGAAGAAGGATGTTGGAAATCGCTGTATTCAACTCAGATACACGGGAGTTCAGGCCCAATGCTTACACATGCTTTTCCCGCAACCCATCCCAGCCACTAACATAAGGAGGTTAGCAGGTACGTCTACAGTCAGGCAGGATGCGGGAGGGTTCTGCCCTGTCCTCAGCTCTCACAGGGAAGCTTGCCTAGAAGCCAGCTCTCAACTAGCTGCATTCTTATGACAGTGTGAAGGTAGCAGTATTCTGAGTAAGGAGGTTCCCAGATTACCACTCTACTGCACCTGGAGATACCGTCCAGGTGTGCATTGTTAACTTGCGTCTCAGAAGCCTCTGGCAAAAGTCTCTGGTGAAGACGTGGGAAACTCACTCTGCAGGCAGTGTGGAACTGTGAGGGACTGAGGGTGAGCTCAACTCTCAGCAGTAAGATGATTTTGGACAAGGCGTTCAGCTACCTTCTCACATATGGAACTTAGTATGTAGCACCAGTCTACCCCAGGAATTACTGGGAAATCGCTGGATTGAGCTTGGTGGCACTAGTCTTGTGTCGGGAGATTCCAGTTACCTCTCCCAACACTTGCGTCAAGCAGCGAGCCTAGGCCTTTTGGAAGCGAAAGGTAGCTGCAGGCAGGAAGTAGGCTTACAGGCCATAAGCTCAACTCTCAGAAGTGTGTATACATGGGAGGCAGATGTCTGCTACCCACTCGGACATGCGAGTGGGAACCTAGCTACACTCTGATGAAGAAGGACTTTGGAAATCGCTGTATTCAACTCAGATAAACGTGGGTTCAGGCACAACGATTCCACATGCTTTTCTCACAACGTTTCCCTGCCACTAACATGAGGACGTTAGCAGCGCCTTCTACAGTCAAGCAGGATGCGGGAGGGTTGTGCCCTGTCCTTAGCTCTCACAGGGAAGCAGGCCTTGAAGCCAGCTGTCAACTAGCTGCATTCTTATGGCAGGGTGAAGGTAGCAGTATTCTGAGACAGGAGGTTCCCAGGTTACCACTCTACTGGACCTGGAGATACCCTCCAGGTCTGCATTGTTAACTTGCGTCTCAGAAGCCTCTGGCAAACGTCTCTGGTGAAGACGTGCGAAACTCACTCTGCAGGCAGTGTGGAACTGTGAGGGACTGAGGGTGAGCTCAACCCTCAGAAGTAAGATGTTTTTGGACAAGGCATTCAACTACATACTCACGTATGGAACTTAGTATGTAGCACCAGTCTACCCCAGGATTTACTAGGAAATCGCTTGATTGAGCTTGGAGGCACTCGTCTTGTGTGCCGGGAGATTCCAGTTACCTCTCCCAACACTTGCGTCAAGCAGCGAGCCTAGGCCTTTTGGAAGCGAAAGGTAGCGGCAGGCAGGATGTAGGGTTACAGGCCATAAGCTCAACTCTCAGAAGTGTGTATGCATGGGAGGCAGATGTCTGCTACCCACTCGGACATGGGAGTTGGAACCTAGCTACACTCCTATTGAAGAAGGATGTTGGAAATCGCTGTATTCAACTCAGATACACGGGAGTTCAGGCCCAATGCTTACACATGCTTTTCCCGCAACCCATCCCAGCCACTAACATAAGGAGGTTAGCAGGTACGTCTACAGTCAGGCAGGATGCGGGAGGGTTCTGCCCTGTCCTCAGCTCTCACAGGGAAGCTTGCCTAGAAGCCAGCTCTCAACTAGCTGCATTCTTATGACAGTGTGAAGGTAGCAGTATTCTGAGTAAGGAGGTTCCCAGATTACCACTCTACTGCACCTGGAGATACCGTCCAGGTGTGCATTGTTAACTTGCGTCTCAGAAGCCTCTGGCAAAAGTCTCTGGTGAAGACGTGGGAAACTCACTCTGCAGGCAGTGTGGAACTGTGAGGGACTGAGGGTGAGCTCAACTCTCAGCAGTAAGATGATTTTGGACAAGGCGTTCAGCTTCCTTCTCACATATGGAACTTAGTATGTAGCACCAGTCTACCCCAGGAATTACTGGGAAATCGCTGGATTGAGCTTGGTGGCACTAGTCTTGTGTGCCGGGAGATTCCAGTTACCTCTCCCAACACTTGCGTCAAGCAGCGAGCCTAGGCCTTTTGGAAGCGAAAGGTAGCTGCAGGCAGGAGGTAGGCTTACAGGCCATAAGCTCAACTCTCAGAAGTGTGTATACATGGGAGGCAGATGTCTGCTACCCACTCGGACATGCGAGTGGGAACCTAGCTACACTCTGATGAAGAAGGACTTTGGAAATCGCTGTATTCAACTCAGATACACGTGGGTTCAGGCACAACGATTCCACATGCTTTTCTCACAACGTTTCCCTGCCACTAACATGAGGACGTTAGCAGCTCCTTCTACAGTCAAGCAGGATGCGGGAGGGTTGTGCCCTGTCCTTAGCTCTCACAGGGAAGCAGGCCTTGAAGCCAGCTGTCAACTAGCTGCATTCTTATGGCAGGGTGAAGGTAGCAGTATTCTGAGACAGGAGGTTCCCAGGTTACCACTCTACTGGACCTGGAGATACCCTCCAGGTCTGCATTGTTAACTTGCGTCTCAGAAGCCTCTGTCAAACGTCTCTGGTGAAGACGTGCGAAACTCACTGTGCAGGCAGTGTGGAACTGTGAGGGACTGAGGGTGAGCTCAACTCTCAAAGTAAGATGTTTTTGGACAAGGCGTTCAACTACATACTCACGTATGGAACTTAGTATGTAGCACCAGTCTACCCCAGGAATTACTAGGAAATCGCTTGATTGAGCTTGGAGGCACTCGTCTTGTGTGCCGGGAGATTCCAGTTACCTCTCCCAACACTTGCGTCAAGCAGCGAGCCTAGGCCTTTTGGAAGCGAAAGGTAGCGGCAGGCAGGATGTAGGGTTACAGGCCATAAGCTCAACTCTCAGAAGTGTGTATGCATGGGAGGCAGATGTCTGCTACCCACTCGGACATGGGAGTTGGAACCTAGCTACACTCCTATTGAAGAAGGATGTTGGAAATCGCTGTATTCAACTCAGATACACGGGAGTTCAGGCCCAATGCTTACACATGCTTTTCCCGCAACCCATCCCAGCCACTAACATAAGGAGGTTAGCAGGTACGTCTACAGTCAGGCAGGATGCGGGAGGGTTCTGCCCTGTCCTCAGCTCTCACAGGGAAGCTTGCCTAGAAGCCAGCTCTCAACTAGCTGCATTCTTATGACAGTGTGAAGGTAGCAGTATTCTGAGTAAGGAGGTTCCCAGATTACCACTCTACTGCACCTGGAGATACCGTCCAGGTGTGCATTGTTAACTTGCGTCTCAGAAGCCTCTGGCAAAAGTCTCTGGTGAAGACGTGGGAAACTCACTCTGCAGGCAGTGTGGAACTGTGAGGGACTGAGGGTGAGCTCAACTCTCAGCAGTAAGATGATTTTGGACAAGGCGTTCAGCTACCTTCTCACATATGGAACTTAGTATGTAGCACCAGTCTACCCCAGGAATTACTGGGAAATCGCTGGATTGAGCTTGGTGGCACTAGTCTTGTGTGCCGGGAGATTCCAGTTACCTCTCCCAACACTTGCGTCAAGCAGCGAGCCTAGGCCTTTTGGAAGCGAAAGGTAGCTGCAGGCAGGAGGTAGGCTTACAGGCCATAAGCTCAACTCTCAGAAGTGTGTATACATGGGAGGCAGATGTCTGCTACCCACTCGGACATGCGAGTGGGAACCTAGCTACACTCTGATGAAGAAGGACTTTGGAAATCGCTGTATTCAACTCAGATACACGTGGGTTCAGGCACAACGATTCCACATGCTTTTCTCACAACGTTTCCCTGCCACTAACATGAGGACGTTAGCAGCGCCTTCTACAGTCAAGCAGGATGCGGGAGGGTTGTGCCCTGTCCTTAGCTCTCACAGGGAAGCAGGCCTTGAAGCCAGCTGTCAACTAGCTGCATTCTTATGGCAGGGTGAAGGTAGCAGTATTCTGAGACAGGAGGTTCCCAGGTTACCACTCTACTGGACCTGGAGATACCCTCCAGGTCTGCATTGTTAACTTGCGTCTCAGAAGCCTCTGGCAAACGTCTCTGGTGAAGACGTGCGAAACTCACTCTGCAGGCAGTGTGGAACTGTGAGGGACTGAGGGTGAGCTCAACCCTCAGAAGTAAGATGTTTTTGGACAAGGCATTCAACTACATACTCACGTATGGAACTTAGTATGTAGCACCAGTCTACCCCAGGAATTACTAGGAAATCGCTTGATTGAGCTTGGAGGCACTCGTCTTGTGTGCCGGGAGATTCCAGTTACCTCTCCCAACACTTGCGTCAAGCAGCGAGCCTAGGCCTTTTGGAAGCGAAAGGTAGCGGCAGGCAGGATGTAGGGTTACAGGCCATAAGCTCAACTCTCAGAAGTGTGTATGCATGGGAGGCAGATGTCTGCTACCCACTCGGACATGGGAGTTGGAACCTAGCTACACTCCTATTGAAGAAGGATGTTGGAAATCGCTGTATTCAACTCAGATACACGGGAGTTCAGGCCCAATGCTTACACATGCTTTTCCCGCAACCCATCCCAGCCACTAACATAAGGAGGTTAGCAGGTACGTCTACAGTCAGGCAGGATGCGGGAGGGTTCTGCCCTGTCCTCAGCTCTCACAGGGAAGCTTGCCTAGAAGCCAGCTCTCAACTAGCTGCATTCTTATGACAGTGTGAAGGTAGCAGTATTCTGAGTAAGGAGGTTCCCAGATTACCACTCTACTGCACCTGGAGATACCGTCCAGGTGTGCATTGTTAACTTGCGTCTCAGAAGCCTCTGGCAAAAGTCTCTGGTGAAGACGTGGGAAACTCACTCTGCAGGCAGTGTGGAACTGTGAGGGACTGAGGGTGAGCTCAACTCTCAGCAGTAAGATGATTTTGGACAAGGCGTTCAGCTTCCTTCTCACATATGGAACTTAGTATGTAGCACCAGTCTACCCCAGGAATTACTGGGAAATCGCTGGATTGAGCTTGGTGGCACTAGTCTTGTGTGCCGGGAGATTCCAGTTACCTCTCCCAACACTTGCGTCAAGCAGCGAGCCTAGGCCTTTTGGAAGCGAAAGGTAGCTGCAGGCAGGAGGTAGGCTTACAGGCCATAAGCTCAACTCTCAGAAGTGTGTATACATGGGAGGCAGATGTCTGCTACCCACTCGGACATGCGAGTGGGAACCTAGCTACACTCTGATGAAGAAGGACTTTGGAAATCGCTGTATTCAACTCAGATACACGTGGGTTCAGGCACAACGATTCCACATGCTTTTCTCACAACGTTTCCCTGCCACTAACATGAGGACGTTAGCAGCTCCTTCTACAGTCAAGCAGGATGCGGGAGGGTTGTGCCCTGTCCTTAGCTCTCACAGGGAAGCAGGCCTTGAAGCCAGCTGTCAACTAGCTGCATTCTTATGGCAGGGTGAAGGTAGCAGTATTCTGAGACAGGAGGTTCCCAGGTTACCACTCTACTGGACCTGGAGATACCCTCCAGGTCTGCATTGTTAACTTGCGTCTCAGAAGCCTCTGGCAAACGTCTCTGGTGAAGACGTGCGAAACTCACTGTGCAGGCAGTGTGGAACTGTGAGGGACTGAGGGTGAGCTCAACTCTGAGAAGTAAGATGTTTTTGGACAAGGCGTTCAACTACATACTCACGTATGGAACTTAGTATGTAGCACCAGTCTACCCCAGGAATTACTGGGAAATCGCTGGATTGAGCTTGGTGGCACTAGTCTTGTGTGCCGGGAGATTCCAGTTACCTCTCCCAACACTTGCGTCAAGCAGCGAGCCTAGGCCTTTTGGAAGCGAAAGGTAGCTGCAGGCAGGAGGTAGGCTTACAGGCCATAAGCTCAACTCTCAGAAGTGTGTATACATGGGAGGCAGATGTCTGCTACCCACTCGGACATGCGAGTGGGAACCTAGCTACACTCTGATGAAGAAGGACTTTGGAAATCGCTGTATTCAACTCAGATACACGTGGGTTCAGGCACAACGATTCCACATGCTTTTCTCACAACGTTTCCCTGCCACTAACATGAGGACGTTAGCAGCGCCTTCTACAGTCAAGCAGGATGCGGGAGGGTTGTGCCCTGTCCTTAGCTCTCACAGGGAAGCAGGCCTTGAAGCCAGCTGTCAACTAGCTGCATTCTTATGGCAGGGTGAAGGTAGCAGTATTCTGAGACAGGAGGTTCCCAGGTTACCACTCTACTGGACCTGGAGATACCCTCCAGGTCTGCATTGTTAACTTGCGTCTCAGAAGCCTCTGGCAAACGTCTCTGGTGAAGACGTGCGAAACTCACTGTGCAGGCAGTGTGGAACTGTGAGGGACTGAGGGTGAGCTCAACCCTCAGAAGTAAGATGTTTTTGGACAAGGCATTCAACTACATACTCACGTATGGAACTTAGTATGTAGCACCAGTCTACCCCAGGAATTACTAGGAAATCGCTTGATTGAGCTTGGAGGCACTCGTCTTGTGTGCCGGGAGATTCCAGTTACCTCTCCCAACACTTGCGTCAAGCAGCGAGCCTAGGCCTTTTGGAAGCGAAAGGTAGCGGCAGGCAGGATGTAGGGTTACAGGCCATAAGCTCAACTCTCAGAAGTGTGTATGCATGGGAGGCAGATGTCTGCTACCCACTCGGACATGGGAGTTGGAACCTAGCTACACTCCTATTGAAGAAGGATGTTGGAAATCGCTGTATTCAACTCAGATACACGGGAGTTCAGGCCCAATGCTTACACATGCTTTTCCCGCAACCCATCCCAGCCACTAACATAAGGAGGTTAGCAGGTACGTCTACAGTCAGGCAGGATGCGGGAGGGTTCTGCCCTGTCCTCAGCTCTCACAGGGAAGCTTGCCTAGAAGCCAGCTCTCAACTAGCTGCATTCTTATGACAGTGTGAAGGTAGCAGTATTCTGAGTAAGGAGGTTCCCAGATTACCACTCTACTGCACCTGGAGATACCGTCCAGGTGTGCATTGTTAACTTGCGTCTCAGAAGCCTCTGGCAAAAGTCTCTGGTGAAGACGTGGGAAACTCACTCTGCAGGCAGTGTGGAACTGTGAGGGACTGAGGGTGAGCTCAACTCTCAGCAGTAAGATGATTTTGGACAAGGCGTTCAGCTACCTTCTCACATATGGAACTTAGTATGTAGCACCAGTCTACCCCAGGAATTACTGGGAAATCGCTGGATTGAGCTTGGTGGCACTAGTCTTGTGTGCCGGGAGATTCCAGTTACCTCTCCCAACACTTCGGTTTAGCAGCGAGCCTAGGCCTTTTGGAAGCGAAAGGTAGCTGCAGGCAGGAGGTAGGCTTACAGGCCATAAGCTCAACTCTCAGAAGTGTGTATACATGGGAGGCAGATGTCTGCTACCCACTCGGACATGCGAGTGGGAACCTAGCTACACTCTGATGAAGAAGGACTTTGGAAATCGCTGTATTCAACTCAGATACACGTGGGTTCAGGCACAACGATTCCACATGCTTTTCTCACAACGTTTCCCTGCCACTAACATGAGGACGTTAGCAGCTCCTTCTACAGTCAAGCAGGATGCGGGAGGGTTGTGCCCTGTCCTTAGCTCTCACAGGGAAGCAGGCCTTGAAGCCAGCTGTCAACTAGCTGCATTCTTATGGCAGGGTGAAGGTAGCAGTATTCTGAGACAGGAGGTTCCCAGGTTACCACTCTACTGGACCTGGAGATACCCTCCAGGTCTGCATTGTTAACTTGCGTCTCAGAAGCCTCTGGCAAACGTCTCTGGTGAAGACGTGCGAAACTCACTGTGCAGGCAGTGTGGAACTGTGAGGGACTGAGGGTGAGCTCAACTCTCAGAAGTAAGATGTTTTTGGACAAGGCGTTCAACTACATACTCACGTATGGAACTTAGTATGTAGCACCAGTCTACCCCAGGAATTACTAGGAAATCGCTTGATTGAGCTTGGAGGCACTCGTCTTGTGTGCCGGGAGATTCCAGTTACCTCTCCTAACACTTGCGTCAAGCAGCGAGCCTAGGCCTTTTGGAAGCTAAAGTTAGTGGCAGGCAGGATGTAGGGTTACAGGCCATAAGCTCAACTCTCAGAAGTGTGTATGCATGGGAGGCAGATGTCTGCTACCCACTCGGACATGGGAGTTGGAACCTAGCTACACTCCTATTGAAGAAGGATGTTGGAAATCGCTGTATTCAACTCAGATACACGGGAGTTCAGGCCCAATGCTTACACATGCTTTTCCCGCAACCCATCCCAGCCACTAACATAAGGAGGTTAGCAGGTACGTCTACAGTCAGGCAGGATGCGGGAGGGTTCTGCCCTGTCCTCAGCTCTCACAGGGAAGCTTGCCTAGAAGCCAGCTCTCAACTAGCTGCATTCTTATGACAGTGTGAAGGTAGCAGTATTCTGAGTAAGGAGGTTCCCAGATTACCACTCTACTGCACCTGGAGATACCGTCCAGGTGTGCATTGTTAACTTGCGTCTCAGAAGCCTCTGGCAAAAGTCTCTGGTGAAGACGTGGGAAACTCACTCTGCAGGCAGTGTGGAACTGTGAGGGACTGAGGGTAAGCTCAACTCTCAGCAGTAAGATGATTTTGGACAAGGCGTTCAGCTACCTTCTCACATATGGAACTTAGTATGTAGCACCAGTCTACCCCAGGAATTACTGGGAAATCGCTGGATTGAGCTTGGTGGCACTAGTCTTGTGTGCCGGGAGATTCCAGTTACCTCTCCCAACACTTGCGTCAAGCAGCGAGCCTAGGCCTTTTGGAAGCGAAAGGTAGCTGCAGGCAGGAGGTAGGCTTACAGGCCATAAGCTCAACTCTCAGAAGTGTGTATACATGGGAGGCAGATGTCTGCTACCCACTCGGACATGCGAGTGGGAACCTAGCTACACTCTGATGAAGAAGGACTTTGGAAATCGCTGTATTCAACTCAGATACACGTGGGTTCAGGCACAACGATTCCACATGCTTTTCTCACAACGTTTCCCTGCCACTAACATGAGGACGTTAGCAGCTCCTTCTACAGTCAAGCAGGATGCGGGAGGGTTGTGCCCTGTCCTTAGCTCTCACAGGGAAGCAGGCCTTGAAGCCAGCTGTCAACTAGCTGCATTCTTATGGCAGGGTGAAGGTAGCAGTATTCTGAGACAGGAGGTTCCCAGGTTACCACTCTACTGGACCTGGAGATACCCTCCAGGTCTGCATTGTTAACTTGCGTCTCAGAAGCCTCTGGCAAACGTCTCTGGTGAAGACGTGCGAAACTCACTCTGCAGGCAGTGTGGAACTGTGAGGGACTGAGGGTGAGCTCAACTCTCAGAAGTAAGATGTTTTTGGACAAGGCGTTCAACTACATACTCACGTATGGAACTTAGTATGTAGCACCAGTCTACCCCAGGAATTACTAGGAAATCGCTTGATTGAGCTTGGAGGCACTCGTCTTGTGTGCCGGGAGATTCCAGTTACCTCTCCCAACACTTGCGTCAAGCAGCGAGCCTAGGCCTTTTGGAAGCGAAAGGTAGCGGCAGGCAGGATGTAGGGTTACAGGCCATAAGCTCAACTCTCAGAAGTGTGTATGCATGGGAGGCAGATGTCTGCTACCCACTCGGACATGGGAGTTGGAACCTAGCTACACTCCTATTGAAGAAGGATGTTGGAAATCGCTGTATTCAACTCAGATACACGGGAGTTCAGGCCCAATGCTTACACATGCTTTTCCCGCAACCCATCCCAGCCACTAACATAAGGAGGTTAGCAGGTACGTCTACAGTCAGGCAGGATGCGGGAGGGTTCTGCCCTGTCCTCAGCTCTCACAGGGAAGCTTGCCTAGAAGCCAGCTCTCAACTAGCTGCATTCTTATGACAGTGTGAAGGTAGCAGTATTCTGAGTAAGGAGGTTCCCAGATTACCACTCTACTGCACCTGGAGATACCGTCCAGGTGTGCATTGTTAACTTGCGTCTCAGAAGCCTCTGGCAAAAGTCTCTGGTGAAGACGTGGGAAACTCACTCTGCAGGCAGTGTGGAACTGTGAGGGACTGAGGGTGAGCTCAACTCTCAGCAGTAAGATGATTTTGGACAAGGCGTTCAGCTTCCTTCTCACATATGGAACTTAGTATGTAGCACCAGTCTACCCCAGGAATTACTGGGAAATCGCTGGATTGAGCTTGGTGGCACTAGTCTTGTGTGCCGGGAGATTCCAGTTACCTCTCCCAACACTTGCGTCAAGCAGCGAGCCTAGGCCTTTTGGAAGCGAAAGGTAGCTGCAGGCAGGAGGTAGGCTTACAGGCCATAAGCTCAACTCTCAGAAGTGTGTATACATGGGAGGCAGATGTCTGCTACCCACTCGGACATGCGAGTGGGAACCTAGCTACACTCTGATGAAGAAGGACTTTGGAAATCGCTGTATTCAACTCAGATACACGTGGGTTCAGGCACAACGATTCCACATGCTTTTCTCACAACGTTTCCCTGCCACTAACATGAGGACGTTAGCAGCTCCTTCTACAGTCAAGCAGGATGCGGGAGGGTTGTGCCCTGTCCTTAGCTCTCACAGGGAAGCAGGCCTTGAAGCCAGCTGTCAACTAGCTGCATTCTTATGGCAGGGTGAAGGTAGCAGTATTCTGAGACAGGAGGTTCCCAGGTTACCACTCTACTGGACCTGGAGATACCCTCCAGGTCTGCATTGTTAACTTGCGTCTCAGAAGCCTCTGGCAAACGTCTCTAGTGAAGACGTGCGAAACTCACTGTGCAGGCAGTGTGGAACTGTGAGGGACTGAGGGTGAGCTCAACTCTGAGAAGTAAGATGTTTTTGGACAAGGCGTTCAACTACATACTCACGTATGGAACTTAGTATGTAGCACCAGTCTACCCCAGGAATTACTGGGAAATCGCTGGATTGAGCTTGGTGGCACTAGTCTTGTGTGCCGGGAGATTCCAGTTACCTCTCCCAACACTTGCGTCAAGCAGCGAGCCTAGGCCTTTTGGAAGCGAAAGGTAGCGGCAGGCAGGATGTAGGGTTACAGGCCATAAGCTCAACTCTCAGAAGTGTGTATGCATGGGAGGCAGATGTCTGCTACCCACTCGGACATGGGAGTTGGAACCTAGCTACACTCCTATTGAAGAAGGATGTTGGAAATCGCTGTATTCAACTCAGATACACGGGAGTTCAGGCCCAATGCTTACACATGCTTTTCCCGCAACCCATCCCAGCCACTAACATAAGGAGGTTAGCAGGTACGTCTACAGTCAGGCAGGATGCGGGAGGGTTCTGCCCTGTCCTCAGCTCTCACAGGGAAGCTTGCCTAGAAGCCAGCTCTCAACTAGCTGCATTCTTATGACAGTGTGAAGGTAGCAGTATTCTGAGTAAGGAGGTTCCCAGATTACCACTCTACTGCACCTGGAGATACCGTCCAGGTGTGCATTGTTAACTTGCGTCTCAGAAGCCTCTGGCAAAAGTCTCTGGTGAAGACGTGGGAAACTCACTCTGCAGGCAGTGTGGAACTGTGAGGGACTGAGGGTGAGCTCAACTCTCAGCAGTAAGATGATTTTGGACAAGGCGTTCAGCTACCTTCTCACATATGGAACTTAGTATGTAGCACCAGTCTACCCCAGGAATTACTGGGAAATCGCTGGATTGAGCTTGGTGGCACTAGTCTTGTGTGCCGGGAGATTCCAGTTACCTCTCCCAACACTTGCGTCAAGCAGCGAGCCTAGGCCTTTTGGAAGCGAAAGGTAGCTGCAGGCAGGAGGTAGGCTTACAGGCCATAAGCTCAACTCTCAGAAGTGTGTATACATGGGAGGCAGATGTCTGCTACCCACTCGGACATGCGAGTGGGAACCTAGCTACACTCTGATGAAGAAGGACTTTGGAAATCGCTGTATTCAACTCAGATACACGTGGGTTCAGGCACAACGATTCCACATGCTTTTCTCACAACGTTTCCCTGCCACTAACATGAGGACGTTAGCAGCTCCTTCTACAGTCAAGCAGGATGCGGGAGGGTTGTGCCCTGTCCTTAGCTCTCACAGGGAAGCAGGCCTTGAAGCCAGCTGTCAACTAGCTGCATTCTTATGGCAGGGTGAAGGTAGCAGTATTCTGAGACAGGAGGTTCCCAGGTTACCACTCTACTGGACCTGGAGATACCCTCCAGGTCTGCATTGTTAACTTGCGTCTCAGAAGCCTCTGGCAAACGTCTCTGGTGAAGACGTGCGAAACTCACTGTGCAGGCAGTGTGGAACTGTGAGGGACTGAGGGTGAGCTCAACTCTCAGAAGTAAGATGTTTTTGGGCAAGGCGTTCAACTACATACTCACGTATGGAACTTAGTATGTAGCACAAGTCTACCCCAGGAATTACTAGGAAATCGCTTGATTGAGCTTGGAGGCACTCGTCTTGTGTGCCGGGAGATTCCAGTTACCTCTCCCAACACTTGCGTCAAGCAGCGAGCCTAGGCCTTTTGGAAGCGAAAGGTAGCGGCAGGCAGGATGTAGGGTTACAGGCCATAAGCTCAACTCTCAGAAGTGTGTATGCATGGGAGGCAGATGTCTGCTACCCACTCGGACATGGGAGTTGGAACCTAGCTACACTCCTATTGAAGAAGGATGTTGGAAATCGCTGTATTCAACTCAGATACACGGGAGTTCAGGCCCAATGCTTACACATGCTTTTCCCGCAACCCATCCCAGCCACTAACATAAGGAGGTTAGCAGGTACGTCTACAGTCAGGCAGGATGCGGGAGGGTTCTGCCCTGTCCTCAGCTCTCACAGGGAAGCTTGCCTAGAAGCCAGCTCTCAACTAGCTGCATTCTTATGACAGTGTGAAGGTAGCAGTATTCTGAGTAAGGAGGTTCCCAGATTACCACTCTACTGCACCTGGAGATACCGTCCAGGTGTGCATTGTTAACTTGCGTCTCAGAAGCCTCTGGCAAAAGTCTCTGGTGAAGACGTGGGAAACTCACTCTGCAGGCAGTGTGGAACTGTGAGGGACTGAGGGTGAGCTCAACTCTCAGCAGTAAGATGATTTTGGACAAGGCGTTCAGCTTCCTTCTCACATATGGAACTTAGTATGTAGCACCAGTCTACCCCAGGAATTACTGGGAAATCGCTGGATTGAGCTTGGTGGCGCTAGTCTTGTGTGCCGGGAGATTCCAGTTACCTCTCCCAACACTTGCGTCAAGCAGCGAGCCTAGGCCTTTTGGAAGCGAAAGGTAGCTGCAGGCAGGAGGTAGGCTTACAGGCCATAAGCTCAACTCTCAGAAGCGTGTATACATGGGAGGCAGATGTCTGCTACCCACTCGGACATGCGAGTGGGAACCTAGCTACACTCTGATGAAGAAGGACGTTGGAAATCGCTGTATTCAACTCAGATACACGTGGGTTCAGGCACAACGATTCCACATGCTTTTCTCACAACGTTTCCCTGCCACTAACATGAGGACGTTAGCAGCTCCTTCTACAGTCAAGCAGGATGCGGGAGGGTTGTGCCCTGTCCTTAGCTCTCACAGGGAAGCAGGCCTTGAAGCCAGCTGTCAACTAGCTGCATTCTTATGGCAGGGTGAAGGTAGCAGTATTCTGAGACAGGAGGTTCCCAGGTTACCACTCTACTGGACCTGGAGATACCCTCCAGGTCTGCATTGTTAACTTGCGTCTCAGAAGCCTCTGGCAAACGTCTCTGGTGAAGACGTGCGAAACTCACTGTGCAGGCAGTGTGGAACTGTGAGGGACTGAGGGTGAGCTCAACTCTGAGAAGTAAGATGTTTTTGGACAAGGCGTTCAACTACAAACTCACGTATGGAACTTAGTATGTAGCACCAGTCTACCCCAGGAATTACTGGGAAATCGCTGGATTGAGCTTGGTGGCACTAGTCTTGTGTGCCGGGAGATTCCAGTTACCTCTCCCAACACTTCGGTGAAGCAGCGAGCCTAGGCCTTTTGGAAGCGAAAGGTAGCTGCAGGCAGGAGGTAGGCTTACAGGCCATAAGCTCAACTCTCAGAAGTGTGTATACATGGGAGGCAGATGTCTGCTACCCACTCGGACATGCGAGTGGGAACCTAGCTACACTCTGATGAAGAAGGACTTTGGAAATCGCTGTATTCAACTCAGATACACGTGGGTTCAGGCACAACGATTCCACATGCTTTTCTCACAACGTTTCCCTGCCACTAACATGAGGACGTTAGCAGCTCCTTCTACAGTCAAGCAGGATGCGGGAGGGTTGTGCCCTGTCCTTAGCTCTCACAGGGAAGCAGGCCTTGAAGCCAGCTGTCAACTAGCTGCATTCTTATGGCAGGGTGAAGGTAGCAGTATTCTGAGACAGGAGGTTCCCAGGTTGCCACTCTACTGGACCTGGAGATACCCTCCAGGTCTGCATTGTTAACTTGCGTCTCAGAAGCCTCTGGCAAACGTCTCTGGTGAAGACGTGCGAAACTCACTCTGCAGGCAGTGTGGAACTGTGAGGGACTGAGGGTGAGCTCAACTCTCAGAAGTAAGATGTTTTTGGACAAGGCGTTCAACTACATACTCACGTATGGAACTTAGTATGTAGCACCAGTCTACCCCAGGAATTACTAGGAAATCGCTTGATTGAGCTTGGAGGCACTCGTCTTGTGTGCCGGGAGATTCCAGTTACCTCTCCCAACACTTGCGTCAAGCAGCGAGCCTAGGCCTTTTGGAAGCGAAAGGTAGCGGCAGGCAGGATGTAGGGTTACAGGCCATAAGCTCAACTCTCAGAAGTGTGTATGCATGGGAGGCAGATGTCTGCTACCCACTCGGACATGGGAGTTGGAACCTAGCTACACTCCTATTGAAGAAGGATGTTGGAAATCGCTGTATTCAACTCAGATACACGGGAGTTCAGGCCCAATGCTTACACATGCTTTTCCCGCAACCCATCCCAGCCACTAACATAAGGAGGTTAGCAGGTACGTCTACAGTCAGGCAGGATGCGGGAGGGTTCTGCCCTGTCCTCAGCTCTCACAGGGAAGCTTGCCTAGAAGCCAGCTCTCAACTAGCTGCATTCTTATGACAGTGTGAAGGTAGCAGTATTCTGAGTAATGAGGTTCCCAGATTACCACTCTACTGCACCTGGAGATACCGTCCAGGTGTGCATTGTTAACTTGCGTCTCAGAAGCCTCTGGCAAAAGTCTCTGGTGAAGACGTGGGAAACTCACTCTGCAGGCAGTGTGGAACTGTGAGGACTGAGGGTGAGCTCAACTCTCAGCAG
The DNA here is from genome assembly GCF_053574225.1 of Canis aureus. Lineage (NCBI taxonomy): Eukaryota > Metazoa > Chordata > Mammalia > Carnivora > Canidae > Canis > Canis aureus. Next base: position 47,882,072 of record NC_135635.1, on the reverse strand, counting down.
TAAGATGATTTTGGACAAGGCGTTCAGCTTCCTTCTCACATATGGAACTTAGTATGTAGCACCAGTCTACCCCAGGAATTACTGGGAAATCGCTGGATTGAGCTTGGTGGCACTAGTCTTGTGTGCCGGGAGATTCCAGTTACCTCTCCCAACACTTGCGTCAAGCAGCGAGCCTAGGCCTTTTGGAAGCGAAAGGTAGCTGCAGGCAGGAGGTAGGCTTACAGGCCATAAGCTCAACTCTCAGAAGTGTGTATACATGGGAGGCAGATGTCTGCTCCACTCGGACATGCGAGTGGGAACCTAGCTACACTCTGATGAAGAAGGACTTTGGAAATCGCTGTATTCAACTCAGATACACGTGGGTTCAGGCACAACGATTCCACATGCTTTTCTCACAACGTTTCCCTGCCACTAACATGAGGACGTTAGCAGCTCCTTCTACAGTCAAGCAGGATGCGGGAGGGTTGTGCCCTGTCCTTAGCTCTCACAGGGAAGCAGGCCTTGAAGCCAGCTGTCAACTAGCTGCATTCTTATGGCAGGGTGAAGGTAGCAGTATTCTGAGACAGGAGGTTCCCAGGTTACCACTCTACTGGACCTGGAGATACCCTCCAGGTCTGCATTGTTAACTTGCATCTCAGAAGCCTCTGGCAAACGTCTCTGGTGAAGACGTGCGAAACTCACTGTGCAGGCAGTGTGGAACTGTGAGGGACTGAGGGTGAGCTCAACTCTGAGAAGTAAGATGTTTTTGGACAAGGCGTTCAACTACATACTCACGTATGGAACTTAGTATGTAGCACCAGTCTACCCCAGGAATTACTGGGAAATCGCTGGATTGAGCTTGGTGGCACTAGTCTTGTGTGCCGGGAGATTCCAGTTACCTCTCCCAACACTTCGGTGAAGCAGCGAGCCTAGGCCTTTTGGAAGCGAAAGGTAGCTGCAGGCAGGAGGTAGGCTTACAGGCCATAAGCTCAACTCTCAGAAGTGTGTATACATGGGAGGCAGATGTCTGCTACCCACTCGGACATGCGAGTGGGAACCTAGCTACACTCTGATGAAGAAGGACTTTGGAAATCGCTGTATTCAACTCAGATACACGTGGGTTCAGGCACAACGATTCCACATGCTTTTCTCACAACGTTTCCCTGCCACTAACATGAGGACGTTAGCAGCTCCTTCTACAGTCAAGCAGGATGCGGGAGGGTTGTGCCCTGTCCTTAGCTCTCACAGGGAAGCAGGCCTTGAAGCCAGCTGTCAACTAGCTGCATTCTTATGGCAGGGTGAAGGTAGCAGTATTCTGAGACAGGAGGTTCCCAGGTTACCACTCTACTGGACCTGGAGATACCCTCCAGGTCTGCATTGTTAACTTGCGTCTCAGAAGCCTCTGGCAAACGTCTCTGGTGAAGACGTGCGAAACTCACTGTGCAGGCAGTGTGGAACTGTGAGGGACTGAGGGTGAGCTCAACTCTCAGAAGTAAGATGTTTTTGGACAAGGCGTTCAACTACATACTCACGTATGGAACTTAGTATGTAGCACCAGTCTACCCCAGGAATTACTAGGAAATCGCTTGATTGAGCTTGGAGGCACTCGTCTTGTGTGCCGGGAGATTCCAGTTACCTCTCCCAACACTTGCGTCAAGCAGCGAGCCTAGGCCTTTTGGAAGCGAAAGGTAGCGGCAGGCAGGATGTAGGGTTACAGGCCATAAGCTCAACTCTCAGAAGTGTGTATGCATGGGAGGCAGATGTCTGCTACCCACTCGGACATGGGAGTTGGAACCTAGCTACACTCCTATTGAAGAAGGATGTTGGAAATCGCTGTATTCAACTCAGATACACGGGAGTTCAGGCCCAATGCTTACACATGCTTTTCCCGCAACCCATCCCAGCCACTAACATAAGGAGGTTAGCAGGTACGTCTACAGTCAGGCAGGATGCGGGAGGGTTCTGCCCTGTCCTCAGCTCTCACAGGGAAGCTTGCCTAGAAGCCAGCTCTCAACTAGCTGCATTCTTATGACAGTGTGAAGGTAGCAGTATTCTGAGTAAGGAGGTTCCCAGATTACCACTCTACTGCACCTGGAGATACCGTCCAGGTGTGCATTGTTAACTTGCGTCTCAGAAGCCTCTGGCAAAAGTCTCTGGTGAAGACGTGGGAAACTCACTCTGCAGGCAGTGTGGAACTGTGAGGGACTGAGGGTGAGCTCAACTCTCAGCAGTAAGATGATTTTGGACAAGGCGTTCAGCTACCTTCTCACATATGGAACTTAGTATGTAGCACCAGTCTACCCCAGGAATTACTGGGAAATCGCTGGATTGAGCTTGGTGGCACTAGTCTTGTGTGCCGGGAGATTCCAGTTACCTCTCCCAACACTTGCGTCAAGCAGCGAGCCTAGGCCTTTTGGAAGCGAAAGGTAGCTGCAGGCAGGAGGTAGGCTTACAGGCCATAAGCTCAACTCTCAGAAGTGTGTATACATGGGAAGCAGATGTCTGCTACCCACTCGGACATGCGAGTGGGAACCTAGCTACACTCTGATGAAGAAGGACTTTGGAAATCGCTGTATTCAACTCAGATACACGTGGGTTCAGGCACAACGATTCCACATGCTTTTCTCACAACGTTTCCCTGCCACTAAAATGAGGACGTTAGCAGCTCCTTCTACAGTCAAGCAGGATGCGGGAGGGTTGTGCCCTGTCCTTAGCTCTCACAGGGAAGCAGGCCTTGAAGCCAGCTGTCAACTAGCTGCATTCTTATGGCAGGGTGAAGGTAGCAGTATTCTGAGACAGGAGGTTCCCAGGTTACCACTCTACTGGACCTGGAGATACCCTCCAGGTCTGCATTGTTAACTTGCGTCTCAGAAGCCTCTGGCAAACGTCTCTGGTGAAGACGTGCGAAACTCACTGTGCAGGCAGTGTGGAACTGTGAGGGACTGAGGGTGAGCTCAACTCTCAGAAGTAAGATGTTTTTGGACAAGGCGTTCAACTACCTACTCACGTATGGAACTTAGTATGTAGCACCAGTCTACCCCAGGAATTACTAGGAAATCGCTTGATTGAGCTTGGAGGCACTCGTCTTGTGTGCCGGGAGATTCCAGTTACCTCTCCCAACACTTGCGTCAAGCAGCGAGCCTAGGCCTTTTGGAAGCGAAAGGTAGCGGCAGGCAGGATGTAGGGTTACAGGCCATAAGCTCAACTCTCAGAAGTGTGTATGCATGGGAGGCAGATGTCTGCTACCCACTCGGACATGGGAGTTGGAACCTAGCTACACTCCTATTGAAGAAGGATGTTGGAAATCGCTGTATTCAACTCAGATACACGGGAGTTCAGGCCCAATGCTTACACATGCTTTTCCCGCAACCCATCCCAGCCACTAACATAAGGAGGTTAGCAGGTACGTCTACAGTCAGGCAGGATGCGGGAGGGTTCTGCCCTGTCCTCAGCTCTCACAGGGAAGCTTGCCTAGAAGCCAGCTCTCAACTAGCTGCATTCTTATGACAGTGTGAAGGTAGCAGTATTCTGAGTAAGGAGGTTCCCAGATTACCACTCTACTGCACCTGGAGATACCGTCCAGGTGTGCATTGTTAACTTGCGTCTCAGAAGCCTCTGGCAAAAGTCTCTGGTGAAGACGTGGGAAACTCACTCTGCAGGCAGTGTGGAACTGTGAGGGACTGAGGGTGAGCTCAACTCTCAGCAGTAAGATGATTTTGGACAAGGCGTTCAGCTACCTTCTCACATATGGAACTTAGTATGTAGCACCAGTCTACCCCAGGAATTACTGGGAAATCGCTGGATTGAGCTTGGTGGCACTAGTCTTGTGTGCCGGGAGATTCCAGTTACCTCTCCCAACACTTGCGTCAAGCAGCGAGCCTAGGCCTTTTGGAAGCGAAAGGTAGCTGCAGGCAGGAGGTAGGCTTACAGGCCATAAGCTCAACTCTCAGAAGTGTGTATACATGGGAGGCAGATGTCTGCTACCCACTCGGACATGCGAGTGGGAACCTAGCTACACTCTGATGAAGAAGGACTTTGGAAATCGCTGTATTCAACTCAGATACACGTGGGTTCAGGCACAACGATTCCACATGCTTTTCTCACAACGTTTCCCTGCCACTAACATGAGGACGTTAGCAGCTCCTTCTACAGTCAAGCAGGATGCGGGAGGGTTGTGCCCTGTCCTTAGCTCTCACAGGGAAGCAGGCCTTGAAGCCAGCTGTCAACTAGCTGCATTCTTATGGCAGGGTGAAGGTAGCAGTATTCTGAGACAGGAGGTTCCCAGGTTACCACTCTACTGGACCTGGAGATACCCTCCAGGTCTGCATTGTTAACTTGCGTCTCAGAAGCCTCTGGCAAACGTCTCTGGTGAAGACGTGCGAAACTCACTCTGCAGGCAGTGTGGAACTGTGAGGGACTGAGGGTGAGCTCAACTCTCAGAAGTAAGATGTTTTTGGACAAGGCGTTCAACTACCTACTCACGTATGGAACTTAGTATGTAGCACCAGTCTACCCCAGGAATTACTAGGAAATCGCTTGATTGAGCTTGGAGGCACTCGTCTTGTGTGCCGGGAGATTCCAGTTACCTCTCCCAACACTTGCGTCAAGCAGCGAGCCTAGGCCTTTTGGAAGCGAAAGGTAGCGGCAGGCAGGATGTAGGGTTACAGGCCATAAGCTCAACTCTCAGAAGTGTGTATGCATGGGAGGCAGATGTCTGCTACCCACTCGGACATGGGAGTTGGAACCTAGCTACACTCCTATTGAAGAAGGATGTTGGAAATCGCTGTATTCAACTCAGATACACGGGAGTTCAGGCCCAATGCTTACACATGCTTTTCCCGCAACCCATCCCAGCCACTAACATAAGGAGGTTAGCAGGTACGTCTACAGTCAGGCAGGATGCGGGAGGGTTCTGCCCTGTCCTCAGCTCTCACAGGGAAGCTTGCCTAGAAGCCAGCTCTCAACTAGCTGCATTCTTATGACAGTGTGAAGGTAGCAGTATTCTGAGTAAGGAGGTTCCCAGATTACCACTCTACTGCACCTGGAGATACCGTCCAGGTGTGCATTGTTAACTTGCGTCTCAGAAGCCTCTGGCAAAAGTCTCTGGTGAAGACGTGGGAAACTCACTCTGCAGGCAGTGTGGAACTGTGAGGGACTGAGGGTGAGCTCAACTCTCAGCAGTAAGATGATTTTGGACAAGGCGTTCAGCTACCTTCTCACATATGGAACTTAGTATGTAGCACCAGTCTACCCCAGGAATTACTGGGAAATCGCTGGATTGAGCTTGGTGGCACTAGTCTTGTGTGCCGGGAGATTCCAGTTACCTCTCCCAACACTTCGGTGAAGCAGCGAGCCTAGGCCTTTTGGAAGCGAAAGGTAGCTGCAGGCAGGAGGTAGGCTTACAGGCCATAAGCTCAACTCTCAGAAGTGTGTATACATGGGAGGCAGATGTCTGCTACCCACTCGGACATGCGAGTGGGAACCTAGCTACACTCTGATGAAGAAGGACTTTGGAAATCGCTGTATTCAACTCAGATACACGTGGGTTCAGGCACAACGATTCCACATGCTTTTCTCACAACGTTTCCCTGCCACTAACATGAGGACGTTAGCAGCTCCTTCTACAGTCAAGCAGGATGCGGGAGGGTTGTGCCCTGTCCTTAGCTCTCACAGGGAAGCAGGCCTTGAAGCCAGCTGTCAACTAGCTGCATTCTTATGGCAGGGTGAAGGTAGCAGTATTCTGAGACAGGAGGTTCCCAGGTTACCACTCTACTGGACCTGGAGATACCCTCCAGGTCTGCATTGTTAACTTGCGTCTCAGAAGCCTCTGGCAAACGTCTCTGGTGAAGACGTGCGAAACTCACTCTGCAGGCAGTGTGGAACTGTGAGGGACTGAGGGTGAGCTCAACTCTCAGAAGTAAGATGTTTTTGGACAAGGCGTTCAACTACCTACTCACGTATGGAACTTAGTATGTAGCACCAGTCTACCCCAGGAATTACTAGGAAATCGCTTGATTGAGCTTGGAGGCACTCGTCTTGTGTGCCGGGAGATTCCAGTTACCTCTCCCAACACTTGCGTCAAGCAGCGAGCCTAGGCCTTTTGGAAGCGAAAGGTAGCGGCAGGCAGGATGTAGGGTTACAGGCCATAAGCTCAACTCTCAGAAGTGTGTATGCATGGGAGGCAGATGTCTGCTACCCACTCGGACATGGGAGTTGGAACCTAGCTACACTCCTATTGAAGAAGGATGTTGGAAATCGCTGTATTCAACTCAGATACACGGGAGTTCAGGCCCAATGCTTACACATGCTTTTCCCGCAACCCATCCCAGCCACTAACATAAGGAGGTTAGCAGGTACGTCTACAGTCAGGCAGGATGCGGGAGGGTTCTGCCCTGTCCTCAGCTCTCACAGGGAAGCTTGCCTAGAAGCCAGCTCTCAACTAGCTGCATTCTTATGACAGTGTGAAGGTAGCAGTATTCTGAGTAAGGAGGTTCCCAGATTACCACTCTACTGCACCTGGAGATACCGTCCAGGTGTGCATTGTTAACTTGCGTCTCAGAAGCCTCTGGCAAAAGTCTCTGGTGAAGACGTGGGAAACTCACTCTGCAGGCAGTGTGGAACTGTGAGGGACTGAGGGTGAGCTCAACTCTCAGCAGTAAGATGATTTTGGACAAGGCGTTCAGCTACCTTCTCACATATGGAACTTAGTATGTAGCACCAGTCTACCCCAGGAATTACTGGGAAATCGCTGGATTGAGCTTGGTGGCACTAGTCTTGTGTGCCGGGAGATTCCAGTTACCTCTCCCAACACTTGCGTCAAGCAGCGAGCCTAGGCCTTTTGGAAGCGAAAGGTAGCTGCAGGCAGGAGGTAGGCTTACAGGCCATAAGCTCAACTCTCAGAAGTGTGTATACATGGGAGGCAGATGTCTGCTACCCACTCGGACATGCGAGTGGGAACCTAGCTACACTCTGATGAAGAAGGACTTTGGAAATCGCTGTATTCAACTCAGATACACGTGGGTTCAGGCACAACGATTCCACATGCTTTTCTCACAACGTTTCCCTGCCACTAACATGAGGACGTTAGCAGCGCCTTCTACAGTCAAGCAGGATGCGGGAGGGTTGTGCCCTGTCCTTAGCTCTCACAGGGAAGCAGGCCTTGAAGCCAGCTGTCAACTAGCTGCATTCTTATGGCAGGGTGAAGGTAGCAGGATTCTGAGACAGGAGGTTCCCAGGTTACCACTCTACTGGACCTGGAGATACCCTCCAGGTCTGCATTGTTAACTTGCGTCTCAGAAGCCTCTGGCAAACGTCTCTGGTGAAGACGTGCGAAACTCACTCTGCAGGCAGTGTGGAACTGTGAGGGACTGAGGGTGAGCTCAACCCTCAGAAGTAAGATGTTTTTGGACAAGGCGTTCAACTACATACTCACGTATGGTACTTAGTATGTAGCACCAGTCTACCCCAGGAATTACTAGGAAATCGCTTGATTGAGCTTGGAGGCACTCGTCTTGTGTGCCGGGAGATTCCAGTTACCTCTCCCAACACTTGCGTCAAGCAGCGAGCCTAGGCCTTTTGGAAGCGAAAGGTAGCGGCAGGCAGGATGTAGGGTTACAGGCCATAAGCTCAACTCTCAGAAGTGTGTATGCATGGGAGGCAGATGTCTGCTACCCACTCGGACATGGGAGTTGGAACCTAGCTACACTCCTATTGAAGAAGGATGTTGGAAATCGCTGTATTCAACTCAGATACACGGGAGTTCAGGCCCAATGCTTACACATGCTTTTCCCGCAACCCATCCCAGCCACTAACATAAGGAGGTTAGCAGGTACGTCTACAGTCAGGCAGGATGCGGGAGGGTTCTGCCCTGTCCTCAGCTCTCACAGGGAAGCTTGCCTAGAAGCCAGCTCTCAACTAGCTGCATTCTTATGACAGTGTGAAGGTAGCAGTATTCTGAGTAAGGAGGTTCCCAGATTACCACTCTACTGCACCTGGAGATACCGTCCAGGTGTGCATTGTTAACTTGCGTCTCAGAAGCCTCTGGCAAAAGTCTCTGGTGAAGACGTGGGAAACTCACTCTGCAGGCAGTGTGGAACTGTGAGGGACTGAGGGTGAGCTCAACTCTCAGCAGTAAGATGATTTTGGACAAGGCGTTCAGCTACCTTCTCACATATGGAACTTACTATGTAGCACCAGTCTACCCCAGGAATTACTGGGAAATCGCTGGATTGAGCTTGGTGGCACTAGTCTTGTGTGCCGGGAGATTCCAGTTACCTCTCCCAACACTTCGGTGAAGCAGCGAGCCTAGGCCTTTTGGAAGCGAAAGGTAGCTGCAGGCAGGAGGTAGGCTTACAGGCCATAAGCTCAACTCTCAGAAGTGTGTATACATGGGAGGCAGATGTCTGCTACCCACTCGGACATGCGAGTGGGAACCTAGCTACACTCTGATGAAGAAGGACTTTGGAAATCGCTGTATTCAACTCAGATACACGTGGGTTCAGGCACAACGATTCCACATGCTTTTCTCACAACGTTTCCCTGCCACTAACATGAGGACGTTAGCAGCTCCTTCTACAGTCAAGCAGGATGCGGGAGGGTTGTGCCCTGTCCTTAGCTCTCACAGGGAAGCAGGCCTTGAAGCCAGCTGTCAACTAGCTGCATTCTTATGGCAGGGTGAAGGTAGCAGTATTCTGAGACAGGAGGTTCCCAGGTTACCACTCTACTGGACCTGGAGATACCCTCCAGGTCTGCATTGTTAACTTGCGTCTCAGAAGCCTCTGGCAAACGTCTCTGGTGAAGACGTGCGAAACTCACTGTGCAGGCAGTGTGGAACTGTGAGGGACTGAGGGTGAGCTCAACTCTCAGAAGTAAGATGTTTCTGGACAAGGCGTTCAACTACATACTCACGTATGGAACTTAGTATGTAGCACCAGTCTACCCCAGGAATTACTAGGAAATCGCTTGATTGAGCTTGGAGGCACTCGTCTTGTGTGCCGGGAGATTCCAGTTACCTCTCTCAACACTTGCGTCAAGCAGCGAGCCTAGCCCTTTGGAAGCTAAAGTTAATGGCAGGCAGGATGTAGGGTTACAGGCCATAAGCTCAACTCTCAGAAGTGTGTATGCATGGGAGGCAGATGTCTGCTACCCACTCGGACATGGGAGTTGGAACCTAGCTACACTCCTATTGAAGAAGGATGTTGGAAATCGCTGTATTCAACTCAGATACACGGGAGTTCAGGCCCAATGCTTACACATGCTTTTCCCGCAACCCATCCCAGCCACTAACATAAGGAGGTTAGCAGGTACGTCTACAGTCAGGCAGGATGCGGGAGGGTTCTGCCCTGTCCTCAGCTCTCACAGGGAAGCTTGCCTAGAAGCCAGCTCTCAACTAGCTGCATTCTTATGACAGTGTGAAGGTAGCAGTATTCTGAGTAAGGAGGTTCCCAGATTACCACTCTACTGCACCTGGAGATACCGTCCAGGTGTGCATTGTTAACTTGCGTCTCAGAAGCCTCTGGCAAAAGTCTCTGGTGAAGACGTGGGAAACTCACTCTGCAGGCAGTGTGGAACTGTGAGGGACTGAGGGTGAGCTCAACTCTCAGCAGTAAGATGATTTTGGACAAGGCGTTCAGCTACCTTCTCACATATGGAACTTAGTATGTAGCACCAGTCTACCCCAGGAATTACTGGGAAATCGCTGGATTGAGCTTGGTGGCACTAGTCTTGTGTGCCGGGAGATTCCAGTTACCTCTCCCAACACTTCGGTGAAGCAGCGAGCCTAGGCCTTTTGGAAGCGAAAGGTAGCTGCAGGCAGGAGGTAGGCTTACAGGCCATAAGCTCAACTCTCAGAAGTGTGTATACATGGGAGGCAGATGTCTGCTACCCACTCGGACATGCGAGTGGGAACCTAGCTACACTCTGATGAAGAAGGACTTTGGAAATCGCTGTATTCAACTCAGATACACGTGGGTTCAGGCACAACGATTCCACATGCTTTTCTCACAACGTTTCCCTGCCACTAACATGAGGACGTTAGCAGCTCCTTCTACAGTCAAGCAGGATGCGGGAGGGTTGTGCCCTGTCCTTAGCTCTCACAGGGAAGCAGGCCTTGAAGCCAGCTGTCAACTAGCTGCATTCTTATGGCAGGGTGAAGGTAGCAGTATTCTGAGACAGGAGGTTCCCAGGTTACCACTCTACTGGACCTGGAGATACCCTCCAGGTCTGCATTGTTAACTTGCGTCTCAGAAGCCTCTGGCAAACGTCTCTGGTGAAGACGTGCGAAACTCACTGTGCAGGCAGTGTGGAACTGTGAGGGACTGAGGGTGAGCTCAACTCTCAGAAGTAAGATGTTTTTGGACAAGGCGTTCAACTACCTACTCACGTATGGAACTTAGTATGTAGCACCAGTCTACCCCAGGAATTACTAGGAAATCGCTTGATTGAGCTTGGAGGCACTCGTCTTGTGTGCCGGGAGATTCCAGTTACCTCTCCCAACACTTGCGTCAAGCAGCGAGCCTAGGCCTTTTGGAAGCGAAAGGTAGCGGCAGGCAGGATGTAGGGTTACAGGCCATAAGCTCAACTCTCAGAAGTGTGTATGCATGGGAGGCAGATGTCTGCTACCCACTCGGACATGGGAGTTGGAACCTAGCTACACTCCTATTGAAGAAGGATGTTGGAAATCGCTGTATTCAACTCAGATACACGGGAGTTCAGGCCCAATGCTTACACATGCTTTTCCCGCAACCCATCCCAGCCACTAACATAAGGAGGTTAGCAGGTACGTCTACAGTCAGGCAGGATGCGGGAGGGTTCTGCCCTGTCCTCAGCTCTCACAGGGAAGCTTGCCTAGAAGCCAGCTCTCAACTAGCTGCATTCTTATGACAGTGTGAAGGTAGCAGTATTCTGAGTAAGGAGGTTCCCAGATTACCACTCTACTGCACCTGGAGATACCGTCCAGGTGTGCATTGTTAACTTGCGTCTCAGAAGCCTCTGGCAAAAGTCTCTGGTGAAGACGTGGGAAACTCACTCTGCAGGCAGTGTGGAACTGTGAGGGACTGAGGGTGAGCTCAACTCTCAGCAGTAAGATGATTTTGGACAAGGCGTTCAGCTACCTTCTCACATATGGAACTTAGTATGTAGCACCAGTCTACCCCAGGAATTACTGGGAAATCGCTGGATTGAGCTTGGTGGCACTAGTCTTGTGTGCCGGGAGATTCCAGTTACCTCTCCCAACACTTCGGTGAAGCAGCGAGCCTAGGCCTTTTGGAAGCGAAAGGTAGCTGCAGGCAGGAGGTAGGCTTACAGGCCATAAGCTCAACTCTCAGAAGTGTGTATACATGGGAGGCAGATGTCTGCTACCCACTCGGACATGCGAGTGGGAACCTAGCTACACTCTGATGAAGAAGGACTTTGGAAATCGCTGTATTCAACTCAGATACACGTGGGTTCAGGCACAACGATTCCACATGCTTTTCTCACAACGTTTCCCTGCCACTAACATGAGGACGTTAGCAGCTCCTTCTACAGTCAAGCAGGATGCGGGAGGGTTGTGCCCTGTCCTTAGCTCTCACAGGGAAGCAGGCCTTGAAGCCAGCTGTCAACTAGCTGCATTCTTATGGCAGGGTGAAGGTAGCAGTATTCTGAGACAGGAGGTTCCCAGGTTACCACTCTACTGGACCTGGAGATACCCTCCAGGTCTGCATTGTTAACTTGCGTCTCAGAAGCCTCTGGCAAACGTCTCTGGTGAAGACGTGCGAAACTCACTGTGCAGGCAGTGTGGAACTGTGAGGGACTGAGGGTGAGCTCAACTCTCAGAAGTAAGATGTTTTTGGACAAGGCGTTCAACTACCTACTCACGTATGGAACTTAGTATGTAGCACCAGTCTACCCCAGGAATTACTAGGAAATCGCTTGATTGAGCTTGGAGGCACTCGTCTTGTGTGCCGGGAGATTCCAGTTACCTCTCCCAACACTTGCGTCAAGCAGCGAGCCTAGGCCTTTTGGAAGCGAAAGGTAGCGGCAGGCAGGATGTAGGGTTACAGGCCATAAGCTCAACTCTCAGAAGTGTGTATGCATGGGAGGCAGATGTCTGCTACCCACTCGGACATGGGAGTTGGAACCTAACTACACTCCTATTGAAGAAGGATGTTGGAAATCGCTGTATTCAACTCAGATACACGGGAGTTCAGGCCCAATGCTTACACATGCTTTTCCCGCAACCCATCCCAGCCACTAACATAAGGAGGTTAGCAGGTACGTCTACAGTCAGGCAGGATGCGGGAGGGTTCTGCCCTGTCCTCAGCTCTCACAGGGAAGCTTGCCTAGAAGCCAGCTCTCAACTAGCTGCATTCTTATGACAGTGTGAAGGTAGCAGTATTCTGAGTAAGGAGGTTCCCAGATTACCACTCTACTGCACCTGGAGATACCGTCCAGGTGTGCATTGTTAACTTGCGTCTCAGAAGCCTCTGGCAAAAGTCTCTGGTGAAGACGTGGGAAACTCACTCTGCAGGCAGTGTGGAACTGTGAGGGACTGAGGGTGAGCTCAACTCTCAGCAGTAAGATGATTTTGGACAAGGCGTTCAGCTACCTTCTCACATATGGAACTTAGTATGTACCACCAGTCTACCACAGGAATTACTGGGAAATCGCTGGATTGAGCTTGGTGGCACTAGTCTTGTGTGCCGGGAGATTCCAGTTACCTCTCCCAACACTTGCGTCAAGCAGCGAGCCTAGGCCTTTTGGAAGCGAAAGGTAGCTGCAGGCAGGAGGTAGGCTTACAGGCCATAAGCTCAACTCTCAGAAGTGTGTATACATGGGAGGCAGATGTCTGCTACCCACTCGGACATGCGAGTGGGAACCTAGCTACACTCTGATGAAGAAGGACTTTGGAAATCGCTGTATTCAACTCAGATACACGTGGGTTCAGGCACAACGATTCCACATGCTTTTCTCACAACGTTTCCCTGCCACTAACATGAGGACGTTAGCAGCGCCTTCTACAGTCAAGCAGGATGCGGGAGGGTTGTGCCCTGTCCTTAGCTCTCACAGGGAAGCAGGCCTTGAAGCCAGCTGTCAACTAGCTGCATTCTTATGGCAGGGTGAAGGTAGCAGGATTCTGAGACAGGAGGTTCCCAGGTTACCACTCTACTGGACCTGGAGATACCCTCCAGGTCTGCATTGTTAACTTGCGTCTCAGAAGCCTCTGGCAAACGTCTCTGGTGAAGACGTGCGAAACTCACTCTGCAGGCAGTGTGGAACTGTGAGGGACTGAGGGTGAGCTCAACCCTCAGAAGTAAGATGTTTTTGGACAAGGCGTTCAACTACATACTCACGTATGGAACTTAGTATGTAGCACCAGTCTACCCCAGGAATTACTAGGAAATCGCTTGATTGAGCTTGGAGGCACTCGTCTTGTGTGCCGGGAGATTCCAGTTACCTCTCCCAACACTTGCGTCAAGCAGCGAGCCTAGGCCTTTTGGAAGCGAAAGGTAGCGGCAGGCAGGATGTAGGGTTACAGGCCATAAGCTCAACTCTCAGAAGTGTGTATGCATGGGAGGCAGATGTCTGCTACCCACTCGGACATGGGAGTTGGAACCTAGCTACACTCCTATTGAAGAAGGATGTTGGAAATCGCTGTATTCAACTCAGATACACGGGAGTTCAGGCCCAATGCTTACACATGCTTTTCCCGCAACCCATCCCAGCCACTAACATAAGGAGGTTAGCAGGTACGTCTACAGTCAGGCAGGATGCGGGAGGGTTCTGCCCTGTCCTCAGCTCTCACAGGGAAGCTTGCCTAGAAGCCAGCTCTCAACTAGCTGCATTCTTATGACAGTGTGAAGGTAGCAGTATTCTGAGTAAGGAGGTTCCCAGATTACCACTCTACTGCACCTGGAGATACCGTCCAGGTGTGCATTGTTAACTTGCGTCTCAGAAGCCTCTGGCAAAAGTCTCTGGTGAAGACGTGGGAAACTCACTCTGCAGGCAGTGTGGAACTGTGAGGGACTGAGGGTGAGCTCAACTCTCAGCAGTAAGATGATTTTGGACAAGGCGTTCAGCTACCTTCTCACATATGGAACTTAGTATGTAGCACCAGTCTACCCCAGGAATTACTGGGAAATCGCTGGATTGAGCTTGGTGGCACTAGTCTTGTGTGCCGGGAGATTCCAGTTACCTCTCCCAACACTTGCGTCAAGCAGCGAGCCTAGGCCTTTTGGAAGCGAAAGGTAGCTGCAGGCAGGAGGTAGGCTTACAGGCCATAAGCTCAACTCTCAGAAGTGTGTATACATGGGAGGCAGATGTCTGCTACCCACTCGGACATGCGAGTGGGAACCTAGCTACACTCTGATGAAGAAGGACTTTGGAAATCGCTGTATTCAACTCAGATACACGTGGGTTCAGGCACAACGATTCCACATGCTTTTCTCACAACGTTTCCCTGCCACTAACATGAGGACGTTAGCAGCTCCTTCTACAGTCAAGCAGGATGCGGGAGGGTTGTGCCCTGTCCTTAGCTCTCACAGGGAAGCAGGCCTTGAAGCCAGCTGTCAACTAGCTGCATTCTTATGGCAGGGTGAAGGTAGCAGTATTCTGAGACAGGAGGTTCCCAGGTTACCACTCTACTGGACCTGGAGATACCCTCCAGGTCTGCATTGTTAACTTGCGTCTCAGAAGCCTCTGGCAAACGTCTCTGGTGAAGACGTGCGAAACTCACTGTGCAGGCAGTGTGGAACTGTGAGGGACTGAGGGTGAGCTCAACTCTCAGAAGTAAGATGTTTCTGGACAAGGCGTTCAACTACATACTCACGTATGGAACTTAGTATGTAGCACCAGTCTACCCCAGGAATTACTAGGAAATCGCTTGATTGAGCTTGGAGGCACTCGTCTTGTGTGCCGGGAGATTCCAGTTACCTCTCCCAACACTTGCGTCAAGCAGCGAGCCTAGCCCTTTGGAAGCTAAAGTTAGTGGCAGGCAGGATGTAGGGTTACAGGCCATAAGCTCAACTCTCAGAAGTGTGTATGCATGGGAGGCAGATGTCTGCTACCCACTCGGACATGGGAGTTGGAACCTAGCTACACTCCTATTGAAGAAGGATGTTGGAAATCGCTGTATTCAACTCAGATACACGGGAGTTCAGGCCCAATGCTTACACATGCTTTTCCCGCAACCCATCCCAGCCACTAACATAAGGAGGTTAGCAGGTACGTCTACAGTCAGGCAGGATGCGGGAGGGTTCTGCCCTGTCCTCAGCTCTCACAGGGAAGCTTGCCTAGAAGCCAGCTCTCAACTAGCTGCATTCTTATGACAGTGTGAAGGTAGCAGTATTCTGAGTAAGGAGGTTCCCAGATTACCACTCTACTGCACCTGGAGATACCGTCCAGGTGTGCATTGTTAACTTGCGTCTCAGAAGCCTCTGGCAAAAGTCTCTGGTGAAGACGTGGGAAACTCACTCTGCAGGCAGTGTGGAACTGTGAGGGACTGAGGGTGAGCTCAACTCTCAGCAGTAAGATGATTTTGGACAAGGCGTTCAGCTACCTTCTCACATATGGAACTTAGTATGTAGCACCAGTCTACCCCAGGAATTACTGGGAAATCGCTGGATTGAGCTTGGTGGCACTAGTCTTGTGTGCCGGGAGATTCCAGTTACCTCTCCCAACACTTGCGTCAAGCAGCGAGCCTAGGCCTTTTGGAAGCGAAAGGTAGCTGCAGGCAGGAGGTAGGCTTACAGGCCATAAGCTCAACTCTCAGAAGTGTGTATACATGGGAGGCAGATGTCTGCTACCCACTCGGACATGCGAGTGGGAACCTAGCTACACTCTGATGAAGAAGGACTTTGGAAATCGCTGTATTCAACTCAGATACACGTGGGTTCAGGCACAACGATTCCACATGCTTTTCTCACAACGTTTCCCTGCCACTAACATGAGGACGTTAGCAGCGCCTTCTACAGTGAAGCAGGATGCGGGAGGGTTGTGCCCTGTCCTTAGCTCTCACAGGGAAGCAGGCCTTGAAGCCAGCTGTCAACTAGCTGCATTCTTATGGCAGGGTGAAGGTAGCAGTATTCTGAGACAGGAGGTTCCCAGGTTACCACTCTACTGGACCTGGAGATACCCTCCAGGTCTGCATTGTTAACTTGCGTCTCAGAAGCCTCTGGCAAACGTCTCTGGTGAAGACGTGCGAAACTCACTCTGCAGGCAGTGTGGAACTGTGAGGGACTGAGGGTGAGCTCAACCCTCAGAAGTAAGATGTTTTTGGACAAGGCATTCAACTACATACTCACGTATGGAACTTAGTATGTAGCACCAGTCTACCCCAGGAATTACTAGGAAATCGCTTGATTGAGCTTGGAGGCACTCGTCTTGTGTGCCGGGAGATTCTAGTTACCTCTCCCAACACTTGCGTCAAGCAGCGAGCCTAGGCCTTTTGGAAGCGAAAGGTAGCGGCAGGCAGGATGTAGGGTTACAGGCCATAAGCTCAACTCTCAGAAGTGTGTATGCATGGGAGGCAGATGTCTGCTACCCACTCGGACATGGGAGTTGGAACCTAGCTACACTCCTATTGAAGAAGGATGTTGGAAATCGCTGTATTCAACTCAGATACACGGGAGTTCAGGCCCAATGCTTACACATGCTTTTCCCGCAACCCATCCCAGCCACTAACATAAGGAGGTTAGCAGGTACGTCTACAGTCAGGCAGGATGCGGGAGGGTTCTGCCCTGTCCTCAGCTCTCACAGGGAAGCTTGCCTAGAAGCCAGCTCTCAACTAGCTGCATTCTTATGACAGTGTGAAGGTAGCAGTATTCTGAGTAAGGAGGTTCCCAGATTACCACTCTACTGCACCTGGAGATACCGTCCAGGTGTGCATTGTTAACTTGCGTCTCAGAAGCCTCTGGCAAAAGTCTCTGGTGAAGACGTGGGAAACTCACTCTGCAGGCAGTGTGGAACTGTGAGGGACTGAGGGTGAGCTCAACTCTCAGCAGTAAGATGATTTTGGACAAGGCGTTCAGCTTCCTTCTCACATATGGAACTTAGTATGTAGCACCAGTCTACCCCAGGAATTACTGGGAAATCGCTGGATTGAGCTTGGTGGCACTAGTCTTGTGTGCCGGGAGATTCCAGTTACCTCTCCCAACACTTGCGTCAAGCAGCGAGCCTAGGCCTTTTGGAAGCGAAAGGTAGCTGCAGGCAGGAGGTAGGCTTACAGGCCATAAGCTCAACTCTCAGAAGTGTGTATACATGGGAGGCAGATGTCTGCTACCCACTCGGACATGCGAGTGGGAACCTAGCTACACTCTGATGAAGAAGGACTTTGGAAATCGCTGTATTCAACTCAGATACACGTGGGTTCAGGCACAACGATTCCACATGCTTTTCTCACAACGTTTCCCTGCCACTAACATGAGGACGTTAGCAGCGCCTTCTACAGTCAAGCAGGATGCGGGAGGGTTGTGCCCTGTCCTTAGCTCTCACAGGGAAGCAGGCCTTGAAGCCAGCTGTCAACTAGCTGCATTCTTATGGCAGGGTGAAGGTAGCAGTATTCTGAGACAGGAGGTTCCCAGGTTACCACTCTACTGGACCTGGAGATACCCTCCAGGTCTGCATTGTTAACTTGCGTCTCAGAAGCCTCTGGCAAACGTCTCTGGTGAAGACGTGCGAAACTCACTCTGCAGGCAGTGTGGAACTGTGAGGGACTGAGGGTGAGCTCAACCCTCAGAAGTAAGATGTTTTTGGACAAGGCATTCAACTACATACTCACGTATGGAACTTAGTATGTAGCACCAGTCTACCCCAGGAATTACTAGGAAATCGCTTGATTGAGCTTGGAGGCACTCGTCTTGTGTGCCGGGAGATTCCAGTTACCTCTCCCAACACTTGCGTCAAGCAGCGAGCCTAGGCCTTTTGGAAGCGAAAGGTAGCGGCAGGCAGGATGTAGGGTTACAGGCCATAAGCTCAACTCTCAGAAGTGTGTATGCATGGGAGGCAGATGTCTGCTACCCACTCGGACATGGGAGTTGGAACCTAGCTACACTCCTATTGAAGAAGGATGTTGGAAATCGCTGTATTCAACTCAGATACACGGGAGTTCAGGCCCAATGCTTACACATGCTTTTCCCGCAACCCATCCCAGCCACTAACATAAGGAGGTTAGCAGGTACGTCTACAGTCAGGCAGGATGCGGGAGGGTTCTGCCCTGTCCTCAGCTCTCACAGGGAAGCTTGCCTAGAAGCCAGCTCTCAACTAGCTGCATTCTTATGACAGTGTGAAGGTAGCAGTATTCTGAGTAAGGAGGTTCCCAGATTACCACTCTACTGCACCTGGAGATACCGTCCAGGTGTGCATTGTTAACTTGCGTCTCAGAAGCCTCTGGCAAAAGTCTCTGGTGAAGACGTGGGAAACTCACTCTGCAGGCAGTGTGGAACTGTGAGGGACTGAGGGTGAGCTCAACTCTCAGCAGTAAGATGATTTTGGACAAGGCGTTCAGCTACCTTCTCACATATGGAACTTAGTATGTAGCACCAGTCTACCCCAGGAATTACTGGGAAATCGCTGGATTGAGCTTGGTGGCACTAGTCTTGTGTGCCGGGAGATTCCAGTTACCTCTCCCAACACTTCGGTGAAGCAGCGAGCCTAGGCCTTTTGGAAGCGAAAGGTAGCTGCAGGCAGGAGGTAGGCTTACAGGCCATAAGCTCAACTCTCAGAAGTGTGTATACATGGGAGGCAGATGTCTGCTACCCACTCGGACATGCGAGTGGGAACCTAGCTACACTCTGATGAAGAAGGACTTTGGAAATCGCTGTATTCAACTCAGATACACGTGGGTTCAGGCACAACGATTCCACATGCTTTTCTCACAACGTTTCCCTGCCACTAACATGAGGATGTTAGCAGCTCCTTCTACAGTCAAGCAGGATGCGGGAGGGTTGTGCCCTGTCCTTAGCTCTCACAGGGAAGCAGGCCTTGAAGCCAGCTGTCAACTAGCTGCATTCTTATGGCAGGGTGAAGGTAGCAGTATTCTGAGACAGGAGGTTCCCAGGTTACCACTCTACTGGACCTGGAGATACCCTCCAGGTCTGCATTGTTAACTTGCGTCTCAGAAGCCTCTGGCAAACGTCTCTGGTGAAGACGTGCGAAACTCACTGTGCAGGCAGTGTGGAACTGTGAGGGACTGAGGGTGAGCTCAACTCTCAGAAGTAAGATGTTTTTGGACAAGGCGTTCAACTACATACTCACGTATGGAACTTAGTATGTAGCACCAGTCTACCCCAGGAATTACTAGGAAATCGCTTGATTGAGCTTGGAGGCACTCGTCTTGTGTGCCGGGAGATTCCAGTTACCTCTCCTAACACTTGCGTCAAGCAGCGAGCCTAGGCCTTTTGGAAGCTAAAGTTAGTGGCAGGCAGGATGTAGGGTTACAGGCCATAAGCTCAACTCTCAGAAGTGTGTATGCATGGGAGGCAGATGTCTGCTACCCACTCGGACATGGGAGTTGGAACCTAGCTACACTCCTATTGAAGAAGGATGTTGGAAATCGCTGTATTCAACTCAGATACACGGGAGTTCAGGCCCAATGCTTACACATGCTTTTCCCGCAACCCATCCCAGCCACTAACATAAGGAGGTTAGCAGGTACGTCTACAGTCAGGCAGGATGCGGGAGGGTTCTGCCCTGTCCTCAGCTCTCACAGGGAAGCTTGCCTAGAAGCCAGCTCTCAACTAGCTGCATTCTTATGACAGTGTGAAGGTAGCAGTATTCTGAGTAAGGAGGTTCCCAGATTACCACTCTACTGCACCTGGAGATACCGTCCAGGTGTGCATTGTTAACTTGCGTCTCAGAAGCCTCTGGCAAAAGTCTCTGGTGAAGACGTGGGAAACTCACTCTGCAGGCAGTGTGGAACTGTGAGGGACTGAGGGTAAGCTCAACTCTCAGCAGTAAGATGATTTTGGACAAGGCGTTCAGCTACCTTCTCACATATGGAACTTAGTATGTAGCACCAGTCTACCCCAGGAATTACTGGGAAATCGCTGGATTGAGCTTGGTGGCACTAGTCTTGTGTGCCGGGAGATTCCAGTTACCTCTCCCAACACTTGCGTCAAGCAGCGAGCCTAGGCCTTTTGGAAGCGAAAGGTAGCTGCAGGCAGGAGGTAGGCTTACAGGCCATAAGCTCAACTCTCAGAAGTGTGTATACATGGGAGGCAGATGTCTGCTACCCACTCGGACATGCGAGTGGGAACCTAGCTACACTCTGATGAAGAAGGACTTTGGAAATCGCTGTATTCAACTCAGATACACGTGGGTTCAGGCACAACGATTCCACATGCTTTTCTCACAACGTTTCCCTGCCACTAACATGAGGACGTTAGCAGCGCCTTCTACAGTCAAGCAGGATGCGGGAGGGTTGTGCCCTGTCCTTAGCTCTCACAGGGAAGCAGGCCTTGAAGCCAGCTGTCAACTAGCTGCATTCTTATGGCAGGGTGAAGGTAGCAGTATTCTGAGACAGGAGGTTCCCAGGTTACCACTCTACTGGACCTGGAGATACCCTCCAGGTCTGCATTGTTAACTTGCGTCTCAGAAGCCTCTGGCAAACGTCTCTGGTGAAGACGTGCGAAACTCACTGTGCAGGCAGTGTGGAACTGTGAGGGACTGAGGGTGAGCTCAACCCTCAGAAGTAAGATGTTTTTGGACAAGGCATTCAACTACATACTCACGTATGGAACTTAGTATGTAGCACCAGTCTACCCCAGGAATTACTAGGAAATCGCTTGATTGAGCTTGGAGGCACTCGTCTTGTGTGCCGGGAGATTCCAGTTACCTCTCCCAACACTTGCGTCAAGCAGCGAGCCTAGGCCTTTTGGAAGCGAAAGGTAGCGGCAGGCAGGATGTAGGGTTACAGGCCATAAGCTCAACTCTCAGAAGTGTGTATGCATGGGAGGCAGATGTCTGCTACCCACTCGGACATGGGAGTTGGAACCTAGCTACACTCCTATTGAAGAAGGATGTTGGAAATCGCTGTATTCAACTCAGATACACGGGAGTTCAGGCCCAATGCTTACACATGCTTTTCCCGCAACCCATCCCAGCCACTAACATAAGGAGGTTAGCAGGTACGTCTACAGTCAGGCAGGATGCGGGAGGGTTCTGCCCTGTCCTCAGCTCTCACAGGGAAGCTTGCCTAGAAGCCAGCTCTCAACTAGCTGCATTCTTATGACAGTGTGAAGGTAGCAGTATTCTGAGTAAGGAGGTTCCCAGATTACCACTCTACTGCACCTGGAGATACCGTCCAGGTGTGCATTGTTAACTTGCGTCTCAGAAGCCTCTGGCAAAAGTCTCTGGTGAAGACGTGGGAAACTCACTCTGCAGGCAGTGTGGAACTGTGAGGGACTGAGGGTGAGCTCAACTCTCAGCAGTAAGATGATTTTGGACAAGGCGTTCAGCTTCCTTCTCACATATGGAACTTAGTATGTAGCACCAGTCTACCCCAGGAATTACTGGGAAATCGCTGGATTGAGCTTGGTGGCACTAGTCTTGTGTGCCGGGAGATTCCAGTTACCTCTCCCAACACTTGCGTCAAGCAGCGAGCCTAGGCCTTTTGGAAGCGAAAGGTAGCTGCAGGCAGGAGGTAGGCTTACAGGCCATAAGCTCAACTCTCAGAAGTGTGTATACATGGGAGGCAGATGTCTGCTACCCACTCGGACATGCGAGTGGGAACCTAGCTACACTCTGATGAAGAAGGACTTTGGAAATCGCTGTATTCAACTCAGATACACGTGGGTTCAGGCACAACGATTCCACATGCTTTTCTCACAACGTTTCCCTGCCACTAACATGAGGACGTTAGCAGCTCCTTCTACAGTCAAGCAGGATGCGGGAGGGTTGTGCCCTGTCCTTAGCTCTCACAGGGAAGCAGGCCTTGAAGCCAGCTGTCAACTAGCTGCATTCTTATGGCAGGGTGAAGGTAGCAGTATTCTGAGACAGGAGGTTCCCAGGTTACCACTCTACTGGACCTGGAGATACCCTCCAGGTCTGCATTGTTAACTTGCGTCTCAGAAGCCTCTGGCAAAGGTCTCTGGTGAAGACGTGCGAAGCTCACTGTGCAGGCAGTGTGGAACTGTGAGGGACTGAGGGTGAGCTCAACTCTGAGAAGTAAGATGTTTTTGGACAAGGCGTTCAACTACATACTCACGTATGGAACTTAGTATGTAGCACCAGTCTACCCCAGGAATTACTGGGAAATCGCTGGATTGAGCTTGGTGGCACTAGTCCTGTGTGCCGGGAGATTCCAGTTACCTCTCCCAACACTTCGGTGAAGCAGCGAGCCTAGGCCTTTTGGAAGCGAAAGGTAGCTGCAGGCAGGAGGTAGGCTTACAGGCCATAAGCTCAACTCTCAGAAGTGTGTATACATGGGAGGCAGATGTCTGCTACCCACTCGGACATGCGAGTGGGAACCTAGCTACACTCTGATGAAGAAGGACTTTGGAAATCGCTGTATTCAACTCAGATACACGTGGGTTCAGGCACAACGATTCCACATGCTTTTCTCACAACGTTTCCCTGCCACTAACATGAGGACGTTAGCAGCTCCTTCTACAGTCAAGCAGGATGCGGGAGGGTTGTGCCCTGTCCTTAGCTCTCACAGGGAAGCAGGCCTTGAAGCCAGCTGTCAACTAGCTGCATTCTTATGGCAGGGTGAAGGTAGCAGTATTCTGAGACAGGAGGTTCCCAGGTTACCACTCTACTGGACCTGGAGATACCCTCCAGGTCTGCATTGTTAACTTGCGTCTCAGAAGCCTCTGGCAAACGTCTCTGGTGAAGACGTGCGAAACTCACTCTGCAGGCAGTGTGGAACTGTGAGGGACTGAGGGTGAGCTCAACTCTCAGAAGTAAGATGTTTTTGGACAAGGCGTTCAACTACATACTCACGTATGGAACTTAGTATGTAGCACCAGTCTACCCCAGGAATTACTAGGAAATCGCTTGATTGAGCTTGGAGGCACTCGTCTTGTGTGCCGGGAGATTCCAGTTACCTCTCCCAACACTTGCGTCAAGCAGCGAGCCTAGGCCTTTTGGAAGCGAAAGGTAGCGGCAGGCAGGATGTAGGGTTACAGGCCATAAGCTCAACTCTCAGAAGTGTGTATGCATGGGAGGCAGATGTCTGCTACCCACTCGGACATGGGAGTTGGAACCTAGCTACACTCCTATTGAAGAAGGATGTTGGAAATCGCTGTATTCAACTCAGATACACGGGAGTTCAGGCCCAATGCTTACACATGCTTTTCCCGCAACCCATCCCAGCCACTAACATAAGGAGGTTAGCAGGTACGTCTACAGTCAGGCAGGATGCGGGAGGGTTCTGCCCTGTCCTCAGCTCTCACAGGGAAGCTTGCCTAGAAGCCAGCTCTCAACTAGCTGCATTCTTATGACAGTGTGAAGGTAGCAGTATTCTGAGTAAGGAGGTTCCCAGATTACCACTCTACTGCACCTGGAGATACCGTCCAGGTGTGCATTGTTAACTTGCGTCTCAGAAGCCTCTGGCAAAAGTCTCTGGTGAAGACGTGGGAAACTCACTCTGCAGGCAGTGTGGAACTGTGAGGGACTGAGGGTGAGCTCAACTCTCAGCAGTAAGATGATTTTGGACAAGGCGTTCAGCTTCCTTCTCACATATGGAACTTAGTATGTAGCACCAGTCTACCCCAGGAATTACTGGGAAATCGCTGGATTGAGCTTGGTGGCACTAGTCTTGTGTGCCGGGAGATTCCAGTTACCTCTCCCAACACTTGCGTCAAGCAGCGAGCCTAGGCCTTTTGGAAGCGAAAGGTAGCTGCAGGCAGGAGGTAGGCTTACAGGCCATAAGCTCAACTCTCAGAAGTGTGTATACATGGGAGGCAGATGTCTGCTACCCACTCGGACATGCGAGTGGGAACCTAGCTACACTCTGATGAAGAAGGACTTTGGAAATCGCTGTATTCAACTTAGATACACGTGGGTTCAGGCACAACGATTCCACATGCTTTTCTCACAACGTTTCCCTGCCACTAACATGAGGACGTTAGCAGCTCCTTCTACAGTCAAGCAGGATGCGGGAGGGTTGTGCCCTGTCCTTAGCTCTCACAGGGAAGCAGGCCTTGAAGCCAGCTGTCAACTAGCTGCATTCTTATGGCAGGGTGAAGGTAGCAGTATTCTGAGACAGGAGGTTCCCAGGTTACCACTCTACTGGACCTGGAGATACCCTCCAGGTCTGCATTGTTAACTTGCGTCTCAGAAGCCTCTGGCAAACGTCTCTGGTGAAGACGTGCGAAACTCACTGTGCAGGCAGTGTGGAACTGTGAGGGACTGAGGGTGAGCTCAACTCTCAGAAGTAAGATGTTTTTGGGCAAGGCGTTCAACTACATACTCACGTATGGAACTTAGTATGTAGCACAAGTCTACCCCAGGAATTACTAGGAAATCGCTTGATTGAGCTTGGAGGCACTCGTCTTGTGTGCCGGGAGATTCCAGTTACCTCTCCCAACACTTGCGTCAAGCAGCGAGCCTAGGCCTTTTGGAAGCGAAAGGTAGCG
The DNA here is from genome assembly GCF_053574225.1 of Canis aureus. Lineage (NCBI taxonomy): Eukaryota > Metazoa > Chordata > Mammalia > Carnivora > Canidae > Canis > Canis aureus. The sequence goes on along the minus strand of NC_135635.1, from coordinate 47,857,539 downwards.
GCAGGCAGGATGTAGGGTTACAGGCCATAAGCTCAACTCTCAGAAGTGTGTATGCATGGGAGGCAGATGTCTGCTACCCACTCGGACATGGGAGTTGGAACCTAGCTACACTCCTATTGAAGAAGGATGTTGGAAATCGCTGTATTCAACTCAGATACACGGGAGTTCAGGCCCAATGCTTACACATGCTTTTCCCGCAACCCATCCCAGCCACTAACATAAGGAGGTTAGCAGGTACGTCTACAGTCAGGCAGGATGCGGGAGGGTTCTGCCCTGTCCTCAGCTCTCACAGGGAAGCTTGCCTAGAAGCCAGCTCTCAACTAGCTGCATTCTTATGACAGTGTGAAGGTAGCAGTATTCTGAGTAAGGAGGTTCCCAGATTACCACTCTACTGCACCTGGAGATACCGTCCAGGTGTGCATTGTTAACTTGCGTCTCAGAAGCCTCTGGCAAAAGTCTCTGGTGAAGACGTGGGAAACTCACTCTGCAGGCAGTGTGGAACTGTGAGGGACTGAGGGTGAGCTCAACTCTCAGCAGTAAGATGATTTTGGACAAGGCGTTCAGCTTCCTTCTCACATATGGAACTTAGTATGTAGCACCAGTCTACCCCAGGAATTACTGGGAAATCGCTGGATTGAGCTTGGTGGCGCTAGTCTTGTGTGCCGGGAGATTCCAGTTACCTCTCCCAACACTTGCGTCAAGCAGCGAGCCTAGGCCTTTTGGAAGCGAAAGCTAGCTGCAGGCAGGAGGTAGGCTTACAGGCCATAAGCTCAACTCTCAGAAGCGTGTATACATGGGAGGCAGATGTCTGCTACCCACTCGGACATGCGAGTGGGAACCTAGCTACACTCTGATGAAGAAGGACTTTGGAAATCGCTGTATTCAACTCAGATACACGTGGGTTCAGGCACAACGATTCCACATGCTTTTCTCACAACGTTTCCCTGCCACTAACATGAGGACGTTAGCAGCTCCTTCTACAGTCAAGCAGGATGCGGGAGGGTTGTGCCCTGTCCTTAGCTCTCACAGGGAAGCAGGCCTTGAAGCCAGCTGTCAACTAGCTGCATTCTTATGGCAGGGTGAAGGTAGCAGTATTCTGAGACAGGAGGTTCCCAGGTTACCACTCTACTGGACCTGGAGATACCCTCCAGGTCTGCATTGTTAACTTGCGTCTCAGAAGCCTCTGGCAAACGTCTCTGGTGAAGACGTGCGAAACTCACTGTGCAGGCAGTGTGGAACTGTGAGGGACTGAGGGTGAGCTCAACTCTGAGAAGTAAGATGTTTTTGGACAAGGCGTTCAACTACAAACTCACGTATGGAACTTAGTATGTAGCACCAGTCTACCCCAGGAATTACTGGGAAATCGCTGGATTGAGCTTGGTGGCACTAGTCTTGTGTGCCGGGAGATTCCAGTTACCTCTCCCAACACTTCGGTGAAGCAGCGAGCCTAGGCCTTTTGGAAGCGAAAGGTAGCTGCAGGCAGGAGGTAGGCTTACAGGCCATAAGCTCAACTCTCAGAAGTGTGTATACATGGGAGGCAGATGTCTGCTACCCACTCGGACATGGGAGTGGGAACCTAGCTACACTCTGATGAAGAAGGACTTTGGAAATCGCTGTATTCAACTCAGATAAACGTGGGTTCAGGCACAACGATTCCACATGCTTTTCTCACAACGTTTCCCTGCCACTAACATGAGGACGTTAGCAGCTCCTTCTACAGTCAAGCAGGATGCGGGAGGGTTGTGCCCTGTCCTTAGCTCTCACAGGGAAGCAGGCCTTGAAGCCAGCTGTCAACTAGCTGCATTCTTATGGCAGGGTGAAGGTAGCAGTATTCTGAGACAGGAGGTTCCCAGGTTACCACTCTACTGGACCTGGAGATACCCTCCAGGTCTGCATTGTTAACTTGCGTCTCAGAAGCCTCTGGCAAACGTCTCTGGTGAAGACGTGCGAAACTCACTCTGCAGGCAGTGTGGAACTGTGAGGGACTGAGGGTGAGCTCAACTCTCAGAAGTAAGATGTTTTTGGACAAGGCGTTCAACTACATACTCACGTATGGAACTTAGTATGTAGCACCAGTCTACCCCAGGAATTACTAGGAAATCGCTTGATTGAGCTTGGAGGCACTCGTCTTGTGTGCCGGGAGATTCCAGTTACCTCTCCCAACACTTGCGTCAAGCAGCGAGCCTAGGCCTTTTGGAAGCGAAAGGTAGCGGCAGGCAGGATGTAGGGTTACAGGCCATAAGCTCAACTCTCAGAAGTGTGTATGCATGGGAGGCAGATGTCTGCTACCCACTCGGACATGGGAGTTGGAACCTAGCTACACTCCTATTGAAGAAGGATGTTGGAAATCGCTGTATTCAACTCAGATACACGGGAGTTCAGGCCCAATGCTTACACATGCTTTTCCCGCAACCCATCCCAGCCACTAACATAAGGAGGTTAGCAGGTACGTCTACAGTCAGGCAGGATGCGGGAGGGTTCTGCCCTGTCCTCAGCTCTCACAGGGAAGCTTGCCTAGAAGCCAGCTCTCAACTAGCTGCATTCTTATGACAGTGTGAAGGTAGCAGTATTCTGAGTAATGAGGTTCCCAGATTACCACTCTACTGCACCTGGAGATACCGTCCAGGTGTGCATTGTTAACTTGCGTCTCAGAAGCCTCTGGCAAAAGTCTCTGGTGAAGACGTGGGAAACTCACTCTGCAGGCAGTGTGGAACTGTGAGGGACTGAGGGTGAGCTCAACTCTCAGCAGTAAGATGATTTTGGACAAGGCGTTCAGCTTCCTTCTCACATATGGAACTTAGTATGTAGCACCAGTCTACCCCAGGAATTACTGGGAAATCGCTGGATTGAGCTTGGTGGCACTAGTCTTGTGTGCCGGGAGATTCCAGTTACCTCTCCCAACACTTGCGTCAAGCAGCGAGCCTAGGCCTTTTGGAAGCGAAAGGTAGCTGCAGGCAGGAGGTAGGCTTACAGGCCATAAGCTCAACTCTCAGAAGTGTGTATACATGGGAGGCAGATGTCTGCTACCCACTCGGACATGCGAGTGGGAACCTAGCTACACTCTGATGAAGAAGGACTTTGGAAATCGCTGTATTCAACTCAGATACACGTGGGTTCAGGCACAACGATTCCACATGCTTTTCTCACAACGTTTCCCTGCCACTAACATGAGGACGTTAGCAGCTCCTTCTACAGTCAAGCAGGATGCGGGAGGGTTGTGCCCTGTCCTTAGCTCTCACAGGGAAGCAGGCCTTGAAGCCAGCTGTCAACTAGCTGCATTCTTATGGCAGGGTGAAGGTAGCAGTATTCTGAGACAGGAGGTTCCCAGGTTACCACTCTACTGGACCTGGAGATACCCTCCAGGTCTGCATTGTTAACTTGCATCTCAGAAGCCTCTGGCAAACGTCTCTGGTGAAGACGTGCGAAACTCACTGTGCAGGCAGTGTGGAACTGTGAGGGACTGAGGGTGAGCTCAACTCTGAGAAGTAAGATGTTTTTGGACAAGGCGTTCAACTACATACTCACGTATGGAACTTAGTATGTAGCACCAGTCTACCCCAGGAATTACTGGGAAATCGCTGGATTGAGCTTGGTGGCACTAGTCTTGTGTGCCGGGAGATTCCAGTTACCTCTCCCAACACTTCGGTGAAGCAGCGAGCCTAGGCCTTTTGGAAGCGAAAGGTAGCTGCAGGCAGGAGGTAGGCTTACAGGCCATAAGCTCAACTCTCAGAAGTGTGTATACATGGGAGGCAGATGTCTGCTTCCCACTCGGACATGCGAGTGGGAACCTAGCTACACTCTGATGAAGAAGGACTTTGGAAATCGCTGTATTCAACTCAGATACACGTGGGTTCAGGCACAACGATTCCACATGCTTTTCTCACAACGTTTCCCTGCCACTAACATGAGGACGTTAGCAGCTCCTTCTACAGTCAAGCAGGATGCGGGAGGGTTGTGCCCTGTCCTTAGCTCTCACAGGGAAGCAGGCCTTGAAGCCAGCTGTCAACTAGCTGCATTCTTATGGCAGGGTGAAGGTAGCAGTATTCTGAGACAGGAGGTTCCCAGGTTACCACTCTACTGGACCTGGAGATACCCTCCAGGTCTGCATTGTTAACTTGCGTCTCAGAAGCCTCTGGCAAACGTCTCTGGTGAAGACGTGCGAAACTCACTGTGCAGGCAGTGTGGAACTGTGAGGGACTGAGGGTGAGCTCAACTCTCAGAAGTAAGATGTTTTTGGACAAGGCGTTCAACTACATACTCACGTATGGAACTTAGTATGTAGCACCAGTCTACCCCAGGAATTACTAGGAAATCGCTTGATTGAGCTTGGAGGCACTCGTCTTGTGTGCCGGGAGATTCCAGTTACCTCTCCCAACACTTGCGTCAAGCAGCGAGCCTAGGCCTTTTGGAAGCGAAAGGTAGCGGCAGGCAGGATGTAGGGTTACAGGCCATAAGCTCAACTCTCAGAAGTGTGTATGCATGGGAGGCAGATGTCTGCTAGCCACTCGGACATGGGAGTTGGAACCTAGCTACACTCCTATTGAAGAAGGATGTTGGAAATCGCTGTATTCAACTCAGATACACGGGAGTTCAGGCCCAATGCTTACACATGCTTTTCCCGCAACCCATCCCAGCCACTAACATAAGGAGGTTAGCAGGTACGTCTACAGTCAGGCAGGATGCGGGAGGGTTCTGCCCTGTCCTCAGCTCTCACAGGGAAGCTTGCCTAGAAGCCAGCTCTCAACTAGCTGCATTCTTATGACAGTGTGAAGGTAGCAGTATTCTGAGTAAGGAGGTTCCCAGATTACCACTCTACTGCACCTGGAGATACCGTCCAGGTGTGCATTGTTAACTTGCGTCTCAGAAGCCTCTGGCAAAAGTCTCTGGTGAAGACGTGGGAAACTCACTCTGCAGGCAGTGTGGAACTGTGAGGGACTGAGGGTGAGCTCAACTCTCAGCAGTAAGATGATTTTGGACAAGGCGTTCAGCTACCTTCTCACATATGGAACTTAGTATGTAGCACCAGTCTACCCCAGGAATTACTGGGAAATCGCTGGATTGAGCTTGGTGGCACTAGTCTTGTGTGCCGGGAGATTCCAGTTACCTCTCCCAACACTTGCGTCAAGCAGCGAGCCTAGGCCTTTTGGAAGCGAAAGGTAGCTGCAGGCAGGAGGTAGGCTTACAGGCCATAAGCTCAACTCTCAGAAGTGTGTATACATGGGAAGCAGATGTCTGCTACCCACTCGGACATGCGAGTGGGAACCTAGCTACACTCTGATGAAGAAGGACTTTGGAAATCGCTGTATTCAACTCAGATACACGTGGGTTCAGGCACAACGATTCCACATGCTTTTCTCACAACGTTTCCCTGCCACTAACATGAGGACGTTAGCAGCTCCTTCTACAGTCAAGCAGGATGCGGGAGGGTTGTGCCCTGTCCTTAGCTCTCACAGGGAAGCAGGCCTTGAAGCCAGCTGTCAACTAGCTGCATTCTTATGGCAGGGTGAAGGTAGCAGTATTCTGAGACAGGAGGTTCCCAGGTTACCACTCTACTGGACCTGGAGAACCCTCCAGGTCTGCATTGTTAACTTGCGTCTCAGAAGCCTCTGGCAAACGTCTCTGGTGAAGACGTGCGAAACTCACTGTGCAGGCAGTGTGGAACTGTGAGGGACTGAGGGTGAGCTCAACTCTCAGAAGTAAGATGTTTTTGGACAAGGCGTTCAACTACCTACTCACGTATGGAACTTAGTATGTAGCACCAGTCTACCCCAGGAATTACTAGGAAATCGCTTGATTGAGCTTGGAGGCACTCGTCTTGTGTGCCGGGAGATTCCAGTTACCTCTCCCAACACTTGCGTCAAGCAGCGAGCCTAGGCCTTTTGGAAGCGAAAGGTAGCGGCAGGCAGGATGTAGGGTTACAGGCCATAAGCTCAACTCTCAGAAGTGTGTATGCATGGGAGGCAGATGTCTGCTACCCACTCGGACATGGGAGTTGGAACCTAGCTACACTCCTATTGAAGAAGGATGTTGGAAATCGCTGTATTCAACTCAGATACACGGGAGTTCAGGCCCAATGCTTACACATGCTTTTCCCGCAACCCATCCCAGCCACTAACATAAGGAGGTTAGCAGGTACGTCTACAGTCAGGCAGGATGCGGGAGGGTTCTGCCCTGTCCTCAGCTCTCACAGGGAAGCTTGCCTAGAAGCCAGCTCTCAACTAGCTGCATTCTTATGACAGTGTGAAGGTAGCAGTATTCTGAGTAAGGAGGTTCCCAGATTACCACTCTACTGCACCTGGAGATACCGTCCAGGTGTGCATTGTTAACTTGCGTCTCAGAAGCCTCTGGCAAAAGTCTCTGGTGAAGACGTGGGAAACTCACTCTGCAGGCAGTGTGGAACTGTGAGGGACTGAGGGTGAGCTCAACTCTCAGCAGTAAGATGATTTTGGACAAGGCGTTCAGCTACCTTCTCACATATGGAACTTAGTATGTAGCACCAGTCTACCCCAGGAATTACTGGGAAATCGCTGGATTGAGCTTGGTGGCACTAGTCTTGTGTGCCGGGAGATTCCAGTTACCTCTCCCAACACTTGCGTCAAGCAGCGAGCCTAGGCCTTTTGGAAGCGAAAGGTAGCTGCAGGCAGGAGGTAGGCTTACAGGCCATAAGCTCAACTCTCAGAAGTGTGTATACATGGGAGGCAGATGTCTGCTACCCACTCGGACATGCGAGTGGGAACCTAGCTACACTCTGATGAAGAAGGACTTTGGAAATCGCTGTATTCAACTCAGATACACGTGGGTTCAGGCACAACGATTCCACATGCTTTTCTCACAACGTTTCCCTGCCACTAACATGAGGACGTTAGCAGCTCCTTCTACAGTCAAGCAGGATGCGGGAGGGTTGTGCCCTGTCCTTAGCTCTCACAGGGAAGCAGGCCTTGAAGCCAGCTGTCAACTAGCTGCATTCTTATGGCAGGGTGAAGGTAGCAGTATTCTGAGACAGGAGGTTCCCAGGTTACCACTCTACTGGACCTGGAGATACCCTCCAGGTCTGCATTGTTAACTTGCGTCTCAGAAGCCTCTGGCAAACGTCTCTGGTGAAGACGTGCGAAACTCACTCTGCAGGCAGTGTGGAACTGTGAGGGACTGAGGGTGAGCTCAACTCTCAGAAGTAAGATGTTTTTGGACAAGGCGTTCAACTACCTACTCACGTATGGAACTTAGTATGTAGCACCAGTCTACCCCAGGAATTACTAGGAAATCGCTTGATTGAGCTTGGAGGCACTCGTCTTGTGTGCCGGGAGATTCCAGTTACCTCTCCCAACACTTGCGTCAAGCAGCGAGCCTAGGCCTTTTGGAAGCGAAAGGTAGCGGCAGGCAGGATGTAGGGTTACAGGCCATAAGCTCAACTCTCAGAAGTGTGTATGCATGGGAGGCAGATGTCTGCTAGCCACTCGGACATGGGAGTTGGAACCTAGCTACACTCCTATTGAAGAAGGATGTTGGAAATCGCTGTATTCAACTCAGATACACGGGAGTTCAGGCCCAATGCTTACACATGCTTTTCCCGCAACCCATCCCAGCCACTAACATAAGGAGGTTAGCAGGTACGTCTACAGTCAGGCAGGATGCGGGAGGGTTCTGCCCTGTCCTCAGCTCTCACAGGGAAGCTTGCCTAGAAGCCAGCTCTCAACTAGCTGCATTCTTATGACAGTGTGAAGGTAGCAGTATTCTGAGTAAGGAGGTTCCCAGATTACCACTCTACTGCACCTGGAGATACCGTCCAGGTGTGCATTGTTAACTTGCGTCTCAGAAGCCTCTGGCAAAAGTCTCTGGTGAAGACGTGGGAAACTCACTCTGCAGGCAGTGTGGAACTGTGAGGGACTGAGGGTGAGCTCAACTCTCAGCAGTAAGATGATTTTGGACAAGGCGTTCAGCTACCTTCTCACATATGGAACTTAGTATGTAGCACCAGTCTACCCCAGGAATTACTGGGAAATCGCTGGATTGAGCTTGGTGGCACTAGTCTTGTGTGCCGGGAGATTCCAGTTACCTCTCCCAACACTTGCGTCAAGCAGCGAGCCTAGGCCTTTTGGAAGCGAAAGGTAGCTGCAGGCAGGAGGTAGGCTTACAGGCCATAAGCTCAACTCTCAGAAGTGTGTATACATGGGAGGCAGATGTCTGCTACCCACTCGGACATGCGAGTGGGAACCTAGCTACACTCTGATGAAGAAGGACTTTGGAAATCGCTGTATTCAACTCAGATACACGTGGGTTCAGGCACAACGATTCCACATGCTTTTCTCACAACGTTTCCCTGCCACTAACATGAGGACGTTAGCAGCTCCTTCTACAGTCAAGCAGGATGCGGGAGGGTTGTGCCCTGTCCTTAGCTCTCACAGGGAAGCAGGCCTTGAAGCCAGCTGTCAACTAGCTGCATTCTTATGGCAGGGTGAAGGTAGCAGTATTCTGAGACAGGAGGTTCCCAGGTTACCACTCTACTGGACCTGGAGATACCCTCCAGGTCTGCATTGTTAACTTGCGTCTCAGAAGCCTCTGGCAAACGTCTCTGGTGAAGACGTGCGAAACTCACTCTGCAGGCAGTGTGGAACTGTGAGGGACTGAGGGTGAGCTCAACTCTCAGAAGTAAGATGTTTTTGGACAAGGCGTTCAACTACCTACTCACGTATGGAACTTAGTATGTAGCACCAGTCTACCCCAGGAATTACTAGGAAATCGCTTGATTGAGCTTGGAGGCACTCGTCTTGTGTGCCGGGAGATTCCAGTTACCTCTCCCAACACTTGCGTCAAGCAGCGAGCCTAGGCCTTTTGGAAGCGAAAGGTAGCGGCAGGCAGGATGTAGGGTTACAGGCCATAAGCTCAACTCTCAGAAGTGTGTATGCATGGGAGGCAGATGTCTGCTACCCACTCGGACATGGGAGTTGGAACCTAGCTACACTCCTATTGAAGAAGGATGTTGGAAATCGCTGTATTCAACTCAGATACACGGGAGTTCAGGCCCAATGCTTACACATGCTTTTCCCGCAACCCATCCCAGCCACTAACATAAGGAGGTTAGCAGGTACGTCTACAGTCAGGCAGGATGCGGGAGGGTTCTGCCCTGTCCTCAGCTCTCACAGGGAAGCTTGCCTAGAAGCCAGCTCTCAACTAGCTGCATTCTTATGACAGTGTGAAGGTAGCAGTATTCTGAGTAAGGAGGTTCCCAGATTACCACTCTACTGCACCTGGAGATACCGTCCAGGTGTGCATTGTTAACTTGCGTCTCAGAAGCCTCTGGCAAAAGTCTCTGGTGAAGACGTGGGAAACTCACTCTGCAGGCAGTGTGGAACTGTGAGGGACTGAGGGTGAGCTCAACTCTCAGCAGTAAGATGATTTTGGACAAGGCGTTCAGCTACCTTCTCACATATGGAACTTAGTATGTAGCACCAGTCTACCCCAGGAATTACTGGGAAATCGCTGGATTGAGCTTGGTGGCACTAGTCTTGTGTGCCGGGAGATTCCAGTTACCTCTCCCAACACTTGCGTCAAGCAGCGAGCCTAGGCCTTTTGGAAGCGAAAGGTAGCTGCAGGCAGGAGGTAGGCTTACAGGCCATAAGCTCAACTCTCAGAAGTGTGTATACATGGGAGGCAGATGTCTGCTACCCACTCGGACATGCGAGTGGGAACCTAGCTACACTCTGATGAAGAAGGACTTTGGAAATCGCTGTATTCAACTCAGATACACGTGGGTTCAGGCACAACGATTCCACATGCTTTTCTCACAACGTTTCCCTGCCACTAACATGAGGACGTTAGCAGCTCCTTCTACAGTCAAGCAGGATGCGGGAGGGTTGTGCCCTGTCCTTAGCTCTCACAGGGAAGCAGGCCTTGAAGCCAGCTGTCAACTAGCTGCATTCTTATGGCAGGGTGAAGGTAGCAGTATTCTGAGACAGGAGGTTCCCAGGTTACCACTCTACTGGACCTGGAGATACCCTCCAGGTCTGCATTGTTAACTTGCGTCTCAGAAGCCTCTGGCAAACGTCTCTGGTGAAGACGTGCGAAACTCACTCTGCAGGCAGTGTGGAACTGTGAGGGACTGAGGGTGAGCTCAACTCTCAGAAGTAAGATGTTTTTGGACAAGGCGTTCAACTACCTACTCACGTATGGAACTTAGTATGTAGCACCAGTCTACCCCAGGAATTACTAGGAAATCGCTTGATTGAGCTTGGAGGCACTCGTCTTGTGTGCCGGGAGATTCCAGTTACCTCTCCCAACACTTGCGTCAAGCAGCGAGCCTAGGCCTTTTGGAAGCGAAAGGTAGCGGCAGGCAGGATGTAGGGTTACAGGCCATAAGCTCAACTCTCAGAAGTGTGTATGCATGGGAGGCAGATGTCTGCTACCCACTCGGACATGGGAGTTGGAACCTAGCTACACTCCTATTGAAGAAGGATGTTGGAAATCGCTGTATTCAACTCAGATACACGGGAGTTCAGGCCCAATGCTTACACATGCTTTTCCCGCAACCCATCCCAGCCACTAACATAAGGAGGTTAGCAGGTACGTCTACAGTCAGGCAGGATGCGGGAGGGTTCTGCCCTGTCCTCAGCTCTCACAGGGAAGCTTGCCTAGAAGCCAGCTCTCAACTAGCTGCATTCTTATGACAGTGTGAAGGTAGCAGTATTCTGAGTAAGGAGGTTCCCAGATTACCACTCTACTGCACCTGGAGATACCGTCCAGGTGTGCATTGTTAACTTGCGTCTCAGAAGCCTCTGGCAAAAGTCTCTGGTGAAGACGTGGGAAACTCACTCTGCAGGCAGTGTGGAACTGTGAGGGACTGAGGGTGAGCTCAACTCTCAGCAGTAAGATGATTTTGGACAAGGCGTTCAGCTACCTTCTCACATATGGAACTTAGTATGTAGCACCAGTCTACCCCAGGAATTACTGGGAAATCGCTGGATTGAGCTTGGTGGCACTAGTCTTGTGTGCCGGGAGATTCCAGTTACCTCTCCCAACACTTGCGTCAAGCAGCGAGCCTAGGCCTTTTGGAAGCGAAAGGTAGCTGCAGGCAGGAGGTAGGCTTACAGGCCATAAGCTCAACTCTCAGAAGTGTGTATACATGGGAGGCAGATGTCTGCTACCCACTCGGACATGCGAGTGGGAACCTAGCTACACTCTGATGAAGAAGGACTTTGGAAATCGCTGTATTCAACTCAGATACACGTGGGTTCAGGCACAACGATTCCACATGCTTTTCTCACAACGTTTCCCTGCCACTAACATGAGGACGTTAGCAGCTCCTTCTACAGTCAAGCAGGATGCGGGAGGGTTGTGCCCTGTCCTTAGCTCTCACAGGGAAGCAGGCCTTGAAGCCAGCTGTCAACTAGCTGCATTCTTATGGCAGGGTGAAGGTAGCAGTATTCTGAGACAGGAGGTTCCCAGGTTACCACTCTACTGGACCTGGAGATACCCTCCAGGTCTGCATTGTTAACTTGCGTCTCAGAAGCCTCTGGCAAACGTCTCTGGTGAAGACGTGCGAAACTCACTCTGCAGGCAGTGTGGAACTGTGAGGGACTGAGGGTGAGCTCAACTCTCAGAAGTAAGATGTTTTTGGACAAGGCGTTCAACTACCTACTCACGTATGGAACTTAGTATGTAGCACCAGTCTACCCCAGGAATTACTAGGAAATCGCTTGATTGAGCTTGGAGGCACTCGTCTTGTGTGCCGGGAGATTCCAGTTACCTCTCCCAACACTTGCGTCAAGCAGCGAGCCTAGGCCTTTTGGAAGCGAAAGGTAGCGGCAGGCAGGATGTAGGGTTACAGGCCATAAGCTCAACTCTCAGAAGTGTGTATGCATGGGAGGCAGATGTCTGCTACCCACTCGGACATGGGAGTTGGAACCTAGCTACACTCCTATTGAAGAAGGATGTTGGAAATCGCTGTATTCAACTCAGATACACGGGAGTTCAGGCCCAATGCTTACACATGCTTTTCCCGCAACCCATCCCAGCCACTAACATAAGGAGGTTAGCAGGTACGTCTACAGTCAGGCAGGATGCGGGAGGGTTCTGCCCTGTCCTCAGCTCTCACAGGGAAGCTTGCCTAGAAGCCAGCTCTCAACTAGCTGCATTCTTATGACAGTGTGAAGGTAGCAGTATTCTGAGTAAGGAGGTTCCCAGATTACCACTCTACTGCACCTGGAGATACCGTCCAGGTGTGCATTGTTAACTTGCGTCTCAGAAGCCTCTGGCAAAAGTCTCTGGTGAAGACGTGGGAAACTCACTCTGCAGGCAGTGTGGAACTGTGAGGGACTGAGGGTGAGCTCAACTCTCAGCAGTAAGATGATTTTGGACAAGGCGTTCAGCTACCTTCTCACATATGGAACTTAGTATGTAGCACCAGTCTACCCCAGGAATTACTGGGAAATCGCTGGATTGAGCTTGGTGGCACTAGTCTTGTGTGCCGGGAGATTCCAGTTACCTCTCCCAACACTTGCGTCAAGCAGCGAGCCTAGGCCTTTTGGAAGCGAAAGGTAGCTGCAGGCAGGAGGTAGGCTTACAGGCCATAAGCTCAACTCTCAGAAGTGTGTATACATGGGAGGCAGATGTCTGCTACCCACTCGGACATGCGAGTGGGAACCTAGCTACACTCTGATGAAGAAGGACTTTGGAAATCGCTGTATTCAACTCAGATACACGTGGGTTCAGGCACAACGATTCCACATGCTTTTCTCACAACGTTTCCCTGCCACTAACATGAGGACGTTAGCAGCTCCTTCTACAGTCAAGCAGGATGCGGGAGGGTTGTGCCCTGTCCTTAGCTCTCACAGGGAAGCAGGCCTTGAAGCCAGCTGTCAACTAGCTGCATTCTTATGGCAGGGTGAAGGTAGCAGTATTCTGAGACAGGAGGTTCCCAGGTTACCACTCTACTGGACCTGGAGATACCCTCCAGGTCTGCATTGTTAACTTGCGTCTCAGAAGCCTCTGGCAAACGTCTCTGGTGAAGACGTGCGAAACTCACTGTGCAGGCAGTGTGGAACTGTGAGGGACTGAGGGTGAGCTCAACTCTCAGAAGTAAGATGTTTTTGGACAAGGCGTTCAACTACCTACTCACGTATGGAACTTAGTATGTAGCACCAGTCTACCCCAGGAATTACTAGGAAATCGCTTGATTGAGCTTGGAGGCACTCGTCTTGTGTGCCGGGAGATTCCAGTTACCTCTCCCAACACTTGCGTCAAGCAGCGAGCCTAGGCCTTTTGGAAGCGAAAGGTAGCGGCAGGCAGGATGTAGGGTTACAGGCCATAAGCTCAACTCTCAGAAGTGTGTATGCATGGGAGGCAGATGTCTGCTACCCACTCGGACATGGGAGTTGGAACCTAGCTACACTCCTATTGAAGAAGGATGTTGGAAATCGCTGTATTCAACTCAGATACACGGGAGTTCAGGCCCAATGCTTACACATGCTTTTCCCGCAACCCATCCCAGCCACTAACATAAGGAGGTTAGCAGGTACGTCTACAGTCAGGCAGGATGCGGGAGGGTTCTGCCCTGTCCTCAGCTCTCACAGGGAAGCTTGCCTAGAAGCCAGCTCTCAACTAGCTGCATTCTTATGACAGTGTGAAGGTAGCAGTATTCTGAGTAAGGAGGTTCCCAGATTACCACTCTACTGCACCTGGAGATACCGTCCAGGTGTGCATTGTTAACTTGCGTCTCAGAAGCCTCTGGCAAAAGTCTCTGGTGAAGACGTGGGAAACTCACTCTGCAGGCAGTGTGGAACTGTGAGGGACTGAGGGTGAGCTCAACTCTCAGCAGTAAGATGATTTTGGACAAGGCGTTCAGCTACCTTCTCACATATGGAACTTAGTATGTAGCACCAGTCTACCCCAGGAATTACTGGGAAATCGCTGGATTGAGCTTGGTGGCACTAGTCTTGTGTGCCGGGAGATTCCAGTTACCTCTCCCAACACTTGCGTCAAGCAGCGAGCCTAGGCCTTTTGGAAGCGAAAGGTAGCTGCAGGCAGGAGGTAGGCTTACAGGCCATAAGCTCAACTCTCAGAAGTGTGTATACATGGGAGGCAGATGTCTGCTACCCACTCGGACATGCGAGTGGGAACCTAGCTACACTCTGATGAAGAAGGACTTTGGAAATCGCTGTATTCAACTCAGATACACGTGGGTTCAGGCACAACGATTCCACATGCTTTTCTCACAACGTTTCCCTGCCACTAACATGAGGACGTTAGCAGCTCCTTCTACAGTCAAGCAGGATGCGGGAGGGTTGTGCCCTGTCCTTAGCTCTCACAGGGAAGCAGGCCTTGAAGCCAGCTGTCAACTAGCTGCATTCTTATGGCAGGGTGAAGGTAGCAGTATTCTGAGACAGGAGGTTCCCAGGTTACCACTCTACTGGACCTGGAGATACCCTCCAGGTCTGCATTGTTAACTTGCGTCTCAGAAGCCTCTGGCAAACGTCTCTGGTGAAGACGTGCGAAACTCACTCTGCAGGCAGTGTGGAACTGTGAGGGACTGAGGGTGAGCTCAACTCTCAGAAGTAAGATGTTTTTGGACAAGGCGTTCAACTACCTACTCACGTATGGAACTTAGTATGTAGCACCAGTCTACCCCAGGAATTACTAGGAAATCGCTTGATTGAGCTTGGAGGCACTCGTCTTGTGTGCCGGGAGATTCCAGTTACCTCTCCCAACACTTGCGTCAAGCAGCGAGCCTAGGCCTTTTGGAAGCGAAAGGTAGCGGCAGGCAGGATGTAGGGTTACAGGCCATAAGCTCAACTCTCAGAAGTGTGTATGCATGGGAGGCAGATGTCTGCTACCCACTCGGACATGGGAGTTGGAACCTAGCTACACTCCTATTGAAGAAGGATGTTGGAAATCGCTGTATTCAACTCAGATACACGGGAGTTCAGGCCCAATGCTTACACATGCTTTTCCCGCAACCCATCCCAGCCACTAACATAAGGAGGTTAGCAGGTACGTCTACAGTCAGGCAGGATGCGGGAGGGTTCTGCCCTGTCCTCAGCTCTCACAGGGAAGCTTGCCTAGAAGCCAGCTCTCAACTAGCTGCATTCTTATGACAGTGTGAAGGTAGCAGTATTCTGAGTAAGGAGGTTCCCAGATTACCACTCTACTGCACCTGGAGATACCGTCCAGGTGTGCATTGTTAACTTGCGTCTCAGAAGCCTCTGGCAAAAGTCTCTGGTGAAGACGTGGGAAACTCACTCTGCAGGCAGTGTGGAACTGTGAGGGACTGAGGGTGAGCTCAACTCTCAGCAGTAAGATGATTTTGGACAAGGCGTTCAGCTACCTTCTCACATATGGAACTTAGTATGTAGCACCAGTCTACCCCAGGAATTACTGGGAAATCGCTGGATTGAGCTTGGTGGCACTAGTCTTGTGTGCCGGGAGATTCCAGTTACCTCTCCCAACACTTGCGTCAAGCAGCGAGCCTAGGCCTTTTGGAAGCGAAAGGTAGCTGCAGGCAGGAGGTAGGCTTACAGGCCATAAGCTCAACTCTCAGAAGTGTGTATACATGGGAGGCAGATGTCTGCTACCCACTCGGACATGCGAGTGGGAACCTAGCTACACTCTGATGAAGAAGGACTTTGGAAATCGCTGTATTCAACTCAGATACACGTGGGTTCAGGCACAACGATTCCACATGCTTTTCTCACAACGTTTCCCTGCCACTAACATGAGGACGTTAGCAGCTCCTTCTACAGTCAAGCAGGATGCGGGAGGGTTGTGCCCTGTCCTTAGCTCTCACAGGGAAGCAGGCCTTGAAGCCAGCTGTCAACTAGCTGCATTCTTATGGCAGGGTGAAGGTAGCAGTATTCTGAGACAGGAGGTTCCCAGGTTACCACTCTACTGGACCTGGAGATACCCTCCAGGTCTGCATTGTTAACTTGCGTCTCAGAAGCCTCTGGCAAACGTCTCTGGTGAAGACGTGCGAAACTCACTGTGCAGGCAGTGTGGAACTGTGAGGGACTGAGGGTGAGCTCAACTCTCAGAAGTAAGATGTTTTTGGACAAGGCGTTCAACTACCTACTCACGTATGGAACTTAGTATGTAGCACCAGTCTACCCCAGGAATTACTAGGAAATCGCTTGATTGAGCTTGGAGGCACTCGTCTTGTGTGCCGGGAGATTCCAGTTACCTCTCCCAACACTTGCGTCAAGCAGCGAGCCTAGGCCTTTTGGAAGCGAAAGGTAGCGGCAGGCAGGATGTAGGGTTACAGGCCATAAGCTCAACTCTCAGAAGTGTGTATGCATGGGAGGCAGATGTCTGCTACCCACTCGGACATGGGAGTTGGAACCTAGCTACACTCCTATTGAAGAAGGATGTTGGAAATCGCTGTATTCAACTCAGATACACGGGAGTTCAGGCCCAATGCTTACACATGCTTTTCCCGCAACCCATCCCAGCCACTAACATAAGGAGGTTAGCAGGTACGTCTACAGTCAGGCAGGATGCGGGAGGGTTCTGCCCTGTCCTCAGCTCTCACAGGGAAGCTTGCCTAGAAGCCAGCTCTCAACTAGCTGCATTCTTATGACAGTGTGAAGGTAGCAGTATTCTGAGTAAGGAGGTTCCCAGATTACCACTCTACTGCACCTGGAGATACCGTCCAGGTGTGCATTGTTAACTTGCGTCTCAGAAGCCTCTGGCAAAAGTCTCTGGTGAAGACGTGGGAAACTCACTCTGCAGGCAGTGTGGAACTGTGAGGGACTGAGGGTGAGCTCAACTCTCAGCAGTAAGATGATTTTGGACAAGGCGTTCAGCTACCTTCTCACATATGGAACTTAGTATGTACCACCAGTCTACCCCAGGAATTACTGGGAAATCGCTGGATTGAGCTTGGTGGCACTAGTCTTGTGTGCCGGGAGATTCCAGTTACCTCTCCCAACACTTGCGTCAAGCAGCGAGCCTAGGCCTTTTGGAAGCGAAAGGTAGCTGCAGGCAGGAGGTAGGCTTACAGGCCATAAGCTCAACTCTCAGAAGTGTGTATACATGGGAGGCAGATGTCTGCTACCCACTCGGACATGCGAGTGGGAACCTAGCTACACTCTGATGAAGAAGGACTTTGGAAATCGCTGTATTCAACTCAGATACACGTGGGTTCAGGCACAACGATTCCACATGCTTTTCTCACAACGTTTCCCTGCCACTAACATGAGGACGTTAGCAGCTCCTTCTACAGTCAAGCAGGATGCGGGAGGGTTGTGCCCTGTCCTTAGCTCTCACAGGGAAGCAGGCCTTGAAGCCAGCTGTCAACTAGCTGCATTCTTATGGCAGGGTGAAGGTAGCAGTATTCTGAGACAGGAGGTTCCCAGGTTACCACTCTACTGGACCTGGAGATACCCTCCAGGTCTGCATTGTTAACTTGCGTCTCAGAAGCCTCTGGCAAACGTCTCTGGTGAAGACGTGCGAAACTCACTGTGCAGGCAGTGTGGAACTGTGAGGGACTGAGGGTGAGCTCAACTCTCAGAAGTAAGATGTTTCTGGACAAGGCGTTCAACTACATACTCACGTATGGAACTTAGTATGTAGCACCAGTCTACCCCAGGAATTACTAGGAAATCGCTTGATTGAGCTTGGAGGCACTCGTCTTGTGTGCCGGGAGATTCCAGTTACCTCTCCCAACACTTGCGTCAAGCAGCGAGCCTAGCCCTTTGGAAGCTAAAGTTAGTGGCAGGCAGGATGTAGGGTTACAGGCCATAAGCTCAACTCTCAGAAGTGTGTATGCATGGGAGGCAGATGTCTGCTACCCACTCGGACATGGGAGTTGGAACCTAGCTACACTCCTATTGAAGAAGGATGTTGGAAATCGCTGTATTCAACTCAGATACACGGGAGTTCAGGCCCAATGCTTACACATGCTTTTCCCGCAACCCATCCCAGCCACTAACATAAGGAGGTTAGCAGGTACGTCTACAGTCAGGCAGGATGCGGGAGGGTTCTGCCCTGTCCTCAGCTCTCACAGGGAAGCTTGCCTAGAAGCCAGCTCTCAACTAGCTGCATTCTTATGACAGTGTGAAGGTAGCAGTATTCTGAGTAAGGAGGTTCCCAGATTACCACTCTACTGCACCTGGAGATACCGTCCAGGTGTGCATTGTTAACTTGCGTCTCAGAAGCCTCTGGCAAAAGTCTCTGGTGAAGACGTGGGAAACTCACTCTGCAGGCAGTGTGGAACTGTGAGGGACTGAGGGTGAGCTCAACTCTCAGCAGTAAGATGATTTTGGACAAGGCGTTCAGCTACCTTCTCACATATGGAACTTAGTATGTAGCACCAGTCTACCCCAGGAATTACTGGGAAATCGCTGGATTGAGCTTGGTGGCACTAGTCTTGTGTGCCGGGAGATTCCAGTTACCTCTCCCAACACTTGCGTCAAGCAGCGAGCCTAGGCCTTTTGGAAGCGAAAGGTAGCTGCAGGCAGGAGGTAGGCTTACAGGCCATAAGCTCAACTCTCAGAAGTGTGTATACATGGGAGGCAGATGTCTGCTACCCACTCGGACATGCGAGTGGGAACCTAGCTACACTCTGATGAAGAAGGACTTTGGAAATCGCTGTATTCAACTCAGATACACGTGGGTTCAGGCACAACGATTCCACATGCTTTTCTCACAACGTTTCCCTGCCACTAACATGAGGACGTTAGCAGCGCCTTCTACAGTCAAGCAGGATGCGGGAGGGTTGTGCCCTGTCCTTAGCTCTCACAGGGAAGCAGGCCTTG
This sequence comes from Canis aureus, assembly GCF_053574225.1. Classification (NCBI taxonomy): domain Eukaryota; kingdom Metazoa; phylum Chordata; class Mammalia; order Carnivora; family Canidae; genus Canis; species Canis aureus. Next base: position 47,838,799 of record NC_135635.1, on the reverse strand, counting down.
AAGCCAGCTGTCAACTAGCTGCATTCTTATGGCAGGGTGAAGGTAGCAGTATTCTGAGACAGGAGGTTCCCAGGTTACCACTCTACTGGACCTGGAGATACCCTCCAGGTCTGCATTGTTAACTTGCGTCTCAGAAGCCTCTGGCAAACGTCTCTGGTGAAGACGTGCGAAACTCACTCTGCAGGCAGTGTGGAACTGTGAGGGACTGAGGGTGAGCTCAACCCTCAGAAGTAAGATGTTTTTGGACAAGGCGTTCAACTACATACTCACGTATGGAACTTAGTATGTAGCACCAGTCTACCCCAGGAATTACTAGGAAATCGCTTGATTGAGCTTGGAGGCACTCGTCTTGTGTGCCGGGAGATTCTAGTTACCTCTCCCAACACTTGCGTCAAGCAGCGAGCCTAGGCCTTTTGGAAGCGAAAGGTAGCGGCAGGCAGGATGTAGGGTTACAGGCCATAAGCTCAACTCTCAGAAGTGTGTATGCATGGGAGGCAGATGTCTGCTACTAACTCGGACATGGGAGTTGGAACCTAGCTACACTCCTATTGAAGAAGGATGTTGGAAATCGCTGTATTCAACTCAGATACACGGGAGTTCAGGCCCAATGCTTACACATGCTTTTCCCGCAACCCATCCCAGCCACTAACATAAGGAGGTTAGCAGGTACGTCTACAGTCAGGCAGGATGCGGGAGGGTTCTGCCCTGTCCTCAGCTCTCACAGGTAAGCTTGCCTAGAAGCCAGCTCTCAACTAGCTGCATTCTTATGACAGTGTGAAGGTAGCAGTATTCTGAGTAAGGAGGTTCCCAGATTACCACTCTACTGCACCTGGAGATACCGTCCAGGTGTGCATTGTTAACTTGCGTCTCAGAAGCCTCTGGCAAAATTCTCTGGTGAAGACGTGGGAAACTCACTCTGCAGGCAGTGTGGAACTGTGAGGGACTGAGGGTGAGCTCAACTCTCAGCAGTAAGATGATTTTGGACAAGGCGTTCAGCTTCCTTCTCACATATGGAACTTAGTATGTAGCACCAGTCTACCCCAGGAATTACTGGGAAATCGCTGGATTGAGCTTGGTGGCACTAGTCTTGTGTGCCGGGAGATTCCAGTTACCTCTCCCAACACTTGCGTCAAGCAGCGAGCCTAGGCCTTTTGGAAGCGAAAGGTAGCTGCAGGCAGGAGGTAGGCTTACAGGCCATAAGCTCAACTCTCAGAAGTGTGTATACATGGGAGGCAGATGTCTGCTACCCACTCGGACATGCGAGTGGGAACCTAGCTACACTCTGATGAAGAAGGACTTTGGAAATCGCTGTATTCAACTCAGATACACGTGGGTTCAGGCACAACGATTCCACATGCTTTTCTCACAACGTTTCCCTGCCACTAACATGAGGACGTTAGCAGCGCCTTCTACAGTCAAGCAGGATGCGGGAGGGTTGTGCCCTGTCCTTAGCTCTCACAGGGAAGCAGGCCTTGAAGCCAGCTGTCAACTAGCTGCATTCTTATGGCAGGGTGAAGGTAGCAGTATTCTGAGACAGGAGGTTCCCAGGTTACCACTCTACTGGACCTGGAGATACCCTCCAGGTCTGCATTGTTAACTTGCGTCTCAGAAGCCTCTGGCAAACGTCTCTGGTGAAGACGTGCGAAACTCACTCTGCAGGCAGTGTGGAACTGTGAGGGACTGAGGGTGAGCTCAACCCTCAGAAGTAAGATGTTTTTGGACAAGGCGTTCAACTACATACTCACGTATGGAACTTAGTATGTAGCACCAGTCTACCCCAGGAATTACTAGGAAATCGCTTGATTGAGCTTGGAGGCACTCGTCTTGTGTGCCGGGAGATTCCAGTTACCTCTCCCAACACTTGCGTCAAGCAGCGAGCCTAGGCCTTTTGGAAGCGAAAGGTAGCGGCAGGCAGGATGTAGGGTTACAGGCCATAAGCTCAACTCTCAGAAGTGTGTATGCATGGGAGGCAGATGTCTGCTACCCACTCGGACATGGGAGTTGGAACCTAGCTACACTCCTATTGAAGAAGGATGTTGGAAATCGCTGTATTCAACTCAGATACACGGGAGTTCAGGCCCAATGCTTACACATGCTTTTCCCGCAACCCATCCCAGCCACTAACATAAGGAGGTTAGCAGGTACGTCTACAGTCAGGCAGGATGCGGGAGGGTTCTGCCCTGTCCTCAGCTCTCACAGGGAAGCTTGCCTAGAAGCCAGCTCTCAACTAGCTGCATTCTTATGACAGTGTGAAGGTAGCAGTATTCTGAGTAAGGAGGTTCCCAGATTACCACTCTACTGCACCTGGAGATACCGTCCAGGTGTGCATTGTTAACTTGCGTCTCAGAAGCCTCTGGCAAAAGTCTCTGGTGAAGACGTGGGAAACTCACTCTGCAGGCAGTGTGGAACTGTGAGGGACTGAGGGTGAGCTCAACTCTCAGCAGTAAGATGATTTTGGACAAGGCGTTCAGCTACCTTCTCACATATGGAACTTAGTATGTAGCACCAGTCTACCCCAGGAATTACTGGGAAATCGCTGGATTGAGCTTGGTGGCACTAGTCTTGTGTGCCGGGAGATTCCAGTTACCTCTCCCAACACTTGCGTCAAGCAGCGAGCCTAGGCCTTTTGGAAGCGAAAGGTAGCTGCAGGCAGGAGGTAGGCTTACAGGCCATAAGCTCAACTCTCAGAAGTGTGTATACATGGGAGGCAGATGTCTGCTACCCACTCGGACATGCGAGTGGGAACCTAGCTACACTCTGATGAAGAAGGACTTTGGAAATCGCTGTATTCAACTCAGATACACGTGGGTTCAGGCACAACGATTCCACATGCTTTTCTCACAACGTTTCCCTGCCACTAACATGAGGACGTTAGCAGCTCCTTCTACAGTCAAGCAGGATGCGGGAGGGTTGTGCCCTGTCCTTAGCTCTCACAGGGAAGCAGGCCTTGAAGCCAGCTGTCAACTAGCTGCATTCTTATGGCAGGGTGAAGGTAGCAGTATTCTGAGACAGGAGGTTCCCAGGTTACCACTCTACTGGACCTGGAGATACCCTCCAGGTCTGCATTGTTAACTTGCGTCTCAGAAGCCTCTGGCAAACGTCTCTGGTGAAGACGTGCGAAACTCACTGTGCAGGCAGTGTGGAACTGTGAGGGACTGAGGGTGAGCTCAACTCTCAGAAGTAAGATGTTTCTGGACAAGGCGTTCAACTACATACTCACGTATGGAACTTAGTATGTAGCACCAGTCTACCCCAGGAATTACTAGGAAATCGCTTGATTGAGCTTGGAGGCACTCGTCTTGTGTGCCGGGAGATTCCAGTTACCTCTCCCAACACTTGCGTCAAGCAGCGAGCCTAGCCCTTTGGAAGCTAAAGTTAGTGGCAGGCAGGATGTAGGGTTACAGGCCATAAGCTCAACTCTCAGAAGTGTGTATGCATGGGAGGCAGATGTCTGCTACCCACTCGGACATGGGAGTTGGAACCTAGCTACACTCCTATTGAAGAAGGATGTTGGAAATCGCTGTATTCAACTCAGATACACGGGAGTTCAGGCCCAATGCTTACACATGCTTTTCCCGCAACCCATCCCAGCCACTAACATAAGGAGGTTAGCAGGTACGTCTACAGTCAGGCAGGATGCGGGAGGGTTCTGCCCTGTCCTCAGCTCTCACAGGGAAGCTTGCCTAGAAGCCAGCTCTCAACTAGCTGCATTCTTATGACAGTGTGAAGGTAGCAGTATTCTGAGTAAGGAGGTTCCCAGATTACCACTCTACTGCACCTGGAGATACCGTCCAGGTGTGCATTGTTAACTTGCGTCTCAGAAGCCTCTGGCAAAAGTCTCTGGTGAAGACGTGGGAAACTCACTCTGCAGGCAGTGTGGAACTGTGAGGGACTGAGGGTGAGCTCAACTCTCAGCAGTAAGATGATTTTGGACAAGGCGTTCAGCTACCTTCTCACATATGGAACTTAGTATGTAGCACCAGTCTACCCCAGGAATTACTGGGAAATCGCTGGATTGAGCTTGGTGGCACTAGTCTTGTGTGCCGGGAGATTCCAGTTACCTCTCCCAACACTTGCGTCAAGCAGCGAGCCTAGGCCTTTTGGAAGCGAAAGGTAGCTGCAGGCAGGAGGTAGGCTTACAGGCCATAAGCTCAACTCTCAGAAGTGTGTATACATGGGAGGCAGATGTCTGCTACCCACTCGGACATGCGAGTGGGAACCTAGCTACACTCTGATGAAGAAGGACTTTGGAAATCGCTGTATTCAACTCAGATACACGTGGGTTCAGGCACAACGATTCCACATGCTTTTCTCACAACGTTTCCCTGCCACTAACATGAGGACGTTAGCAGCGCCTTCTACAGTCAAGCAGGATGCGGGAGGGTTGTGCCCTGTCCTTAGCTCTCACAGGGAAGCAGGCCTTGAAGCCAGCTGTCAACTAGCTGCATTCTTATGGCAGGGTGAAGGTAGCAGTATTCTGAGACAGGAGGTTCCCAGGTTACCACTCTACTGGACCTGGAGATACCCTCCAGGTCTGCATTGTTAACTTGCGTCTCAGAAGCCTCTGGCAAACGTCTCTGGTGAAGACGTGCGAAACTCACTCTGCAGGCAGTGTGGAACTGTGAGGGACTGAGGGTGAGCTCAACCCTCAGAAGTAAGATGTTTTTGGACAAGGCATTCAACTACATACTCACGTAGGGAACTTAGTATGTAGCACCAGTCTACCCCAGGAATTACTAGGAAATCGCTTGATTGAGCTTGGAGGCACTCGTCTTGTGTGCCGGGAGATTCCAGTTACCTCTCCCAACACTTGCGTCAAGCAGCGAGCCTAGGCCTTTTGGAAGCGAAAGGTAGCGGCAGGCAGGATGTAGGGTTACAGGCCATAAGCTCAACTCTCAGAAGTGTGTATGCATGGGAGGCAGATGTCTGCTACCCACTCGGACATGGGAGTTGGAACCTAGCTACACTCCTATTGAAGAAGGATGTTGGAAATCGCTGTATTCAACTCAGATACACGGGAGTTCAGGCCCAATGCTTACACATGCTTTTCCCGCAACCCATCCCAGCCACTAACATAAGGAGGTTAGCAGGTACGTCTACAGTCAGGCAGGATGCGGGAGGGTTCTGCCCTGTCCTCAGCTCTCACAGGGAAGCTTGCCTAGAAGCCAGCTCTCAACTAGCTGCATTCTTATGACAGTGTGAAGGTAGCAGTATTCTGAGTAAGGAGGTTCCCAGATTACCACTCTACTGCACCTGGAGATACCGTCCAGGTGTGCATTGTTAACTTGCGTCTCAGAAGCCTCTGGCAAAAGTCTCTGGTGAAGACGTGGGAAACTCACTCTGCAGGCAGTGTGGAACTGTGAGGGACTGAGGGTGAGCTCAACTCTCAGCAGTAAGATGATTTTGGACAAGGCGTTCAGCTTCCTTCTCACCTATGGAACTTAGTATGTAGCACCAGTCTACCCCAGGAATTACTGGGAAATCGCTGGATTGAGCTTGGTGGCACTAGTCTTGTGTGCCGGGAGATTCCAGTTACCTCTCCCAACACTTGCGTCAAGCAGCGAGCCTAGGCCTTTTGGAAGCGAAAGGTAGCTGCAGGCAGGAGGTAGGCTTACAGGCCATAAGCTCAACTCTCAGAAGTGTGTATACATGGGAGGCAGATGTCTGCTACCCACTCGGACATGCGAGTGGGAACCTAGCTACACTCTGATGAAGAAGGACTTTGGAAATCGCTGTATTCAACTCAGATACACGTGGGTTCAGGCACAACGATTCCACATGCTTTTCTCACAACGTTTCCCTGCCACTAACATGAGGACGTTAGCAGCTCCTTCTACAGTCAAGCAGGATGCGGGAGGGTTGTGCCCTGTCCTTAGCTCTCACAGGGAAGCAGGCCTTGAAGCCAGCTGTCAACTAGCTGCATTCTTATGGCAGGGTGAAGGTAGCAGTATTCTGAGACAGGAGGTTCCCAGGTTACCACTCTACTGGACCTGGAGATACCCTCCAGGTCTGCATTGTTAACTTGCGTCTCAGAAGCCTCTGGCAAACGTCTCTGGTGAAGACGTGCGAAACTCACTCTGCAGGCAGTGTGGAACTGTGAGGGACTGAGGGTGAGCTCAACCCTCAGAAGTAAGATGTTTTTGGACAAGGCGTTCAACTACATACTCACGTATGGAACTTAGTATGTAGCACCAGTCTACCCCAGGAATTACTAGGAAATCGCTTGATTGAGCTTGGAGGCACTCGTCTTGTGTGCCGGGAGATTCCAGTTACCTCTCCCAACACTTGCGTCAAGCAGCGAGCCTAGGCCTTTTGGAAGCGAAAGGTAGCGGCAGGCAGGATGTAGGGTTACAGGCCATAAGCTCAACTCTCAGAAGTGTGTATGCATGGGAGGCAGATGTCTGCTAGCCACTCGGACATGGGAGTTGGAACCTAGCTACACTCCTATTGAAGAAGGATGTTGGAAATCGCTGTATTCAACTCAGATACACGGGAGTTCAGGCCCAATGCTTACACATGCTTTTCCCGCAACCCATCCCAGCCACTAACATAAGGAGGTTAGCAGGTACGTCTACAGTCAGGCAGGATGCGGGAGGGTTCTGCCCTGTCCTCAGCTCTCACAGGGAAGCTTGCCTAGAAGCCAGCTCTCAACTAGCTGCATTCTTATGACAGTGTGAAGGTAGCAGTATTCTGAGTAAGGAGGTTCCCAGATTACCACTCTACTGCACCTGGAGATACCGTCCAGGTGTGCATTGTTAACTTGCGTCTCAGAAGCCTCTGGCAAAAGTCTCTGGTGAAGACGTGGGAAACTCACTCTGCAGGCAGTGTGGAACTGTGAGGGACTGAGGGTGAGCTCAACTCTCAGCAGTAAGATGATTTTGGACAAGGCGTTCAGCTTCCTTCTCACATATGGAACTTAGCATGTAGCACCAGTCTACCCCAGGAATTACTGGGAAATCGCTGGATTGAGCTTGGTGGCACTAGTCTTGTGTGCCGGGAGATTCCAGTTACCTCTCCCAACACTTGCGTCAAGCAGCGAGCCTAGGCCTTTTGGAAGCGAAAGGTAACTGCATGCAGGAGGTAGGCTTACAGGCCATAAGCTCAACTCTCAGAAGTGTGTATACATGGGAGGCAGATGTCTGCTACCCACTCGGACATGCGAGTGGGAACCTAGCTACACTCTGATGAAGAAGGACTTTGGAAATCGCTGTATTCAACTCAGATACACGTGGGTTCAGGCACAACGATTCCACATGCTTTTCTCACAACGTTTCCCTGCCACTAACATGAGGACGTTAGCAGCTCCTTCTACAGTCAAGCAGGATGCGGGAGGGTTGTGCCCTGTCCTTAGCTCTCACAGGGAAGCAGGCCTTGAAGCCAGCTGTCAACTAGCTGCATTCTTATGGCAGGGTGAAGGTAGCAGTATTCTGAGACAGGAGGTTCCCAGGTTACCACTCTACTGGACCTGGAGATACCCTCCAGGTCTGCATTGTTAACTTGCGTCTCAGAAGCCTCTGGCAAACGTCTCTGGTGAAGACGTGCGAAACTCACTCTGCAGGCAGTGTGGAACTGTGAGGGACTGAGGGTGAGCTCAACTCTCAGAAGTAAGATGTTTTTGGACAAGGCGTTCAACTACCTACTCACGTATGGAACTTAGTATGTAGCACCAGTCTACCCCAGGAATTACTAGGAAATCGCTTGATTGAGCTTGGAGGCACTCGTCTTGTGTGCCGGGAGATTCCAGTTACCTCTCCCAACACTTGCGTCAAGCAGCGAGCCTAGGCCTTTTGGAAGCGAAAGGTAGCGGCAGGCAGGATGTAGGGTTACAGGCCATAAGCTCAACTCTCAGAAGTGTGTATGCATGGGAGGCAGATGTCTGCTAGCCACTCGGACATGGGAGTTGGAACCTAGCTACACTCCTATTGAAGAAGGATGTTGGAAATCGCTGTATTCAACTCAGATACACGGGAGTTCAGGCCCAATGCTTACACATGCTTTTCCCGCAACCCATCCCAGCCACTAACATAAGGAGGTTAGCAGGTACGTCTACAGTCAGGCAGGATGCGGGAGGGTTCTGCCCTGTCCTCAGCTCTCACAGGGAAGCTTGCCTAGAAGCCAGCTCTCAACTAGCTGCATTCTTATGACAGTGTGAAGGTAGCAGTATTCTGAGTAAGGAGGTTCCCAGATTACCACTCTACTGCACCTGGAGATACCGTCCAGGTGTGCATTGTTAACTTGCGTCTCAGAAGCCTCTGGCAAAAGTCTCTGGTGAAGACGTGGGAAACTCACTCTGCAGGCAGTGTGGAACTGTGAGGGACTGAGGGTGAGCTCAACTCTCAGCAGTAAGATGATTTTGGACAAGGCGTTCAGCTACCTTCTCACATATGGAACTTAGTATGTAGCACCAGTCTACCCCAGGAATTATTGGGAAATCGCTGGATTGAGCTTGGTGGCACTAGTCTTGTGTGCCGGGAGATTCCAGTTACCTCTCCCAACACTTGCGTCAAGCAGCGAGCCTAGGCCTTTTGGAAGCGAAAGGTAGCTGCAGGCAGGAGGTAGGCTTACAGGCCATAAGCTCAACTCTCAGAAGTGTGTATACATGGGAGGCAGATGTCTGCTACCCACTCGGACATGCGAGTGGGAACCTAGCTACACTCTGATGAAGAAGGACTTTGGAAATCGCTGTATTCAACTCAGATACACGTGGGTTCAGGCACAACGATTCCACATGCTTTTCTCACAACGTTTCCCTGCCACTAACATGAGGACGTTAGCAGCGCCTTCTACAGTCAAGCAGGATGCGGGAGGGTTGTGCCCTGTCCTTAGCTCTCACAGGGAAGCAGGCCTTGAAGCCAGCTGTCAACTAGCTGCATTCTTATGGCAGGGTGAAGGTAGCAGTATTCTGAGACAGGAGGTTCCCAGGTTACCACTCTACTGGACCTGGAGATACCCTCCAGGTCTGCATTGTTAACTTGCGTCTCAGAAGCCTCTGGCAAACGTCTCTGGTGAAGACGTGCGAAACTCACTCTGCAGGCAGTGTGGAACTGTGAGGGACTGAGGGTGAGCTCAACCCTCAGAAGTAAGATGTTTTTGGACAAGGCATTCAACTACATACTCACGTATGGAACTTAGTATGTAGCACCAGTCTACCCCAGGAATTACTAGGAAATCGCTTGATTGAGCTTGGAGGCACTCGTCTTGTGTGCCGGGAGATTCCAGTTACCTCTCCCAACACTTGCGTCAAGCAGCGAGCCTAGGCCTTTTGGAAGCGAAAGGTAGCGGCAGGCAGGATGTAGGGTTACAGGCCATAAGCTCAACTCTCAGAAGTGTGTATGCATGGGAGGCAGATGTCTGCTAGCCACTCGGACATGGGAGTTGGAACCTAGCTACACTCCTATTGAAGAAGGATGTTGGAAATCGCTGTATTCAACTCAGATACACGGGAGTTCAGGCCCAATGCTTACACATGCTTTTCCCGCAACCCATCCCAGCCACTAACATAAGGAGGTTAGCAGGTACGTCTACAGTCAGGCAGGATGCGGGAGGGTTCTGCCCTGTCCTCAGCTCTCACAGGGAAGCTTGCCTAGAAGCCAGCTCTCAACTAGCTGCATTCTTATGACAGTGTGAAGGTAGCAGTATTCTGAGTAAGGAGGTTCCCAGATTACCACTCTACTGCACCTGGAGATACCGTCCAGGTGTGCATTGTTAACTTGCGTCTCAGAAGCCTCTGGCAAAAGTCTCTGGTGAAGACGTGGGAAACTCACTCTGCAGGCAGTGTGGAACTGTGAGGGACTGAGGGTGAGCTCAACTCTCAGCAGTAAGATGATTTTGGACAAGGCGTTCAGCTTCCTTCTCACATATGGAACTTAGTATGTAGCACCAGTCTACCCCAGGAATTACTGGGAAATCGCTGGATTGAGCTTGGTGGCACTAGTCTTGTGTGCCGGGAGATTCCAGTTACCTCTCCCAACACTTGCGTCAAGCAGCGAGCCTAGGCCTTTTGGAAGCGAAAGGTAGCTGCAGGCAGGAGGTAGGCTTACAGGCCATAAGCTCAAATCTCAGAAGTGTGTATACATGGGAGGCAGATGTCTGCTACCCACTCGGACATGCGAGTGGGAACCTAGCTACACTCTGATGAAGAAGGACTTTGGAAATCGCTGTATTCAACTCAGATACACGTGGGTTCAGGCACAACGATTCCACATGCTTTTCTCACAACGTTTCCCTGCCACTAACATGAGGACGTTAGCAGCTCCTTCTACAGTCAAGCAGGATGCGGGAGGGTTGTGCCCTGTCCTTAGCTCTCACAGGGAAGCAGGCCTTGAAGCCAGCTGTCAACTAGCTGCATTCTTATGGCAGGGTGAAGGTAGCAGTATTCTGAGACAGGAGGTTCCCAGGTTACCACTCTACTGGACCTGGAGATACCCTCCAGGTCTGCATTGTTAACTTGCGTCTCAGAAGCCTCTGGCAAACGTCTCTGGTGAAGACGTGCGAAACTCACTCTGCAGGCAGTGTGGAACTGTGAGGGACTGAGGGTGAGCTCAACCCTCAGAAGTAAGATGTTTTTGGACAAGGCGTTCAACTACATACTCACGTATGGTACTTAGTATGTAGCACCAGTCTACCCCAGGAATTACTAGGAAATCGCTTGATTGAGCTTGGAGGCACTCGTCTTGTGTGCCGGGAGATTCCAGTTACCTCTCCCAACACTTGCGTCAAGCAGCGAGCCTAGGCCTTTTGGAAGCGAAAGGTAGCGGCAGGCAGGATGTAGGGTTACAGGCCATAAGCTCAACTCTCAGAAGTGTGTATGCATGGGAGGCAGATGTCTGCTAGCCACTCGGACATGGGAGTTGGAACCTAGCTACACTCCTATTGAAGAAGGATGTTGGAAATCGCTGTATTCAACTCAGATACACGGGAGTTCAGGCCCAATGCTTACACATGCTTTTCCCGCAACCCATCCCAGCCACTAACATAAGGAGGTTAGCAGGTACGTCTACAGTCAGGCAGGATGCGGGAGGGTTCTGCCCTGTCCTCAGCTCTCACAGGGAAGCTTGCCTAGAAGCCAGCTCTCAACTAGCTGCATTCTTATGACAGTGTGAAGGTAGCAGTATTCTGAGTAAGGAGGTTCCCAGATTACCACTCTACTGCACCTGGAGATACCGTCCAGGTGTGCATTGTTAACTTGCGTCTCAGAAGCCTCTGGCAAAAGTCTCTGGTGAAGACGTGGGAAACTCACTCTGCAGGCAGTGTGGAACTGTGAGGGACTGAGGGTGAGCTCAACTCTCAGCAGTAAGATGATTTTGGACAAGGCGTTCAGCTTCCTTCTCACATATGGAACTTAGTATGTAGCACCAGTCTACCCCAGGAATTACTGGGAAATCGCTGGATTGAGCTTGGTGGCACTAGTCTTGTGTGCCGGGAGATTCCAGTTACCTCTCCCAACACTTGCGTCAAGCAGCGAGCCTAGGCCTTTTGGAAGCGAAAGGTAACTGCAGGCAGGAGGTAGGCTTACAGGCCATAAGCTCAACTCTCAGAAGTGTGTATACATGGGAGGCAGATGTCTGCTACCCACTCGGACATGCGAGTGGGAACCTAGCTACACTCTGATGAAGAAGGACTTTGGAAATCGCTGTATTCAACTCAGATACACGTGGGTTCAGGCACAACGATTCCACATGCTTTTCTCACAACGTTTCCCTGCCACTAACATGAGGACGTTAGCAGCTCCTTCTACAGTCAAGCAGGATGCGGGAGGGTTGTGCCCTGTCCTTAGCTCTCACAGGGAAGCAGGCCTTGAAGCCAGCTGTCAACTAGCTGCATTCTTATGGCAGGGTGAAGGTAGCAGTATTCTGAGACAGGAGGTTCCCAGGTTACCACTCTACTGGACCTGGAGATACCCTCCAGGTCTGCATTGTTAACTTGCGTCTCAGAAGCCTCTGGCAAACGTCTCTGGTGAAGACTTGCGAAACTCACTCTGCAGGCAGTGTGGAACTGTGAGGGACTGAGGGTGAGCTCAACTCTCAGAAGTAAGATGTTTTTGGACAAGGCGTTCAACTACCTACTCACGTATGGAACTTAGTATGTAGCACCAGTCTACCCCAGGAATTACTAGGAAATCGCTTGATTGAGCTTGGAGGCACTCGTCTTGTGTGCCGGGAGATTCCAGTTACCTCTCCCAACACTTGCGTCAAGCAGCGAGCCTAGGCCTTTTGGAAGCGAAAGGTAGCGGCAGGCAGGATGTAGGGTTACAGGCCATAAGCTCAACTCTCAGAAGTGTGTATGCATGGGAGGCAGATGTCTGCTAGCCACTCGGACATGGGAGTTGGAACCTAGCTACACTCCTATTGAAGAAGGATGTTGGAAATCGCTGTATTCAACTCAGATACACGGGAGTTCAGGCCCAATGCTTACACATGCTTTTCCCGCAACCCATCCCAGCCACTAACATAAGGAGGTTAGCAGGTACGTCTACAGTCAGGCAGGATGCGGGAGGGTTCTGCCCTGTCCTCAGCTCTCACAGGGAAGCTTGCCTAGAAGCCAGCTCTCAACTAGCTGCATTCTTATGACAGTGTGAAGGTAGCAGTATTCTGAGTAAGGAGGTTCCCAGATTACCACTCTACTGCACCTGGAGATACCGTCCAGGTGTGCATTGTTAACTTGCGTCTCAGAAGCCTCTGGCAAAAGTCTCTGGTGAAGACGTGGGAAACTCACTCTGCAGGCAGTGTGGAACTGTGAGGGACTGAGGGTGAGCTCAACTCTCAGCAGTAAGATGATTTTGGACAAGGCGTTCAGCTTCCTTCTCACATATGGAACTTAGTATGTAGCACCAGTCTACCCCAGGAATTACTGGGAAATCGCTGGATTGAGCTTGGTGGCACTAGTCTTGTGTGCCGGGAGATTCCAGTTACCTCTCCCAACACTTGCGTCAAGCAGCGAGCCTAGGCCTTTTGGAAGCGAAAGGTAGCTGCAGGCAGGAGGTAGGCTTACAGGCCATAAGCTCAACTCTCAGAAGTGTGTATACATGGGAGGCAGATGTCTGCTACCCACTCGGACATGCGAGTGGGAACCTAGCTACACTCTGATGAAGAAGGACTTTGGAAATCGCTGTATTCAACTCAGATACACGTGGGCTCAGGCACAACGATTCCACATGCTTTTCTCACAACGTTTCCCTGCCACTAACATGAGGACGTTAGCAGCTCCTTCTACAGTCAAGCAGGATGCGGGAGGGTTGTGCCCTGTCCTTAGCTCTCACAGGGAAGCAGGCCTTGAAGCCAGCTGTCAACTAGCTGCATTCTTATGGCAGGGTGAAGGTAGCAGTATTCTGAGACAGGAGGTTCCCAGGTTACCACTCTACTGGACCTGGAGATACCCTCCAGGTCTGCATTGTTAACTTGCGTCTCAGAAGCCTCTGGCAAACGTCTCTGGTGAAGACGTGCGAAACTCACTCTGCAGGCAGTGTGGAACTGTGAGGGACTGAGGGTGAGCTCAACTCTCAGAAGTAAGATGTTTTTGGACAAGGCGTTCAACTACATACTCACGTATGGAACTTAGTATGTAGCACCAGTCTACCCCAGGAATTACTAGGAAATCGCTTGATTGAGCTTGGAGGCACTCGTCTTGTGTGCCGGGAGATTCCAGTTACCTCTCCCAACACTTGCGTCAAGCAGCGAGCCTAGGCCTTTTGGAAGCGAAAGGTAGCGGCAGGCAGGATGTAGGGTTACAGGCCATAAGCTCAACTCTCAGAAGTGTGTATGCATGGGAGGCAGATGTCTGCTAGCCACTCGGACATGGGAGTTGGAACCTAGCTACACTCCTATTGAAGAAGGATGTTGGAAATCGCTGTATTCAACTCAGATACACGGGAGTTCAGGCCCAATGCTTACACATGCTTTTCCCGCAACCCATCCCAGCCACTAACATAAGGAGGTTAGCAGGTACGTCTACAGTCAGGCAGGATGCGGGAGGGTTCTGCCCTGTCCTCAGCTCTCACAGGGAAGCTTGCCTAGAAGCCAGCTCTCAACTAGCTGCATTCTTATGACAGTGTGAAGGTAGCAGTATTCTGAGTAAGGAGGTTCCCAGATTACCACTCTACTGCACCTGGAGATACCGTCCAGGTGTGCATTGTTAACTTGCGTCTCAGAAGCCTCTGGCAAAAGTCTCTGGTGAAGACGTGGGAAACTCACTCTGCAGGCAGTGTGGAACTGTGAGGGACTGAGGGTGAGCTCAACTCTCAGCAGTAAGATGATTTTGGACAAGGCGTTCAGCTACCTTCTCACATATGGAACTTAGTATGTAGCACCAGTCTACCCCAGGAATTACTGGGAAATCGCTGGATTGAGCTTGGTGGCACTAGTCTTGTGTGCCGGGAGATTCCAGTTACCTCTCCCAACACTTGCGTCAAGCAGCGAGCCTAGGCCTTTTGGAAGCGAAAGGTAGCTGCAGGCAGGAGGTAGGCTTACAGGCCATAAGCTCAACTCTCAGAAGTGTGTATACATGGGAGGCAGATGTCTGCTACCCACTCGGACATGCGAGTGGGAACCTAGCTACACTCTGATGAAGAAGGACTTTGGAAATCGCTGTATTCAACTCAGATACACGTGGGTTCAGGCACAACGATTCCACATGCTTTTCTCACAACGTTTCCCTGCCACTAACATGAGGACGTTAGCAGCGCCTTCTACAGTCAAGCAGGATGCGGGAGGGTTGTGCCCTGTCCTTAGCTCTCACAGGGAAGCAGGCCTTGAAGCCAGCTGTCAACTAGCTGCATTCTTATGGCAGGGTGAAGGTAGCAGGATTCTGAGACAGGAGGTTCCCAGGTTACCACTCTACTGGACCTGGAGATACCCTCCAGGTCTGCATTGTTAACTTGCGTCTCAGAAGCCTCTGGCAAACGTCTCTGGTGAAGACGTGCGAAACTCACTCTGCAGGCAGTGTGGAACTGTGAGGGACTGAGGGTGAGCTCAACTCTCAGAAGTAAGATGTTTTTGGACAAGGCGTTCAACTACATACTCACGTATGGAACTTAGTATGTAGCACCAGTCTACCCCAGGAATTACTGGGAAATCGCTGGATTGAGCTTGGTGGCACTAGTCTTGTGTGCCGGGAGATTCCAGTTACCTCTCCCAACACTTGCGTCAAGCAGCGAGCCTAGGCCTTTTGGAAGCGAAAGGTAGCGGCAGGCAGGATGTAGGGTTACAGGCCATAAGCTCAACTCTCAGAAGTGTGTATGCATGGGAGGCAGATGTCTGCTACCCACTCGGACATGGGAGTTGGAACCTAGCTACACTCCTATTGAAGAAGGATGTTGGAAATCGCTGTATTCAACTCAGATACACGGGAGTTCAGGCCCAATGCTTACACATGCTTTTCCCGCAACCCATCCCAGCCACTAACATAAGGAGGTTAGCAGGTACGTCTACAGTCAGGCAGGATGCGGGAGGGTTCTGCCCTGTCCTCAGCTCTCACAGGGAAGCTTGCCTAGAAGCCAGCTCTCAACTAGCTGCATTCTTATGACAGTGTGAAGGTAGCAGTATTCTGAGTAAGGAGGTTCCCAGATTACCACTCTACTGCACCTGGAGATACCGTCCAGGTGTGCATTGTTAACTTGCGTCTCAGAAGCCTCTGGCAAAAGTCTCTGGTGAAGACGTGGGAAACTCACTCTGCAGGCAGTGTGGAACTGTGAGGGACTGAGGGTGAGCTCAACTCTCAGCAGTAAGATGATTTTGGACAAGGCGTTCAGCTACCTTCTCACATATGGAACTTAGTATGTAGCACCAGTCTACCCCAGGAATTACTGGGAAATCGCTGGATTGAGCTTGGTGGCACTAGTCTTGTGTGCCGGGAGATTCCAGTTACCTCTCCCAACACTTCGGTGAAGCAGCGAGCCTAGGCCTTTTGGAAGCGAAAGGTAGCTGCAGGCAGGAGGTAGGCTTACAGGCCATAAGCTCAACTCTCAGAAGTGTGTATACATGGGAGGCAGATGTCTGCTACCCACTCGGACATGCGAGTGGGAACCTAGCTACACTCTGATGAAGAAGGACTTTGGAAATCGCTGTATTCAACTCAGATACACGTGGGTTCAGGCACAACGATTCCACATGCTTTTCTCACAACGTTTCCCTGCCACTAACATGAGGACGTTAGCAGCTCCTTCTACAGTCAAGCAGGATGCGGGAGGGTTGTGCCCTGTCCTTAGCTCTCACAGGGAAGCAGGCCTTGAAGCCAGCTGTCAACTAGCTGCATTCTTATGGCAGGGTGAAGGTAGCAGTATTCTGAGACAGGAGGTTCCCAGGTTACCACTCTACTGGACCTGGAGATACCCTCCAGGTCTGCATTGTTAACTTGCGTCTCAGAAGCCTCTGGCAAACGTCTCTGGTGAAGACGTGCGAAACTCACTGTGCAGGCAGTGTGGAACTGTGAGGGACTGAGGGTGAGCTCAACTCTCAGAAGTAAGATGTTTTTGGACAAGGCGTTCAACTACATACTCACGTATGGAACTTAGTATGTAGCACCAGTCTACCCCAGGAATTACTAGGAAATCGCTTGATTGAGCTTGGAGGCACTCGTCTTGTGTGCCGGGAGATTCCAGTTACCTCTCCCAACACTTGCGTCAAGCAGCGAGCCTAGGCCTTTTGGAAGCTAAAGTTAGTGGCAGGCAGGATGTAGGGTTACAGGCCATAAGCTCAACTCTCAGAGGTGTGTATGCATGGGAGGCAGATGTCTGCTACCCACTCGGACATGGGAGTTGGAACCTAGCTACACTCCTATTGAAGAAGGATGTTGGAAATCGCTGTATTCAACTCAGATACACGGGAGTTCAGGCCCAATGCTTACACATGCTTTTCCCGCAACCCATCCCAGCCACTAACATAAGGAGGTTAGCAGGTACGTCTACAGTCAGGCAGGATGCGGGAGGGTTCTGCCCTGTCCTCAGCTCTCACAGGGAAGCTTGCCTAGAAGCCAGCTCTCAACTAGCTGCATTCTTATGACAGTGTGAAGGTAGCAGTATTCTGAGTAAGGAGGTTCCCAGATTACCACTCTACTGCACCTGGAGATACCGTCCAGGTGTGCATTGTTAACTTGCGTCTCAGAAGCCTCTGGCAAAAGTCTCTGGTGAAGACGTGGGAAACTCACTCTGCAGGCAGTGTGG
This sequence comes from Canis aureus, assembly GCF_053574225.1. NCBI lineage: Eukaryota > Metazoa > Chordata > Mammalia > Carnivora > Canidae > Canis > Canis aureus. Next base: position 47,821,644 of record NC_135635.1, on the reverse strand, counting down.
AACTGTGAGGGACTGAGGGTGAGCTCAACTCTCAGCAGTAAGATGATTTTGGACAAGGCGTTCAGCTACCTTCTCACATATGGAACTTAGTATGTAGCACCAGTCTACCCCAGGAATTACTGGGAAATCGCTGGATTGAGCTTGGTGGCACTAGTCTTGTGTGCCGGGAGATTCCAGTTACCTCTCCCAACACTTGCGTCAAGCAGCGAGCCTAGGCCTTTTGGAAGCGAAAGGTAGCTGCAGGCAGGAGGTAGGCTTACAGGCCATAAGCTCAACTCTCAGAAGTGTGTATACATGGGAGGCAGATGTCTGCTACCCACTCGGACATGCGAGTGGGAACCTAGCTACACTCTGATGAAGAAGGACTTTGGAAATCGCTGTATTCAACTCAGATACACGTGGGTTCAGGCACAACGATTCCACATGCTTTTCTCACAACGTTTCCCTGCCACTAACATGAGGACGTTAGCAGCGCCTTCTACAGTCAAGCAGGATGCGGGAGGGTTGTGCCCTGTCCTTAGCTCTCACAGGGAAGCAGGCCTTGAAGCCAGCTGTCAACTAGCTGCATTCTTATGGCAGGGTGAAGGTAGCAGTATTCTGAGACAGGAGGTTCCCAGGTTACCACTCTACTGGACCTGGAGATACCCTCCAGGTCTGCATTGTTAACTTGCGTCTCAGAAGCCTCTGGCAAACGTCTCTGGTGAAGACGTGCGAAACTCACTGTGCAGGCAGTGTGGAACTGTGAGGGACTGAGGGTGAGCTCAACCCTCAGAAGTAAGATGTTTTTGGACAAGGCATTCAACTACATACTCACGTATGGAACTTAGTATGTAGCACCAGTCTACCCCAGGAATTACTAGGAAATCGCTTGATTGAGCTTGGAGGCACTCGTCTTGTGTGCCGGGAGATTCCAGTTACCTCTCCCAACACTTGCGTCAAGCAGCGAGCCTAGGCCTTTTGGAAGCGAAAGGTAGCGGCAGGCAGGATGTAGGGTTACAGGCCATAAGCTCAACTCTCAGAAGTGTGTATGCATGGGAGGCAGATGTCTGCTACCCACTCGGACATGGGAGTTGGAACCTAGCTACACTCCTATTGAAGAAGGATGTTGGAAATCGCTGTATTCAACTCAGATACACGGGAGTTCAGGCCCAATGCTTACACATGCTTTTCCCGCAACCCATCCCAGCCACTAACATAAGGAGGTTAGCAGGTACGTCTACAGTCAGGCAGGATGCGGGAGGGTTCTGCCCTGTCCTCAGCTCTCACAGGGAAGCTTGCCTAGAAGCCAGCTCTCAACTAGCTGCATTCTTATGACAGTGTGAAGGTAGCAGTATTCTGAGTAAGGAGGTTCCCAGATTACCACTCTACTGCACCTGGAGATACCGTCCAGGTGTGCATTGTTAACTTGCGTCTCAGAAGCCTCTGGCAAAAGTCTCTGGTGAAGACGTGGGAAACTCACTCTGCAGGCAGTGTGGAACTGTGAGGGACTGAGGGTGAGCTCAACTCTCAGCAGTAAGATGATTTTGGACAAGGCGTTCAGCTTCCTTCTCACATATGGAACTTAGTATGTAGCACCAGTCTACCCCAGGAATTACTGGGAAATCGCTGGATTGAGCTTGGTGGCACTAGTCTTGTGTGCCGGGAGATTCCAGTTACCTCTCCCAACACTTGCGTCAAGCAGCGAGCCTAGGCCTTTTGGAAGCGAAAGGTAGCTGCAGGCAGGAGGTAGGCTTACAGGCCATAAGCTCAACTCTCAGAAGTGTGTATACATGGGAGGCAGATGTCTGCTACCCACTCGGACATGCGAGTGGGAACCTAGCTACACTCTGATGAAGAAGGACTTTGGAAATCGCTGTATTCAACTCAGATACACGTGGGTTCAGGCACAACGATTCCACATGCTTTTCTCACAACGTTTCCCTGCCACTAACATGAGGACGTTAGCAGCTCCTTCTACAGTCAAGCAGGATGCGGGAGGGTTGTGCCCTGTCCTTAGCTCTCACAGGGAAGCAGGCCTTGAAGCCAGCTGTCAACTAGCTGCATTCTTATGGCAGGGTGAAGGTAGCAGTATTCTGAGACAGGAGGTTCCCAGGTTACCACTCTACTGGACCTGGAGATACCCTCCAGGTCTGCATTGTTAACTTGCGTCTCAGAAGCCTCTGGCAAAGGTCTCTGGTGAAGACGTGCGAAGCTCACTGTGCAGGCAGTGTGGAACTGTGAGGGACTGAGGGTGAGCTCAACTCTGAGAAGTAAGATGTTTTTGGACAAGGCGTTCAACTACATACTCACGTATGGAACTTAGTATGTAGCACCAGTCTACCCCAGGAATTACTGGGAAATCGCTGGATTGAGCTTGGTGGCACTAGTCCTGTGTGCCGGGAGATTCCAGTTACCTCTCCCAACACTTCGGTGAAGCAGCGAGCCTAGGCCTTTTGGAAGCGAAAGGTAGCTGCAGGCAGGAGGTAGGCTTACAGGCCATAAGCTCAACTCTCAGAAGTGTGTATACATGGGAGGCAGATGTCTGCTACCCACTCGGACATGCGAGTGGGAACCTAGCTACACTCTGATGAAGAAGGACTTTGGAAATCGCTGTATTCAACTCAGATACACGTGGGTTCAGGCACAACGATTCCACATGCTTTTCTCACAACGTTTCCCTGCCACTAACATGAGGACGTTAGCAGCTCCTTCTACAGTCAAGCAGGATGCGGGAGGGTTGTGCCCTGTCCTTAGCTCTCACAGGGAAGCAGGCCTTGAAGCCAGCTGTCAACTAGCTGCATTCTTATGGCAGGGTGAAGGTAGCAGTATTCTGAGACAGGAGGTTCCCAGGTTACCACTCTACTGGACCTGGAGATACCCTCCAGGTCTGCATTGTTAACTTGCGTCTCAGAAGCCTCTGGCAAACGTCTCTGGTGAAGACGTGCGAAACTCACTCTGCAGGCAGTGTGGAACTGTGAGGGACTGAGGGTGAGCTCAACTCTCAGAAGTAAGATGTTTTTGGACAAGGCGTTCAACTACATACTCACGTATGGAACTTAGTATGTAGCACCAGTCTACCCCAGGAATTACTAGGAAATCGCTTGATTGAGCTTGGAGGCACTCGTCTTGTGTGCCGGGAGATTCCAGTTACCTCTCCCAACACTTGCGTCAAGCAGCGAGCCTAGGCCTTTTGGAAGCGAAAGGTAGCGGCAGGCAGGATGTAGGGTTACAGGCCATAAGCTCAACTCTCAGAAGTGTGTATGCATGGGAGGCAGATGTCTGCTACCCACTCGGACATGGGAGTTGGAACCTAGCTACACTCCTATTGAAGAAGGATGTTGGAAATCGCTGTATTCAACTCAGATACACGGGAGTTCAGGCCCAATGCTTACACATGCTTTTCCCGCAACCCATCCCAGCCACTAACATAAGGAGGTTAGCAGGTACGTCTACAGTCAGGCAGGATGCGGGAGGGTTCTGCCCTGTCCTCAGCTCTCACAGGGAAGCTTGCCTAGAAGCCAGCTCTCAACTAGCTGCATTCTTATGACAGTGTGAAGGTAGCAGTATTCTGAGTAAGGAGGTTCCCAGATTACCACTCTACTGCACCTGGAGATACCGTCCAGGTGTGCATTGTTAACTTGCGTCTCAGAAGCCTCTGGCAAAAGTCTCTGGTGAAGACGTGGGAAACTCACTCTGCAGGCAGTGTGGAACTGTGAGGGACTGAGGGTGAGCTCAACTCTCAGCAGTAAGATGATTTTGGACAAGGCGTTCAGCTTCCTTCTCACATATGGAACTTAGTATGTAGCACCAGTCTACCCCAGGAATTACTGGGAAATCGCTGGATTGAGCTTGGTGGCACTAGTCTTGTGTGCCGGGAGATTCCAGTTACCTCTCCCAACACTTGCGTCAAGCAGCGAGCCTAGGCCTTTTGGAAGCGAAAGGTAGCTGCAGGCAGGAGGTAGGCTTACAGGCCATAAGCTCAACTCTCAGAAGTGTGTATACATGGGAGGCAGATGTCTGCTACCCACTCGGACATGCGAGTGGGAACCTAGCTACACTCTGATGAAGAAGGACTTTGGAAATCGCTGTATTCAACTTAGATACACGTGGGTTCAGGCACAACGATTCCACATGCTTTTCTCACAACGTTTCCCTGCCACTAACATGAGGACGTTAGCAGCTCCTTCTACAGTCAAGCAGGATGCGGGAGGGTTGTGCCCTGTCCTTAGCTCTCACAGGGAAGCAGGCCTTGAAGCCAGCTGTCAACTAGCTGCATTCTTATGGCAGGGTGAAGGTAGCAGTATTCTGAGACAGGAGGTTCCCAGGTTACCACTCTACTGGACCTGGAGATACCCTCCAGGTCTGCATTGTTAACTTGCGTCTCAGAAGCCTCTGGCAAACGTCTCTGGTGAAGACGTGCGAAACTCACTGTGCAGGCAGTGTGGAACTGTGAGGGACTGAGGGTGAGCTCAACTCTCAGAAGTAAGATGTTTTTGGGCAAGGCGTTCAACTACATACTCACGTATGGAACTTAGTATGTAGCACAAGTCTACCCCAGGAATTACTAGGAAATCGCTTGATTGAGCTTGGAGGCACTCGTCTTGTGTGCCGGGAGATTCCAGTTACCTCTCCCAACACTTGCGTCAAGCAGCGAGCCTAGGCCTTTTGGAAGCGAAAGGTAGCGGCAGGCAGGATGTAGGGTTACAGGCCATAAGCTCAACTCTCAGAAGTGTGTATGCATGGGAGGCAGATGTCTGCTACCCACTCGGACATGGGAGTTGGAACCTAGCTACACTCCTATTGAAGAAGGATGTTGGAAATCGCTGTATTCAACTCAGATACACGGGAGTTCAGGCCCAATGCTTACACATGCTTTTCCCGCAACCCATCCCAGCCACTAACATAAGGAGGTTAGCAGGTACGTCTACAGTCAGGCAGGATGCGGGAGGGTTCTGCCCTGTCCTCAGCTCTCACAGGGAAGCTTGCCTAGAAGCCAGCTCTCAACTAGCTGCATTCTTATGACAGTGTGAAGGTAGCAGTATTCTGAGTAAGGAGGTTCCCAGATTACCACTCTACTGCACCTGGAGATACCGTCCAGGTGTGCATTGTTAACTTGCGTCTCAGAAGCCTCTGGCAAAAGTCTCTGGTGAAGACGTGGGAAACTCACTCTGCAGGCAGTGTGGAACTGTGAGGGACTGAGGGTGAGCTCAACTCTCAGCAGTAAGATGATTTTGGACAAGGCGTTCAGCTTCCTTCTCACATATGGAACTTAGTATGTAGCACCAGTCTACCCCAGGAATTACTGGGAAATCGCTGGATTGAGCTTGGTGGCGCTAGTCTTGTGTGCCGGGAGATTCCAGTTACCTCTCCCAACACTTGCGTCAAGCAGCGAGCCTAGGCCTTTTGGAAGCGAAAGGTAGCTGCAGGCAGGAGGTAGGCTTACAGGCCATAAGCTCAACTCTCAGAAGCGTGTATACATGGGAGGCAGATGTCTGCTACCCACTCGGACATGCGAGTGGGAACCTAGCTACACTCTGATGAAGAAGGACTTTGGAAATCGCTGTATTCAACTCAGATACACGTGGGTTCAGGCACAACGATTCCACATGCTTTTCTCACAACGTTTCCCTGCCACTAACATGAGGACGTTAGCAGCTCCTTCTACAGTCAAGCAGGATGCGGGAGGGTTGTGCCCTGTCCTTAGCTCTCACAGGGAAGCAGGCCTTGAAGCCAGCTGTCAACTAGCTGCATTCTTATGGCAGGGTGAAGGTAGCAGTATTCTGAGACAGGAGGTTCCCAGGTTACCACTCTACTGGACCTGGAGATACCCTCCAGGTCTGCATTGTTAACTTGCGTCTCAGAAGCCTCTGGCAAACGTCTCTGGTGAAGACGTGCGAAACTCACTGTGCAGGCAGTGTGGAACTGTGAGGGACTGAGGGTGAGCTCAACTCTGAGAAGTAAGATGTTTTTGGACAAGGCGTTCAACTACAAACTCACGTATGGAACTTAGTATGTAGCACCAGTCTACCCCAGGAATTACTGGGAAATCGCTGGATTGAGCTTGGTGGCACTAGTCTTGTGTGCCGGGAGATTCCAGTTACCTCTCCCAACACTTCGGTGAAGCAGCGAGCCTAGGCCTTTTGGAAGCGAAAGGTAGCTGCAGGCAGGAGGTAGGCTTACAGGCCATAAGCTCAACTCTCAGAAGTGTGTATACATGGGAGGCAGATGTCTGCTACCCACTCGGACATGGGAGTGGGAACCTAGCTACACTCTGATGAAGAAGGACTTTGGAAATCGCTGTATTCAACTCAGATAAACGTGGGTTCAGGCACAACGATTCCACATGCTTTTCTCACAACGTTTCCCTGCCACTAACATGAGGACGTTAGCAGCTCCTTCTACAGTCAAGCAGGATGCGGGAGGGTTGTGCCCTGTCCTTAGCTCTCACAGGGAAGCAGGCCTTGAAGCCAGCTGTCAACTAGCTGCATTCTTATGGCAGGGTGAAGGTAGCAGTATTCTGAGACAGGAGGTTCCCAGGTTACCACTCTACTGGACCTGGAGATACCCTCCAGGTCTGCATTGTTAACTTGCGTCTCAGAAGCCTCTGGCAAACGTCTCTGGTGAAGACGTGCGAAACTCACTCTGCAGGCAGTGTGGAACTGTGAGGGACTGAGGGTGAGCTCAACTCTCAGAAGTAAGATGTTTTTGGACAAGGCGTTCAACTACATACTCACGTATGGAACTTAGTATGTAGCACCAGTCTACCCCAGGAATTACTAGGAAATCGCTTGATTGAGCTTGGAGGCACTCGTCTTGTGTGCCGGGAGATTCCAGTTACCTCTCCCAACACTTGCGTCAAGCAGCGAGCCTAGGCCTTTTGGAAGCGAAAGGTAGCGGCAGGCAGGATGTAGGGTTACAGGCCATAAGCTCAACTCTCAGAAGTGTGTATGCATGGGAGGCAGATGTCTGCTACCCACTCGGACATGGGAGTTGGAACCTAGCTACACTCCTATTGAAGAAGGATGTTGGAAATCGCTGTATTCAACTCAGATACACGGGAGTTCAGGCCCAATGCTTACACATGCTTTTCCCGCAACCCATCCCAGCCACTAACATAAGGAGGTTAGCAGGTACGTCTACAGTCAGGCAGGATGCGGGAGGGTTCTGCCCTGTCCTCAGCTCTCACAGGGAAGCTTGCCTAGAAGCCAGCTCTCAACTAGCTGCATTCTTATGACAGTGTGAAGGTAGCAGTATTCTGAGTAATGAGGTTCCCAGATTACCACTCTACTGCACCTGGAGATACCGTCCAGGTGTGCATTGTTAACTTGCGTCTCAGAAGCCTCTGGCAAAAGTCTCTGGTGAAGACGTGGGAAACTCACTCTGCAGGCAGTGTGGAACTGTGAGGGACTGAGGGTGAGCTCAACTCTCAGCAGTAAGATGATTTTGGACAAGGCGTTCAGCTTCCTTCTCACATATGGAACTTAGTATGTAGCACCAGTCTACCCCAGGAATTACTGGGAAATCGCTGGATTGAGCTTGGTGGCACTAGTCTTGTGTGCCGGGAGATTCCAGTTACCTCTCCCAACACTTGCGTCAAGCAGCGAGCCTAGGCCTTTTGGAAGCGAAAGGTAGCTGCAGGCAGGAGGTAGGCTTACAGGCCATAAGCTCAACTCTCAGAAGTGTGTATACATGGGAGGCAGATGTCTGCTACCCACTCGGACATGCGAGTGGGAACCTAGCTACACTCTGATGAAGAAGGACTTTGGAAATCGCTGTATTCAACTCAGATACACGTGGGTTCAGGCACAACGATTCCACATGCTTTTCTCACAACGTTTCCCTGCCACTAACATGAGGACGTTAGCAGCTCCTTCTACAGTCAAGCAGGATGCGGGAGGGTTGTGCCCTGTCCTTAGCTCTCACAGGGAAGCAGGCCTTGAAGCCAGCTGTCAACTAGCTGCATTCTTATGGCAGGGTGAAGGTAGCAGTATTCTGAGACAGGAGGTTCCCAGGTTACCACTCTACTGGACCTGGAGATACCCTCCAGGTCTGCATTGTTAACTTGCATCTCAGAAGCCTCTGGCAAACGTCTCTGGTGAAGACGTGCGAAACTCACTGTGCAGGCAGTGTGGAACTGTGAGGGACTGAGGGTGAGCTCAACTCTGAGAAGTAAGATGTTTTTGGACAAGGCGTTCAACTACATACTCACGTATGGAACTTAGTATGTAGCACCAGTCTACCCCAGGAATTACTGGGAAATCGCTGGATTGAGCTTGGTGGCACTAGTCTTGTGTGCCGGGAGATTCCAGTTACCTCTCCCAACACTTCGGTGAAGCAGCGAGCCTAGGCCTTTTGGAAGCGAAAGGTAGCTGCAGGCAGGAGGTAGGCTTACAGGCCATAAGCTCAACTCTCAGAAGTGTGTATACATGGGAGGCAGATGTCTGCTTCCCACTCGGACATGCGAGTGGGAACCTAGCTACACTCTGATGAAGAAGGACTTTGGAAATCGCTGTATTCAACTCAGATACACGTGGGTTCAGGCACAACGATTCCACATGCTTTTCTCACAACGTTTCCCTGCCACTAACATGAGGACGTTAGCAGCTCCTTCTACAGTCAAGCAGGATGCGGGAGGGTTGTGCCCTGTCCTTAGCTCTCACAGGGAAGCAGGCCTTGAAGCCAGCTGTCAACTAGCTGCATTCTTATGGCAGGGTGAAGGTAGCAGTATTCTGAGACAGGAGGTTCCCAGGTTACCACTCTACTGGACCTGGAGATACCCTCCAGGTCTGCATTGTTAACTTGCGTCTCAGAAGCCTCTGGCAAACGTCTCTGGTGAAGACGTGCGAAACTCACTGTGCAGGCAGTGTGGAACTGTGAGGGACTGAGGGTGAGCTCAACTCTCAGAAGTAAGATGTTTTTGGACAAGGCGTTCAACTACATACTCACGTATGGAACTTAGTATGTAGCACCAGTCTACCCCAGGAATTACTAGGAAATCGCTTGATTGAGCTTGGAGGCACTCGTCTTGTGTGCCGGGAGATTCCAGTTACCTCTCCCAACACTTGCGTCAAGCAGCGAGCCTAGGCCTTTTGGAAGCGAAAGGTAGCGGCAGGCAGGATGTAGGGTTACAGGCCATAAGCTCAACTCTCAGAAGTGTGTATGCATGGGAGGCAGATGTCTGCTACCCACTCGGACATGGGAGTTGGAACCTAGCTACACTCCTATTGAAGAAGGATGTTGGAAATCGCTGTATTCAACTCAGATACACGGGAGTTCAGGCCCAATGCTTACACATGCTTTTCCCGCAACCCATCCCAGCCACTAACATAAGGAGGTTAGCAGGTACGTCTACAGTCAGGCAGGATGCGGGAGGGTTCTGCCCTGTCCTCAGCTCTCACAGGGAAGCTTGCCTAGAAGCCAGCTCTCAACTAGCTGCATTCTTATGACAGTGTGAAGGTAGCAGTATTCTGAGTAAGGAGGTTCCCAGATTACCACTCTACTGCACCTGGAGATACCGTCCAGGTGTGCATTGTTAACTTGCGTCTCAGAAGCCTCTGGCAAAAGTCTCTGGTGAAGACGTGGGAAACTCACTCTGCAGGCAGTGTGGAACTGTGAGGGACTGAGGGTGAGCTCAACTCTCAGCAGTAAGATGATTTTGGACAAGGCGTTCAGCTACCTTCTCACATATGGAACTTAGTATGTAGCACCAGTCTACCCCAGGAATTACTGGGAAATCGCTGGATTGAGCTTGGTGGCACTAGTCTTGTGTGCCGGGAGATTCCAGTTACCTCTCCCAACACTTGCGTCAAGCAGCGAGCCTAGGCCTTTTGGAAGCGAAAGGTAGCTGCAGGCAGGAGGTAGGCTTACAGGCCATAAGCTCAACTCTCAGAAGTGTGTATACATGGGAAGCAGATGTCTGCTACCCACTCGGACATGCGAGTGGGAACCTAGCTACACTCTGATGAAGAAGGACTTTGGAAATCGCTGTATTCAACTCAGATACACGTGGGTTCAGGCACAACGATTCCACATGCTTTTCTCACAACGTTTCCCTGCCACTAACATGAGGACGTTAGCAGCTCCTTCTACAGTCAAGCAGGATGCGGGAGGGTTGTGCCCTGTCCTTAGCTCTCACAGGGAAGCAGGCCTTGAAGCCAGCTGTCAACTAGCTGCATTCTTATGGCAGGGTGAAGGTAGCAGTATTCTGAGACAGGAGGTTCCCAGGTTACCACTCTACTGGACCTGGAGAACCCTCCAGGTCTGCATTGTTAACTTGCGTCTCAGAAGCCTCTGGCAAACGTCTCTGGTGAAGACGTGCGAAACTCACTGTGCAGGCAGTGTGGAACTGTGAGGGACTGAGGGTGAGCTCAACTCTCAGAAGTAAGATGTTTTTGGACAAGGCGTTCAACTACCTACTCACGTATGGAACTTAGTATGTAGCACCAGTCTACCCCAGGAATTACTAGGAAATCGCTTGATTGAGCTTGGAGGCACTCGTCTTGTGTGCCGGGAGATTCCAGTTACCTCTCCCAACACTTGCGTCAAGCAGCGAGCCTAGGCCTTTTGGAAGCGAAAGGTAGCGGCAGGCAGGATGTAGGGTTACAGGCCATAAGCTCAACTCTCAGAAGTGTGTATGCATGGGAGGCAGATGTCTGCTACCCACTCGGACATGGGAGTTGGAACCTAGCTACACTCCTATTGAAGAAGGATGTTGGAAATCGCTGTATTCAACTCAGATACACGGGAGTTCAGGCCCAATGCTTACACATGCTTTTCCCGCAACCCATCCCAGCCACTAACATAAGGAGGTTAGCAGGTACGTCTACAGTCAGGCAGGATGCGGGAGGGTTCTGCCCTGTCCTCAGCTCTCACAGGGAAGCTTGCCTAGAAGCCAGCTCTCAACTAGCTGCATTCTTATGACAGTGTGAAGGTAGCAGTATTCTGAGTAAGGAGGTTCCCAGATTACCACTCTACTGCACCTGGAGATACCGTCCAGGTGTGCATTGTTAACTTGCGTCTCAGAAGCCTCTGGCAAAAGTCTCTGGTGAAGACGTGGGAAACTCACTCTGCAGGCAGTGTGGAACTGTGAGGGACTGAGGGTGAGCTCAACTCTCAGCAGTAAGATGATTTTGGACAAGGCGTTCAGCTACCTTCTCACATATGGAACTTAGTATGTAGCACCAGTCTACCCCAGGAATTACTGGGAAATCGCTGGATTGAGCTTGGTGGCACTAGTCTTGTGTGCCGGGAGATTCCAGTTACCTCTCCCAACACTTGCGTCAAGCAGCGAGCCTAGGCCTTTTGGAAGCGAAAGGTAGCTGCAGGCAGGAGGTAGGCTTACAGGCCATAAGCTCAACTCTCAGAAGTGTGTATACATGGGAGGCAGATGTCTGCTACCCACTCGGACATGCGAGTGGGAACCTAGCTACACTCTGATGAAGAAGGACTTTGGAAATCGCTGTATTCAACTCAGATACACGTGGGTTCAGGCACAACGATTCCACATGCTTTTCTCACAACGTTTCCCTGCCACTAACATGAGGACGTTAGCAGCTCCTTCTACAGTCAAGCAGGATGCGGGAGGGTTGTGCCCTGTCCTTAGCTCTCACAGGGAAGCAGGCCTTGAAGCCAGCTGTCAACTAGCTGCATTCTTATGGCAGGGTGAAGGTAGCAGTATTCTGAGACAGGAGGTTCCCAGGTTACCACTCTACTGGACCTGGAGATACCCTCCAGGTCTGCATTGTTAACTTGCGTCTCAGAAGCCTCTGGCAAACGTCTCTGGTGAAGACGTGCGAAACTCACTCTGCAGGCAGTGTGGAACTGTGAGGGACTGAGGGTGAGCTCAACTCTCAGAAGTAAGATGTTTTTGGACAAGGCGTTCAACTACCTACTCACGTATGGAACTTAGTATGTAGCACCAGTCTACCCCAGGAATTACTAGGAAATCGCTTGATTGAGCTTGGAGGCACTCGTCTTGTGTGCCGGGAGATTCCAGTTACCTCTCCCAACACTTGCGTCAAGCAGCGAGCCTAGGCCTTTTGGAAGCGAAAGGTAGCGGCAGGCAGGATGTAGGGTTACAGGCCATAAGCTCAACTCTCAGAAGTGTGTATGCATGGGAGGCAGATGTCTGCTAGCCACTCGGACATGGGAGTTGGAACCTAGCTACACTCCTATTGAAGAAGGATGTTGGAAATCGCTGTATTCAACTCAGATACACGGGAGTTCAGGCCCAATGCTTACACATGCTTTTCCCGCAACCCATCCCAGCCACTAACATAAGGAGGTTAGCAGGTACGTCTACAGTCAGGCAGGATGCGGGAGGGTTCTGCCCTGTCCTCAGCTCTCACAGGGAAGCTTGCCTAGAAGCCAGCTCTCAACTAGCTGCATTCTTATGACAGTGTGAAGGTAGCAGTATTCTGAGTAAGGAGGTTCCCAGATTACCACTCTACTGCACCTGGAGATACCGTCCAGGTGTGCATTGTTAACTTGCGTCTCAGAAGCCTCTGGCAAAAGTCTCTGGTGAAGACGTGGGAAACTCACTCTGCAGGCAGTGTGGAACTGTGAGGGACTGAGGGTGAGCTCAACTCTCAGCAGTAAGATGATTTTGGACAAGGCGTTCAGCTACCTTCTCACATATGGAACTTAGTATGTAGCACCAGTCTACCCCAGGAATTACTGGGAAATCGCTGGATTGAGCTTGGTGGCACTAGTCTTGTGTGCCGGGAGATTCCAGTTACCTCTCCCAACACTTGCGTCAAGCAGCGAGCCTAGGCCTTTTGGAAGCGAAAGGTAGCTGCAGGCAGGAGGTAGGCTTACAGGCCATAAGCTCAACTCTCAGAAGTGTGTATACATGGGAGGCAGATGTCTGCTACCCACTCGGACATGCGAGTGGGAACCTAGCTACACTCTGATGAAGAAGGACTTTGGAAATCGCTGTATTCAACTCAGATACACGTGGGTTCAGGCACAACGATTCCACATGCTTTTCTCACAACGTTTCCCTGCCACTAACATGAGGACGTTAGCAGCTCCTTCTACAGTCAAGCAGGATGCGGGAGGGTTGTGCCCTGTCCTTAGCTCTCACAGGGAAGCAGGCCTTGAAGCCAGCTGTCAACTAGCTGCATTCTTATGGCAGGGTGAAGGTAGCAGTATTCTGAGACAGGAGGTTCCCAGGTTACCACTCTACTGGACCTGGAGATACCCTCCAGGTCTGCATTGTTAACTTGCGTCTCAGAAGCCTCTGGCAAACGTCTCTGGTGAAGACGTGCGAAACTCACTCTGCAGGCAGTGTGGAACTGTGAGGGACTGAGGGTGAGCTCAACTCTCAGAAGTAAGATGTTTTTGGACAAGGCGTTCAACTACCTACTCACGTATGGAACTTAGTATGTAGCACCAGTCTACCCCAGGAATTACTAGGAAATCGCTTGATTGAGCTTGGAGGCACTCGTCTTGTGTGCCGGGAGATTCCAGTTACCTCTCCCAACACTTGCGTCAAGCAGCGAGCCTAGGCCTTTTGGAAGCGAAAGGTAGCGGCAGGCAGGATGTAGGGTTACAGGCCATAAGCTCAACTCTCAGAAGTGTGTATGCATGGGAGGCAGATGTCTGCTACCCACTCGGACATGGGAGTTGGAACCTAGCTACACTCCTATTGAAGAAGGATGTTGGAAATCGCTGTATTCAACTCAGATACACGGGAGTTCAGGCCCAATGCTTACACATGCTTTTCCCGCAACCCATCCCAGCCACTAACATAAGGAGGTTAGCAGGTACGTCTACAGTCAGGCAGGATGCGGGAGGGTTCTGCCCTGTCCTCAGCTCTCACAGGGAAGCTTGCCTAGAAGCCAGCTCTCAACTAGCTGCATTCTTATGACAGTGTGAAGGTAGCAGTATTCTGAGTAAGGAGGTTCCCAGATTACCACTCTACTGCACCTGGAGATACCGTCCAGGTGTGCATTGTTAACTTGCGTCTCAGAAGCCTCTGGCAAAAGTCTCTGGTGAAGACGTGGGAAACTCACTCTGCAGGCAGTGTGGAACTGTGAGGGACTGAGGGTGAGCTCAACTCTCAGCAGTAAGATGATTTTGGACAAGGCGTTCAGCTACCTTCTCACATATGGAACTTAGTATGTAGCACCAGTCTACCCCAGGAATTACTGGGAAATCGCTGGATTGAGCTTGGTGGCACTAGTCTTGTGTGCCGGGAGATTCCAGTTACCTCTCCCAACACTTGCGTCAAGCAGCGAGCCTAGGCCTTTTGGAAGCGAAAGGTAGCTGCAGGCAGGAGGTAGGCTTACAGGCCATAAGCTCAACTCTCAGAAGTGTGTATACATGGGAGGCAGATGTCTGCTACCCACTCGGACATGCGAGTGGGAACCTAGCTACACTCTGATGAAGAAGGACTTTGGAAATCGCTGTATTCAACTCAGATACACGTGGGTTCAGGCACAACGATTCCACATGCTTTTCTCACAACGTTTCCCTGCCACTAACATGAGGACGTTAGCAGCTCCTTCTACAGTCAAGCAGGATGCGGGAGGGTTGTGCCCTGTCCTTAGCTCTCACAGGGAAGCAGGCCTTGAAGCCAGCTGTCAACTAGCTGCATTCTTATGGCAGGGTGAAGGTAGCAGTATTCTGAGACAGGAGGTTCCCAGGTTACCACTCTACTGGACCTGGAGATACCCTCCAGGTCTGCATTGTTAACTTGCGTCTCAGAAGCCTCTGGCAAACGTCTCTGGTGAAGACGTGCGAAACTCACTCTGCAGGCAGTGTGGAACTGTGAGGGACTGAGGGTGAGCTCAACTCTCAGAAGTAAGATGTTTTTGGACAAGGCGTTCAACTACCTACTCACGTATGGAACTTAGTATGTAGCACCAGTCTACCCCAGGAATTACTAGGAAATCGCTTGATTGAGCTTGGAGGCACTCGTCTTGTGTGCCGGGAGATTCCAGTTACCTCTCCCAACACTTGCGTCAAGCAGCGAGCCTAGGCCTTTTGGAAGCGAAAGGTAGCGGCAGGCAGGATGTAGGGTTACAGGCCATAAGCTCAACTCTCAGAAGTGTGTATGCATGGGAGGCAGATGTCTGCTACCCACTCGGACATGGGAGTTGGAACCTAGCTACACTCCTATTGAAGAAGGATGTTGGAAATCGCTGTATTCAACTCAGATACACGGGAGTTCAGGCCCAATGCTTACACATGCTTTTCCCGCAACCCATCCCAGCCACTAACATAAGGAGGTTAGCAGGTACGTCTACAGTCAGGCAGGATGCGGGAGGGTTCTGCCCTGTCCTCAGCTCTCACAGGGAAGCTTGCCTAGAAGCCAGCTCTCAACTAGCTGCATTCTTATGACAGTGTGAAGGTAGCAGTATTCTGAGTAAGGAGGTTCCCAGATTACCACTCTACTGCACCTGGAGATACCGTCCAGGTGTGCATTGTTAACTTGCGTCTCAGAAGCCTCTGGCAAAAGTCTCTGGTGAAGACGTGGGAAACTCACTCTGCAGGCAGTGTGGAACTGTGAGGGACTGAGGGTGAGCTCAACTCTCAGCAGTAAGATGATTTTGGACAAGGCGTTCAGCTACCTTCTCACATATGGAACTTAGTATGTAGCACCAGTCTACCCCAGGAATTACTGGGAAATCGCTGGATTGAGCTTGGTGGCACTAGTCTTGTGTGCCGGGAGATTCCAGTTACCTCTCCCAACACTTGCGTCAAGCAGCGAGCCTAGGCCTTTTGGAAGCGAAAGGTAGCTGCAGGCAGGAGGTAGGCTTACAGGCCATAAGCTCAACTCTCAGAAGTGTGTATACATGGGAGGCAGATGTCTGCTACCCACTCGGACATGCGAGTGGGAACCTAGCTACACTCTGATGAAGAAGGACTTTGGAAATCGCTGTATTCAACTCAGATACACGTGGGTTCAGGCACAACGATTCCACATGCTTTTCTCACAACGTTTCCCTGCCACTAACATGAGGACGTTAGCAGCTCCTTCTACAGTCAAGCAGGATGCGGGAGGGTTGTGCCCTGTCCTTAGCTCTCACAGGGAAGCAGGCCTTGAAGCCAGCTGTCAACTAGCTGCATTCTTATGGCAGGGTGAAGGTAGCAGTATTCTGAGACAGGAGGTTCCCAGGTTACCACTCTACTGGACCTGGAGATACCCTCCAGGTCTGCATTGTTAACTTGCGTCTCAGAAGCCTCTGGCAAACGTCTCTGGTGAAGACGTGCGAAACTCACTCTGCAGGCAGTGTGGAACTGTGAGGGACTGAGGGTGAGCTCAACTCTCAGAAGTAAGATGTTTTTGGACAAGGCGTTCAACTACCTACTCACGTATGGAACTTAGTATGTAGCACCAGTCTACCCCAGGAATTACTAGGAAATCGCTTGATTGAGCTTGGAGGCACTCGTCTTGTGTGCCGGGAGATTCCAGTTACCTCTCCCAACACTTGCGTCAAGCAGCGAGCCTAGGCCTTTTGGAAGCGAAAGGTAGCGGCAGGCAGGATGTAGGGTTACAGGCCATAAGCTCAACTCTCAGAAGTGTGTATGCATGGGAGGCAGATGTCTGCTACCCACTCGGACATGGGAGTTGGAACCTAGCTACACTCCTATTGAAGAAGGATGTTGGAAATCGCTGTATTCAACTCAGATACACGGGAGTTCAGGCCCAATGCTTACACATGCTTTTCCCGCAACCCATCCCAGCCACTAACATAAGGAGGTTAGCAGGTACGTCTACAGTCAGGCAGGATGCGGGAGGGTTCTGCCCTGTCCTCAGCTCTCACAGGGAAGCTTGCCTAGAAGCCAGCTCTCAACTAGCTGCATTCTTATGACAGTGTGAAGGTAGCAGTATTCTGAGTAAGGAGGTTCCCAGATTACCACTCTACTGCACCTGGAGATACCGTCCAGGTGTGCATTGTTAACTTGCGTCTCAGAAGCCTCTGGCAAAAGTCTCTGGTGAAGACGTGGGAAACTCACTCTGCAGGCAGTGTGGAACTGTGAGGGACTGAGGGTGAGCTCAACTCTCAGCAGTAAGATGATTTTGGACAAGGCGTTCAGCTACCTTCTCACATATGGAACTTAGTATGTAGCACCAGTCTACCCCAGGAATTACTGGGAAATCGCTGGATTGAGCTTGGTGGCACTAGTCTTGTGTGCCGGGAGATTCCAGTTACCTCTCCCAACACTTGCGTCAAGCAGCGAGCCTAGGCCTTTTGGAAGCGAAAGGTAGCTGCAGGCAGGAGGTAGGCTTACAGGCCATAAGCTCAACTCTCAGAAGTGTGTATACATGGGAGGCAGATGTCTGCTACCCACTCGGACATGCGAGTGGGAACCTAGCTACACTCTGATGAAGAAGGACTTTGGAAATCGCTGTATTCAACTCAGATACACGTGGGTTCAGGCACAACGATTCCACATGCTTTTCTCACAACGTTTCCCTGCCACTAACATGAGGACGTTAGCAGCTCCTTCTACAGTCAAGCAGGATGCGGGAGGGTTGTGCCCTGTCCTTAGCTCTCACAGGGAAGCAGGCCTTGAAGCCAGCTGTCAACTAGCTGCATTCTTATGGCAGGGTGAAGGTAGCAGTATTCTGAGACAGGAGGTTCCCAGGTTACCACTCTACTGGACCTGGAGATACCCTCCAGGTCTGCATTGTTAACTTGCGTCTCAGAAGCCTCTGGCAAACGTCTCTGGTGAAGACGTGCGAAACTCACTGTGCAGGCAGTGTGGAACTGTGAGGGACTGAGGGTGAGCTCAACTCTCAGAAGTAAGATGTTTTTGGACAAGGCGTTCAACTACCTACTCACGTATGGAACTTAGTATGTAGCACCAGTCTACCCCAGGAATTACTAGGAAATCGCTTGATTGAGCTTGGAGGCACTCGTCTTGTGTGCCGGGAGATTCCAGTTACCTCTCCCAACACTTGCGTCAAGCAGCGAGCCTAGGCCTTTTGGAAGCGAAAGGTAGCGGCAGGCAGGATGTAGGGTTACAGGCCATAAGCTCAACTCTCAGAAGTGTGTATGCATGGGAGGCAGATGTCTGCTACCCACTCGGACATGGGAGTTGGAACCTAGCTACACTCCTATTGAAGAAGGATGTTGGAAATCGCTGTATTCAACTCAGATACACGGGAGTTCAGGCCCAATGCTTACACATGCTTTTCCCGCAACCCATCCCAGCCACTAACATAAGGAGGTTAGCAGGTACGTCTACAGTCAGGCAGGATGCGGGAGGGTTCTGCCCTGTCCTCAGCTCTCACAGGGAAGCTTGCCTAGAAGCCAGCTCTCAACTAGCTGCATTCTTATGACAGTGTGAAGGTAGCAGTATTCTGAGTAAGGAGGTTCCCAGATTACCACTCTACTGCACCTGGAGATACCGTCCAGGTGTGCATTGTTAACTTGCGTCTCAGAAGCCTCTGGCAAAAGTCTCTGGTGAAGACGTGGGAAACTCACTCTGCAGGCAGTGTGGAACTGTGAGGGACTGAGGGTGAGCTCAACTCTCAGCAGTAAGATGATTTTGGACAAGGCGTTCAGCTACCTTCTCACATATGGAACTTAGTATGTAGCACCAGTCTACCCCAGGAATTACTGGGAAATCGCTGGATTGAGCTTGGTGGCACTAGTCTTGTGTGCCGGGAGATTCCAGTTACCTCTCCCAACACTTGCGTCAAGCAGCGAGCCTAGGCCTTTTGGAAGCGAAAGGTAGCTGCAGGCAGGAGGTAGGCTTACAGGCCATAAGCTCAACTCTCAGAAGTGTGTATACATGGGAGGCAGATGTCTGCTACCCACTCGGACATGCGAGTGGGAACCTAGCTACACTCTGATGAAGAAGGACTTTGGAAATCGCTGTATTCAACTCAGATACACGTGGGTTCAGGCACAACGATTCCACATGCTTTTCTCACAACGTTTCCCTGCCACTAACATGAGGACGTTAGCAGCTCCTTCTACAGTCAAGCAGGATGCGGGAGGGTTGTGCCCTGTCCTTAGCTCTCACAGGGAAGCAGGCCTTGAAGCCAGCTGTCAACTAGCTGCATTCTTATGGCAGGGTGAAGGTAGCAGTATTCTGAGACAGGAGGTTCCCAGGTTACCACTCTACTGGACCTGGAGATACCCTCCAGGTCTGCATTGTTAACTTGCGTCTCAGAAGCCTCTGGCAAACGTCTCTGGTGAAGACGTGCGAAACTCACTCTGCAGGCAGTGTGGAACTGTGAGGGACTGAGGGTGAGCTCAACTCTCAGAAGTAAGATGTTTTTGGACAAGGCGTTCAACTACCTACTCACGTATGGAACTTAGTATGTAGCACCAGTCTACCCCAGGAATTACTAGGAAATCGCTTGATTGAGCTTGGAGGCACTCGTCTTGTGTGCCGGGAGATTCCAGTTACCTCTCCCAACACTTGCGTCAAGCAGCGAGCCTAGGCCTTTTGGAAGCGAAAGGTAGCGGCAGGCAGGATGTAGGGTTACAGGCCATAAGCTCAACTCTCAGAAGTGTGTATGCATGGGAGGCAGATGTCTGCTACCCACTCGGACATGGGAGTTGGAACCTAGCTACACTCCTATTGAAGAAGGATGTTGGAAATCGCTGTATTCAACTCAGATACACGGGAGTTCAGGCCCAATGCTTACACATGCTTTTCCCGCAACCCATCCCAGCCACTAACATAAGGAGGTTAGCAGGTACGTCTACAGTCAGGCAGGATGCGGGAGGGTTCTGCCCTGTCCTCAGCTCTCACAGGGAAGCTTGCCTAGAAGCCAGCTCTCAACTAGCTGCATTCTTATGACAGTGTGAAGGTAGCAGTATTCTGAGTAAGGAGGTTCCCAGATTACCACTCTACTGCACCTGGAGATACCGTCCAGGTGTGCATTGTTAACTTGCGTCTCAGAAGCCTCTGGCAAAAGTCTCTGGTGAAGACGTGGGAAACTCACTCTGCAGGCAGTGTGGAACTGTGAGGGACTGAGGGTGAGCTCAACTCTCAGCAGTAAGATGATTTTGGACAAGGCGTTCAGCTACCTTCTCACATATGGAACTTAGTATGTAGCACCAGTCTACCCCAGGAATTACTGGGAAATCGCTGGATTGAGCTTGGTGGCACTAGTCTTGTGTGCCGGGAGATTCCAGTTACCTCTCCCAACACTTGCGTCAAGCAGCGAGCCTAGGCCTTTTGGAAGCGAAAGGTAGCTGCAGGCAGGAGGTAGGCTTACAGGCCATAAGCTCAACTCTCAGAAGTGTGTATACATGGGAGGCAGATGTCTGCTACCCACTCGGACATGCGAGTGGGAACCTAGCTACACTCTGATGAAGAAGGACTTTGGAAATCGCTGTATTCAACTCAGATACACGTGGGTTCAGGCACAACGATTCCACATGCTTTTCTCACAACGTTTCCCTGCCACTAACATGAGGACGTTAGCAGCTCCTTCTACAGTCAAGCAGGATGCGGGAGGGTTGTGCCCTGTCCTTAGCTCTCACAGGGAAGCAGGCCTTGAAGCCAGCTGTCAACTAGCTGCATTCTTATGGCAGGGTGAAGGTAGCAGTATTCTGAGACAGGAGGTTCCCAGGTTACCACTCTACTGGACCTGGAGATACCCTCCAGGTCTGCATTGTTAACTTGCGTCTCAGAAGCCTCTGGCAAACGTCTCTGGTGAAGACGTGCGAAACTCACTGTGCAGGCAGTGTGGAACTGTGAGGGACTGAGGGTGAGCTCAACTCTCAGAAGTAAGATGTTTTTGGACAAGGCGTTCAACTACCTACTCACGTATGGAACTTAGTATGTAGCACCAGTCTACCCCAGGAATTACTAGGAAATCGCTTGATTGAGCTTGGAGGCACTCGTCTTGTGTGCCGGGAGATTCCAGTTACCTCTCCCAACACTTGCGTCAAGCAGCGAGCCTAGGCCTTTTGGAAGCGAAAGGTAGCGGCAGGCAGGATGTAGGGTTACAGGCCATAAGCTCAACTCTCAGAAGTGTGTATGCATGGGAGGCAGATGTCTGCTACCCACTCGGACATGGGAGTTGGAACCTAGCTACACTCCTATTGAAGAAGGATGTTGGAAATCGCTGTATTCAACTCAGATACACGGGAGTTCAGGCCCAATGCTTACACATGCTTTTCCCGCAACCCATCCCAGCCACTAACATAAGGAGGTTAGCAGGTACGTCTACAGTCAGGCAGGATGCGGGAGGGTTCTGCCCTGTCCTCAGCTCTCACAGGGAAGCTTGCCTAGAAGCCAGCTCTCAACTAGCTGCATTCTTATGACAGTGTGAAGGTAGCAGTATTCTGAGTAAGGAGGTTCCCAGATTACCACTCTACTGCACCTGGAGATACCGTCCAGGTGTGCATTGTTAACTTGCGTCTCAGAAGCCTCTGGCAAAAGTCTCTGGTGAAGACGTGGGAAACTCACTCTGCAGGCAGTGTGGAACTGTGAGGGACTGAGGGTGAGCTCAACTCTCAGCAGTAAGATGATTTTGGACAAGGCGTTCAGCTACCTTCTCACATATGGAACTTAGTATGTACCACCAGTCTACCCCAGGAATTACTGGGAAATCGCTGGATTGAGCTTGGTGGCACTAGTCTTGTGTGCCGGGAGATTCCAGTTACCTCTCCCAACACTTGCGTCAAGCAGCGAGCCTAGGCCTTTTGGAAGCGAAAGGTAGCTGCAGGCAGGAGGTAGGCTTACAGGCCATAAGCTCAACTCTCAGAAGTGTGTATACATGGGAGGCAGATGTCTGCTACCCACTCGGACATGCGAGTGGGAACCTAGCTACACTCTGATGAAGAAGGACTTTGGAAATCGCTGTATTCAACTCAGATACACGTGGGTTCAGGCACAACGATTCCACATGCTTTTCTCACAACGTTTCCCTGCCACTAACATGAGGACGTTAGCAGCTCCTTCTACAGTCAAGCAGGATGCGGGAGGGTTGTGCCCTGTCCTTAGCTCTCACAGGGAAGCAGGCCTTGAAGCCAGCTGTCAACTAGCTGCATTCTTATGGCAGGGTGAAGGTAGCAGTATTCTGAGACAGGAGGTTCCCAGGTTACCACTCTACTGGACCTGGAGATACCCTCCAGGTCTGCATTGTTAACTTGCGTCTCAGAAGCCTCTGGCAAACGTCTCTGGTGAAGACGTGCGAAACTCACTGTGCAGGCAGTGTGGAACTGTGAGGGACTGAGGGTGAGCTCAACTCTCAGAAGTAAGATGTTTCTGGACAAGGCGTTCAACTACATACTCACGTATGGAACTTAGTATGTAGCACCAGTCTACCCCAGGAATTACTAGGAAATCGCTTGATTGAGCTTGGAGGCACTCGTCTTGTGTGCCGGGAGATTCCAGTTACCTCTCCCAACACTTGCGTCAAGCAGCGAGCCTAGCCCTTTGGAAGCTAAAGTTAGTGGCAGGCAGGATGTAGGGTTACAGGCCATAAGCTCAACTCTCAGAAGTGTGTATGCATGGGAGGCAGATGTCTGCTACCCACTCGGACATGGGAGTTGGAACCTAGCTACACTCCTATTGAAGAAGGATGTTGGAAATCGCTGTATTCAACTCAGATACACGGGAGTTCAGGCCCAATGCTTACACATGCTTTTCCCGCAACCCATCCCAGCCACTAACATAAGGAGGTTAGCAGGTACGTCTACAGTCAGGCAGGATGCGGGAGGGTTCTGCCCTGTCCTCAGCTCTCACAGGGAAGCTTGCCTAGAAGCCAGCTCTCAACTAGCTGCATTCTTATGACAGTGTGAAGGTAGCAGTATTCTGAGTAAGGAGGTTCCCAGATTACCACTCTACTGCACCTGGAGATACCGTCCAGGTGTGCATTGTTAACTTGCGTCTCAGAAGCCTCTGGCAAAAGTCTCTGGTGAAGACGTGGGAAACTCACTCTGCAGGCAGTGTGGAACTGTGAGGGACTGAGGGTGAGCTCAACTCTCAGCAGTAAGATGATTTTGGACAAGGCGTTCAGCTACCTTCTCACATATGGAACTTAGTATGTAGCACCAGTCTACCCCAGGAATTACTGGGAAATCGCTGGATTGAGCTTGGTGGCACTAGTCTTGTGTGCCGGGAGATTCCAGTTACCTCTCCCAACACTTGCGTCAAGCAGCGAGCCTAGGCCTTTTGGAAGCGAAAGGTAGCTGCAGGCAGGAGGTAGGCTTACAGGCCATAAGCTCAACTCTCAGAAGTGTGTATACATGGGAGGCAGATGTCTGCTACCCACTCGGACATGCGAGTGGGAACCTAGCTACACTCTGATGAAGAAGGACTTTGGAAATCGCTGTATTCAACTCAGATACACGTGGGTTCAGGCACAACGATTCCACATGCTTTTCTCACAACGTTTCCCTGCCACTAACATGAGGACGTTAGCAGCGCCTTCTACAGTCAAGCAGGATGCGGGAGGGTTGTGCCCTGTCCTTAGCTCTCACAGGGAAGCAGGCCTTGAAGCCAGCTGTCAACTAGCTGCATTCTTATGGCAGGGTGAAGGTAGCAGTATTCTGAGACAGGAGGTTCCCAGGTTACCACTCTACTGGACCTGGAGATACCCTCCAGGTCTGCATTGTTAACTTGCGTCTCAGAAGCCTCTGGCAAACGTCTCTGGTGAAGACGTGCGAAACTCACTCTGCAGGCAGTGTGGAACTGTGAGGGACTGAGGGTGAGCTCAACCCTCAGAAGTAAGATGTTTTTGGACAAGGCGTTCAACTACATACTCACGTATGGAACTTAGTATGTAGCACCAGTCTACCCCAGGAATTACTAGGAAATCGCTTGATTGAGCTTGGAGGCACTCGTCTTGTGTGCCGGGAGATTCTAGTTACCTCTCCCAACACTTGCGTCAAGCAGCGAGCCTAGGCCTTTTGGAAGCGAAAGGTAGCGGCAGGCAGGATGTAGGGTTACAGGCCATAAGCTCAACTCTCAGAAGTGTGTATGCATGGGAGGCAGATGTCTGCTACTAACTCGGACATGGGAGTTGGAACCTAGCTACACTCCTATTGAAGAAGGATGTTGGAAATCGCTGTATTCAACTCAGATACACGGGAGTTCAGGCCCAATGCTTACACATGCTTTTCCCGCAACCCATCCCAGCCACTAACATAAGGAGGTTAGCAGGTACGTCTACAGTCAGGCAGGATGCGGGAGGGTTCTGCCCTGTCCTCAGCTCTCACAGGTAAGCTTGCCTAGAAGCCAGCTCTCAACTAGCTGCATTCTTATGACAGTGTGAAGGTAGCAGTATTCTGAGTAAGGAGGTTCCCAGATTACCACTCTACTGCACCTGGAGATACCGTCCAGGTGTGCATTGTTAACTTGCGTCTCAGAAGCCTCTGGCAAAATTCTCTGGTGAAGACGTGGGAAACTCACTCTGCAGGCAGTGTGGAACTGTGAGGGACTGAGGGTGAGCTCAACTCTCAGCAGTAAGATGATTTTGGACAAGGCGTTCAGCTTCCTTCTCACATATGGAACTTAGTATGTAGCACCAGTCTACCCCAGGAATTACTGGGAAATCGCTGGATTGAGCTTGGTGGCACTAGTCTTGTGTGCCGGGAGATTCCAGTTACCTCTCCCAACACTTGCGTCAAGCAGCGAGCCTAGGCCTTTTGGAAGCGAAAGGTAGCTGCAGGCAGGAGGTAGGCTTACAGGCCATAAGCTCAACTCTCAGAAGTGTGTATACATGGGAGGCAGATGTCTGCTACCCACTCGGACATGCGAGTGGGAACCTAGCTACACTCTGATGAAGAAGGACTTTGGAAATCGCTGTATTCAACTCAGATACACGTGGGTTCAGGCACAACGATTCCACATGCTTTTCTCACAACGTTTCCCTGCCACTAACATGAGGACGTTAGCAGCGCCTTCTACAGTCAAGCAGGATGCGGGAGGGTTGTGCCCTGTCCTTAGCTCTCACAGGGAAGCAGGCCTTGAAGCCAGCTGTCAACTAGCTGCATTCTTATGGCAGGGTGAAGGTAGCAGTATTCTGAGACAGGAGGTTCCCAGGTTACCACTCTACTGGACCTGGAGATACCCTCCAGGTCTGCATTGTTAACTTGCGTCTCAGAAGCCTCTGGCAAACGTCTCTGGTGAAGACGTGCGAAACTCACTCTGCAGGCAGTGTGGAACTGTGAGGGACTGAGGGTGAGCTCAACCCTCAGAAGTAAGATGTTTTTGGACAAGGCGTTCAACTACATACTCACGTATGGAACTTAGTATGTAGCACCAGTCTACCCCAGGAATTACTAGGAAATCGCTTGATTGAGCTTGGAGGCACTCGTCTTGTGTGCCGGGAGATTCCAGTTACCTCTCCCAACACTTGCGTCAAGCAGCGAGCCTAGGCCTTTTGGAAGCGAAAGGTAGCGGCAGGCAGGATGTAGGGTTACAGGCCATAAGCTCAACTCTCAGAAGTGTGTATGCATGGGAGGCAGATGTCTGCTACCCACTCGGACATGGGAGTTGGAACCTAGCTACACTCCTATTGAAGAAGGATGTTGGAAATCGCTGTATTCAACTCAGATACACGGGAGTTCAGGCCCAATGCTTACACATGCTTTTCCCGCAACCCATCCCAGCCACTAACATAAGGAGGTTAGCAGGTACGTCTACAGTCAGGCAGGATGCGGGAGGGTTCTGCCCTGTCCTCAGCTCTCACAGGGAAGCTTGCCTAGAAGCCAGCTCTCAACTAGCTGCATTCTTATGACAGTGTGAAGGTAGCAGTATTCTGAGTAAGGAGGTTCCCAGATTACCACTCTACTGCACCTGGAGATACCGTCCAGGTGTGCATTGTTAACTTGCGTCTCAGAAGCCTCTGGCAAAAGTCTCTGGTGAAGACGTGGGAAACTCACTCTGCAGGCAGTGTGGAACTGTGAGGGACTGAGGGTGAGCTCAACTCTCAGCAGTAAGATGATTTTGGACAAGGCGTTCAGCTACCTTCTCACATATGGAACTTAGTATGTAGCACCAGTCTACCCCAGGAATTACTGGGAAATCGCTGGATTGAGCTTGGTGGCACTAGTCTTGTGTGCCGGGAGATTCCAGTTACCTCTCCCAACACTTGCGTCAAGCAGCGAGCCTAGGCCTTTTGGAAGCGAAAGGTAGCTGCAGGCAGGAGGTAGGCTTACAGGCCATAAGCTCAACTCTCAGAAGTGTGTATACATGGGAGGCAGATGTCTGCTACCCACTCGGACATGCGAGTGGGAACCTAGCTACACTCTGATGAAGAAGGACTTTGGAAATCGCTGTATTCAACTCAGATACACGTGGGTTCAGGCACAACGATTCCACATGCTTTTCTCACAACGTTTCCCTGCCACTAACATGAGGACGTTAGCAGCTCCTTCTACAGTCAAGCAGGATGCGGGAGGGTTGTGCCCTGTCCTTAGCTCTCACAGGGAAGCAGGCCTTGAAGCCAGCTGTCAACTAGCTGCATTCTTATGGCAGGGTGAAGGTAGCAGTATTCTGAGACAGGAGGTTCCCAGGTTACCACTCTACTGGACCTGGAGATACCCTCCAGGTCTGCATTGTTAACTTGCGTCTCAGAAGCCTCTGGCAAACGTCTCTGGTGAAGACGTGCGAAACTCACTGTGCAGGCAGTGTGGAACTGTGAGGGACTGAGGGTGAGCTCAACTCTCAGAAGTAAGATGTTTCTGGACAAGGCGTTCAACTACATACTCACGTATGGAACTTAGTATGTAGCACCAGTCTACCCCAGGAATTACTAGGAAATCGCTTGATTGAGCTTGGAGGCACTCGTCTTGTGTGCCGGGAGATTCCAGTTACCTCTCCCAACACTTGCGTCAAGCAGCGAGCCTAGCCCTTTGGAAGCTAAAGTTAGTGGCAGGCAGGATGTAGGGTTACAGGCCATAAGCTCAACTCTCAGAAGTGTGTATGCATGGGAGGCAGATGTCTGCTACCCACTCGGACATGGGAGTTGGAACCTAGCTACACTCCTATTGAAGAAGGATGTTGGAAATCGCTGTATTCAACTCAGATACACGGGAGTTCAGGCCCAATGCTTACACATGCTTTTCCCGCAACCCATCCCAGCCACTAACATAAGGAGGTTAGCAGGTACGTCTACAGTCAGGCAGGATGCGGGAGGGTTCTGCCCTGTCCTCAGCTCTCACAGGGAAGCTTGCCTAGAAGCCAGCTCTCAACTAGCTGCATTCTTATGACAGTGTGAAGGTAGCAGTATTCTGAGTAAGGAGGTTCCCAGATTACCACTCTACTGCACCTGGAGATACCGTCCAGGTGTGCATTGTTAACTTGCGTCTCAGAAGCCTCTGGCAAAAGTCTCTGGTGAAGACGTGGGAAACTCACTCTGCAGGCAGTGTGGAACTGTGAGGGACTGAGGGTGAGCTCAACTCTCAGCAGTAAGATGATTTTGGACAAGGCGTTCAGCTACCTTCTCACATATGGAACTTAGTATGTAGCACCAGTCTACCCCAGGAATTACTGGGAAATCGCTGGATTGAGCTTGGTGGCACTAGTCTTGTGTGCCGGGAGATTCCAGTTACCTCTCCCAACACTTGCGTCAAGCAGCGAGCCTAGGCCTTTTGGAAGCGAAAGGTAGCTGCAGGCAGGAGGTAGGCTTACAGGCCATAAGCTCAACTCTCAGAAGTGTGTATACATGGGAGGCAGATGTCTGCTACCCACTCGGACATGCGAGTGGGAACCTAGCTACACTCTGATGAAGAAGGACTTTGGAAATCGCTGTATTCAACTCAGATACACGTGGGTTCAGGCACAACGATTCCACATGCTTTTCTCACAACGTTTCCCTGCCACTAACATGAGGACGTTAGCAGCGCCTTCTACAGTCAAGCAGGATGCGGGAGGGTTGTGCCCTGTCCTTAGCTCTCACAGGGAAGCAGGCCTTGAAGCCAGCTGTCAACTAGCTGCATTCTTATGGCAGGGTGAAGGTAGCAGTATTCTGAGACAGGAGGTTCCCAGGTTACCACTCTACTGGACCTGGAGATACCCTCCAGGTCTGCATTGTTAACTTGCGTCTCAGAAGCCTCTGGCAAACGTCTCTGGTGAAGACGTGCGAAACTCACTCTGCAGGCAGTGTGGAACTGTGAGGGACTGAGGGTGAGCTCAACCCTCAGAAGTAAGATGTTTTTGGACAAGGCATTCAACTACATACTCACGTAGGGAACTTAGTATGTAGCACCAGTCTACCCCAGGAATTACTAGGAAATCGCTTGATTGAGCTTGGAGGCACTCGTCTTGTGTGCCGGGAGATTCCAGTTACCTCTCCCAACACTTGCGTCAAGCAGCGAGCCTAGGCCTTTTGGAAGCGAAAGGTAGCGGCAGGCAGGATGTAGGGTTACAGGCCATAAGCTCAACTCTCAGAAGTGTGTATGCATGGGAGGCAGATGTCTGCTACCCACTCGGACATGGGAGTTGGAACCTAGCTACACTCCTATTGAAGAAGGATGTTGGAAATCGCTGTATTCAACTCAGATACACGGGAGTTCAGGCCCAATGCTTACACATGCTTTTCCCGCAACCCATCCCAGCCACTAACATAAGGAGGTTAGCAGGTACGTCTACAGTCAGGCAGGATGCGGGAGGGTTCTGCCCTGTCCTCAGCTCTCACAGGGAAGCTTGCCTAGAAGCCAGCTCTCAACTAGCTGCATTCTTATGACAGTGTGAAGGTAGCAGTATTCTGAGTAAGGAGGTTCCCAGATTACCACTCTACTGCACCTGGAGATACCGTCCAGGTGTGCATTGTTAACTTGCGTCTCAGAAGCCTCTGGCAAAAGTCTCTGGTGAAGACGTGGGAAACTCACTCTGCAGGCAGTGTGGAACTGTGAGGGACTGAGGGTGAGCTCAACTCTCAGCAGTAAGATGATTTTGGACAAGGCGTTCAGCTTCCTTCTCACCTATGGAACTTAGTATGTAGCACCAGTCTACCCCAGGAATTACTGGGAAATCGCTGGATTGAGCTTGGTGGCACTAGTCTTGTGTGCCGGGAGATTCCAGTTACCTCTCCCAACACTTGCGTCAAGCAGCGAGCCTAGGCCTTTTGGAAGCGAAAGGTAGCTGCAGGCAGGAGGTAGGCTTACAGGCCATAAGCTCAACTCTCAGAAGTGTGTATACATGGGAGGCAGATGTCTGCTACCCACTCGGACATGCGAGTGGGAACCTAGCTACACTCTGATGAAGAAGGACTTTGGAAATCGCTGTATTCAACTCAGATACACGTGGGTTCAGGCACAACGATTCCACATGCTTTTCTCACAACGTTTCCCTGCCACTAACATGAGGACGTTAGCAGCTCCTTCTACAGTCAAGCAGGATGCGGGAGGGTTGTGCCCTGTCCTTAGCTCTCACAGGGAAGCAGGCCTTGAAGCCAGCTGTCAACTAGCTGCATTCTTATGGCAGGGTGAAGGTAGCAGTATTCTGAGACAGGAGGTTCCCAGGTTACCACTCTACTGGACCTGGAGATACCCTCCAGGTCTGCATTGTTAACTTGCGTCTCAGAAGCCTCTGGCAAACGTCTCTGGTGAAGACGTGCGAAACTCACTCTGCAGGCAGTGTGGAACTGTGAGGGACTGAGGGTGAGCTCAACCCTCAGAAGTAAGATGTTTTTGGACAAGGCGTTCAACTACCTACTCACGTATGGAACTTAGTATGTAGCACCAGTCTACCCCAGGAATTACTAGGAAATCGCTTGATTGAGCTTGGAGGCACTCGTCTTGTGTGCCGGGAGATTCCAGTTACCTCTCCCAACACTTGCGTCAAGCAGCGAGCCTAGGCCTTTTGGAAGCGAAAGGTAGCGGCAGGCAGGATGTAGGGTTACAGGCCATAAGCTCAACTCTCAGAAGTGTGTATGCATGGGAGGCAGATGTCTGCTAGCCACTCGGACATGGGAGTTGGAACCTAGCTACACTCCTATTGAAGAAGGATGTTGGAAATCGCTGTATTCAACTCAGATACACGGGAGTTCAGGCCCAATGCTTACACATGCTTTTCCCGCAACCCATCCCAGCCACTAACATAAGGAGGTTAGCAGGTACGTCTACAGTCAGGCAGGATGCGGGAGGGTTCTGCCCTGTCCTCAGCTCTCACAGGGAAGCTTGCCTAGAAGCCAGCTCTCAACTAGCTGCATTCTTATGACAGTGTGAAGGTAGCAGTATTCTGAGTAAGGAGGTTCCCAGATTACCACTCTACTGCACCTGGAGATACCGTCCAGGTGTGCATTGTTAACTTGCGTCTCAGAAGCCTCTGGCAAAAGTCTCTGGTGAAGACGTGGGAAACTCACTCTGCAGGCAGTGTGGAACTGTGAGGGACTGAGGGTGAGCTCAACTCTCAGCAGTAAGATGATTTTGGACAAGGCGTTCAGCTTCCTTCTCACATATGGAACTTAGCATGTAGCACCAGTCTACCCCAGGAATTACTGGGAAATCGCTGGATTGAGCTTGGTGGCACTAGTCTTGTGTGCCGGGAGATTCCAGTTACCTCTCCCAACACTTGCGTCAAGCAGCGAGCCTAGGCCTTTTGGAAGCGAAAGGTAACTGCATGCAGGAGGTAGGCTTACAGGCCATAAGCTCAACTCTCAGAAGTGTGTATACATGGGAGGCAGATGTCTGCTACCCACTCGGACATGCGAGTGGGAACCTAGCTACACTCTGATGAAGAAGGACTTTGGAAATCGCTGTATTCAACTCAGATACACGTGGGTTCAGGCACAACGATTCCACATGCTTTTCTCACAACGTTTCCCTGCCACTAACATGAGGACGTTAGCAGCTCCTTCTACAGTCAAGCAGGATGCGGGAGGGTTGTGCCCTGTCCTTAGCTCTCACAGGGAAGCAGGCCTTGAAGCCAGCTGTCAACTAGCTGCATTCTTATGGCAGGGTGAAGGTAGCAGTATTCTGAGACAGGAGGTTCCCAGGTTACCACTCTACTGGACCTGGAGATACCCTCCAGGTCTGCATTGTTAACTTGCGTCTCAGAAGCCTCTGGCAAACGTCTCTGGTGAAGACGTGCGAAACTCACTCTGCAGGCAGTGTGGAACTGTGAGGGACTGAGGGTGAGCTCAACTCTCAGAAGTAAGATGTTTTTGGACAAGGCGTTCAACTACCTACTCACGTATGGAACTTAGTATGTAGCACCAGTCTACCCCAGGAATTACTAGGAAATCGCTTGATTGAGCTTGGAGGCACTCGTCTTGTGTGCCGGGAGATTCCAGTTACCTCTCCCAACACTTGCGTCAAGCAGCGAGCCTAGGCCTTTTGGAAGCGAAAGGTAGCGGCAGGCAGGATGTAGGGTTACAGGCCATAAGCTCAACTCTCAGAAGTGTGTATGCATGGGAGGCAGATGTCTGCTAGCCACTCGGACATGGGAGTTGGAACCTAGCTACACTCCTATTGAAGAAGGATGTTGGAAATCGCTGTATTCAACTCAGATACACGGGAGTTCAGGCCCAATGCTTACACATGCTTTTCCCGCAACCCATCCCAGCCACTAACATAAGGAGGTTAGCAGGTACGTCTACAGTCAGGCAGGATGCGGGAGGGTTCTGCCCTGTCCTCAGCTCTCACAGGGAAGCTTGCCTAGAAGCCAGCTCTCAACTAGCTGCATTCTTATGACAGTGTGAAGGTAGCAGTATTCTGAGTAAGGAGGTTCCCAGATTACCACTCTACTGCACCTGGAGATACCGTCCAGGTGTGCATTGTTAACTTGCGTCTCAGAAGCCTCTGGCAAAAGTCTCTGGTGAAGACGTGGGAAACTCACTCTGCAGGCAGTGTGGAACTGTGAGGGACTGAGGGTGAGCTCAACTCTCAGCAGTAAGATGATTTTGGACAAGGCGTTCAGCTACCTTCTCACATATGGAACTTAGTATGTAGCACCAGTCTACCCCAGGAATTATTGGGAAATCGCTGGATTGAGCTTGGTGGCACTAGTCTTGTGTGCCGGGAGATTCCAGTTACCTCTCCCAACACTTGCGTCAAGCAGCGAGCCTAGGCCTTTTGGAAGCGAAAGGTAGCTGCAGGCAGGAGGTAGGCTTACAGGCCATAAGCTCAACTCTCAGAAGTGTGTATACATGGGAGGCAGATGTCTGCTACCCACTCGGACATGCGAGTGGGAACCTAGCTACACTCTGATGAAGAAGGACTTTGGAAATCGCTGTATTCAACTCAGATACACGTGGGTTCAGGCACAACGATTCCACATGCTTTTCTCACAACGTTTCCCTGCCACTAACATGAGGACGTTAGCAGCGCCTTCTACAGTCAAGCAGGATGCGGGAGGGTTGTGCCCTGTCCTTAGCTCTCACAGGGAAGCAGGCCTTGAAGCCAGCTGTCAACTAGCTGCATTCTTATGGCAGGGTGAAGGTAGCAGTATTCTGAGACAGGAGGTTCCCAGGTTACCACTCTACTGGACCTGGAGATACCCTCCAGGTCTGCATTGTTAACTTGCGTCTCAGAAGCCTCTGGCAAACGTCTCTGGTGAAGACGTGCGAAACTCACTCTGCAGGCAGTGTGGAACTGTGAGGGACTGAGGGTGAGCTCAACCCTCAGAAGTAAGATGTTTTTGGACAAGGCATTCAACTACATACTCACGTATGGAACTTAGTATGTAGCACCAGTCTACCCCAGGAATTACTAGGAAATCGCTTGATTGAGCTTGGAGGCACTCGTCTTGTGTGCCGGGAGATTCCAGTTACCTCTCCCAACACTTGCGTCAAGCAGCGAGCCTAGGCCTTTTGGAAGCGAAAGGTAGCGGCAGGCAGGATGTAGGGTTACAGGCCATAAGCTCAACTCTCAGAAGTGTGTATGCATGGGAGGCAGATGTCTGCTAGCCACTCGGACATGGGAGTTGGAACCTAGCTACACTCCTATTGAAGAAGGATGTTGGAAATCGCTGTATTCAACTCAGATACACGGGAGTTCAGGCCCAATGCTTACACATGCTTTTCCCGCAACCCATCCCAGCCACTAACATAAGGAGGTTAGCAGGTACGTCTACAGTCAGGCAGGATGCGGGAGGGTTCTGCCCTGTCCTCAGCTCTCACAGGGAAGCTTGCCTAGAAGCCAGCTCTCAACTAGCTGCATTCTTATGACAGTGTGAAGGTAGCAGTATTCTGAGTAAGGAGGTTCCCAGATTACCACTCTACTGCACCTGGAGATACCGTCCAGGTGTGCATTGTTAACTTGCGTCTCAGAAGCCTCTGGCAAAAGTCTCTGGTGAAGACGTGGGAAACTCACTCTGCAGGCAGTGTGGAACTGTGAGGGACTGAGGGTGAGCTCAACTCTCAGCAGTAAGATGATTTTGGACAAGGCGTTCAGCTTCCTTCTCACATATGGAACTTAGTATGTAGCACCAGTCTACCCCAGGAATTACTGGGAAATCGCTGGATTGAGCTTGGTGGCACTAGTCTTGTGTGCCGGGAGATTCCAGTTACCTCTCCCAACACTTGCGTCAAGCAGCGAGCCTAGGCCTTTTGGAAGCGAAAGGTAGCTGCAGGCAGGAGGTAGGCTTACAGGCCATAAGCTCAACTCTCAGAAGTGTGTATACATGGGAGGCAGATGTCTGCTACCCACTCGGACATGCGAGTGGGAACCTAGCTACACTCTGATGAAGAAGGACTTTGGAAATCGCTGTATTCAACTCAGATACACGTGGGCTCAGGCACAACGATTCCACATGCTTTTCTCACAACGTTTCCCTGCCACTAACATGAGGACGTTAGCAGCTCCTTCTACAGTCAAGCAGGATGCGGGAGGGTTGTGCCCTGTCCTTAGCTCTCACAGGGAAGCAGGCCTTGAAGCCAGCTGTCAACTAGCTGCATTCTTATGGCAGGGTGAAGGTAGCAGTATTCTGAGACAGGAGGTTCCCAGGTTACCACTCTACTGGACCTGGAGATACCCTCCAGGTCTGCATTGTTAACTTGCGTCTCAGAAGCCTCTGGCAAACGTCTCTGGTGAAGACGTGCGAAACTCACTCTGCAGGCAGTGTGGAACTGTGAGGGACTGAGGGTGAGCTCAACTCTCAGAAGTAAGATGTTTTTGGACAAGGCGTTCAACTACATACTCACGTATGGAACTTAGTATGTAGCACCAGTCTACCCCAGGAATTACTAGGAAATCGCTTGATTGAGCTTGGAGGCACTCGTCTTGTGTGCCGGGAGATTCCAGTTACCTCTCCCAACACTTGCGTCAAGCAGCGAGCCTAGGCCTTTTGGAAGCGAAAGGTAGCGGCAGGCAGGATGTAGGGTTACAGGCCATAAGCTCAACTCTCAGAAGTGTGTATGCATGGGAGGCAGATGTCTGCTAGCCACTCGGACATGGGAGTTGGAACCTAGCTACACTCCTATTGAAGAAGGATGTTGGAAATCGCTGTATTCAACTCAGATACACGGGAGTTCAGGCCCAATGCTTACACATGCTTTTCCCGCAACCCATCCCAGCCACTAACATAAGGAGGTTAGCAGGTACGTCTACAGTCAGGCAGGATGCGGGAGGGTTCTGCCCTGTCCTCAGCTCTCACAGGGAAGCTTGCCTAGAAGCCAGCTCTCAACTAGCTGCATTCTTATGACAGTGTGAAGGTAGCAGTATTCTGAGTAAGGAGGTTCCCAGATTACCACTCTACTGCACCTGGAGATACCGTCCAGGTGTGCATTGTTAACTTGCGTCTCAGAAGCCTCTGGCAAAAGTCTCTGGTGAAGACGTGGGAAACTCACTCTGCAGGCAGTGTGGAACTGTGAGGGACTGAGGGTGAGCTCAACTCTCAGCAGTAAGATGATTTTGGACAAGGCGTTCAGCTACCTTCTCACATATGGAACTTAGTATGTAGCACCAGTCTACCCCAGGAATTACTGGGAAATCGCTGGATTGAGCTTGGTGGCACTAGTCTTGTGTGCCGGGAGATTCCAGTTACCTCTCCCAACACTTGCGTCAAGCAGCGAGCCTAGGCCTTTTGGAAGCGAAAGGTAGCTGCAGGCAGGAGGTAGGCTTACAGGCCATAAGCTCAACTCTCAGAAGTGTGTATACATGGGAGGCAGATGTCTGCTACCCACTCGGACATGCGAGTGGGAACCTAGCTACACTCTGATGAAGAAGGACTTTGGAAATCGCTGTATTCAACTCAGATACACGTGGGTTCAGGCACAACGATTCCACATGCTTTTCTCACAACGTTTCCCTGCCACTAACATGAGGACGTTAGCAGCGCCTTCTACAGTCAAGCAGGATGCGGGAGGGTTGTGCCCTGTCCTTAGCTCTCACAGGGAAGCAGGCCTTGAAGCCAGCTGTCAACTAGCTGCATTCTTATGGCAGGGTGAAGGTAGCAGGATTCTGAGACAGGAGGTTCCCAGGTTACCACTCTACTGGACCTGGAGATACCCTCCAGGTCTGCATTGTTAACTTGCGTCTCAGAAGCCTCTGGCAAACGTCTCTGGTGAAGACGTGCGAAACTCACTCTGCAGGCAGTGTGGAACTGTGAGGGACTGAGGGTGAGCTCAACTCTCAGAAGTAAGATGTTTTTGGACAAGGCGTTCAACTACATACTCACGTATGGAACTTAGTATGTAGCACCAGTCTACCCCAGGAATTACTGGGAAATCGCTGGATTGAGCTTGGTGGCACTAGTCTTGTGTGCCGGGAGATTCCAGTTACCTCTCCCAACACTTGCGTCAAGCAGCGAGCCTAGGCCTTTTGGAAGCGAAAGGTAGCGGCAGGCAGGATGTAGGGTTACAGGCCATAAGCTCAACTCTCAGAAGTGTGTATGCATGGGAGGCAGATGTCTGCTACCCACTCGGACATGGGAGTTGGAACCTAGCTACACTCCTATTGAAGAAGGATGTTGGAAATCGCTGTATTCAACTCAGATACACGGGAGTTCAGGCCCAATGCTTACACATGCTTTTCCCGCAACCCATCCCAGCCACTAACATAAGGAGGTTAGCAGGTACGTCTACAGTCAGGCAGGATGCGGGAGGGTTCTGCCCTGTCCTCAGCTCTCACAGGGAAGCTTGCCTAGAAGCCAGCTCTCAACTAGCTGCATTCTTATGACAGTGTGAAGGTAGCAGTATTCTGAGTAAGGAGGTTCCCAGATTACCACTCTACTGCACCTGGAGATACCGTCCAGGTGTGCATTGTTAACTTGCGTCTCAGAAGCCTCTGGCAAAAGTCTCTGGTGAAGACGTGGGAAACTCACTCTGCAGGCAGTGTGGAACTGTGAGGGACTGAGGGTGAGCTCAACTCTCAGCAGTAAGATGATTTTGGACAAGGCGTTCAGCTACCTTCTCACATATGGAACTTAGTATGTAGCACCAGTCTACCCCAGGAATTACTGGGAAATCGCTGGATTGAGCTTGGTGGCACTAGTCTTGTGTGCCGGGAGATTCCAGTTACCTCTCCCAACACTTCGGTGAAGCAGCGAGCCTAGGCCTTTTGGAAGCGAAAGGTAGCTGCAGGCAGGAGGTAGGCTTACAGGCCATAAGCTCAACTCTCAGAAGTGTGTATACATGGGAGGCAGATGTCTGCTACCCACTCGGACATGCGAGTGGGAACCTAGCTACACTCTGATGAAGAAGGACTTTGGAAATCGCTGTATTCAACTCAGATACACGTGGGTTCAGGCACAACGATTCCACATGCTTTTCTCACAACGTTTCCCTGCCACTAACATGAGGACGTTAGCAGCTCCTTCTACAGTCAAGCAGGATGCGGGAGGGTTGTGCCCTGTCCTTAGCTCTCACAGGGAAGCAGGCCTTGAAGCCAGCTGTCAACTAGCTGCATTCTTATGGCAGGGTGAAGGTAGCAGTATTCTGAGACAGGAGGTTCCCAGGTTACCACTCTACTGGACCTGGAGATACCCTCCAGGTCTGCATTGTTAACTTGCGTCTCAGAAGCCTCTGGCAAACGTCTCTGGTGAAGACGTGCGAAACTCACTGTGCAGGCAGTGTGGAACTGTGAGGGACTGAGGGTGAGCTCAACTCTCAGAAGTAAGATGTTTTTGGACAAGGCGTTCAACTACATACTCACGTATGGAACTTAGTATGTAGCACCAGTCTACCCCAGGAATTACTAGGAAATCGCTTGATTGAGCTTGGAGGCACTCGTCTTGTGTGCCGGGAGATTCCAGTTACCTCTCCCAACACTTGCGTCAAGCAGCGAGCCTAGGCCTTTTGGAAGCTAAAGTTAGTGGCAGGCAGGATGTAGGGTTACAGGCCATAAGCTCAACTCTCAGAGGTGTGTATGCATGGGAGGCAGATGTCTGCTACCCACTCGGACATGGGAGTTGGAACCTAGCTACACTCCTATTGAAGAAGGATGTTGGAAATCGCTGTATTCAACTCAGATACACGGGAGTTCAGGCCCAATGCTTACACATGCTTTTCCCGCAACCCATCCCAGCCACTAACATAAGGAGGTTAGCAGGTACGTCTACAGTCAGGCAGGATGCGGGAGGGTTCTGCCCTGTCCTCAGCTCTCACAGGGAAGCTTGCCTAGAAGCCAGCTCTCAACTAGCTGCATTCTTATGACAGTGTGAAGGTAGCAGTATTCTGAGTAAGGAGGTTCCCAGATTACCACTCTACTGCACCTGGAGATACCGTCCAGGTGTGCATTGTTAACTTGCGTCTCAGAAGCCTCTGGCAAAAGTCTCTGGTGAAGACGTGGGAAACTCACTCTGCAGGCAGTGTGGAACTGTGAGGGACTGAGGGTGAGCTCAACTCTCAGCAGTAAGATGATTTTGGACAAGGCGTTCAGCTACCTTCTCACATATGGAACTTAGTATGTAGCACCAGTCTACCCCAGGAATTACTGGGAAATCGCTGGATTGAGCTTGGTGGCACTAGTCTTGTGTGCCGGGAGATTCCAGTTACCTCTCCCAACACTTGCGTCAAGCAGCGAGCCTAGGCCTTTTGGAAGCGAAAGGTAGCTGCAGGCAGGAGGTAGGCTTACAGGCCATAAGCTCAACTCTCAGAAGTGTGTATACATGGGAGGCAGATGTCTGCTACCCACTCGGACATGCGAGTGGGAACCTAGCTACACTCTGATGAAGAAGGACTTTGGAAATCGCTGTATTCAACTCAGATACACGTGGGTTCAGGCACAACGATTCCACATGCTTTTCTCACAACGTTTCCCTGCCACTAACATGAGGACGTTAGCAGCGCCTTCTACAGTCAAGCAGGATGCGGGAGGGTTGTGCCCTGTCCTTAGCTCTCACAGGGAAGCAGGCCTTGAAGCCAGCTGTCAACTAGCTGCATTCTTATGGCAGGGTGAAGGTAGCAGTATTCTGAGACAGGAGGTTCCCAGGTTACCACTCTACTGGACCTGGAGATACCCTCCAGGTCTGCATTGTTAACTTGCGTCTCAGAAGCCTCTGGCAAACGTCTCTGGTGAAGACGTGCGAAACTCACTCTGCAGGCAGTGTGGAACTGTGAGGGACTGAGGGTGAGCTCAACCCTCAGAAGTAAGATGTTTTTGGACAAGGCATTCAACTACATACTCACGTATGGAACTTAGTATGTAGCACCAGTCTACCCCAGGAATTACTAGGAAATCGCTTGATTGAGCTTGGAGGCACTCGTCTTGTGTGCCGGGAGATTCCAGTTACCTCTCCCAACACTTGCGTCAAGCAGCGAGCCTAGGCCTTTTGGAAGCGAAAGGTAGCGGCAGGCAGGATGTAGGGTTACAGGCCATAAGCTCAACTCTCAGAAGTGTGTATGCATGGGAGGCAGATGTCTGCTAGCCACTCGGACATGGGAGTTGGAACCTAGCTACACTCCTATTGAAGAAGGATGTTGGAAATCGCTGTATTCAACTCAGATACACGGGAGTTCAGGCCCAATGCTTACACATGCTTTTCCCGCAACCCATCCCAGCCACTAACATAAGGAGGTTAGCAGGTACGTCTACAGTCAGGCAGGATGCGGGAGGGTTCTGCCCTGTCCTCAGCTCTCACAGGGAAGCTTGCCTAGAAGCCAGCTCTCAACTAGCTGCATTCTTATGACAGTGTGAAGGTAGCAGTATTCTGAGTAAGGAGGTTCCCAGATTACCACTCTACTGCACCTGGAGATACCGTCCAGGTGTGCATTGTTAACTTGCGTCTCAGAAGCCTCTGGCAAAAGTCTCTGGTGAAGACGTGGGAAACTCACTCTGCAGGCAGTGTGGAACTGTGAGGGACTGAGGGTGAGCTCAACTCTCAGCAGTAAGATGATTTTGGACAAGGCGTTCAGCTACCTTCTCACATATGGAACTTAGTATGTAGCACCAGTCTACCCCAGGAATTACTGGGAAATCGCTGGATTGAGCTTGGTGGCACTAGTCTTGTGTGCCGGGAGATTCCAGTTACCTCTCCCAACACTTGCGTCAAGCAGCGAGCCTAGGCCTTTTGGAAGCGAAAGGTAGCTGCAGGCAGGAGGTAGGCTTACAGGCCATAAGCTCAACTCTCAGAAGTGTGTATACATGGGAGGCAGATGTCTGCTACCCACTCGGACATGCGAGTGGGAACCTAGCTACACTCTGATGAAGAAGGACTTTGGAAATCGCTGTATTCAACTCAGATACACGTGGGTTCAGGCACAACGATTCCACATGCTTTTCTCACAACGTTTCCCTGCCACTAACATGAGGACGTTAGCAGCTCCTTCTACAGTCAAGCAGGATGCGGGAGGGTTGTGCCCTGTCCTTAGCTCTCACAGGGAAGCAGGCCTTGAAGCCAGCTGTCAACTAGCTGCATTCTTATGGCAGGGTTAAAGTAGCAGTATTCTGAGACAGGAGGTTCCCAGGTTACCACTCTACTGGACCTGGAGATACCCTCCAGGTCTGCATTGTTAACTTGCGTCTCAGAAGCCTCTGGCAAACGTCTCTGGTGAAGACGTGCGAAACTCACTCTGCAGGCAGTGTGGAACTGTGAGGGACTGAGGGTGAGCTCAACTCTCAGAAGTAAGATGTTTTTGGACAAGGCGTTCAACTACATACTCACGTATGGAACTTAGTATGTAGCACCAGTCTACCCCAGGAATTACTAGGAAATCGCTTGATTGAGCTTGGAGGCACTCGTCTTGTGTGCCGGGAGATTCCAGTT
Organism: Canis aureus; assembly: GCF_053574225.1. Classification (NCBI taxonomy): domain Eukaryota; kingdom Metazoa; phylum Chordata; class Mammalia; order Carnivora; family Canidae; genus Canis; species Canis aureus. The sequence goes on along the minus strand of NC_135635.1, from coordinate 47,781,645 downwards.
ACCTCTCCCAACACTTGCGTCAAGCAGCGAGCCTAGGCCTTTTGGAAGCGAAAGGTAGCGGCAGGCAGGATGTAGGGTTACAGGCCATAAGCTCAACTCTCAGAAGTGTGTATGCATGGGAGGCAGATGTCTGCTAGCCACTCGGACATGGGAGTTGGAACCTAGCTACACTCCTATTGAAGAAGGATGTTGGAAATCGCTGTATTCAACTCAGATACACGGGAGTTCAGGCCCAATGCTTACACATGCTTTTCCCGCAACCCATCCCAGCCACTAACATAAGGAGGTTAGCAGGTACGTCTACAGTCAGGCAGGATGCGGGAGGGTTCTGCCCTGTCCTCAGCTCTCACAGGGAAGCTTGCCTAGAAGCCAGCTCTCAACTAGCTGCATTCTTATGACAGTGTGAAGGTAGCAGTATTCTGAGTAAGGAGGTTCCCAGATTACCACTCTACTGCACCTGGAGATACCGTCCAGGTGTGCATTGTTAACTTGCGTCTCAGAAGCCTCTGGCAAAAGTCTCTGGTGAAGACGTGGGAAACTCACTCTGCAGGCAGTGTGGAACTGTGAGGGACTGAGGGTGAGCTCAACTCTCAGCAGTAAGATGATTTTGGACAAGGCGTTCAGCTTCCTTCTCACATATGGAACTTAGTATGTAGCACCAGTCTACCCCAGGAATTACTGGGAAATCGCTGGATTGAGCTTGGTGGCACTAGTCTTGTGTGCCGGGAGATTCCAGTTACCTCTCCCAACACTTGCGTCAAGCAGCGAGCCTAGGCCTTTTGGAAGCGAAAGGTAGCTGCAGGCAGGAGGTAGGCTTACAGGCCATAAGCTCAACTCTCAGAAGTGTGTATACATGGGAGGCAGATGTCTGCTACCCACTCGGACATGCGAGTGGGAACCTAGCTACACTCTGATGAAGAAGGACTTTGGAAATCGCTGTATTCAACTCAGATACACGTGGGTTCAGGCACAACGATTCCACATGCTTTTCTCACAACGTTTCCCTGCCACTAACATGAGGACGTTAGCAGCTCCTTCTACAGTCAAGCAGGATGCGGGAGGGTTGTGCCCTGTCCTTAGCTCTCACAGGGAAGCAGGCCTTGAAGCCAGCTGTCAACTAGCTGCATTCTTATGGCAGGGTGAAGGTAGCAGTATTCTGAGACAGGAGGTTCCCAGGTTACCACTCTACTGGACCTGGAGATACCCTCCAGGTCTGCATTGTTAACTTGCGTCTCAGAAGCCTCTGGCAAACGTCTCTGGTGAAGACGTGCGAAACTCACTCTGCAGGCAGTGTGGAACTGTGAGGGACTGAGGGTGAGCTCAACTCTCAGAAGTAAGATGTTTTTGGACAAGGCGTTCAACTACCTACTCACGTATGGAACTTAGTATGTAGCACCAGTCTACCCCAGGAATTACTAGGAAATCGCTTGATTGAGCTTGGAGGCACTCGTCTTGTGTGCCGGGAGATTCCAGTTACCTCTCCCAACACTTGCGTCAAGCAGCGAGCCTAGGCCTTTTGGAAGCGAAAGGTAGCGGCAGGCAGGATGTAGGGTTACAGGCCATAAGCTCAACTCTCAGAAGTGTGTATGCATGGGAGGCAGATGTCTGCTACCCACTCGGACATGGGAGTTGGAACCTAGCTACACTCCTATTGAAGAAGGATGTTGGAAATCGCTGTATTCAACTCAGATACACGGGAGTTCAGGCCCAATGCTTACACATGCTTTTCCCGCAACCCATCCCAGCCACTAACATAAGGAGGTTAGCAGGTACGTCTACAGTCAGGCAGGATGCGGGAGGGTTCTGCCCTGTCCTCAGCTCTCACAGGGAAGCTTGCCTAGAAGCCAGCTCTCAACTAGCTGCATTCTTATGACAGTGTGAAGGTAGCAGTATTCTGAGTAAGGAGGTTCCCAGATTACCACTCTACTGCACCTGGAGATACCGTCCAGGTGTGCATTGTTAACTTGCGTCTCAGAAGCCTCTGGCAAAAGTCTCTGGTGAAGACGTGGGAAACTCACTCTGCAGGCAGTGTGGAACTGTGAGGGACTGAGGGTGAGCTCAACTCTCAGCAGTAAGATGATTTTGGACAAGGCGTTCAGCTACCTTCTCACATATGGAACTTAGTATGTAGCACCAGTCTACCCCAGGAATTACTGGGAAATCGCTGGATTGAGCTTGGTGGCACTCGTCTTGTGTGCCGGGAGATTCCAGTTACCTCTCCCAACACTTGCGTCAAGCAGCGAGCCTAGGCCTTTTGGAAGCGAAAGGTAGCTGCAGGCAGGAGGTAGGCTTACAGGCCATAAGCTCAACTCTCAGAAGTGTGTATACATGGGAGGCAGATGTCTGCTACCCACTCGGACATGCGAGTGGGAACCTAGCTACACTCTGATGAAGAAGGACTTTGGAAATCGCTGTATTCAACTCAGATACACGTGGGTTCAGGCACAACGATTCCACATGCTTTTCTCACAACGTTTCCCTGCCACTAACATGAGGACGTTAGCAGCGCCTTCTACAGTCAAGCAGGATGCGGGAGGGTTGTGCCCTGTCCTTAGCTCTCACAGGGAAGCAGGCCTTGAAGCCAGCTGTCAACTAGCTGCATTCTTATGGCAGGGTGAAGGTAGCAGGATTCTGAGACAGGAGGTTCCCAGGTTACCACTCTACTGGACCTGGAGATACCCTCCAGGTCTGCATTGTTAACTTGCGTCTCAGAAGCCTCTGGCAAACGTCTCTGGTGAAGACGTGCGAAACTCACTCTGCAGGCAGTGTGGAACTGTGAGGGACTGAGGGTGAGCTCAACCCTCAGAAGTAAGATGTTTTTGGACAAGGCGTTCAACTACATACTCACGTATGGTACTTAGTATGTAGCACCAGTCTACCCCAGGAATTACTAGGAAATCGCTTGATTGAGCTTGGAGGCACTCGTCTTGTGTGCCGGGAGATTCCAGTTACCTCTCCCAACACTTGCGTCAAGCAGCGAGCCTAGGCCTTTTGGAAGCGAAAGGTAGCGGCAGGCAGGATGTAGGGTTACAGGCCATAAGCTCAACTCTCAGAAGTGTGTATGCATGGGAGGCAGATGTCTGCTACCCACTCGGACATGGGAGTTGGAACCTAGCTACACTCCTATTGAAGAAGGATGTTGGAAATCGCTGTATTCAACTCAGATACACGGGAGTTCAGGCCCAATGCTTACACATGCTTTTCCCGCAACCCATCCCAGCCACTAACATAAGGAGGTTAGCAGGTACGTCTACAGTCAGGCAGGATGCGGGAGGGTTCTGCCCTGTCCTCAGCTCTCACAGGGAAGCTTGCCTAGAAGCCAGCTCTCAACTAGCTGCATTCTTATGACAGTGTGAAGGTAGCAGTATTCTGAGTAAGGAGGTTCCCAGATTACCACTCTACTGCACCTGGAGATACCGTCCAGGTGTGCATTGTTAACTTGCGTCTCAGAAGCCTCTGGCAAAAGTCTCTGGTGAAGACGTGGGAAACTCACTCTGCAGGCAGTGTGGAACTGTGAGGGACTGAGGGTGAGCTCAACTCTCAGCAGTAAGATGATTTTGGACAAGGCGTTCAGCTTCCTTCTCACATATGGAACTTAGTATGTAGCACCAGTCTACCCCAGGAATTACTGGGAAATCGCTGGATTGAGCTTGGTGGCACTAGTCTTGTGTGCCGGGAGATTCCAGTTACCTCTCCCAACACTTGCGTCAAGCAGCGAGCCTAGGCCTTTTGGAAGCGAAAGGTAGCTGCAGGCAGGAGGTAGGCTTACAGGCCATAAGCTCAACTCTCAGAAGTGTGTATACATGGGAGGCAGATGTCTGCTACCCACTCGGACATGCGAGTGGGAACCTAGCTACACTCTGATGAAGAAGGACTTTGGAAATCGCTGTATTCAACTCAGATACACGTGGGTTCAGGCACAACGATTCCACATGCTTTTCTCACAACGTTTCCCTGCCACTAACATGAGGACGTTAGCAGCGCCTTCTACAGTCAAGCAGGATGCGGGAGGGTTGTGCCCTGTCCTTAGCTCTCACAGGGAAGCAGGCCTTGAAGCCAGCTGTCAACTAGCTGCATTCTTATGGCAGGGTGAAGGTAGCAGGATTCTGAGACAGGAGGTTCCCAGGTTACCACTCTACTGGACCTGGAGATACCCTCCAGGTCTGCATTGTTAACTTGCGTCTCAGAAGCCTCTGGCAAACGTCTCTGGTGAAGACGTGCGAAACTCACTGTGCAGGCAGTGTGGAACTGTGAGGGACTGAGGGTGAGCTCAACTCTCAGAAGTAAGATGTTTCTGGACAAGGCGTTCAACTACATACTCACGTATGGAACTTAGTATGTAGCACCAGTCTACCCCAGGAATTACTAGGAAATCGCTTGATTGAGCTTGGAGGCACTCGTCTTGTGTGCCGGGAGATTCCAGTTACCTCTCCCAACACTTGCGTCAAGCAGCGAGCCTAGCCCTTTGGAAGCTAAAGTTAGTGGCAGGCAGGATGTAGGGTTACAGGCCATAAGCTCAACTCTCAGAAGTGTGTATGCATGGGAGGCAGATGTCTGCTACCCACTCGGACATGGGAGTTGGAACCTAGCTACACTCCTATTGAAGAAGGATGTTGGAAATCGCTGTATTCAACTCAGATACACGGGAGTTCAGGCCCAATGCTTACACATGCTTTTCCCGCAACCCATCCCAGCCACTAACATAAGGAGGTTAGCAGGTACGTCTACAGTCAGGCAGGATGCGGGAGGGTTCTGCCCTGTCCTCAGCTCTCACAGGGAAGCTTGCCTAGAAGCCAGCTCTCAACTAGCTGCATTCTTATGACAGTGTGAAGGTAGCAGTATTCTGAGTAAGGAGGTTCCCAGATTACCACTCTACTGCACCTGGAGATACCGTCCAGGTGTGCATTGTTAACTTGCGTCTCAGAAGCCTCTGGCAAAAGTCTCTGGTGAAGACGTGGGAAACTCACTCTGCAGGCAGTGTGGAACTGTGAGGGACTGAGGGTGAGCTCAACTCTCAGCAGTAAGATGATTTTGGACAAGGCGTTCAGCTACCTTCTCACATATGGAACTTAGTATGTAGCACCAGTCTACCCCAGGAATTACTGGGAAATCGCTGGATTGAGCTTGGTGGCACTAGTCTTGTGTGCCGGGAGATTCCAGTTACCTCTCCCAACACTTCGGTGAAGCAGCGAGCCTAGGCCTTTTGGAAGCGAAAGGTAGCTGCAGGCAGGAGGTAGGCTTACAGGCCATAAGCTCAACTCTCAGAAGTGTGTATACATGGGAGGCAGATGTCTGCTACCCACTCGGACATGCGAGTGGGAACCTAGCTACACTCTGATGAAGAAGGACTTTGGAAATCGCTGTATTCAACTCAGATACACGTGGGTTCAGGCACAACGATTCCACATGCTTTTCTCACAACGTTTCCCTGCCACTAACATGAGGACGTTAGCAGCTCCTTCTACAGTCAAGCAGGATGCGGGAGGGTTGTGCCCTGTCCTTAGCTCTCACAGGGAAGCAGGCCTTGAAGCCAGCTGTCAACTAGCTGCATTCTTATGGCAGGGTGAAGGTAGCAGTATTCTGAGACAGGAGGTTCCCAGGTTACCACTCTACTGGACCTGGAGATACCCTCCAGGTCTGCATTGTTAACTTGCGTCTCAGAAGCCTCTGGCAAACGTCTCTGGTGAAGACGTGCGAAACTCACTGTGCAGGCAGTGTGGAACTGTGAGGGACTGAGGGTGAGCTCAACTCTCAGAAGTAAGATGTTTTTGGACAAGGCGTTCAACTACCTACTCACGTATGGAACTTAGTATGTAGCACCAGTCTACCCCAGGAATTACTAGGAAATCGCTTGATTGAGCTTGGAGGCACTCGTCTTGTGTGCCGGGAGATTCCAGTTACCTCTCCCAACACTTGCGTCAAGCAGCGAGCCTAGGCCTTTTGGAAGCGAAAGGTAGCGGCAGGCAGGATGTAGGGTTACAGGCCATAAGCTCAACTCTCAGAAGTGTGTATGCATGGGAGGCAGATGTCTGCTACCCACTCGGACATGGGAGTTGGAACCTAACTACACTCCTATTGAAGAAGGATGTTGGAAATCGCTGTATTCAACTCAGATACACGGGAGTTCAGGCCCAATGCTTACACATGCTTTTCCCGCAACCCATCCCAGCCACTAACATAAGGAGGTTAGCAGGTACGTCTACAGTCAGGCAGGATGCGGGAGGGTTCTGCCCTGTCCTCAGCTCTCACAGGGAAGCTTGCCTAGAAGCCAGCTCTCAACTAGCTGCATTCTTATGACAGTGTGAAGGTAGCAGTATTCTGAGTAAGGAGGTTCCCAGATTACCACTCTACTGCACCTGGAGATACCGTCCAGGTGTGCATTGTTAACTTGCGTCTCAGAAGCCTCTGGCAAAAGTCTCTGGTGAAGACGTGGGAAACTCACTCTGCAGGCAGTGTGGAACTGTGAGGGACTGAGGGTGAGCTCAACTCTCAGCAGTAAGATGATTTTGGACAAGGCGTTCAGCTACCTTCTCACATATGGAACTTAGTATGTACCACCAGTCTACCACAGGAATTACTGGGAAATCGCTGGATTGAGCTTGGTGGCACTAGTCTTGTGTGCCGGGAGATTCCAGTTACCTCTCCCAACACTTGCGTCAAGCAGCGAGCCTAGGCCTTTTGGAAGCGAAAGGTAGCGGCAGGCAGGATGTAGGGTTACAGGCCATAAGCTCAACTCTCAGAAGTGTGTATGCATGGGAGGCAGATGTCTGCTACCCACTCGGACATGGGAGTTGGAACCTAGCTACACTCCTATTGAAGAAGGATGTTGGAAATCGCTGTATTCAACTCAGATACACGGGAGTTCAGGCCCAATGCTTACACATGCTTTTCCCGCAACCCATCCCAGCCACTAACATAAGGAGGTTAGCAGGTACGTCTACAGTCAGGCAGGATGCGGGAGGGTTCTGCCCTGTCCTCAGCTCTCACAGGGAAGCTTGCCTAGAAGCCAGCTCTCAACTAGCTGCATTCTTATGACAGTGTGAAGGTAGCAGTATTCTGAGTAAGGAGGTTCCCAGATTACCACTCTACTGCACCTGGAGATACCGTCCAGGTGTGCATTGTTAACTTGCGTCTCAGAAGCCTCTGGCAAAAGTCTCTGGTGAAGACGTGGGAAACTCACTCTGCAGGCAGTGTGGAACTGTGAGGGACTGAGGGTGAGCTCAACTCTCAGCAGTAAGATGATTTTGGACAAGGCGTTCAGCTACCTTCTCACATATGGAACTTAGTATGTAGCACCAGTCTACCCCAGGAATTACTGGGAAATCGCTGGATTGAGCTTGGTGGCACTAGTCTTGTGTGCCGGGAGATTCCAGTTACCTCTCCCAACACTTGCGTCAAGCAGCGAGCCTAGGCCTTTTGGAAGCGAAAGGTAGCTGCAGGCAGGAGGTAGGCTTACAGGCCATAAGCTCAACTCTCAGAAGTGTGTATACATGGGAGGCAGATGTCTGCTACCCACTCGGACATGCGAGTGGGAACCTAGCTACACTCTGATGAAGAAGGACTTTGGAAATCGCTGTATTCAACTCAGATACACGTGGGTTCAGGCACAACGATTCCACATGCTTTTCTCACAACGTTTCCCTGCCACTAACATGAGGACGTTAGCAGCTCCTTCTACAGTCAAGCAGGATGCGGGAGGGTTGTGCCCTGTCCTTAGCTCTCACAGGGAAGCAGGCCTTGAAGCCAGCTGTCAACTAGCTGCATTCTTATGGCAGGGTGAAGGTAGCAGTATTCTGAGACAGGAGGTTCCCAGGTTACCACTCTACTGGACCTGGAGATACCCTCCAGGTCTGCATTGTTAACTTGCGTCTCAGAAGCCTCTGGCAAACGTCTCTGGTGAAGACGTGCGAAACTCACTGTGCAGGCAGTGTGGAACTGTGAGGGACTGAGGGTGAGCTCAACTCTCAGAAGTAAGATGTTTTTGGGCAAGGCGTTCAACTACATACTCACGTATGGAACTTAGTATGTAGCACAAGTCTACCCCAGGAATTACTAGGAAATCGCTTGATTGAGCTTGGAGGCACTCGTCTTGTGTGCCGGGAGATTCCAGTTACCTCTCCCAACACTTGCGTCAAGCAGCGAGCCTAGGCCTTTTGGAAGCGAAAGGTAGCGGCAGGCAGGATGTAGGGTTACAGGCCATAAGCTCAACTCTCAGAAGTGTGTATGCATGGGAGGCAGATGTCTGCTACCCACTCGGACATGGGAGTTGGAACCTAGCTACACTCCTATTGAAGAAGGATGTTGGAAATCGCTGTATTCAACTCAGATACACGGGAGTTCAGGCCCAATGCTTACACATGCTTTTCCCGCAACCCATCCCAGCCACTAACATAAGGAGGTTAGCAGGTACGTCTACAGTCAGGCAGGATGCGGGAGGGTTCTGCCCTGTCCTCAGCTCTCACAGGGAAGCTTGCCTAGAAGCCAGCTCTCAACTAGCTGCATTCTTATGACAGTGTGAAGGTAGCAGTATTCTGAGTAAGGAGGTTCCCAGATTACCACTCTACTGCACCTGGAGATACCGTCCAGGTGTGCATTGTTAACTTGCGTCTCAGAAGCCTCTGGCAAAAGTCTCTGGTGAAGACGTGGGAAACTCACTCTGCAGGCAGTGTGGAACTGTGAGGGACTGAGGGTGAGCTCAACTCTCAGCAGTAAGATGATTTTGGACAAGGCGTTCAGCTTCCTTCTCACATATGGAACTTAGTATGTAGCACCAGTCTACCCCAGGAATTACTGGGAAATCGCTGGATTGAGCTTGGTGGCACTAGTCTTGTGTGCCGGGAGATTCCAGTTACCTCTCCCAACACTTGCGTCAAGCAGCGAGCCTAGGCCTTTTGGAAGCGAAAGGTAGCTGCAGGCAGGAGGTAGGCTTACAGGCCATAAGCTCAACTCTCAGAAGCGTGTATACATGGGAGGCAGATGTCTGCTACCCACTCGGACATGCGAGTGGGAACCTAGCTACATTCTGATGAAGAAGGACTTTGGAAATCGCTGTATTCAACTCAGATACACGTGGGTTCAGGCACAACGATTCCACATGCTTTTCTCACAACGTTTCCCTGCCACTAACATGAGGACGTTAGCAGCTCCTTCTACAGTCAAGCAGGATGCGGGAGGGTTGTGCCCTGTCCTTAGCTCTCACAGGGAAGCAGGCCTTGAAGCCAGCTGTCAACTAGCTGCATTCTTATGGCAGGGTGAAGGTAGCAGTATTCTGAGACAGGAGGTTCCCAGGTTACCACTCTACTGGACCTGGAGATACCCTCCAGGTCTGCATTGTTAACTTGCGTCTCAGAAGCCTCTGGCAAACGTCTCTGGTGAAGACGTGCGAAACTCACTCTGCAGGCAGTGTGGAACTGTGAGGGACTGAGGGTGAGCTCAACTCTGAGAAGTAAGATGTTTTTGGACAAGGCGTTCAACTACAAACTCACGTATGGAACTTAGTATGTAGCACCAGTCTACCCCAGGAATTACTGGGAAATCGCTGGATTGAGCTTGGTGGCACTAGTCTTGTGTGCCGGGAGATTCCAGTTACCTCTCCCAACACTTCGGTGAAGCAGCGAGCCTAGGCCTTTTGGAAGCGAAAGGTAGCTGCAGGCAGGAGGTAGGCTTACAGGCCATAAGCTCAACTCTCAGAAGTGTGTATACATGGGAGGCAGATGTCTGCTACCCACTCGGACATGCGAGTGGGAACCTAGCTACACTCTGATGAAGAAGGACTTTGGAAATCGCTGTATTCAACTCAGATACACGTGGGTTCAGGCACAACGATTCCACATGCTTTTCTCACAACGTTTCCCTGCCACTAACATGAGGACGTTAGCAGCTCCTTCTACAGTCAAGCAGGATGCGGGAGGGTTGTGCCCTGTCCTTAGCTCTCACAGGGAAGCAGGCCTTGAAGCCAGCTGTCAACTAGCTGCATTCTTATGGCAGGGTGAAGGTAGCAGTATTCTGAGACAGGAGGTTCCCAGGTTACCACTCTACTGGACCTGGAGATACCCTCCAGGTCTGCATTGTTAACTTGCGTCTCAGAAGCCTCTGGCAAACGTCTCTGGTGAAGACGTGCGAAACTCACTCTGCAGGCAGTGTGGAACTGTGAGGGACTGAGGGTGAGCTCAACTCTCAGAAGTAAGATGTTTTTGGACAAGGCGTTCAACTACATACTCACGTATGGAACTTAGTATGTAGCACCAGTCTACCCCAGGAATTACTAGGAAATCGCTTGATTGAGCTTGGAGGCACTCGTCTTGTGTGCCGGGAGATTCCAGTTACCTCTCCCAACACTTGCGTCAAGCAGCGAGCCTAGGCCTTTTGGAAGCGAAAGGTAGCGGCAGGCAGGATGTAGGGTTACAGGCCATAAGCTCAACTCTCAGAAGTGTGTATGCATGGGAGGCAGATGTCTGCTACCCACTCGGACATGGGAGTTGGAACCTAGCTACACTCCTATTGAAGAAGGATGTTGGAAATCGCTGTATTCAACTCAGATACACGGGAGTTCAGGCCCAATGCTTACACATGCTTTTCCCGCAACCCATCCCAGCCACTAACATAAGGAGGTTAGCAGGTACGTCTACAGTCAGGCAGGATGCGGGAGGGTTCTGCCCTGTCCTCAGCTCTCACAGGGAAGCTTGCCTAGAAGCCAGCTCTCAACTAGCTGCATTCTTATGACAGTGTGAAGGTAGCAGTATTCTGAGTAAGGAGGTTCCCAGATTACCACTCTACTGCACCTGGAGATACCGTCCAGGTGTGCATTGTTAACTTGCGTCTCAGAAGCCTCTGGCAAAAGTCTCTGGTGAAGACGTGGGAAACTCACTCTGCAGGCAGTGTGGAACTGTGAGGGACTGAGGGTGAGCTCAACTCTCAGCAGTAAGATGATTTTGGACAAGGCGTTCAGCTTCCTTCTCACATATGGAACTTAGTATGTAGCACCAGTCTACCCCAGGAATTACTGGGAAATCGCTGGATTGAGCTTGGTGGCACTAGTCTTGTGTGCCGGGAGATTCCAGTTACCTCTCCCAACACTTGCGTCAAGCAGCGAGCCTAGGCCTTTTGGAAGCGAAAGGTAACTGCAGGCAGGAGGTAGGCTTACAGGCCATAAGCTCAACTCTCAGAAGTGTGTATACATGGGAGGCAGATGTCTGCTACCCACTCGGACATGCGAGTGGGAACCTAGCTACACTCTGATGAAGAAGGACTTTGGAAATCGCTGTATTCAACTCAGATACACGTGGGTTCAGGCACAACGATTCCACATGCTTTTCTCACAACGTTTCCCTGCCACTAACATGAGGACGTTAGCAGCGCCTTCTACAGTCAAGCAGGATGCGGGAGGGTTGTGCCCTGTCCTTAGCTCTCACAGGGAAGCAGGCCTTGAAGCCAGCTGTCAACTAGCTGCATTCTTATGGCAGGGTGAAGGTAGCAGGATTCTGAGACAGGAGGTTCCCAGGTTACCACTCTACTGGACCTGGAGATACCCTCCAGGTCTGCATTGTTAACTTGCGTCTCAGAAGCCTCTGGCAAACGTCTCTGGTGAAGACGTGCGAAACTCACTCTGCAGGCAGTGTGGAACTGTGAGGGACTGAGGGTGAGCTCAACTCTCAGAAGTAAGATGTTTTTGGACAAGGCGTTCAACTACCTACTCACGTATGGAACTTAGTATGTAGCACCAGTCTACCCCAGGAATTACTAGGAAATCGCTTGATTGAGCTTGGAGGCACTCGTCTTGTGTGCCGGGAGATTCCAGTTACCTCTCCCAACACTTGCGTCAAGCAGCGAGCCTAGGCCTTTTGGAAGCGAAAGGTAGCGGCAGGCAGGATGTAGGGTTACAGGCCATAAGCTCAACTCTCAGAAGCGTGTATGCATGGGAGGCAGATGTCTGCTAGCCACTCGGACATGGGAGTTGGAACCTAGCTACACTCCTATTGAAGAAGGATGTTGGAAATCGCTGTATTCAACTCAGATACACGGGAGTTCAGGCCCAATGCTTACACATGCTTTTCCCGCAACCCATCCCAGCCACTAACATAAGGAGGTTAGCAGGTACGTCTACAGTCAGGCAGGATGCGGGAGGGTTCTGCCCTGTCCTCAGCTCTCACAGGGAAGCTTGCCTAGAAGCCAGCTCTCAACTAGCTGCATTCTTATGACAGTGTGAAGGTAGCAGTATTCTGAGTAAGGAGGTTCCCAGATTACCACTCTACTGCACCTGGAGATACCGTCCAGGTGTGCATTGTTAACTTGCGTCTCAGAAGCCTCTGGCAAAAGTCTCTGGTGAAGACGTGGGAAACTCACTCTGCAGGCAGTGTGGAACTGTGAGGGACTGAGGGTGAGCTCAACTCTCAGCAGTAAGATGATTTTGGACAAGGCGTTCAGCTACCTTCTCACATATGGAACTTACTATGTAGCACCAGTCTACCCCAGGAATTACTGGGAAATCGCTGGATTGAGCTTGGTGGCACTAGTCTTGTGTGCCGGGAGATTCCAGTTACCTCTCCCAACACTTGCGTCAAGCAGCGAGCCTAGGCCTTTTGGAAGCGAAAGGTAGCTGCAGGCAGGAGGTAGGCTTACAGGCCATAAGCTCAACTCTCAGAAGTGTGTATACATGGGAGGCAGATGTCTGCTACCCACTCGGACATGCGAGTGGGAACCTAGCTACACTCTGATGAAGAAGGACTTTGGAAATCGCTGTATTCAACTCAGATACACGTGGGTTCAGGCACAACGATTCCACATGCTTTTCTCACAACGTTTCCCTGCCACTAACATGAGGACGTTAGCAGCGCCTTCTACAGTCAAGCAGGATGCGGGAGGGTTGTGCCCTGTCCTTAGCTCTCACAGGGAAGCAGGCCTTGAAGCCAGCTGTCAACTAGCTGCATTCTTATGGCAGGGTGAAGGTAGCAGGATTCTGAGACAGGAGGTTCCCAGGTTACCACTCTACTGGACCTGGAGATACCCTCCAGGTCTGCATTGTTAACTTGCGTCTCAGAAGCCTCTGGCAAACGTCTCTGGTGAAGACGTGCGAAACTCACTCTGCAGGCAGTGTGGAACTGTGAGGGACTGAGGGTGAGCTCAACTCTCAGAAGTAAGATGTTTTTGGACAAGGCGTTCAACTACATACTCACGTATGGAACTTAGTATGTAGCACCAGTCTACCCCAGGAATTACTGGGAAATCGCTGGATTGAGCTTGGTGGCACTAGTCTTGTGTGCCGGGAGATTCCAGTTACCTCTCCCAACACTTGCGTCAAGCAGCGAGCCTAGGCCTTTTGGAAGCGAAAGGTAGCGGCAGGCAGGATGTAGGGTTACAGGCCATAAGCTCAACTCTCAGAAGTGTGTATGCATGGGAGGCAGATGTCTGCTAGCCACTCGGACATGGGAGTTGGAACCTAGCTACACTCCTATTGAAGAAGGATGTTGGAAATCGCTGTATTCAACTCAGATACACGGGAGTTCAGGCCCAATGCTTACACATGCTTTTCCCGCAACCCATCCCAGCCACTAACATAAGGAGGTTAGCAGGTACGTCTACAGTCAGGCAGGATGCGGGAGGGTTCTGCCCTGTCCTCAGCTCTCACAGGGAAGCTTGCCTAGAAGCCAGCTCTCAACTAGCTGCATTCTTATGACAGTGTGAAGGTAGCAGTATTCTGAGTAAGGAGGTTCCCAGATTACCACTCTACTGCACCTGGAGATACCGTCCAGGTGTGCATTGTTAACTTGCGTCTCAGAAGCCTCTGGCAAAAGTCTCTGGTGAAGACGTGGGAAACTCACTCTGCAGGCAGTGTGGAACTGTGAGGGACTGAGGGTGAGCTCAACTCTCAGCAGTAAGATGATTTTGGACAAGGCGTTCAGCTTCCTTCTCACATATGGAACTTAGTATGTAGCACCAGTCTACCCCAGGAATTACTGGGAAATCGCTGGATTGAGCTTGGTGGCACTAGTCTTGTGTGCCGGGAGATTCCAGTTACCTCTCCCAACACTTGCGTCAAGCAGCGAGCCTAGGCCTTTTGGAAGCGAAAGGTAGCTGCAGGCAGGAGGTAGGCTTACAGGCCATAAGCTCAACTCTCAGAAGTGTGTATACATGGGAGGCAGATGTCTGCTACCCACTCGGACATGCGAGTGGGAACCTAGCTACACTCTGATGAAGAAGGACTTTGGAAATCGCTGTATTCAACTCAGATACACGTGGGTTCAGGCACAACGATTCCACATGCTTTTCTCACAACGTTTCCCTGCCACTAACATGAGGACGTTAGCAGCTCCTTCTACAGTCAAGCAGGATGCGGGAGGGTTGTGCCCTGTCCTTAGCTCTCACAGGGAAGCAGGCCTTGAAGCCAGCTGTCAACTAGCTGCATTCTTATGGCAGGGTGAAGGTAGCAGTATTCTGAGACAGGAGGTTCCCAGGTTACCACTCTACTGGACCTGGAGATACCCTCCAGGTCTGCATTGTTAACTTGCGTCTCAGAAGCCTCTGGCAAACGTCTCTGGTGAAGACGTGCGAAACTCACTCTGCAGGCAGTGTGGAACTGTGAGGGACTGAGGGTGAGCTCAACCCTCAGAAGTAAGATGTTTTTGGACAAGGCGTTCAACTACATACTCACGTATGGTACTTAGTATGTAGCACCAGTCTACCCCAGGAATTACTAGGAAATCGCTTGATTGAGCTTGGAGGCACTCGTCTTGTGTGCCGGGAGATTCCAGTTACCTCTCCCAACACTTGCGTCAAGCAGCGAGCCTAGGCCTTTTGGAAGCGAAAGGTAGCGGCAGGCAGGATGTAGGGTTACAGGCCATAAGCTCAACTCTCAGAAGTGTGTATGCATGGGAGGCAGATGTCTGCTAGCCACTCGGACATGGGAGTTGGAACCTAGCTACACTCCTATTGAAGAAGGATGTTGGAAATCGCTGTATTCAACTCAGATACACGGGAGTTCAGGCCCAATGCTTACACATGCTTTTCCCGCAACCCATCCCAGCCACTAACATAAGGAGGTTAGCAGGTACGTCTACAGTCAGGCAGGATGCGGGAGGGTTCTGCCCTGTCCTCAGCTCTCACAGGGAAGCTTGCCTAGAAGCCAGCTCTCAACTAGCTGCATTCTTATGACAGTGTGAAGGTAGCAGTATTCTGAGTAAGGAGGTTCCCAGATTACCACTCTACTGCACCTGGAGATACCGTCCAGGTGTGCATTGTTAACTTGCGTCTCAGAAGCCTCTGGCAAAAGTCTCTGGTGAAGACGTGGGAAACTCACTCTGCAGGCAGTGTGGAACTGTGAGGGACTGAGGGTGAGCTCAACTCTCAGCAGTAAGATGATTTTGGACAAGGCGTTCAGCTTCCTTCTCACATATGGAACTTAGTATGTAGCACCAGTCTACCCCAGGAATTACTGGGAAATCGCTGGATTGAGCTTGGTGGCACTAGTCTTGTGTGCCGGGAGATTCCAGTTACCTCTCCCAACACTTGCGTCAAGCAGCGAGCCTAGGCCTTTTGGAAGCGAAAGGTAACTGCAGGCAGGAGGTAGGCTTACAGGCCATAAGCTCAACTCTCAGAAGTGTGTATACATGGGAGGCAGATGTCTGCTACCCACTCGGACATGCGAGTGGGAACCTAGCTACACTCTGATGAAGAAGGACTTTGGAAATCGCTGTATTCAACTCAGATACACGTGGGTTCAGGCACAACGATTCCACATGCTTTTCTCACAACGTTTCCCTGCCACTAACATGAGGACGTTAGCAGCTCCTTCTACAGTCAAGCAGGATGCGGGAGGGTTGTGCCCTGTCCTTAGCTCTCACAGGGAAGCAGGCCTTGAAGCCAGCTGTCAACTAGCTGCATTCTTATGGCAGGGTGAAGGTAGCAGTATTCTGAGACAGGAGGTTCCCAGGTTACCACTCTACTGGACCTGGAGATACCCTCCAGGTCTGCATTGTTAACTTGCGTCTCAGAAGCCTCTGGCAAACGTCTCTGGTGAAGACGTGCGAAACTCACTCTGCAGGCAGTGTGGAACTGTGAGGGACTGAGGGTGAGCTCAACTCTCAGAAGTAAGATGTTTTTGGACAAGGCGTTCAACTACCTACTCACGTATGGAACTTAGTATGTAGCACCAGTCTACCCCAGGAATTACTAGGAAATCGCTTGATTGAGCTTGGAGGCACTCGTCTTGTGTGCCGGGAGATTCCAGTTACCTCTCCCAACACTTGCGTCAAGCAGCGAGCCTAGGCCTTTTGGAAGCGAAAGGTAGCGGCAGGCAGGATGTAGGGTTACAGGCCATAAGCTCAACTCTCAGAAGTGTGTATGCATGGGAGGCAGATGTCTGCTAGCCACTCGGACATGGGAGTTGGAACCTAGCTACACTCCTATTGAAGAAGGATGTTGGAAATCGCTGTATTCAACTCAGATACACGGGAGTTCAGGCCCAATGCTTACACATGCTTTTCCCGCAACCCATCCCAGCCACTAACATAAGGAGGTTAGCAGGTACGTCTACAGTCAGGCAGGATGCGGGAGGGTTCTGCCCTGTCCTCAGCTCTCACAGGGAAGCTTGCCTAGAAGCCAGCTCTCAACTAGCTGCATTCTTATGACAGTGTGAAGGTAGCAGTATTCTGAGTAAGGAGGTTCCCAGATTACCACTCTACTGCACCTGGAGATACCGTCCAGGTGTGCATTGTTAACTTGCGTCTCAGAAGCCTCTGGCAAAAGTCTCTGGTGAAGACGTGGGAAACTCACTCTGCAGGCAGTGTGGAACTGTGAGGGACTGAGGGTGAGCTCAACTCTCAGCAGTAAGATGATTTTGGACAAGGCGTTCAGCTTCCTTCTCACATATGGAACTTAGTATGTAGCACCAGTCTACCCCAGGAATTACTGGGAAATCGCTGGATTGAGCTTGGTGGCACTAGTCTTGTGTGCCGGGAGATTCCAGTTACCTCTCCCAACACTTGCGTCAAGCAGCGAGCCTAGGCCTTTTGGAAGCGAAAGGTAGCTGCAGGCAGGAGGTAGGCTTACAGGCCATAAGCTCAACTCTCAGAAGTGTGTATACATGGGAGGCAGATGTCTGCTACCCACTCGGACATGCGAGTGGGAACCTAGCTACACTCTGATGAAGAAGGACTTTGGAAATCGCTGTATTCAACTCAGATACACGTGGGCTCAGGCACAACGATTCCACATGCTTTTCTCACAACGTTTCCCTGCCACTAACATGAGGACGTTAGCAGCTCCTTCTACAGTCAAGCAGGATGCGGGAGGGTTGTGCCCTGTCCTTAGCTCTCACAGGGAAGCAGGCCTTGAAGCCAGCTGTCAACTAGCTGCATTCTTATGGCAGGGTGAAGGTAGCAGTATTCTGAGACAGGAGGTTCCCAGGTTACCACTCTACTGGACCTGGAGATACCCTCCAGGTCTGCATTGTTAACTTGCGTCTCAGAAGCCTCTGGCAAACGTCTCTGGTGAAGACGTGCGAAACTCACTCTGCAGGCAGTGTGGAACTGTGAGGGACTGAGGGTGAGCTCAACTCTCAGAAGTAAGATGTTTTTGGACAAGGCGTTCAACTACATACTCACGTATGGAACTTAGTATGTAGCACCAGTCTACCCCAGGAATTACTAGGAAATCGCTTGATTGAGCTTGGAGGCACTCGTCTTGTGTGCCGGGAGATTCCAGTTACCTCTCCCAACACTTGCGTCAAGCAGCGAGCCTAGGCCTTTTGGAAGCGAAAGGTAGCGGCAGGCAGGATGTAGGGTTACAGGCCATAAGCTCAACTCTCAGAAGTGTGTATGCATGGGAGGCAGATGTCTGCTAGCCACTCGGACATGGGAGTTGGAACCTAGCTACACTCCTATTGAAGAAGGATGTTGGAAATCGCTGTATTCAACTCAGATACACGGGAGTTCAGGCCCAATGCTTACACATGCTTTTCCCGCAACCCATCCCAGCCACTAACATAAGGAGGTTAGCAGGTACGTCTACAGTCAGGCAGGATGCGGGAGGGTTCTGCCCTGTGCTCAGCTCTCACAGGGAAGCTTGCCTAGAAGCCAGCTCTCAACTAGCTGCATTCTTATGACAGTGTGAAGGTAGCAGTATTCTGAGTAAGGAGGTTCCCAGATTACCACTCTACTGCACCTGGAGATACCGTCCAGGTGTGCATTGTTAACTTGCGTCTCAGAAGAATCTGGCAAAAGTCTCTGGTGAAGACGTGGGAAACTCACTCTGCAGGCAGTGTGGAACTGTGAGGGACTGAGGGTGAGCTCAACTCTCAGCAGTAAGATGATTTTGGACAAGGCGTTCAGCTACCTTCTCACATATGGAACTTAGTATGTAGCACCAGTCTACCCCAGGAATTACTGGGAAATCGCTGGATTGAGCTTGGTGGCACTAGTCTTGTGTGCCGGGAGATTCCAGTTACCTCTCCCAACACTTGCGTCAAGCAGCGAGCCTAGGCCTTTTGGAAGCGAAAGGTAACTGCAGGCAGGAGGTAGGCTTACAGGCCATAAGCTCAACTCTCAGAAGTGTGTATACATGGGAGGCAGATGTCTGCTACCCACTCGGACATGCGAGTGGGAACCTAGCTACACTCTGATGAAGAAGGACTTTGGAAATCGCTGTATTCAACTCAGATACACGTGGGTTCAGGCACAACGATTCCACATGCTTTTCTCACAACGTTTCCCTGCCACTAACATGAGGACGTTAGCAGCTCCTTCTACAGTCAAGCAGGATGCGGGAGGGTTGTGCCCTGTCCTTAGCTCTCACAGGGAAGCAGGCCTTGAAGCCAGCTGTCAACTAGCTGCATTCTTATGGCAGGGTGAAGGTAGCAGTATTCTGAGACAGGAGGTTCCCAGGTTACCACTCTACTGGACCTGGAGATACCCTCCAGGTCTGCATTGTTAACTTGCGTCTCAGAAGCCTCTGGCAAACGTCTCTGGTGAAGACGTGCGAAACTCACTCTGCAGGCAGTGTGGAACTGTGAGGGACTGAGGGTGAGCTCAACTCTCAGAAGTAAGATGTTTTTGGACAAGGCGTTCAACTACCTACTCACGTATGGAACTTAGTATGTAGCACCAGTCTACCCCAGGAATTACTAGGAAATCGCTTGATTGAGCTTGGAGGCACTCGTCTTGTGTGCCGGGAGATTCCAGTTACCTCTCCCAACACTTGCGTCAAGCAGCGAGCCTAGGCCTTTTGGAAGCGAAAGGTAGCGGCAGGCAGGATGTAGGGTTACAGGCCATAAGCTCAACTCTCAGAAGTGTGTATGCATGGGAGGCAGATGTCTGCTAGCCACTCGGACATGGGAGTTGGAACCTAGCTACACTCCTATTGAAGAAGGATGTTGGAAATCGCTGTATTCAACTCAGATACACGGGAGTTCAGGCCCAATGCTTACACATGCTTTTCCCGCAACCCATCCCAGCCACTAACATAAGGAGGTTAGCAGGTACGTCTACAGTCAGGCAGGATGCGGGAGGGTTCTGCCCTGTCCTCAGCTCTCACAGGGAAGCTTGCCTAGAAGCCAGCTCTCAACTAGCTGCATTCTTATGACAGTGTGAAGGTAGCAGTATTCTGAGTAAGGAGGTTCCCAGATTACCACTCTACTGCACCTGGAGATACCGTCCAGGTGTGCATTGTTAACTTGCGTCTCAGAAGCCTCTGGCAAAAGTCTCCGGTGAAGACGTAGGAAACTCACTCTGCAGGCAGTGTGGAACTGTGAGGGACTGAGGGTGAGCTCAACTCTCAGCAGTAAGATGATTTTGGACAAGGCGTTCAGCTACCTTCTCACATATGGAACTTAGTATGTAGCACCAGTCTACCCCAGGAATTACTGGGAAATCGCTGGATTGAGCTTGGTGGCACTAGTCTTGTGTGCCGGGAGATTCCAGTTACCTCTCCCAACACTTGCGTCAAGCAGCGAGCCTAGGCCTTTTGGAAGCGAAAGGTAGCTGCAGGCAGGAGGTAGGCTTACAGGCCATAAGCTCAACTCTCAGAAGTGTGTATACATGGGAGGCAGATGTCTGCTACCCACTCGGACATGCGAGTGGGAACCTAGCTACACTCTGATGAAGAAGGACTTTGGAAATCGCTGTATTCAACTCAGATACACGTGGGTTCAGGCACAACGATTCCACATGCTTTTCTCACAACGTTTCCCTGCCACTAACATGAGGACGTTAGCAGCGCCTTCTACAGTCAAGCAGGATGCGGGAGGGTTGTGCCCTGTCCTTAGCTCTCACAGGGAAGCAGGCCTTGAAGCCAGCTGTCAACTAGCTGCATTCTTATGGCAGGGTGAAGGTAGCAGGATTCTGAGACAGGAGGTTCCCAGGTTACCACTCTACTGGACCTGGAGATACCCTCCAGGTCTGCATTGTTAACTTGCGTCTCAGAAGCCTCTGGCAAACGTCTCTGGTGAAGACGTGCGAAACTCACTCTGCAGGCAGTGTGGAACTGTGAGGGACTGAGGGTGAGCTCAACTCTCAGAAGTAAGATGTTTTTGGACAAGGCGTTCAACTACATACTCACGTATGGAACTTAGTATGTAGCACCAGTCTACCCCAGGAATTACTGGGAAATCGCTGGATTGAGCTTGGTGGCACTAGTCTTGTGTGCCGGGAGATTCCAGTTACCTCTCCCAACACTTGCGTCAAGCAGCGAGCCTAGGCCTTTTGGAAGCGAAAGGTAGCGGCAGGCAGGATGTAGGGTTACAGGCCATAAGCTCAACTCTCAGAAGTGTGTATGCATGGGAGGCAGATGTCTGCTACCCACTCGGACATGGGAGTTGGAACCTAGCTACACTCCTATTGAAGAAGGATGTTGGAAATCGCTGTATTCAACTCAGATACACGGGAGTTCAGGCCCAATGCTTACACATGCTTTTCCCGCAACCCATCCCAGCCACTAACATAAGGAGGTTAGCAGGTACGTCTACAGTCAGGCAGGATGCGGGAGGGTTCTGCCCTGTCCTCAGCTCTCACAGGGAAGCTTGCCTAGAAGCCAGCTCTCAACTAGCTGCATTCTTATGACAGTGTGAAGGTAGCAGTATTCTGAGTAAGGAGGTTCCCAGATTACCACTCTACTGCACCTGGAGATACCGTCCAGGTGTGCATTGTTAACTTGCGTCTCAGAAGCCTCTGGCAAAAGTCTCTGGTGAAGACGTGGGAAACTCACTCTGCAGGCAGTGTGGAACTGTGAGGGACTGAGGGTGAGCTCAACTCTCAGCAGTAAGATGATTTTGGACAAGGCGTTCAGCTACCTTCTCACATATGGAACTTAGTATGTAGCACCAGTCTACCCCAGGAATTACTGGGAAATCGCTGGATTGAGCTTGGTGGCACTAGTCTTGTGTGCCGGGAGATTCCAGTTACCTCTCCCAACACTTCGGTGAAGCAGCGAGCCTAGGCCTTTTGGAAGCGAAAGGTAGCTGCAGGCAGGAGGTAGGCTTACAGGCCATAAGCTCAACTCTCAGAAGTGTGTATACATGGGAGGCAGATGTCTGCTACCCACTCGGACATGCGAGTGGGAACCTAGCTACACTCTGATGAAGAAGGACTTTGGAAATCGCTGTATTCAACTCAGATACACGTGGGTTCAGGCACAACGATTCCACATGCTTTTCTCACAACGTTTCCCTGCCACTAACATGAGGACGTTAGCAGCTCCTTCTACAGTCAAGCAGGATGCGGGAGGGTTGTGCCCTGTCCTTAGCTCTCACAGGGAAGCAGGCCTTGAAGCCAGCTGTCAACTAGCTGCATTCTTATGGCAGGGTGAAGGTAGCAGTATTCTGAGACAGGAGGTTCCCAGGTTACCACTCTACTGGACCTGGAGATACCCTCCAGGTCTGCATTGTTAACTTGCGTCTCAGAAGCCTCTGGCAAACGTCTCTGGTGAAGACGTGCGAAACTCACTGTGCAGGCAGTGTGGAACTGTGAGGGACTGAGGGTGAGCTCAACTCTCAGAAGTAAGATGTTTTTGGACAAGGCGTTCAACTACATACTCACGTATGGAACTTAGTATGTAGCACCAGTCTACCCCAGGAATTACTAGGAAATCGCTTGATTGAGCTTGGAGGCACTCGTCTTGTGTGCCGGGAGATTCCAGTTACCTCTCCCAACACTTGCGTCAAGCAGCGAGCCTAGGCCTTTTGGAAGCTAAAGTTAGTGGCAGGCAGGATGTAGGGTTACAGGCCATAAGCTCAACTCTCAGAGGTGTGTATGCATGGGAGGCAGATGTCTGCTACCCACTCGGACATGGGAGTTGGAACCTAGCTACACTCCTATTGAAGAAGGATGTTGGAAATCGCTGTATTCAACTCAGATACACGGGAGTTCAGGCCCAATGCTTACACATGCTTTTCCCGCAACCCATCCCAGCCACTAACATAAGGAGGTTAGCAGGTACGTCTACAGTCAGGCAGGATGCGGGAGGGTTCTGCCCTGTCCTCAGCTCTCACAGGGAAGCTTGCCTAGAAGCCAGCTCTCAACTAGCTGCATTCTTATGACAGTGTGAAGGTAGCAGTATTCTGAGTAAGGAGGTTCCCAGATTACCACTCTACTGCACCTGGAGATACCGTCCAGGTGTGCATTGTTAACTTGCGTCTCAGAAGCCTCTGGCAAAAGTCTCTGGTGAAGACGTGGGAAACTCACTCTGCAGGCAGTGTGGAACTGTGAGGGACTGAGGGTGAGCTCAACTCTCAGCAGTAAGATGATTTTGGACAAGGCGTTCAGCTACCTTCTCACATATGGAACTTAGTATGTAGCACCAGTCTACCCCAGGAATTACTGGGAAATCGCTGGATTGAGCTTGGTGGCACTAGTCTTGTGTGCCGGGAGATTCCAGTTACCTCTCCCAACACTTGCGTCAAGCAGCGAGCCTAGGCCTTTTGGAAGCGAAAGGTAGCTGCAGGCAGGAGGTAGGCTTACAGGCCATAAGCTCAACTCTCAGAAGTGTGTATACATGGGAGGCAGATGTCTGCTACCCACTCGGACATGCGAGTGGGAACCTAGCTACACTCTGATGAAGAAGGACTTTGGAAATCGCTGTATTCAACTCAGATACACGTGGGTTCAGGCACAACGATTCCACATGCTTTTCTCACAACGTTTCCCTGCCACTAACATGAGGACGTTAGCAGCGCCTTCTACAGTCAAGCAGGATGCGGGAGGGTTGTGCCCTGTCCTTAGCTCTCACAGGGAAGCAGGCCTTGAAGCCAGCTGTCAACTAGCTGCATTCTTATGGCAGGGTGAAGGTAGCAGTATTCTGAGACAGGAGGTTCCCAGGTTACCACTCTACTGGACCTGGAGATACCCTCCAGGTCTGCATTGTTAACTTGCGTCTCAGAAGCCTCTGGCAAACGTCTCTGGTGAAGACGTGCGAAACTCACTCTGCAGGCAGTGTGGAACTGTGAGGGACTGAGGGTGAGCTCAACCCTCAGAAGTAAGATGTTTTTGGACAAGGCATTCAACTACATACTCACGTATGGAACTTAGTATGTAGCACCAGTCTACCCCAGGAATTACTAGGAAATCGCTTGATTGAGCTTGGAGGCACTCGTCTTGTGTGCCGGGAGATTCCAGTTACCTCTCCCAACACTTGCGTCAAGCAGCGAGCCTAGGCCTTTTGGAAGCGAAAGGTAGCGGCAGGCAGGATGTAGGGTTACAGGCCATAAGCTCAACTCTCAGAAGTGTGTATGCATGGGAGGCAGATGTCTGCTACCCACTCGGACATGGGAGTTGGAACCTAGCTACACTCCTATTGAAGAAGGATGTTGGAAATCGCTGTATTCAACTCAGATACACGGGAGTTCAGGCCCAATGCTTACACATGCTTTTCCCGCAACCCATCCCAGCCACTAACATAAGGAGGTTAGCAGGTACGTCTACAGTCAGGCAGGATGCGGGAGGGTTCTGCCCTGTCCTCAGCTCTCACAGGGAAGCTTGCCTAGAAGCCAGCTCTCAACTAGCTGCATTCTTATGACAGTGTGAAGGTAGCAGTATTCTGAGTAAGGAGGTTCCCAGATTACCACTCTACTGCACCTGGAGATACCGTCCAGGTGTGCATTGTTAACTTGCGTCTCAGAAGCCTCTGGCAAAAGTCTCTGGTGAAGACGTGGGAAACTCACTCTGCAGGCAGTGTGGAACTGTGAGGGACTGAGGGTGAGCTCAACTCTCAGCAGTAAGATGATTTTGGACAAGGCGTTCAGCTTCCTTCTCACATATGGAACTTAGTATGTAGCACCAGTCTACCCCAGGAATTACTGGGAAATCGCTGGATTGAGCTTGGTGGCACTAGTCTTGTGTGCCGGGAGATTCCAGTTACCTCTCCCAACACTTGCGTCAAGCAGCGAGCCTAGGCCTTTTGGAAGCGAAAGGTAGCTGCAGGCAGGAGGTAGGCTTACAGGCCATAAGCTCAACTCTCAGAAGTGTGTATACATGGGAGGCAGATGTCTGCTACCCACTCGGACATGCGAGTGGGAACCTAGCTACACTCTGATGAAGAAGGACTTTGGAAATCGCTGTATTCAACTCAGATACACGTGGGTTCAGGCACAACGATTCCACATGCTTTTCTCACAACGTTTCCCTGCCACTAACATGAGGACGTTAGCAGCTCCTTCTACAGTCAAGCAGGATGCGGGAGGGTTGTGCCCTGTCCTTAGCTCTCACAGGGAAGCAGGCCTTGAAGCCAGCTGTCAACTAGCTGCATTCTTATGGCAGGGTGAAGGTAGCAGTATTCTGAGACAGGAGGTTCCCAGGTTACCACTCTACTGGACCTGGAGATACCCTCCAGGTCTGCATTGTTAACTTGCGTCTCAGAAGCCTCTGGCAAACGTCTCTGGTGAAGACGTGCGAAACTCACTCTGCAGGCAGTGTGGAACTGTGAGGGACTGAGGGTGAGCTCAACTCTCAGAAGTAAGATGTTTTTGGACAAGGCGTTCAACTACATACTCACGTATGGAACTTAGTATGTAGCACCAGTCTACCCCAGGAATTACTAGGAAATCGCTTGATTGAGCTTGGAGGCACTCGTCTTGTGTGCCGGGAGATTCCAGTTACCTCTCCCAACACTTGCGTCAAGCAGCGAGCCTAGGCCTTTTGGAAGCGAAAGGTAGCGGCAGGCAGGATGTAGGGTTACAGGCCATAAGCTCAACTCTCAGAAGTGTGTATGCATGGGAGGCAGATGTCTGCTAGCCACTCGGACATGGGAGTTGGAACCTAGCTACACTCCTATTGAAGAAGGATGTTGGAAATCGCTGTATTCAACTCAGATACACGGGAGTTCAGGCCCAATGCTTACACATGCTTTTCCCGCAACCCATCCCAGCCACTAACATAAGGAGGTTAGCAGGTACGTCTACAGTCAGGCAGGATGCGGGAGGGTTCTGCCCTGTCCTCAGCTCTCACAGGGAAGCTTGCCTAGAAGCCAGCTCTCAACTAGCTGCATTCTTATGACAGTGTGAAGGTAGCAGTATTCTGAGTAAGGAGGTTCCCAGATTACCACTCTACTGCACCTGGAGATACCGTCCAGGTGTGCATTGTTAACTTGCGTCTCAGAAGCCTCTGGCAAAAGTCTCTGGTGAAGACGTGGGAAACTCACTCTGCAGGCAGTGTGGAACTGTGAGGGACTGAGGGTGAGCTCAACTCTCAGCAGTAAGATGATTTTGGACAAGGCGTTCAGCTTCCTTCTCACATATGGAACTTAGTATGTAGCACCAGTCTACCCCAGGAATTACTGGGAAATCGCTGGATTGAGCTTGGTGGCACTAGTCTTGTGTGCCGGGAGATTCCAGTTACCTCTCCCAACACTTGCGTCAAGCAGCGAGCCTAGGCCTTTTGGAAGCGAAAGGTAACTGCAGGCAGGAGGTAGGCTTACAGGCCATAAGCTCAACTCTCAGAAGTGTGTATACATGGGAGGCAGATGTCTGCTACCCACTCGGACATGCGAGTGGGAACCTAGCTACACTCTGATGAAGAAGGACTTTGGAAATCGCTGTATTCAACTCAGATACACGTGGGTTCAGGCACAACGATTCCACATGCTTTTCTCACAACGTTTCCCTGCCACTAACATGAGGACGTTAGCAGCTCCTTCTACAGTCAAGCAGGATGCGGGAGGGTTGTGCCCTGTCCTTAGCTCTCACAGGGAAGCAGGCCTTGAAGCCAGCTGTCAACTAGCTGCATTCTTATGGCAGGGTGAAGGTAGCAGTATTCTGAGACAGGAGGTTCCCAGGTTACCACTCTACTGGACCTGGAGATACCCTCCAGGTCTGCATTGTTAACTTGCGTCTCAGAAGCCTCTGGCAAACGTCTCTGGTGAAGACGTGCGAAACTCACTCTGCAGGCAGTGTGGAACTGTGAGGGACTGAGGGTGAGCTCAACTCTCAGAAGTAAGATGTTTTTGGACAAGGCGTTCAACTACCTACTCACGTATGGAACTTAGTATGTAGCACCAGTCTACCCCAGGAATTACTAGGAAATCGCTTGATTGAGCTTGGAGGCACTCGTCTTGTGTGCCGGGAGATTCCAGTTACCTCTCCCAACACTTGCGTCAAGCAGCGAGCCTAGGCCTTTTGGAAGCGAAAGGTAGCGGCAGGCAGGATGTAGGGTTACAGGCCATAAGCTCAACTCTCAGAAGCGTGTATGCATGGGAGGCAGATGTCTGCTAGCCACTCGGACATGGGAGTTGGAACCTAGCTACACTCCTATTGAAGAAGGATGTTGGAAATCGCTGTATTCAACTCAGATACACGGGAGTTCAGGCCCAATGCTTACACATGCTTTTCCCGCAACCCATCCCAGCCACTAACATAAGGAGGTTAGCAGGTACGTCTACAGTCAGGCAGGATGCGGGAGGGTTCTGCCCTGTCCTCAGCTCTCACAGGGAAGCTTGCCTAGAAGCCAGCTCTCAACTAGCTGCATTCTTATGACAGTGTGAAGGTAGCAGTATTCTGAGTAAGGAGGTTCCCAGATTACCACTCTACTGCACCTGGAGATACCGTCCAGGTGTGCATTGTTAACTTGCGTCTCAGAAGCCTCTGGCAAAAGTCTCTGGTGAAGACGTGGGAAACTCACTCTGCAGGCAGTGTGGAACTGTGAGGGACTGAGGGTGAGCTCAACTCTCAGCAGTAAGATGATTTTGGACAAGGCGTTCAGCTACCTTCTCACATATGGAACTTAGTATGTAGCACCAGTCTACCCCAGGAATTACTGGGAAATCGCTGGATTGAGCTTGGTGGCACTAGTCTTGTGTGCCGGGAGATTCCAGTTACCTCTCCCAACACTTGCGTCAAGCAGCGAGCCTAGGCCTTTTGGAAGCGAAAGGTAGCTGCAGGCAGGAGGTAGGCTTACAGGCCATAAGCTCAACTCTCAGAAGTGTGTATACATGGGAGGCAGATGTCTGCTACCCACTCGGACATGCGAGTGGGAACCTAGCTACACTCTGATGAAGAAGGACTTTGGAAATCGCTGTATTCAACTCAGATACACGTGGGTTCAGGCACAACGATTCCACATGCTTTTCTCACAACGTTTCCCTGCCACTAACATGAGGACGTTAGCAGCGCCTTCTACAGTCAAGCAGGATGCGGGAGGGTTGTGCCCTGTCCTTAGCTCTCACAGGGAAGCAGGCCTTGAAGCCAGCTGTCAACTAGCTGCATTCTTATGGCAGGGTGAAGGTAGCAGGATTCTGAGACAGGAGGTTCCCAGGTTACCACTCTACTGGACCTGGAGATACCCTCCAGGTCTGCATTGTTAACTTGCGTCTCAGAAGCCTCTGGCAAACGTCTCTGGTGAAGACGTGCGAAACTCACTCTGCAGGCAGTGTGGAACTGTGAGGGACTGAGGGTGAGCTCAACTCTCAGAAGTAAGATGTTTTTGGACAAGGCGTTCAACTACATACTCACGTATGGAACTTAGTATGTAGCACCAGTCTACCCCAGGAATTACTGGGAAATCGCTGGATTGAGCTTGGTGGCACTAGTCTTGTGTGCCGGGAGATTCCAGTTACCTCTCCCAACACTTGCGTCAAGCAGCGAGCCTAGGCCTTTTGGAAGCGAAAGGTAGCGGCAGGCAGGATGTAGGGTTACAGGCCATAAGCTCAACTCTCAGAAGTGTGTATGCATGGGAGGCAGATGTCTGCTACCCACTCGGACATGGGAGTTGGAACCTAGCTACACTCCTATTGAAGAAGGATGTTGGAAATCGCTGTATTCAACTCAGATACACGGGAGTTCAGGCCCAATGCTTACACATGCTTTTCCCGCAACCCATCCCAGCCACTAACATAAGGAGGTTAGCAGGTACGTCTACAGTCAGGCAGGATGCGGGAGGGTTCTGCCCTGTCCTCAGCTCTCACAGGGAAGCTTGCCTAGAAGCCAGCTCTCAACTAGCTGCATTCTTATGACAGTGTGAAGGTAGCAGTATTCTGAGTAAGGAGGTTCCCAGATTACCACTCTACTGCACCTGGAGATACCGTCCAGGTGTGCATTGTTAACTTGCGTCTCAGAAGCCTCTGGCAAAAGTCTCTGGTGAAGACGTGGGAAACTCACTCTGCAGGCAGTGTGGAACTGTGAGGGACTGAGGGTGAGCTCAACTCTCAGCAGTAAGATGATTTTGGACAAGGCGTTCAGCTACCTTCTCACATATGGAACTTAGTATGTAGCACCAGTCTACCCCAGGAATTACTGGGAAATCGCTGGATTGAGCTTGGTGGCACTAGTCTTGTGTGCCGGGAGATTCCAGTTACCTCTCCCAACACTTCGGTGAAGCAGCGAGCCTAGGCCTTTTGGAAGCGAAAGGTAGCTGCAGGCAGGAGGTAGGCTTACAGGCCATAAGCTCAACTCTCAGAAGTGTGTATACATGGGAGGCAGATGTCTGCTACCCACTCGGACATGCGAGTGGGAACCTAGCTACACTCTGATGAAGAAGGACTTTGGAAATCGCTGTATTCAACTCAGATACACGTGGGTTCAGGCACAACGATTCCACATGCTTTTCTCACAACGTTTCCCTGCCACTAACATGAGGACGTTAGCAGCTCCTTCTACAGTCAAGCAGGATGCGGGAGGGTTGTGCCCTGTCCTTAGCTCTCACAGGGAAGCAGGCCTTGAAGCCAGCTGTCAACTAGCTGCATTCTTATGGCAGGGTGAAGGTAGCAGTATTCTGAGACAGGAGGTTCCCAGGTTACCACTCTACTGGACCTGGAGATACCCTCCAGGTCTGCATTGTTAACTTGCGTCTCAGAAGCCTCTGGCAAACGTCTCTGGTGAAGACGTGCGAAACTCACTGTGCAGGCAGTGTGGAACTGTGAGGGACTGAGGGTGAGCTCAACTCTCAGAAGATGTTTTTGGACAAGGCGTTCAACTACATACTCACGTATGGAACTTAGTATGTAGCACCAGTCTACCCCAGGAATTACTAGGAAATCGCTTGATTGAGCTTGGAGGCACTCGTCTTGTGTGCCGGGAGATTCCAGTTACCTCTCCCAACACTTGCGTCAAGCAGCGAGCCTAGGCCTTTTGGAAGCTAAAGTTAGTGGCAGGCAGGATGTAGGGTTACAGGCCATAAGCTCAACTCTCAGAAGTGTGTATGCATGGGAGGCAGATGTCTGCTAGCCACTCGGACATGGGAGTTGGAACCTAGCTACACTCCTATTGAAGAAGGATGTTGGAAATCGCTGTATTCAACTCAGATACACGGGAGTTCAGGCCCAATGCTTACACATGCTTTTCCCGCAACCCATCCCAGCCACTAACATAAGGAGGTTAGCAGGTACGTCTACAGTCAGGCAGGATGCGGGAGGGTTCTGCCCTGTCCTCAGCTCTCACAGGGAAGCTTGCCTAGAAGCCAGCTCTCAACTAGCTGCATTCTTATGACAGTGTGAAGGTAGCAGTATTCTGAGTAAGGAGGTTCCCAGATTACCACTCTACTGCACCTGGAGATACCGTCCAGGTGTGCATTGTTAACTTGCGTCTCAGAAGCCTCTGGCAAAAGTCTCTGGTGAAGACGTGGGAAACTCACTCTGCAGGCAGTGTGGAACTGTGAGGGACTGAGGGTGAGCTCAACTCTCAGCAGTAAGATGATTTTGGACAAGGCGTTCAGCTTCCTTCTCACATATGGAACTTAGTATGTAGCACCAGTCTACCCCAGGAATTACTGGGAAATCGCTGGATTGAGCTTGGTGGCACTAGTCTTGTGTGCCGGGAGATTCCAGTTACCTCTCCCAACACTTGCGTCAAGCAGCGAGCCTAGGCCTTTTGGAAGCGAAAGGTAGCTGCAGGCAGGAGGTAGGCTTACAGGCCATAAGCTCAACTCTCAGAAGTGTGTATACAGGGGAGGCAGATGTCTGCTACCCACTCGGACATGCGAGTGGGAACCTAGCTACACTCTGATGAAGAAGGACTTTGGAAATCGCTGTATTCAACTCAGATACACGTGGGTTCAGGCACAACGATTCCACATGCTTTTCTCACAACGTTTCCCTGCCACTAACATGAGGACGTTAGCAGCGCCTTCTACAGTCAAGCAGGATGCGGGAGGGTTGTGCCCTGTCCTTAGCTCTCACAGGGAAGCAGGCCTTGAAGCCAGCTGTCAACTAGCTGCATTCTTATGGCAGGGTGAAGGTAGCAGGATTCTGAGACAGGAGGTTCCCAGGTTACCACTCTACTGGACCTGGAGATACCCTCCAGGTCTGCATTGTTAACTTGCGTCTCAGAAGCCTCTGGCAAACGTCTCTGGTGAAGACGTGCGAAACTCACTCTGCAGGCAGTGTGGAACTGTGAGGGACTGAGGGTGAGCTCAACCCTCAGAAGTAAGATGTTTTTGGACAAGGCATTCAACTACATACTCACGTATGGAACTTAGTATGTAGCACCAGTCTACCCCAGGAATTACTAGGAAATCGCTTGATTGAGCTTGGAGGCACTCGTCTTGTGTGCCGGGAGATTCCAGTTACCTCTCCCAACACTTGCGTCAAGCAGCGAGCCTAGGCCTTTTGGAAGCGAAAGGTAGCGGCAGGCAGGATGTAGGGTTACAGGCCATAAGCTCAACTCTCAGAAGTGTGTATGCATGGGAGGCAGATGTCTGCTACCCACTCGGACATGGGAGTTGGAACCTAGCTACACTCCTATTGAAGAAGGATGTTGGAAATCGCTGTATTCAACTCAGATACACGGGAGTTCAGGCCCAATGCTTACACATGCTTTTCCCGCAACCCATCCCAGCCACTAACATAAGGAGGTTAGCAGGTACGTCTACAGTCAGGCAGGATGCGGGAGGGTTCTGCCCTGTCCTCAGCTCTCACAGGGAAGCTTGCCTAGAAGCCAGCTCTCAACTAGCTGCATTCTTATGACAGTGTGAAGGTAGCAGTATTCTGAGTAAGGAGGTTCCCAGATTACCACTCTACTGCACCTGGAGATACCGTCCAGGTGTGCATTGTTAACTTGCGTCTCAGAAGCCTCTGGCAAAAGTCTCTGGTGAAGACGTGGGAAACTCACTCTGCAGGCAGTGTGGAACTGTGAGGGACTGAGGGTGAGCTCAACTCTCAGCAGTAAGATGATTTTGGACAAGGCGTTCAGCTTCCTTCTCACATATGGAACTTAGTATGTAGCACCAGTCTACCCCAGGAATTACTGGGAAATCGCTGGATTGAGCTTGGTGGCACTAGTCTTGTGTGCCGGGAGATTCCAGTTACCTCTCCCAACACTTGCGTCAAGCAGCGAGCCTAGGCCTTTTGGAAGCGAAAGGTAGCTGCAGGCAGGAGGTAGGCTTACAGGCCATAAGCTCAACTCTCAGAAGTGTGTATACATGGGAGGCAGATGTCTGCTACCCACTCGGACATGCGAGTGGGAACCTAGCTACACTCTGATGAAGAAGGACTTTGGAAATCGCTGTATTCAACTCAGATACACGTGGGTTCAGGCACAACGATTCCACATGCTTTTCTCACAACGTTTCCCTGCCACTAACATGAGGACGTTAGCAGCTCCTTCTACAGTCAAGCAGGATGCGGGAGGGTTGTGCCCTGTCCTTAGCTCTCACAGGGAAGCAGGCCTTGAAGCCAGCTGTCAACTAGCTGCATTCTTATGGCAGGGTGAAGGTAGCAGTATTCTGAGACAGGAGGTTCCCAGGTTACCACTCTACTGGACCTGGAGATACCCTCCAGGTCTGCATTGTTAACTTGCGTCTCAGAAGCCTCTGGCAAACGTCTCTGGTGAAGACGTGCGAAACTCACTGTGCAGGCAGTGTGGAACTGTGAGGGACTGAGGGTGAGCTCAACTCTGAGAAGTAAGATGTTTTTGGACAAGGCGTTCAACTACATACTCACGTATGGAACTTAGTATGTAGCACCAGTCTACCCCAGGAATTACTGGGAAATCGCTGGATTGAGCTTGGTGGCACTAGTCCTGTGTGCCGGGAGATTCCAGTTACCTCTCCCAACACTTGCGTCAAGCAGCGAGCCTAGGCCTTTTGGAAGCGAAAGGTAGCTGCAGGCAGGAGGTAGGCTTACAGGCCATAAGCTCAACTCTCAGAAGTGTGTATACATGGGAGGCAGATGTCTGCTACCCACTCGGACATGCGAGTGGGAACCTAGCTACACTCTGATGAAGAAGGACTTTGGAAATCGCTGTATTCAACTCAGATACACGTGGGTTCAGGCACAACGATTCCACATGCTTTTCTCACAATGTTTCCCTGCCACTAACATGAGGACGTTAGCAGCTCCTTCTACAGTCAAGCAGGATGCGGGAGGGTTGTGCCCTGTCCTTAGCTCTCACAGGGAAGCAGGCCTTGAAGCCAGCTGTCAACTAGCTGCATTCTTATGGCAGGGTGAAGGTAGCAGTATTCTGAGACAGGAGGTTCCCAGGTTACCACTCTACTGGACCTGGAGATACCCTCCAGGTCTGCATTGTTAACTTGCGTCTCAGAAGCCTCTGGCAAACGTCTCTGGTGAAGACGTGCGAAACTCACTCTGCAGGCAGTGTGGAACTGTGAGGGACTGAGGGTGAGCTCAACTCTCAGAAGTAAGATGTTTTTGGACAAGGCGTTCAACTACATACTCACGTATGGAACTTAGTATGTAGCACCAGTCTACCCCAGGAATTACTAGGAAATCGCTTGATTGAGCTTGGAGGCACTCGTCTTGTGTGCCGGGAGATTCCAGTTACCTCTCCCAACACTTGCGTCAAGCAGCGAGCCTAGGCCTTTTGGAAGCGAAAGGTAGCGGCAGGCAGGATGTAGGGTTACAGGCCATAAGCTCAACTCTCAGAAGTGTGTATGCATGGGAGGCAGATGTCTGCTAGCCACTCGGACATGGGAGTTGGAACCTAGCTACACTCCTATTGAAGAAGGATGTTGGAAATCGCTGTATTCAACTCAGATACACGGGAGTTCAGGCCCAATGCTTACACATGCTTTTCCCGCAACCCATCCCAGCCACTAACATAAGGAGGTTAGCCGGTACGTCTACAGTCAGGCAGGATGCGGGAGGGTTCTGCCCTGTCCTCAGCTCTCACAGGGAAGCTTGCCTAGAAGCCAGCTCTCAACTAGCTGCATTCTTATGACAGTGTGAAGGTAGCAGTATTCTGAGTAAGGAGGTTCCCAGATTACCACTCTACTGCACCTGGAGATACCGTCCAGGTGTGCATTGTTAACTTGCGTCTCAGAAGCCTCTGGCAAAAGTCTCTGGTGAAGACGTGGGAAACTCACTCTGCAGGCAGTGTGGAACTGTGAGGGACTGAGGGTGAGCTCAACTCTCAGCAGTAAGATGATTTTGGACAAGGCGTTCAGCTTCCTTCTCACATATGGAACTTAGTATGTAGCACCAGTCTACCCCAGGAATTACTGGGAAATCGCTGGATTGAGCTTGGTGGCACTAGTCTTGTGTGCCGGGAGATTCCAGTTACCTCTCCCAACACTTGCGTCAAGCAGCGAGCCTAGGCCTTTTGGAAGCGAAAGGTAGCTGCAGGCAGGAGGTAGGCTTACAGGCCATAAGCTCAACTCTCAGAAGTGTGTATACATGGGAGGCAGATGTCTGCTACCCACTCGGACATGCGAGTGGGAACCTAGCTACACTCTGATGAAGAAGGACTTTGGAAATCGCTGTATTCAACTCAGATACACGTGGGTTCAGGCACAACGATTCCACATGCTTTTCTCACAACGTTTCCCTGCCACTAACATGAGGACGTTAGCAGCTCCTTCTACAGTCAAGCAGGATGCGGGAGGGTTGTGCCCTGTCCTTAGCTCTCACAGGGAAGCAGGCCTTGAAGCCAGCTGTCAACTAGCTGCATTCTTATGGCAGGGTGAAGGTAGCAGTATTCTGAGACAGGAGGTTCCCAGGTTACCACTCTACTGGACCTGGAGATACCCTCCAGGTCTGCATTGTTAACTTGCGTCTCAGAAGCCTCTGGCAAACGTCTCTGGTGAAGACGTGCGAAACTCACTGTGCAGGCAGTGTGGAACTGTGAGGGACTGAGGGTGAGCTCAACTCTGAGAAGTAAGATGTTTTTGGACAAGGCGTTCAACTACATACTCACGTATGGAACTTAGTATGTAGCACCAGTCTACCCCAGGAATTACTGGGAAATCGCTGGATTGAGCTTGGTGGCACTAGTCTTGTGTGCCGGGAGATTCCAGTTACCTCTCCCAACACTTGCGTCAAGCAGCGAGCCTAGGCCTTTTGGAAGCGAAAGGTAGCGGCAGGCAGGATGTAGGGTTACAGGCCATAAGCTCAACTCTCAGAAGTGTGTATGCATGGGAGGCAGATGTCTGCTACCCACTCGGACATGGGAGTTGGAACCTAGCTACACTCCTATTGAAGAAGGATGTTGGAAATCGCTGTATTCAACTCAGATACACGGGAGTTCAGGCCCAATGCTTACACATGCTTTTCCCGCAACCCATCCCAGCCACTAACATAAGGAGGTTAGCAGGTACGTCTACAGTCAGGCAGGATGCGGGAGGGTTCTGCCCTGTCCTCAGCTCTCACAGGGAAGCTTGCCTAGAAGCCAGCTCTCAACTAGCTGCATTCTTATGACAGTGTGAAGGTAGCAGTATTCTGAGTAAGGAGGTTCCCAGATTACCACTCTACTGCACCTGGAGATACCGTCCAGGTGTGCATTGTTAACTTGCGTCTCAGAAGCCTCTGGCAAAAGTCTCTGGTGAAGACGTGGGAAACTCACTCTGCAGGCAGTGTGGAACTGTGAGGGACTGAGGGTGAGCTCAACTCTCAGCAGTAAGATGATTTTGGACAAGGCGTTCAGCTACCTTCTCACATATGGAACTTACTATGTAGCACCAGTCTACCCCAGGAATTACTGGGAAATCGCTGGATTGAGCTTGGTGGCACTAGTCTTGTGTGCCGGGAGATTCCAGTTACCTCTCCCAACACTTGCGTCAAGCAGCGAGCCTAGGCCTTTTGGAAGCGAAAGGTAGCTGCAGGCAGGAGGTAGGCTTACAGGCCATAAGCTCAACTCTCAGAAGTGTGTATACATGGGAGGCAGATGTCTGCTACCCACTCGGACATGCGAGTGGGAACCTAGCTACACTCTGATGAAGAAGGACTTTGGAAATCGCTGTATTCAACTCAGATACACGTGGGTTCAGGCACAACGATTCCACATGCTTTTCTCACAACGTTTCCCTGCCACTAACATGAGGACGTTAGCAGCTCCTTCTACAGTCAAGCAGGATGCGGGAGGGTTGTGCCCTGTCCTTAGCTCTCACAGGGAAGCAGGCCTTGAAGCCAGCTGTCAACTAGCTGCATTCTTATGGCAGGGTGAAGGTAGCAGTATTCTGAGACAGGAGGTTCCCAGGTTACCACTCTACTGGACCTGGAGATACCCTCCAGGTCTGCATTGTTAACTTGCGTCTCAGAAGCCTCTGGCAAACGTCTCTGGTGAAGACGTGCGAAACTCACTGTGCAGGCAGTGTGGAACTGTGAGGGACTGAGGGTGAGCTCAACTCTCAGAAGTAAGATGTTTTTGGGCAAGGCGTTCAACTACATACTCACGTATGGAACTTAGTATGTAGCACAAGTCTACCCCAGGAATTACTAGGAAATCGCTTGATTGAGCTTGGAGGCACTCGTCTTGTGTGCCTGGGAGATTCCAGTTACCTCTCCCAACACTTGCGTCAAGCAGCGAGCCTAGGCCTTTTGGAAGCGAAAGGTAGCGGCAGGCAGGATGTAGGGTTACAGGCCATAAGCTCAACTCTCAGAAGTGTGTATGCATGGGAGGCAGATGTCTGCTACCCACTCGGACATGGGAGTTGGAACCTAGCTACACTCCTATTGAAGAAGGATGTTGGAAATCGCTGTATTCAACTCAGATACACGGGAGTTCAGGCCCAATGCTTACACATGCTTTTCCCGCAACCCATCCCAGCCACTAACATAAGGAGGTTAGCAGGTACGTCTACAGTCAGGCAGGATGCGGGAGGGTTCTGCCCTGTCCTCAGCTCTCACAGGGAAGCTTGCCTAGAAGCCAGCTCTCAACTAGCTGCATTCTTATGACAGTGTGAAGGTAGCAGTATTCTGAGTAAGGAGGTTCCCAGATTACCACTCTACTGCACCTGGAGATACCGTCCAGGTGTGCATTGTTAACTTGCGTCTCAGAAGCCTCTGGCAAAAGTCTCTGGTGAAGACGTGGGAAACTCACTCTGCAGGCAGTGTGGAACTGTGAGGGACTGAGGGTGAGCTCAACTCTCAGCAGTAAGATGATTTTGGACAAGGCGTTCAGCTTCCTTCTCACATATGGAACTTAGTATGTAGCACCAGTCTACCCCAGGAATTACTGGGAAATCGCTGGATTGAGCTTGGTGGCACTAGTCTTGTGTGCCGGGAGATTCCAGTTACCTCTCCCAACACTTGCGTCAAGCAGCGAGCCTAGGCCTTTTGGAAGCGAAAGGTAGCTGCAGGCAGGAGGTAGGCTTACAGGCCATAAGCTCAACTCTCAGAAGCGTGTATACATGGGAGGCAGATGTCTGCTACCCACTCGGACATGCGAGTGGGAACCTAGCTACATTCTGATGAAGAAGGACTTTGGAAATCGCTGTATTCAACTCAGATACACGTGGGTTCAGGCACAACGATTCCACATGCTTTTCTCACAACGTTTCCCTGCCACTAACATGAGGACGTTAGCAGCTCCTTCTACAGTCAAGCAGGATGCGGGAGGGTTGTGCCCTGTCCTTAGCTCTCACAGGGAAGCAGGCCTTGAAGCCAGCTGTCAACTAGCTGCATTCTTATGGCAGGGTGAAGGTAGCAGTATTCTGAGACAGGAGGTTCCCAGGTTACCACTCTACTGGACCTGGAGATACCCTCCAGGTCTGCATTGTTAACTTGCGTCTCAGAAGCCTCTGGCAAACGTCTCTGGTGAAGACGTGCGAAACTCACTGTGCAGGCAGTGTGGAACTGTGAGGGACTGAGGGTGAGCTCAACTCTGAGAAGTAAGATGTTTTTGGACAAGGCGTTCAACTACAAACTCACGTATGGAACTTAGTATGTAGCACCAGTCTACCCCAGGAATTACTGGGAAATCGCTGGATTGAGCTTGGTGGCACTAGTCTTGTGTGCCGGGAGATTCCAGTTACCTCTCCCAACACTTCGGTGAAGCAGCGAGCCTAGGCCTTTTGGAAGCGAAAGGTAGCTGCAGGCAGGAGGTAGGCTTACAGGCCATAAGCTCAACTCTCAGAAGTGTGTATACATGGGAGGCAGATGTCTGCTACCCACTCGGACATGCGAGTGGGAACCTAGCTACACTCTGATGAAGAAGGACTTTGGAAATCGCTGTATTCAACTCAGATACACGTGGGTTCAGGCACAACGATTCCACATGCTTTTCTCACAACGTTTCCCTGCCACTAACATGAGGACGTTAGCAGCTCCTTCTACAGTCAAGCAGGATGCGGGAGGGTTGTGCCCTGTCCTTAGCTCTCACAGGGAAGCAGGCCTTGAAGCCAGCTGTCAACTAGCTGCATTCTTATGGCAGGGTGAAGGTAGCAGTATTCTGAGACAGGAGGTTCCCAGGTTACCACTCTACTGGACCTGGAGATACCCTCCAGGTCTGCATTGTTAACTTGCGTCTCAGAAGCCTCTGGCAAACGTCTCTGGTGAAGACGTGCGAAACTCACTCTGCAGGCAGTGTGGAACTGTGAGGGACTGAGGGTGAGCTCAACTCTCAGAAGTAAGATGTTTTTGGACAAGGCGTTCAACTACATACTCACGTATGGAACTTAGTATGTAGCACCAGTCTACCCCAGGAATTACTAGGAAATCGCTTGATTGAGCTTGGAGGCACTCGTCTTGTGTGCCGGGAGATTCCAGTTACCTCTCCCAACACTTGCGTCAAGCAGCGAGCCTAGGCCTTTTGGAAGCGAAAGGTAGCGGCAGGCAGGATGTAGGGTTACAGGCCATAAGCTCAACTCTCAGAAGTGTGTATGCATGGGAGGCAGATGTCTGCTACCCACTCGGACATGGGAGTTGGAACCTAGCTACACTCCTATTGAAGAAGGATGTTGGAAATCGCTGTATTCAACTCAGATACACGGGAGTTCAGGCCCAATGCTTACACATGCTTTTCCCGCAACCCATCCCAGCCACTAACATAAGGAGGTTAGCAGGTACGTCTACAGTCAGGCAGGATGCGGGAGGGTTCTGCCCTGTCCTCAGCTCTCACAGGGAAGCTTGCCTAGAAGCCAGCTCTCAACTAGCTGCATTCTTATGACAGTGTGAAGGTAGCAGTATTCTGAGTAAGGAGGTTCCCAGATTACCACTCTACTGCACCTGGAGATACCGTCCAGGTGTGCATTGTTAACTTGCGTCTCAGAAGCCTCTGGCAAAAGTCTCTGGTGAAGACGTGGGAAACTCACTCTGCAGGCAGTGTGGAACTGTGAGGGACTGAGGGTGAGCTCAACTCTCAGCAGTAAGATGATTTTGGACAAGGCGTTCAGCTACCTTCTCACATATGGAACTTAGTATGTAGCACCAGTCTACCCCAGGAATTACTGGGAAATCGCTGGATTGAGCTTGGTGGCACTAGTCTTGTGTGCCGGGAGATTCCAGTTACCTCTCCCAACACTTGCGTCAAGCAGCGAGCCTAGGCCTTTTGGAAGCGAAAGGTAGCTGCAGGCAGGAGGTAGGCTTACAGGCCATAAGCTCAACTCTCAGAAGTGTGTATACATGGGAGGCAGATGTCTGCTACCCACTCGGACATGCGAGTGGGAACCTAGCTACACTCTGATGAAGAAGGACTTTGGAAATCGCTGTATTCAACTCAGATACACGTGGGTTCAGGCACAACGATTCCACATGCTTTTCTCACAACGTTTCCCTGCCACTAACATGAGGACGTTAGCAGCTCCTTCTACAGTCAAGCAGGATGCGGGAGGGTTGTGCCCTGTCCTTAGCTCTCACAGGGAAGCAGGCCTTGAAGCCAGCTGTCAACTAGCTGCATTCTTATGGCAGGGTGAAGGTAGCAGTATTCTGAGACAGGAGGTTCCCAGGTTACCACTCTACTGGACCTGGAGATACCCTCCAGGTCTGCATTGTTAACTTGCGTCTCAGAAGCCTCTGGCAAACGTCTCTG
Organism: Canis aureus; assembly: GCF_053574225.1. Lineage (NCBI taxonomy): Eukaryota > Metazoa > Chordata > Mammalia > Carnivora > Canidae > Canis > Canis aureus. Next base: position 47,742,041 of record NC_135635.1, on the reverse strand, counting down.
GTGAAGACGTGCGAAACTCACTGTGCAGGCAGTGTGGAACTGTGAGGGACTGAGGGTGAGCTCAACTCTGAGAAGTAAGATGTTTTTGGACAAGGCGTTCAACTACATACTCAAGTATGGAACTTAGTATGTAGCACCAGTCTACCCCAGGAATTACTGGGAAATCGCTGGATTGAGCTTGGTGGCACTAGTCTTGTGTGCCGGGAGATTCCAGTTACCTCTCCCAACACTTCGGTGAAGCAGCGAGCCTAGGCCTTTTGGAAGCGAAAGGTAGCTGCAGGCAGGAGGTAGGCTTACAGGCCATAAGCTCAACTCTCAGAAGTGTGTATACATGGGAGGCAGATGTCTGCTACCCACTCGGACATGCGAGTGGGAACCTAGCTACACTCTGATGAAGAAGGACTTTGGAAATCGCTGTATTCAACTCAGATACACGTGGGTTCAGGCACAACGATTCCACATGCTTTTCTCACAACGTTTCCCTGCCACTAACATGAGGACGTTAGCAGCTCCTTCTACAGTCAAGCAGGATGCGGGAGGGTTGTGCCCTGTCCTTAGCTCTCACAGGGAAGCAGGCCTTGAAGCCAGCTGTCAACTAGCTGCATTCTTATGGCAGGGTGAAGGTAGCAGTATTCTGAGACAGGAGGTTCCCAGGTTACCACTCTACTGGACCTGGAGATACCCTCCAGGTCTGCATTGTTAACTTGCGTCTCAGAAGCCTCTGGCAAACGTCTCTGGTGAAGACGTGCGAAACTCACTGTGCAGGCAGTGTGGAACTGTGAGGGACTGAGGGTGAGCTCAACTCTCAGAAGTAAGATGTTTTTGGACAAGGCGTTCAACTACATACTCACGTATGGAACTTAGTATGTAGCACCAGTCTACCCCAGGAATTACTAGGAAATCGCTTGATTGAGCTTGGAGGCACTCGTCTTGTGTGCCGGGAGATTCCAGTTACCTCTCCCAACACTTGCGTCAAGCAGCGAGCCTAGGCCTTTTGGAAGCGAAAGGTAGCGGCAGGCAGGATGTAGGGTTACAGGCCATAAGCTCAACTCTCAGAAGTGTGTATGCATGGGAGGCAGATGTCTGCTACCCACTCGGACATGGGAGTTGGAACCTAGCTACACTCCTATTGAAGAAGGATGTTGGAAATCGCTGTATTCAACTCAGATACACGGGAGTTCAGGCCCAATGCTTACACATGCTTTTCCCGCAACCCATCCCAGCCACTAACATAAGGAGGTTAGCAGGTACGTCTACAGTCAGGCAGGATGCGGGAGGGTTCTGCCCTGTCCTCAGCTCTCACAGGGAAGCTTGCCTAGAAGCCAGCTCTCAACTAGCTGCATTCTTATGACAGTGTGAAGGTAGCAGTATTCTGAGTAAGGAGGTTCCCAGATTACCACTCTACTGCACCTGGAGATACCGTCCAGGTGTGCATTGTTAACTTGCGTCTCAGAAGCCTCTGGCAAAAGTCTCTGGTGAAGACGTGGGAAACTCACTCTGCAGGCAGTGTGGAACTGTGAGGGACTGAGGGTGAGCTCAACTCTCAGCAGTAAGATGATTTTGGACAAGGCGTTCAGCTACCTTCTCACATATGGAACTTAGTATGTAGCACCAGTCTACCCCAGGAATTACTGGGAAATCGCTGGATTGAGCTTGGTGGCACTAGTCTTGTGTGCCGGGAGATTCCAGTTACCTCTCCCAACACTTGCGTCAAGCAGCGAGCCTAGGCCTTTTGGAAGCGAAAGGTAGCTGCAGGCAGGAGGTAGGCTTACAGGCCATAAGCTCAACTCTCAGAAGTGTGTATACATGGGAAGCAAATGTCTGCTACCCACTCGGACATGCGAGTGGGAACCTAGCTACACTCTGATGAAGAAGGACTTTGGAAATCGCTGTATTCAACTCAGATACACGTGGGTTCAGGCACAACGATTCCACATGCTTTTCTCACAACGTTTCCCTGCCACTAACATGAGGACGTTAGCAGCTCCTTCTACAGTCAAGCAGGATGCGGGAGGGTTGTGCCCTGTCCTTAGCTCTCACAGGGAAGCAGGCCTTGAAGCCAGCTGTCAACTAGCTGCATTCTTATGGCAGGGTGAAGGTAGCAGTATTCTGAGACAGGAGGTTCCCAGGTTACCACTCTACTGGACCTGGAGATACCCTCCAGGTCTGCATTGTTAACTTGCGTCTCAGAAGCCTCTGGCAAACGTCTCTGGTGAAGACGTGCGAAACTCACTGTGCAGGCAGTGTGGAACTGTGAGGGACTGAGGGTGAGCTCAACTCTCAGAAGTAAGATGTTTTTGGACAAGGCGTTCAACTACATACTCACGTATGGAACTTAGTATGTAGCACCAGTCTACCCCAGGAATTACTAGGAAATCGCTTGATTGAGCTTGGAGGCACTCGTCTTGTGTGCCGGGAGATTCCAGTTACCTCTCCCAACACTTGCGTCAAGCAGCGAGCCTAGGCCTTTTGGAAGCGAAAGGTAGCGGCAGGCAGGATGTAGGGTTACAGGCCATAAGCTCAACTCTCAGAAGTGTGTATGCATGGGAGGCAGATGTCTGCTACCCACTCGGACATGGGAGTTGGAACCTAGCTACACTCCTATTGAAGAAGGATGTTGGAAATCGCTGTATTCAACTCAGATACACGGGAGTTCAGGCCCAATGCTTACACATGCTTTTCCCGCAACCCATCCCAGCCACTAACATAAGGAGGTTAGCAGGTACGTCTACAGTCAGGCAGGATGCGGGAGGGTTCTGCCCTGTCCTCAGCTCTCACAGGGAAGCTTGCCTAGAAGCCAGCTCTCAACTAGCTGCATTCTTATGACAGTGTGAAGGTAGCAGTATTCTGAGTAAGGAGGTTCCCAGATTACCACTCTACTGCACCTGGAGATACCGTCCAGGTGTGCATTGTTAACTTGCGTCTCAGAAGCCTCTGGCAAAAGTCTCTGGTGAAGACGTGGGAAACTCACTCTGCAGGCAGTGTGGAACTGTGAGGGACTGAGGGTGAGCTCAACTCTCAGCAGTAAGATGATTTTGGACAAGGCGTTCAGCTACCTTCTCACATATGGAACTTACTATGTAGCACCAGTCTACCCCAGGAATTACTGGGAAATCGCTGGATTGAGCTTGGTGGCACTAGTCTTGTGTGCCGGGAGATTCCAGTTACCTCTCCCAACACTTGCGTCAAGCAGCGAGCCTAGGCCTTTTGGAAGCGAAAGGTAGCTGCAGGCAGGAGGTAGGCTTACAGGCCATAAGCTCAACTCTCAGAAGTGTGTATACATGGGAGGCAGATGTCTGCTACCCACTCGGACATGCGAGTGGGAACCTAGCTACACTCTGATGAAGAAGGACTTTGGAAATCGCTGTATTCAACTCAGATACACGTGGGTTCAGGCACAACGATTCCACATGCTTTTCTCACAACGTTTCCCTGCCACTAACATGAGGACGTTAGCAGCTCCTTCTACAGTCAAGCAGGATGCGGGAGGGTTGTGCCCTGTCCTTAGCTCTCACAGGGAAGCAGGCCTTGAAGCCAGCTGTCAACTAGCTGCATTCTTATGGCAGGGTGAAGGTAGCAGTATTCTGAGACAGGAGGTTCCCAGGTTACCACTCTACTGGACCTGGAGATACCCTCCAGGTCTGCATTGTTAACTTGCGTCTCAGAAGCCTCTGGCAAACGTCTCTGGTGAAGACGTGCGAAACTCACTGTGCAGGCAGTGTGGAACTGTGAGGGACTGAGGGTGAGCTCAACTCTCAGAAGTAAGATGTTTTTGGACAAGGCGTTCAACTACCTACTCACGTATGGAACTTAGTATGTAGCACCAGTCTACCCCAGGAATTACTAGGAAATCGCTTGATTGAGCTTGGAGGCACTCGTCTTGTGTGCCGGGAGATTCCAGTTACCTCTCCCAACACTTGCGTCAAGCAGCGAGCCTAGGCCTTTTGGAAGCGAAAGGTAGCGGCAGGCAGGATGTAGGGTTACAGGCCATAAGCTCAACTCTCAGAAGTGTGTATGCATGGGAGGCAGATGTCTGCTACCCACTCGGACATGGGAGTTGGAACCTAGCTACACTCCTATTGAAGAAGGATGTTGGAAATCGCTGTATTCAACTCAGATACACGGGAGTTCAGGCCCAATGCTTACACATGCTTTTCCCGCAACCCATCCCAGCCACTAACATAAGGAGGTTAGCAGGTACGTCTACAGTCAGGCAGGATGCGGGAGGGTTCTGCCCTGTCCTCAGCTCTCACAGGGAAGCTTGCCTAGAAGCCAGCTCTCAACTAGCTGCATTCTTATGACAGTGTGAAGGTAGCAGTATTCTGAGTAAGGAGGTTCCCAGATTACCACTCTACTGCACCTGGAGATACCGTCCAGGTGTGCATTGTTAACTTGCGTCTCAGAAGCCTCTGGCAAAAGTCTCTGGTGAAGACGTGGGAAACTCACTCTGCAGGCAGTGTGGAACTGTGAGGGACTGAGGGTGAGCTCAACTCTCAGCAGTAAGATGATTTTGGACAAGGCGTTCAGCTTCCTTCTCACATATGGAACTTAGTATGTAGCACCAGTCTACCCCAGGAATTACTGGGAAATCGCTGGATTGAGCTTGGTGGCACTAGTCTTGTGTGCCGGGAGATTCCAGTTACCTCTCCCAACACTTGCGTCAAGCAGCGAGCCTAGGCCTTTTGGAAGCGAAAGGTAGCTGCAGGCAGGAGGTAGGCTTACAGGCCATAAGCTCAACTCTCAGAAGCGTGTATACATGGGAGGCAGATGTCTGCTACCCACTCGGACATGCGAGTGGGAACCTAGCTACATTCTGATGAAGAAGGACTTTGGAAATCGCTGTATTCAACTCAGATACACGTGGGTTCAGGCACAACGATTCCACATGCTTTTCTCACAACGTTTCCCTGCCACTAACATGAGGACGTTAGCAGCTCCTTCTACAGTCAAGCAGGATGCGGGAGGGTTGTGCCCTGTCCTTAGCTCTCACAGGGAAGCAGGCCTTGAAGCCAGCTGTCAACTAGCTGCATTCTTATGGCAGGGTGAAGGTAGCAGTATTCTGAGACAGGAGGTTCCCAGGTTACCACTCTACTGGACCTGGAGATACCCTCCAGGTCTGCATTGTTAACTTGCGTCTCAGAAGCCTCTGGCAAACGTCTCTGGTGAAGACGTGCGAAACTCACTGTGCAGGCAGTGTGGAACTGTGAGGGACTGAGGGTGAGCTCAACTCTGAGAAGTAAGATGTTTTTGGACAAGGCGTTCAACTACAAACTCACGTATGGAACTTAGTATGTAGCACCAGTCTACCCCAGGAATTACTGGGAAATCGCTGGATTGAGCTTGGTGGCACTAGTCTTGTGTGCCGGGAGATTCCAGTTACCTCTCCCAACACTTCGGTGAAGCAGCGAGCCTAGGCCTTTTGGAAGCGAAAGGTAGCTGCAGGCAGGAGGTAGGCTTACAGGCCATAAGCTCAACTCTCAGAAGTGTGTATACATGGGAGGCAGATGTCTGCTACCCACTCGGACATGCGAGTGGGAACCTAGCTACACTCTGATGAAGAAGGACTTTGGAAATCGCTGTATTCAACTCAGATACACGTGGGTTCAGGCACAACGATTCCACATGCTTTTCTCACAACGTTTCCCTGCCACTAACATGAGGACGTTAGCAGCTCCTTCTACAGTCAAGCAGGATGCGGGAGGGTTGTGCCCTGTCCTTAGCTCTCACAGGGAAGCAGGCCTTGAAGCCAGCTGTCAACTAGCTGCATTCTTATGGCAGGGTGAAGGTAGCAGTATTCTGAGACAGGAGGTTCCCAGGTTACCACTCTACTGGACCTGGAGATACCCTCCAGGTCTGCATTGTTAACTTGCGTCTCAGAAGCCTCTGGCAAACGTCTCTGGTGAAGACGTGCGAAACTCACTCTGCAGGCAGTGTGGAACTGTGAGGGACTGAGGGTGAGCTCAACTCTCAGAAGTAAGATGTTTTTGGACAAGGCGTTCAACTACATACTCACGTATGGAACTTAGTATGTAGCACCAGTCTACCCCAGGAATTACTAGGAAATCGCTTGATTGAGCTTGGAGGCACTCGTCTTGTGTGCCGGGAGATTCCAGTTACCTCTCCCAACACTTGCGTCAAGCAGCGAGCCTAGGCCTTTTGGAAGCGAAAGGTAGCGGCAGGCAGGATGTAGGGTTACAGGCCATAAGCTCAACTCTCAGAAGTGTGTATGCATGGGAGGCAGATGTCTGCTACCCACTCGGACATGGGAGTTGGAACCTAGCTACACTCCTATTGAAGAAGGATGTTGGAAATCGCTGTATTCAACTCAGATACACGGGAGTTCAGGCCCAATGCTTACACATGCTTTTCCCGCAACCCATCCCAGCCACTAACATAAGGAGGTTAGCAGGTACGTCTACAGTCAGGCAGGATGCGGGAGGGTTCTGCCCTGTCCTCAGCTCTCACAGGGAAGCTTGCCTAGAAGCCAGCTCTCAACTAGCTGCATTCTTATGACAGTGTGAAGGTAGCAGTATTCTGAGTAAGGAGGTTCCCAGATTACCACTCTACTGCACCTGGAGATACCGTCCAGGTGTGCATTGTTAACTTGCGTCTCAGAAGCCTCTGGCAAAAGTCTCTGGTGAAGACGTGGGAAACTCACTCTGCAGGCAGTGTGGAACTGTGAGGGACTGAGGGTGAGCTCAACTCTCAGCAGTAAGATGATTTTGGACAAGGCGTTCAGCTACCTTCTCACATATGGAACTTAGTATGTAGCACCAGTCTACCCCAGGAATTACTGGGAAATCGCTGGATTGAGCTTGGTGGCACTAGTCTTGTGTGCCGGGAGATTCCAGTTACCTCTCCCAACACTTGCGTCAAGCAGCGAGCCTAGGCCTTTTGGAAGCGAAAGGTAGCTGCAGGCAGGAGGTAGGCTTACAGGCCATAAGCTCAACTCTCAGAAGTGTGTATACATGGGAGGCAGATGTCTGCTACCCACTCGGACATGCGAGTGGGAACCTAGCTACACTCTGATGAAGAAGGACTTTGGAAATCGCTGTATTCAACTCAGATACACGTGGGTTCAGGCACAACGATTCCACATGCTTTTCTCACAACGTTTCCCTGCCACTAACATGAGGACGTTAGCAGCTCCTTCTACAGTCAAGCAGGATGCGGGAGGGTTGTGCCCTGTCCTTAGCTCTCACAGGGAAGCAGGCCTTGAAGCCAGCTGTCAACTAGCTGCATTCTTATGGCAGGGTGAAGGTAGCAGTATTCTGAGACAGGAGGTTCCCAGGTTACCACTCTACTGGACCTGGAGATACCCTCCAGGTCTGCATTGTTAACTTGCGTCTCAGAAGCCTCTGGCAAACGTCTCTGGTGAAGACGTGCGAAACTCACTGTGCAGGCAGTGTGGAACTGTGAGGGACTGAGGGTGAGCTCAACTCTGAGAAGTAAGATGTTTTTGGACAAGGCGTTCAACTACATACTCAAGTATGGAACTTAGTATGTAGCACCAGTCTACCCCAGGAATTACTGGGAAATCGCTGGATTGAGCTTGGTGGCACTAGTCTTGTGTGCCGGGAGATTCCAGTTACCTCTCCCAACACTTCGGTGAAGCAGCGAGCCTAGGCCTTTTGGAAGCGAAAGGTAGCTGCAGGCAGGAGGTAGGCTTACAGGCCATAAGCTCAACTCTCAGAAGTGTGTATACATGGGAGGCAGATGTCTGCTACCCACTCGGACATGCGAGTGGGAACCTAGCTACACTCTGATGAAGAAGGACTTTGGAAATCGCTGTATTCAACTCAGATACACGTGGGTTCAGGCACAACGATTCCACATGCTTTTCTCACAACGTTTCCCTGCCACTAACATGAGGACGTTAGCAGCTCCTTCTACAGTCAAGCAGGATGCGGGAGGGTTGTGCCCTGTCCTTAGCTCTCACAGGGAAGCAGGCCTTGAAGCCAGCTGTCAACTAGCTGCATTCTTATGGCAGGGTGAAGGTAGCAGTATTCTGAGACAGGAGGTTCCCAGGTTACCACTCTACTGGACCTGGAGATACCCTCCAGGTCTGCATTGTTAACTTGCGTCTCAGAAGCCTCTGGCAAACGTCTCTGGTGAAGACGTGCGAAACTCACTGTGCAGGCAGTGTGGAACTGTGAGGGACTGAGGGTGAGCTCAACTCTCAGAAGTAAGATGTTTTTGGACAAGGCGTTCAACTACATACTCACGTATGGAACTTAGTATGTAGCACCAGTCTACCCCAGGAATTACTAGGAAATCGCTTGATTGAGCTTGGAGGCACTCGTCTTGTGTGCCGGGAGATTCCAGTTACCTCTCCCAACACTTGCGTCAAGCAGCGAGCCTAGGCCTTTTGGAAGCGAAAGGTAGCGGCAGGCAGGATGTAGGGTTACAGGCCATAAGCTCAACTCTCAGAAGTGTGTATGCATGGGAGGCAGATGTCTGCTACCCACTCGGACATGGGAGTTGGAACCTAGCTACACTCCTATTGAAGAAGGATGTTGGAAATCGCTGTATTCAACTCAGATACACGGGAGTTCAGGCCCAATGCTTACACATGCTTTTCCCGCAACCCATCCCAGCCACTAACATAAGGAGGTTAGCAGGTACGTCTACAGTCAGGCAGGATGCGGGAGGGTTCTGCCCTGTCCTCAGCTCTCACAGGGAAGCTTGCCTAGAAGCCAGCTCTCAACTAGCTGCATTCTTATGACAGTGTGAAGGTAGCAGTATTCTGAGTAAGGAGGTTCCCAGATTACCACTCTACTGCACCTGGAGATACCGTCCAGGTGTGCATTGTTAACTTGCGTCTCAGAAGCCTCTGGCAAAAGTCTCTGGTGAAGACGTGGGAAACTCACTCTGCAGGCAGTGTGGAACTGTGAGGGACTGAGGGTGAGCTCAACTCTCAGCAGTAAGATGATTTTGGACAAGGCGTTCAGCTACCTTCTCACATATGGAACTTAGTATGTAGCACCAGTCTACCCCAGGAATTACTGGGAAATCGCTGGATTGAGCTTGGTGGCACTAGTCTTGTGTGCCGGGAGATTCCAGTTACCTCTCCCAACACTTGCGTCAAGCAGCGAGCCTAGGCCTTTTGGAAGCGAAAGGTAGCTGCAGGCAGGAGGTAGGCTTACAGGCCATAAGCTCAACTCTCAGAAGTGTGTATACATGGGAAGCAAATGTCTGCTACCCACTCGGACATGCGAGTGGGAACCTAGCTACACTCTGATGAAGAAGGACTTTGGAAATCGCTGTATTCAACTCAGATACACGTGGGTTCAGGCACAACGATTCCACATGCTTTTCTCACAACGTTTCCCTGCCACTAACATGAGGACGTTAGCAGCTCCTTCTACAGTCAAGCAGGATGCGGGAGGGTTGTGCCCTGTCCTTAGCTCTCACAGGGAAGCAGGCCTTGAAGCCAGCTGTCAACTAGCTGCATTCTTATGGCAGGGTGAAGGTAGCAGTATTCTGAGACAGGAGGTTCCCAGGTTACCACTCTACTGGACCTGGAGATACCCTCCAGGTCTGCATTGTTAACTTGCGTCTCAGAAGCCTCTGGCAAACGTCTCTGGTGAAGACGTGCGAAACTCACTGTGCAGGCAGTGTGGAACTGTGAGGGACTGAGGGTGAGCTCAACTCTCAGAAGTAAGATGTTTTTGGACAAGGCGTTCAACTACATACTCACGTATGGAACTTAGTATGTAGCACCAGTCTACCCCAGGAATTACTAGGAAATCGCTTGATTGAGCTTGGAGGCACTCGTCTTGTGTGCCGGGAGATTCCAGTTACCTCTCCCAACACTTGCGTCAAGCAGCGAGCCTAGGCCTTTTGGAAGCGAAAGGTAGCGGCAGGCAGGATGTAGGGTTACAGGCCATAAGCTCAACTCTCAGAAGTGTGTATGCATGGGAGGCAGATGTCTGCTACCCACTCGGACATGGGAGTTGGAACCTAGCTACACTCCTATTGAAGAAGGATGTTGGAAATCGCTGTATTCAACTCAGATACACGGGAGTTCAGGCCCAATGCTTACACATGCTTTTCCCGCAACCCATCCCAGCCACTAACATAAGGAGGTTAGCAGGTACGTCTACAGTCAGGCAGGATGCGGGAGGGTTCTGCCCTGTCCTCAGCTCTCACAGGGAAGCTTGCCTAGAAGCCAGCTCTCAACTAGCTGCATTCTTATGACAGTGTGAAGGTAGCAGTATTCTGAGTAAGGAGGTTCCCAGATTACCACTCTACTGCACCTGGAGATACCGTCCAGGTGTGCATTGTTAACTTGCGTCTCAGAAGCCTCTGGCAAAAGTCTCTGGTGAAGACGTGGGAAACTCACTCTGCAGGCAGTGTGGAACTGTGAGGGACTGAGGGTGAGCTCAACTCTCAGCAGTAAGATGATTTTGGACAAGGCGTTCAGCTACCTTCTCACATATGGAACTTACTATGTAGCACCAGTCTACCCCAGGAATTACTGGGAAATCGCTGGATTGAGCTTGGTGGCACTAGTCTTGTGTGCCGGGAGATTCCAGTTACCTCTCCCAACACTTGCGTCAAGCAGCGAGCCTAGGCCTTTTGGAAGCGAAAGGTAGCTGCAGGCAGGAGGTAGGCTTACAGGCCATAAGCTCAACTCTCAGAAGTGTGTATACATGGGAGGCAGATGTCTGCTACCCACTCGGACATGCGAGTGGGAACCTAGCTACACTCTGATGAAGAAGGACTTTGGAAATCGCTGTATTCAACTCAGATACACGTGGGTTCAGGCACAACGATTCCACATGCTTTTCTCACAACGTTTCCCTGCCACTAACATGAGGACGTTAGCAGCTCCTTCTACAGTCAAGCAGGATGCGGGAGGGTTGTGCCCTGTCCTTAGCTCTCACAGGGAAGCAGGCCTTGAAGCCAGCTGTCAACTAGCTGCATTCTTATGGCAGGGTGAAGGTAGCAGTATTCTGAGACAGGAGGTTCCCAGGTTACCACTCTACTGGACCTGGAGATACCCTCCAGGTCTGCATTGTTAACTTGCGTCTCAGAAGCCTCTGGCAAACGTCTCTGGTGAAGACGTGCGAAACTCACTGTGCAGGCAGTGTGGAACTGTGAGGGACTGAGGGTGAGCTCAACTCTCAGAAGTAAGATGTTTTTGGACAAGGCGTTCAACTACCTACTCACGTATGGAACTTAGTATGTAGCACCAGTCTACCCCAGGAATTACTAGGAAATCGCTTGATTGAGCTTGGAGGCACTCGTCTTGTGTGCCGGGAGATTCCAGTTACCTCTCCCAACACTTGCGTCAAGCAGCGAGCCTAGGCCTTTTGGAAGCGAAAGGTAGCGGCAGGCAGGATGTAGGGTTACAGGCCATAAGCTCAACTCTCAGAAGTGTGTATGCATGGGAGGCAGATGTCTGCTACCCACTCGGACATGGGAGTTGGAACCTAGCTACACTCCTATTGAAGAAGGATGTTGGAAATCGCTGTATTCAACTCAGATACACGGGAGTTCAGGCCCAATGCTTACACATGCTTTTCCCGCAACCCATCCCAGCCACTAACATAAGGAGGTTAGCAGGTACGTCTACAGTCAGGCAGGATGCGGGAGGGTTCTGCCCTGTCCTCAGCTCTCACAGGGAAGCTTGCCTAGAAGCCAGCTCTCAACTAGCTGCATTCTTATGACAGTGTGAAGGTAGCAGTATTCTGAGTAAGGAGGTTCCCAGATTACCACTCTACTGCACCTGGAGATACCGTCCAGGTGTGCATTGTTAACTTGCGTCTCAGAAGCCTCTGGCAAAAGTCTCTGGTGAAGACGTGGGAAACTCACTCTGCAGGCAGTGTGGAACTGTGAGGGACTGAGGGTGAGCTCAACTCTCAGCAGTAAGATGATTTTGGACAAGGCGTTCAGCTACCTTCTCACATATGGAACTTAGTATGTACCACCAGTCTACCCCAGGAATTACTGGGAAATCGCTGGATTGAGCTTGGTGGCACTAGTCTTGTGTGCCGGGAGATTCCAGTTACCTCTCCCAACACTTGCGTCAAGCAGCGAGCCTAGGCCTTTTGGAAGCGAAAGGTAGCTGCAGGCAGGAGGTAGGCTTACAGGCCATAAGCTCAACTCTCAGAAGTGTGTATACATGGGAGGCAGATGTCTGCTACCCACTCGGACATGCGAGTGGGAACCTAGCTACACTCTGATGAAGAAGGACTTTGGAAATCGCTGTATTCAACTCAGATACACGTGGGTTCAGGCACAACGATTCCACATGCTTTTCTCACAACGTTTCCCTGCCACTAACATGAGGACGTTAGCAGCGCCTTCTACAGTCAAGCAGGATGCGGGAGGGTTGTGCCCTGTCCTTAGCTCTCACAGGGAAGCAGGCCTTGAAGCCAGCTGTCAACTAGCTGCATTCTTATGGCAGGGTGAGGGTAGCAGGATTCTGAGACAGGAGGTTCCCAGGTTACCACTCTACTGGACCTGGAGATACCCTCCAGGTCTGCATTGTTAACTTGCGTCTCAGAAGCCTCTGGCAAACGTCTCTGGTGAAGACGTGCGAAACTCACTCTGCAGGCAGTGTGGAACTGTGAGGGACTGAGGGTGAGCTCAACTCTCAGAAGTAAGATGTTTTTGGACAAGGCGTTCAACTACATACTCACGTATGGAACTTAGTATGTAGCACCAGTCTACCCCAGGAATTACTGGGAAATCGCTGGATTGAGCTTGGTGGCACTAGTCTTGTGTGCCGGGAGATTCCAGTTACCTCTCCCAACACTTCGGTGAAGCAGCGAGCCTAGGCCTTTTGGAAGCGAAAGGTAGCTGCAGGCAGGAGGTAGGCTTACAGGCCATAAGCTCAACTCTCAGAAGTGTGTATACATGGGAGGCAGATGTCTGCTACCCACTCGGACATGCGAGTGGGAACCTAGCTACACTCTGATGAAGAAGGACTTTGGAAATCGCTGTATTCAACTCAGATACACGTGGGTTCAGGCACAACGATTCCACATGCTTTTCTCACAACGTTTCCCTGCCACTAACATGAGGACGTTAGCAGCTCCTTCTACAGTCAAGCAGGATGCGGGAGGGTTGTGCCCTGTCCTTAGCTCTCACAGGGAAGCAGGCCTTGAAGCCAGCTGTCAACTAGCTGCATTCTTATGGCAGGGTGAAGGTAGCAGGATTCTGAGACAGGAGGTTCCCAGGTTACCACTCTACTGGACCTGGAGATACCCTCCAGGTCTGCATTGTTAACTTGCGTCTCAGAAGCCTCTGGCAAACGTCTCTGGTGAAGACGTGCGAAACTCACTGTGCAGGCAGTTTGGAACTGTGAGGGACTGAGGGTGAGCTCAACTCTCAGAAGTAAGATGTTTTTGGACAAGGCGTTCAACTACCTACTCACGTATGGAACTTAGTATGTAGCACCAGTCTACCCCAGGAATTACTAGGAAATCGCTTGATTGAGCTTGGAGGCACTCGTCTTGTGTGCCGGGAGATTCCAGTTACCTCTCCCAACACTTGCGTCAAGCAGCGAGCCTAGGCCTTTTGGAAGCGAAAGGTAGCGGCAGGCAGGATGTAGGGTTACAGGCCATAAGCTCAACTCTCAGAAGTGTGTATGCATGGGAGGCAGATGTCTGCTACCCACTCGGACATGGGAGTTGGAACCTAGCTACACTCCTATTGAAGAAGGATGTTGGAAATCGCTGTATTCAACTCAGATACACGGGAGTTCAGGCCCAATGCTTACACATGCTTTTCCCGCAACCCATCCCAGCCACTAACATAAGGAGGTTAGCAGGTACGTCTACAGTCAGGCAGGATGCGGGAGGGTTCTGCCCTGTCCTCAGCTCTCACAGGGAAGCTTGCCTAGAAGCCAGCTCTCAACTAGCTGCATTCTTATGACAGTGTGAAGGTAGCAGTATTCTGAGTAAGGAGGTTCCCAGATTACCACTCTACTGCACCTGGAGATACCGTCCAGGTGTGCATTGTTAACTTGCGTCTCAGAAGCCTCTGGCAAAAGTCTCTGGTGAAGACGTGGGAAACTCACTCTGCAGGCAGTGTGGAACTGTGAGGGACTGAGGGTGAGCTCAACTCTCAGCAGTAAGATGATTTTGGACAAGGCGTTCAGCTACCTTCTCACATATGGAACTTAGTATGTAGCACCAGTCTACCCCAGGAATTACTGGGAAATCGCTGGATTGAGCTTGGTGGCACTAGTCTTGTGTGCCGGGAGATTCCAGTTACCTCTCCCAACACTTGCGTCAAGCAGCGAGCCTAGGCCTTTTGGAAGCGAAAGGTAGCTGCAGGCAGGAGGTAGGCTTACAGGCCATAAGCTCAACTCTCAGAAGTGTGTATACATGGGAGGCAGATGTCTGCTACCCACTCGGACATGCGAGTGGGAACCTAGCTACACTCTGATGAAGAAGGACTTTGGAAATCGCTGTATTCAACTCAGATACACGTGGGTTCAGGCACAACGATTCCACATGCTTTTCTCACAACGTTTCCCTGCCACTAACATGAGGACGTTAGCAGCGCCTTCTACAGTCAAGCAGGATGCGGGAGGGTTGTGCCCTGTCCTTAGCTCTCACAGGGAAGCAGGCCTTGAAGCCAGCTGTCAACTAGCTGCATTCTTATGGCAGGGTGAAGGTAGCAGGATTCTGAGACAGGAGGTTCCCAGGTTACCACTCTACTGGACCTGGAGATACCCTCCAGGTCTGCATTGTTAACTTGCGTCTCAGAAGCCTCTGGCAAACGTCTCTGGTGAAGACGTGCGAAACTCACTGTGCAGGCAGTGTGGAACTGTGAGGGACTGAGGGTGAGCTCAACTCTCAGAAGTAAGATGTTTTTGGACAAGGCGTTCAACTACATACTCACGTATGGAACTTAGTATGTAGCACCAGTCTACCCCAGGAATTACTGGGAAATCGCTGGATTGAGCTTGCTGGCACTAGTCTTGTGTGCCGGGAGATTCCAGTTACCTCTCCCAACACTTCGGTGAAGCAGCGAGCCTAGGCCTTTTGGAAGCGAAAGGTAGCTGCAGGCAGGAGGTAGGCTTACAGGCCATAAGCTCAACTCTCAGAAGTGTGTATACATGGGAGGCAGATGTCTGCTACCCACTCGGACATGCGAGTGGGAACCTAGCTACACTCTGATGAAGAAGGACTTTGGAAATCGCTGTATTCAACTCAGATACACGTGGGTTCAGGCACAACGATTCCACATGCTTTTCTCACAACGTTTCCCTGCCACTAACATGAGGACGTTAGCAGCGCCTTCTACAGTCAAGCAGGATGCGGGAGGGTTGTGCCCTCTCCTCAGCTCTCACAGGGAAGCAGGCCTTGAAGCCAGCTGTCAACTAGCTGCATTCTTATGGCAGGGTGAAGGTAGCAGGATTCTGAGACAGGAGGTTCCCAGGTTACCACTCTACTGGACCTGGAGACACCCTCCAGGTCTGCATTGTTAACTTGCGTCTCAGAAGCCTCTGGCAAACGTCTCTGGTGAAGACGTGCGAAACTCACTCTGCAGGCAGTGTGGAACTGTGAGGGACTGAGGGTGAGCTCAACTCTCAGAAGTAAGATGTTTTTGGACAAGGCGTTCAACTACATACTCACGTATGGAACTTAGTATGTAGCACCAGTCTACCCCAGGAATTACTAGGAAATCGCTTGATTGAGCTTGGAGGCACTCGTCTTGTGTGCCGGGAGATTCCAGTTACCTCTCCCAACACTTGCGTCAAGCAGCGAGCCTAGGCCTTTTGGAAGCGAAAGGTAGCGGCAGGCAGGATGTAGGGTTACAGGCCATAAGCTCAACTCTCAGAAGTGTGTATGCATGGGAGGCAGATGTCTGCTACCCACTCGGACATGGGAGTTGGAACCTAGCTACACTCCTATTGAAGAAGGATGTTGGAAATCGCTGTATTCAACTCAGATACACGGGAGTTCAGGCCCAATGCTTACACATGCTTTTCCCGCAACCCATCCCAGCCACTAACATAAGGAGGTTAGCAGGTACGTCTACAGTCAGGCAGGATGCGGGAGGGTTCTGCCCTGTCCTCAGCTCTCACAGGGAAGCTTGCCTAGAAGCCAGCTCTCAACTAGCTGCATTCTTATGACAGTGTGAAGGTAGCAGTATTCTGAGTAAGGAGGTTCCCAGATTACCACTCTACTGCACCTGGAGATACCGTCCAGGTGTGCATTGTTAACTTGCGTCTCAGAAGCCTCTGGCAAAAGTCTCTGGTGAAGACGTGGGAAACTCACTCTGCAGGCAGTGTGGAACTGTGAGGGACTGAGGGTGAGCTCAACTCTCAGCAGTAAGATGATTTTGGACAAGGCGTTCAGCTACCTTCTCACATATGGAACTTAGTATGTAGCACCAGTCTACCCCAGGAATTACTGGGAAATCGCTGGATTGAGCTTGGTGGCACTAGTCTTGTGTGCCGGGAGATTCCAGTTACCTCTCCCAACACTTGCGTCAAGCAGCGAGCCTAGGCCTTTTGGAAGCGAAAGGTAGCTGCAGGCAGGAGGTAGGCTTACAGGCCATAAGCTCAACTCTCAGAAGTGTGTATACATGGGAGGCAGATGTCTGCTACCCACTCGGACATGCGAGTGGGAACCTAGCTACACTCTGATGAAGAAGGACTTTGGAAATCGCTGTATTCAACTCAGATACACGTGGGTTCAGGCACAACGATTCCACATGCTTTTCTCACAACGTTTCCCTGCCACTAACATGAGGACGTTAGCAGCGCCTTCTACAGTCAAGCAGGATGCGGGAGGGTTGTGCCCTGTCCTTAGCTCTCACAGGGAAGCAGGCCTTGAAGCCAGCTGTCAACTAGCTGCATTCTTATGGCAGGGTGAAGGTAGCAGTATTCTGAGACAGGAGGTTCCCAGGTTACCACTCTACTGGACCTGGAGATACCCTCCAGGTCTGCATTGTTAACTTGCGTCTCAGAAGCCTCTGGCAAACGTCTCTGGTGAAGACGTGCGAAACTCACTGTGCAGGCAGTGTGGAACTGTGAGGGACTGAGGGTGAGCTCAACTCTCAGAAGTAAGATGTTTTTGGACAAGGCGTTCAACTACCTACTCACGTATGGAACTTAGTATGTAGCACCAGTCTACCCCAGGAATTACTAGGAAATCGCTTGATTGAGCTTGGAGGCACTCGTCTTGTGTGCCGGGAGATTCCAGTTACCTCTCCCAACACTTGCGTCAAGCAGCGAGCCTAGGCCTTTTGGAAGCGAAAGGTAGCGGCAGGCAGGATGTAGGGTTACAGGCCATAAGCTCAACTCTCAGAAGTGTGTATGCATGGGAGGCAGATGTCTGCTACCCACTCGGACATGGGAGTTGGAACCTAGCTACACTCCTATTGAAGAAGGATGTTGGAAATCGCTGTATTCAACTCAGATACACGGGAGTTCAGGCCCAATGCTTACACATGCTTTTCCCGCAACCCATCCCAGCCACTAACATAAGGAGGTTAGCAGGTACGTCTACAGTCAGGCAGGATGCGGGAGGGTTCTGCCCTGTCCTCAGCTCTCACAGGGAAGCTTGCCTAGAAGCCAGCTCTCAACTAGCTGCATTCTTATGACAGTGTGAAGGTAGCAGTATTCTGAGTAAGGAGGTTCCCAGATTACCACTCTACTGCACCTGGAGATACCGTCCAGGTGTGCATTGTTAACTTGCGTCTCAGAAGCCTCTGGCAAAAGTCTCTGGTGAAGACGTGGGAAACTCACTCTGCAGGCAGTGTGGAACTGTGAGGGACTGAGGGTGAGCTCAACTCTCAGCAGTAAGATGATTTTGGACAAGGCGTTCAGCTACCTTCTCACATATGGAACTTAGTATGTAGCACCAGTCTACCCCAGGAATTACTGGGAAATCGCTGGATTGAGCTTGGTGGCACTAGTCTTGTGTGCCGGGAGATTCCAGTTACCTCTCCCAACACTTGCGTCAAGCAGCGAGCCTAGGCCTTTTGGAAGCGAAAGGTAGCTGCAGGCAGGAGGTAGGCTTACAGGCCATAAGCTCAACTCTCAGAAGTGTGTATACATGGGAGGCAGATGTCTGCTACCCACTCGGACATGCGAGTGGGAACCTAGCTACACTCTGATGAAGAAGGACTTTGGAAATCGCTGTATTCAACTCAGATACACGTGGGTTCAGGCACAACGATTCCACATGCTTTTCTCACAACGTTTCCCTGCCACTAACATGAGGACGTTAGCAGCGCCTTCTACAGTCAAGCAGGATGCGGGAGGGTTGTGCCCTGTCCTTAGCTCTCACAGGGAAGCAGGCCTTGAAGCCAGCTGTCAACTAGCTGCATTCTTATGGCAGGGTGAAGGTAGCAGGATTCTGAGACAGGAGGTTCCCAGGTTACCACTCTACTGGACCTGGAGATACCCTCCAGGTCTGCATTGTTAACTTGCGTCTCAGAAGCCTCTGGCAAACGTCTCTGGTGAAGACGTGCGAAACTCACTCTGCAGGCAGTGTGGAACTGTGAGGGACTGAGGGTGAGCTCAACTCTCAGAAGTAAGATGTTTTTGGACAAGGCGTTCAACTACATACTCACGTATGGAACTTAGTATGTAGCACCAGTCTACCCCAGGAATTACTAGGAAATCGCTTGATTGAGCTTGGAGGCACTCGTCTTGTGTGCCGGGAGATTCCAGTTACCTCTCCCAACACTTGCGTCAAGCAGCGAGCCTAGGCCTTTTGGAAGCGAAAGGTAGCGGCAGGCAGGATGTAGGGTTACAGGCCATAAGCTCAAGTCTCAGAAGTGTGTATGCATGGGAGGCAGATGTCTGCTACCCACTCGGACATGGGAGTTGGAACCTAGCTACACTCCTATTGAAGAAGGATGTTGGAAATCGCTGTATTCAACTCAGATACACGGGAGTTCAGGCCCAATGCTTACACATGCTTTTCCCGCAACCCATCCCAGCCACTAACATAAGGAGGTTAGCAGGTACGTCTACAGTCAGGCAGGATGCGGGAGGGTTCTGCCCTGTCCTCAGCTCTCACAGGGAAGCTTGCCTAGAAGCCAGCTCTCAACTAGTTGCATTCTTATGACAGTGTGAAGGTAGCAGTATTCTGAGTAATGAGGTTCCCAGATTACCACTCTACTGCACCTGGAGATACCGTCCAGGTGTGCATTGTTAACTTGCGTCTCAGAAGCCTCTGGCAAAAGTCTCTGGTGAAGACGTAGGAAACTCACTCTGCAGGCAGTGTGGAACTGTGAGGGACTGAGGGTGAGCTCAACTCTCAGCAGTAAGATGATTTTGGACAAGGCGTTCAGCTACCTTCTCACATATGGAACTTAGTATGTAGCACCAGTCTACCCCAGGAATTACTGGGAAATCGCTGGATTGAGCTTGGTGGCACTAGTCTTGTGTGCCGGGAGATTCCAGTTACCTCTCCCAACACTTCGGTGAAGCAGCGAGCCTAGGCCTTTTGGAAGCGAAAGGTAGCTGCAGGCAGGAGGTAGGCTTACAGGCCATAAGCTCAACTCTCAGAAGTGTGTATACATGGGAGGCAGATGTCTGCTACCCACTCGGACATGCGAGTGGGAACCTAGCTACACTCTGATGAAGAAGGACTTTGGAAATCGCTGTATTCAACTCAGATACACGTGGGTTCAGGCACAACGATTCCACATGCTTTTCTCACAACGTTTCCCTGCCACTAACATGAGGACGTTAGCAGCTCCTTCTACAGTCAAGCAGGATGCGGGAGGGTTGTGCCCTGTCCTTAGCTCTCACAGGGAAGCAGGCCTTGAAGCCAGCTGTCAACTAGCTGCATTCTTATGGCAGGGTGAAGGTAGCAGTATTCTGAGACAGGAGGTTCCCAGGTTATCACTCTACTGGACCTGGAGATACCCTCCAGGTCTGCATTGTTAACTTGCGTCTCAGAAGCCTCTGGCAAACGTCTCTGGTGAAGACGTGCGAAACTCACTGTGCAGGCAGTGTGGAACTGTGAGGGACTGAGGGTGAGCTCAACTCTCAGAAGTAAGATGTTTTTGGACAAGGCGTTCAACTACCTACTCACGTATGGAACTTAGTATGTAGCACCAGTCTACCCCAGGAATTACTAGGAAATCGCTTGATTGAGCTTGGAGGCACTCGTCTTGTGTGCCGGGAGATTCCAGTTACCTCTCCCAACACTTGCGTCAAGCAGCGAGCCTAGGCCTTTTGGAAGCGAAAGGTAGCGGCAGGCAGGATGTAGGGTTACAGGCCATAAGCTCAACTCTCAGAAGTGTGTATGCATGGGAGGCAGATGTCTGCTACCCACTCGGACATGGGAGTTGGAACCTAGCTACACTCCTATTGAAGAAGGATGTTGGAAATCGCTGTATTCAACTCAGATACACGGGAGTTCAGGCCCAATGCTTACACATGCTTTTCCCGCAACCCATCCCAGCCACTAACATAAGGAGGTTAGCAGGTACGTCTACAGTCAGGCAGGATGCGGGAGGGTTCTGCCCTGTCCTCAGCTCTCACAGGGAAGCTTGCCTAGAAGCCAGCTCTCAACTAGCTGCATTCTTATGACAGTGTGAAGGTAGCAGTATTCTGAGTAAGGAGGTTCCCAGATTACCACTCTACTGCACCTGGAGATACCCTCCAGGTCTGCATTGTTAACTTGCGTCTCAGAAGCCTCTGGCAAAAGTCTCTGGTGAAGACGTGGGAAACTCACTCTGCAGGCAGTGTGGAACTGTGAGGGACTGAGGGTGAGCTCAACTCTCAGCAGTAAGATGATTTTGGACAAGGCGTTCAGCTACCTTCTCACATATGGAACTTAGTATGTAGCACCAGTCTACCCCAGGAATTACTGGGAAATCGCTGGATTGAGCTTGGTGGCACTAGTCTTGTGTGCCGGGAGATTCCAGTTACCTCTCCCAACACTTGCGTCAAGCAGCGAGCCTAGGCCTTTTGGAAGCGAAAGGTAGCTGCAGGCAGGAGGTAGGCTTACAGGCCATAAGCTCAACTCTCAGAAGTGTGTATACATGGGAGGCAGATGTCTGCTACCCACTCGGACATGCGAGTGGGAACCTAGCTACACTCTGATGAAGAAGGACTTTGGAAATCGCTGTATTCAACTCAGATACACGTGGGTTCAGGCACAACGATTCCACATGCTTTTCTCACAACGTTTCCCTGCCACTAACATGAGGACGTTAGCAGCGCCTTCTACAGTCAAGCAGGATGCGGGAGGGTTGTGCCCTGTCCTTAGCTCTCACAGGGAAGCAGGCCTTGAAGCCAGCTGTCAACTAGCTGCATTCTTATGGCAGGGTGAGTGTAGCAGGATTCTGAGACAGGAGGTTCCCAGGTTACCACTCTACTGGACCTGGAGATACCCTCCAGGTCTGCATTGTTAACTTGCGTCTCAGAAGCCTCTGGCAAACGTCTCTGGTGAAGACGTGCGAAACTCACTCTGCAGGCAGTGTGGAACTGTGAGGGACTGAGGGTGAGCTCAACTCTCAGAAGTAAGATGTTTTTGGACAAGGCGTTCAACTACATACTCACGTATGGAACTTAGTATGTAGCACCAGTCTACCCCAGGAATTACTGGGAAATCGCTGGATTGAGCTTGGTGGCACTCGTCTTGTGTGCCGGGAGATTCCAGTTACCTCTCCCAACACTTGCGTCAAGCAGCGAGCCTAGGCCTTTTGGAAGCGAAAGGTAGCGGCAGGCAGGATGTAGGGTTACAGGCCATAAGCTCAACTCTCAGAAGTGTGTATGCATGGGAGGCAGATGTCTGCTACCCACTCGGACATGCGAGTGGGAACCTAGCTACACTCTGATGAAGAAGGACTTTGGAAATCGCTGTATTCAACTCAGATACACGTGGGTTCAGGCACAACGATTCCACATGCTTTTCTCACAACGTTTCCCTGCCACTAACATGAGGACGTTAGCAGCTCCTTCTACAGTCAAGCAGGATGCGGGAGGGTTGTGCCCTCTCCTCAGCTCTCACAGGGAAGCAGGCCTTGAAGCCAGCTGTCAACTAGCTGCATTCTTATGGCAGGGTGAAGGTAGCAGGATTCTGAGACAGGAGGTTCCCAGGTTACCACTCTACTGGACCTGGAGATACCCTCCAGGTCTGCATTGTTAACTTGCGTCTCAGAAGCCTCTGGCAAACGTCTCTGGTGAAGACGTGCGAAACTCACTGTGCAGGCAGTGTGGAACTGTGAGGGACTGAGGGTGAGCTCAACTCTGAGAAGTAAGATGTTTTTGGACAAGGCGTTCAACTACATACTCACGTATGGAACTTAGTATGTAGCACCAGTCTACCCCAGGAATTACTAGGAAATCGCTTGATTGAGCTTGGAGGCACTCGTCTTGTGTGCCGGGAGATTCCAGTTACCTCTCCCAACACTTGCGTCAAGCAGCGAGCCTAGGCCTTTTGGAAGCGAAAGGTAGCGGCAGGCAGGATGTAGGGTTACAGGCCATAAGCTCAACTCTCAGAAGTGTGTATGCATGGGAGGCAGATGTCTGCTACCCACTCGGACATGGGAGTTGGAACCTAGCTACACTCCTATTGAAGAAGGATGTTGGAAATCGCTGTATTCAACTCAGATACACGGGAGTTCAGGCCCAATGCTTACACATGCTTTTCCCGCAACCCATCCCAGCCACTAACATAAGGAGGTTAGCAGGTACGTCTACAGTCAGGCAGGATGCGGGAGGGTTCTGCCCTGTCCTCAGCTCTCACAGGGAAGCTTGCCTAGAAGCCAGCTCTCAACTAGCTGCATTCTTATGACAGTGTGAAGGTAGCAGTATTCTGAGTAAGGAGGTTCCCAGATTACCACTCTACTGCACCTGGAGATACCGTCCAGGTGTGCATTGTTAACTTGCGTCTCAGAAGCCTCTGGCAAAAGTCTCTGGTGAAGACGTGGGAAACTCACTCTGCAGGCAGTGTGGAACTGTGAGGGACTGAGGGTGAGCTCAACTCTCAGCAGTAAGATGATTTTGGACAAGGCGTTCAGCTACCTTCTCACATATGGAACTTACTATGTAGCACCAGTCTACCCCAGGAATTACTGGGAAATCGCTGGATTGAGCTTGGTGGCACTAGTCTTGTGTGCCGGGAGATTCCAGTTACCTCTCCCAACACTTGCGTCAAGCAGCGAGCCTAGGCCTTTTGGAAGCGAAAGGTAGCTGCAGGCAGGAGGTAGGCTTACAGGCCATAAGCTCAACTCTCAGAAGTGTGTATACATGGGAGGCAGATGTCTGCTACCCACTCGGACATGCGAGTGGGAACCTAGCTACACTCTGATGAAGAAGGACTTTGGAAATCGCTGTATTCAACTCAGATACACGTGGGTTCAGGCACAACGATTCCACATGCTTTTCTCACAACGTTTCCCTGCCACTAACATGAGGACGTTAGCAGCTCCTTCTACAGTCAAGCAGGATGCGGGAGGGTTGTGCCCTGTCCTTAGCTCTCACAGGGAAGCAGGCCTTGAAGCCAGCTGTCAACTAGCTGCATTCTTATGGCAGGGTGAAGGTAGCAGTATTCTGAGACAGGAGGTTCCCAGGTTACCACTCTACTGGACCTGGAGATACCCTCCAGGTCTGCATTGTTAACTTGCGTCTCAGAAGCCTCTGGCAAACGTCTCTGGTGAAGACGTGCGAAACTCACTGTGAAGGCAGTGTGGAACTGTGAGGGACTGAGGGTGAGCTCAACTCTCAGAAGTAAGATGTTTTTGGACAAGGCGTTCAACTACCTACTCACGTATGGAACTTAGTATGTAGCACCAGTCTACCCCAGGAATTACTAGGAAATCGCTTGATTGAGCTTGGAGGCACTCGTCTTGTGTGCCGGGAGATTCCAGTTACCTCTCCCAACACTTGCGTCAAGCAGCGAGCCTAGGCCTTTTGGAAGCGAAAGGTAGCGGCAGGCAGGATGTAGGGTTACAGGCCATAAGCTCAACTCTCAGAAGTGTGTATGCATGGGAGGCAGATGTCTGCTACCCACTCGGACATGGGAGTTGGAACCTAGCTACACTCCTATTGAAGAAGGATGTTGGAAATCGCTGTATTCAACTCAGATACACGGGAGTTCAGGCCCAATGCTTACACATGCTTTTCCCCCAACCCATCCCAGCCACTAACATAAGGAGGTTAGCAGGTACGTCTACAGTCAGGCAGGATGCGGGAGGGTTCTGCCCTGTCCTCAGCTCTCACAGGGAAGCTTGCCTAGAAGCCAGCTCTCAACTAGCTGCATTCTTATGACAGTGTGAAGGTAGCAGTATTCTGAGTAAGGAGGTTCCCAGATTACCACTCTACTGCACCTGGAGATACCGTCCAGGTGTGCATTGTTAACTTGCGTCTCAGAAGCCTCTGGCAAAAGTCTCTGGTGAAGACGTGGGAAACTCACTCTGCAGGCAGTGTGGAACTGTGAGGGACTGAGGGAGAGCTCAACTCTCAGCAGTAAGATGATTTTGGACAAGGCGTTCAGCTACCTTCTCACATATGGAACTTAGTATGTACCACCAGTCTACCCCAGGAATTACTGGGAAATCGCTGGATTGAGCTTGGTGGCACTAGTCTTGTGTGCCGGGAGATTCCAGTTACCTCTCCCAACACTTGCGTCAAGCAGCGAGCCTAGGCCTTTTGGAAGCGAAAGGTAGCTGCAGGCAGGAGGTAGGCTTACAGGCCATAAGCTCAACTCTCAGAAGTGTGTATACATGGGAGGCAGATGTCTGCTACCCACTCGGACATGCGAGTGGGAACCTAGCTACACTCTGATGAAGAAGGACTTTGGAAATCGCTGTATTCAACTCAGATACACGTGGGTTCAGGCACAACGATTCCACATGCTTTTCTCACAACGTTTCCCTGCCACTAACATGAGGACGTTAGCAGCGCCTTCTACAGTCAAGCAGGATGCGGGAGGGTTGTGCCCTGTCTTAGCTCTCACAGGGAAGCAAGCCTTGAAGCCAGCTGTCAACTAGCTGCATTCTTATGACAGGGTGAAGGTAGCAGGATTCTGAGACAGGAGGTTCCCAGGTTACCACTCTACTGGACCTGGAGATACCCTCCAGGTCTGCATTGTTAACTTGCGTCTCAGAAGCCTCTGGCAAACGTCTCTGGTGAAGACGTGCGAAACTCACTCTGCAGGCAGTGTGGAACTGTGAGGGACTGAGGGTGAGCTCAACTCTCAGAAGTAAGATGTTTTTGGACAAGGCGTTCAACTACATACTCACGTATGGAACTTAGTATGTAGCACCAGTCTACCCCAGGAATTACTGGGAAATCGCTGGATTGAGCTTGGTGGCACTAGTCTTGTGTGCCGGGAGATTCCAGTTACCTCTCCCAACACTTCGGTGAAGCAGCGAGCCTAGGCCTTTTGGAAGCGAAAGGTAGCTGCAGGCAGGAGGTAGGCTTACAGGCCATAAGCTCAACTCTCAGAAGTGTGTATACATGGGAGGCAGATGTCTGCTACCCACTCAGACATGCGAGTGGGAACCTAGCTACACTCTGATGAAGAAGGACTTTGGAAATCGCTGTATTCAACTCAGATACACGTGGGTTCAGGCACAACGATTCCACATGCTTTTCTCACAACGTTTCCCTGCCACTAACATGAGGACGTTAGCAGCTCCTTCTACAGTCAAGCAGGATGCGGGAGGGTTGTGCCCTCTCCTCAGCTCTCACAGGGAAGCAGGCCTTGAAGCCAGCTGTCAACTAGCTGCATTCTTATGGCAGGGTGAAGGTAGCAGGATTCTGAGACAGGAGGTTCCCAGGTTACCACTCTACTGGACCTGGAGATACCCTCCAGGTCTGCATTGTTAACTTGCGTCTCAGAAGCCTCTGGCAAACGTCTCTGGTGAAGACGTGCGAAACTCACTGTGCAGGCAGTGTGGAACTGTGAGGGACTGAGGGTGAGCTCAACTCTGAGAAGTAAGATGTTTTTGGA
Source organism: Canis aureus (assembly GCF_053574225.1). Taxonomy (NCBI): domain Eukaryota; kingdom Metazoa; phylum Chordata; class Mammalia; order Carnivora; family Canidae; genus Canis; species Canis aureus. The sequence continues at coordinate 47,716,143 of NC_135635.1, read as the reverse complement.
CAAGGCGTTCAACTACATACTCACGTATGGAACTTAGTATGTAGCACCAGTCTACCCCAGGAATTACTAGGAAATCGCTTGATTGAGCTTGGAGGCACTCGTCTTGTGTGCCGGGAGATTCCAGTTACCTCTCCCAACACTTGCGTCAAGCAGCGAGCCTAGGCCTTTTGGAAGCGAAAGGTAGCGGCAGGCAGGATGTAGGGTTACAGGCCATAAGCTCAACTCTCAGAAGTGTGTATGCATGGGAGGCAGATGTCTGCTACCCACTCGGACATGGGAGTTGGAACCTAGCTACACTCCTATTGAAGAAGGATGTTGGAAATCGCTGTATTCAACTCAGATACACGGGAGTTCAGGCCCAATGCTTACACATGCTTTTCCCGCAACCCATCCCAGCCACTAACATAAGGAGGTTAGCAGGTACGTCTACAGTCAGGCAGGATGCGGGAGGGTTCTGCCCTGTCCTCAGCTCTCACAGGGAAGCTTGCCTAGAAGCCAGCTCTCAACTAGCTGCATTCTTATGACAGTGTGAAGGTAGCAGTATTCTGAGTAAGGAGGTTCCCAGATTACCACTCTACTGCACCTGGAGATACCGTCCAGGTGTGCATTGTTAACTTGCGTCTCAGAAGCCTCTGGCAAAAGTCTCTGGTGAAGACGTGGGAAACTCACTCTGCAGGCAGTGTGGAACTGTGAGGGACTGAGGGTGAGCTCAACTCTCAGCAGTAAGATGATTTTGGACAAGGCGTTCAGCTACCTTCTCACATATGGAACTTAGTATGTAGCACCAGTCTACCCCAGGAATTACTGGGAAATCGCTGGATTGAGCTTGGTGGCACTAGTCTTGTGTGCCGGGAGATTCCAGTTACCTCTCCCAACACTTGCGTCAAGCAGCGAGCCTAGGCCTTTTGGAAGCGAAAGGTAGCTGCAGGCAGGAGGTAGGCTTACAGGCCATAAGCTCAACTCTCAGAAGTGTGTATACATGGGAGGCAGATGTCTGCTACCCACTCGGACATGCGAGTGGGAACCTAGCTACACTCTGATGAAGAAGGACTTTGGAAATCGCTGTATTCAACTCAGATACACGTGGGTTCAGGCACAACGATTCCACATGCTTTTCTCACAACGTTTCCCTGCCACTAACATGAGGACGTTAGCAGCGCCTTCTACAGTCAAGCAGGATGCGGGAGGGTTGTGCCCTGTCCTTAGCTCTCACAGGGAAGCAGGCCTTGAAGCCAGCTGTCAACTAGCTGCATTCTTATGGCAGGGTGAAGGTAGCAGGATTCTGAGACAGGAGGTTCCCAGGTTACCACTCTACTGGACCTGGAGATACCCTCCAGGTCTGCATTGTTAACTTGCGTCTCAGAAGCCTCTGGCAAACGTCTCTGGTGAAGACGTGCGAAACTCACTCTGCAGGCAGTGTGGAACTGTGAGGGACTGAGGGTGAGCTCAACTCTCAGAAGTAAGATGTTTTTGGACAAGGCGTTCAACTACATACTCACGTATGGAACTTAGTATGTAGCACCAGTCTACCCCAGGAATTACTGGGAAATCGCTGGATTGAGCTTGGTGGCACTAGTCTTGTGTGCCGGGAGATTCCAGTTACCTCTCCCAACACTTCGGTGAAGCAGCGAGCCTAGGCCTTTTGGAAGCGAAAGGTAGCTGCAGGCAGGAGGTAGGCTTACAGGCCATAAGCTCAACTCTCAGAAGTGTGTATACATGGGAGGCAGATGTCTGCTACCCACTCGGACATGCGAGTGGGAACCTAGCTACACTCTGATGAAGAAGGACTTTGGAAATCGCTGTATTCAACTCAGATACACGTGGGTTCAGGCACAACGATTCCACATGCTTTTCTCACAACGTTTCCCTGCCACTAACATGAGGACGTTAGCAGCTCCTTCTACAGTCAAGCAGGATGCGGGAGGGTTGTGCCCTCTCCTCAGCTCTCACAGGGAAGCAGGCCTTGAAGCCAGCTGTCAACTAGCTGCATTCTTATGGCAGGGTGAAGGTAGCAGGATTCTGAGACAGGAGGTTCCCAGGTTACCACTCTACTGGACCTGGAGATACCCTCCAGGTCTGCATTGTTAACTTGCGTCTCAGAAGCCTCTGGCAAACGTCTCTGGTGAAGACGTGCGAAACTCACTGTGCAGGCAGTGTGGAACTGTGAGGGACTGAGGGTGAGCTCAACTCTGAGAAGTAAGATGTTTTTGGACAAGGCGTTCAACTACATACTCACGTATGGAACTTAGTATGTAGCACCAGTCTACCCCAGGAATTACTGGGAAATCGCTGGATTGAGCTTGGAGGCACTCGTCTTGTGTGCCGGGAGATTCCAGTTACCTCTCCCAACACTTGCGTCAAGCAGCGAGCCTAGGCCTTTTGGAAGCGAAAGGTAGCGGCAGGCAGGATGTAGGGTTACAGGCCATAAGCTCAACTCTCAGAAGTGTGTATGCATGGGAGGCAGATGTCTGCTACCCACTCGGACATGGGAGTTGGAACCTAGCTACACTCCTATTGAAGAAGGATGTTGGAAATCGCTGTATTCAACTCAGATACACGGGAGTTCAGGCCCAATGCTTACACATGCTTTTCCCGCAACCCATCCCAGCCACTAACATAAGGAGGTTAGCAGGTACGTCTACAGTCAGGCAGGATGCGGGAGGGTTCTGCCCTGTCCTCAGCTCTCACAGGGAAGCTTGCCTAGAAGCCAGCTCTCAACTAGCTGCATTCTTATGACAGTGTGAAGGGAGCAGTATTCTGAGTAAGGAGGTTCCCAGATTACCACTCTACTGCACCTGGAGATACCGTCCAGGTGTGCATTGTTAACTTGCGTCTCAGAAGCCTCTGGCAAAAGTCTCTGGTGAAGACGTGGGAAACTCACTCTGCAGGCAGTGTGGAACTGTGAGGGACTGAGGGTGAGCTCAACTCTCAGCAGTAAGATGATTTTGGACAAGGCGTTCAGCTACCTTCTCACATATGGAACTTAGTATGTAGCACCAGTCTACCCCAGGAATTACTGGGAAATCGCTGGATTGAGCTTGGTGGCACTAGTCTTGTGTGCCGGGAGATTCCAGTTACCTCTCCCAACACTTGCGTCAAGCAGCGAGCCTAGGCCTTTTGGAAGCGAAAGGTAGCTGCAGGCAGGAGGTAGGCTTACAGGCCATAAGCTCAACTCTCAGAAGTGTGTATACATGGGAGGCAGATGTCTGCTACCCACTCGGACATGCGAGTGGGAACCTAGCTACACTCTGATGAAGAAGGACTTTGGAAATCGCTGTATTCAACTCAGATACACGTGGGTTCAGGCACAACGATTCCACATGCTTTTCTCACAACGTTTCCCTGCCACTAACATGACGACGTTAGCAGCTCCTTCTACAGTCAAGCAGGATGCGGGAGGGTTGTGCCCTGTCCTTAGCTCTCACAGGGAAGCAGGCCTTGAAGCCAGCTGTCAACTAGCTGCATTCTTATGGCAGGGTGAAGGTAGCAGGATTCTGAGACAGGAGGTTCCCAGGTTACCACTCTACTGGACCTGGAGATACCCTCCAGGTCTGCATTGTTAACTTGCGTCTCAGAAGCCTCTGGCAAACGTCTCTGGTGAAGACGTGCGAAACTCACTGTGCAGGCAGTGTGGAACTGTGAGGGACTGAGGGTGAGCTCAACTCTGAGAAGTAAGATGTTTTTGGACAAGGCGTTCAACTACATACTCACGTATGGAACTTAGTATGTAGCACCAGTCTACCCCAGGAATTACTAGGAAATCGCTTGATTGAGCTTGGAGGCACTCGTCTTGTGTGCCGGGAAATTCCAGTTACCTCTCCCAACACTTGCGTCAAGCAGCGAGCCTAGGCCTTTTGGAAGCGAAAGGTAGCGGCAGGCAGGATGTAGGGTTACAGGCCATAAGCTCAACTCTCAGAAGTGTGTATGCATGGGAGGCAGATGTCTGCTACCCACTCGGACATGGGAGTTGGAACCTAGCTACACTCCTATTGAAGAAGGATGTTGGAAATCGCTGTATTCAACTCAGATACACGGGAGTTCAGGCCCAATGCTTACACATGCTTTTCCCGCAACCCATCCCAGCCACTAACATAAGGAGGTTAGCAGGTACGTCTACAGTCAGGCAGGATGCGGGAGGGTTCTGCCCTGTCCTCAGCTCTCACAGGGAAGCTTGCCTAGAAGCCAGCTCTCAACTAGCTGCATTCTTATGACAGTGTGAAGGTAGCAGTATTCTGAGTAAGGAGGTTCCCAGATTACCACTCTACTGCACCTGGAGATACGGTCCAGGTGTGCATTGTTAACCTGCGTATCAGAAGCCTCTGGCAAAAGTCTCTGGTGAAGACGTGGAAAATCACTCTGCAGGTAGTGTGGAACTGTGAGGGACTGAGGGTGAGCTCAAATCTCAGCAGTAAGATAATTTTGGACAAGGCGTTCAGCTACCTTCTCACATATGGAACTTAGTATGTAGCACCAGTCTACCCCAGGAATTACTAGGAAATCGCTTGATTGAGCTTGGAGGCACTCGTCTTGTGTGCCGGGAGATTCCAGTTACCTCTCCCAACACTTGCGTCAAGCAGCGAGCCTAGGCCTTTTGGAAGCGAAAGGTAGCGGCAGGCAGGATGTAGGGTTACAGGCCATAAGCTCAACTCTCAGAAGTGTGTATGCATGGGAGGCAGATGTCTGCTACCCACTCGGACATGGGAGTTGGAACCTAGCTACACTCCTATTGAAGAAGGATGTTGGAAATCGCTGTATTCAACTCAGATACACGGGAGTTCAGGCCCAATGCTTACACATGCTTTTCCCGCAACCCATCCCAGCCACTAACATAAGGAGGTTAGCAGGTACGTCTACAGTCAGGCAGGATGCGGGAGGGTTCTGCCCTGTCCTCAGCTCTCACAGGGAAGCTTGCCTAGAAGCCAGCTCTCAACTAGCTGCATTCTTATGACAGTGTGAAGGTAGCAGTATTCTGAGTAAGGAGGTTCCCAGATTACCACTCTACTGCACCTGGAGATACCGTCCAGGTGTGCATTGTTAACTTGCGTCTCAGAAGCCTCTGGCAAAAGTCTCTGGTGAAGACGTGGGAAACTCACTCTGCAGGCAGTGTGGAACTGTGAGGGACTGAGGGTGAGCTCAACTCTCAGCAGTAAGATGATTTTGGACAAGGCGTTCAGCTACCTTCTCACATATGGAACTTAGTATGTAACACCAGTCTACCCCAGGAATTACTGGGAAATCGCTGGATTGAGCTTGGTGGCACTAGTCTTGTGTGCCGGGAGATTCCAGTTACCTCTCCCAACACTTGCGTCAAGCAGCGAGCCTAGGCCTTTTGGAAGCGAAAGGTAGCTGCAGGCAGGAGGTAGGCTTACAGGCCATAAGCTCAACTCTCAGAAGTGTGTATACATGGGAGGCAGATGTCTGCTACCCACTCGGACATGCGAGTGGGAACCTAGCTACACTCTGATGAAGAAGGACTTTGGAAATCGCTGTATTCAACTCAGATACACGTGGGTTCAGGCACAACGATTCCACATGCTTTTCTCACAACGTTTCCCTGCCACTAACATGAGGACGTTAGCAGCGCCTTCTACAGTCAAGCAGGATGCGGGAGGGTTGTGCCCTGTCCTTAGCTCTCACAGGGAAGCAGGCCTTGAAGCCAGCTGTCAACTAGCTGCATTCTTATGGCAGGGTGAAGGTAGCAGGATTCTGAGACAGGAGGTTCCCAGGTTACCACTCTACTGGACCTGGAGATACCCTCCAGGTCTGCATTGTTAACTTGCGTCTCAGAAGCCTCTGGCAAACGTCTCTGGTGAAGACGTGCGAAACTCACTCTGCAGGCAGTGTGGAACTGTGAGGGACTGAGGGTGAGCTCAACTCTCAGAAGTAAGATGTTTTTGGACAAGGCGTTCAACTACATACTCACGTATGGAACTTAGTATGTAGCACCAGTCTACCCCAGGAATTACTGGGAAATCGCTGGATTGAGCTTGCTGGCACTAGTCTTGTGTGCCGGGAGATTCCAGTTACCTCTCCCAACACTTCGGTGAAGCAGCGAGCCTAGGCCTTTTGGAAGCGAAAGGTAGCTGCAGGCAGGAGGTAGGCTTACAGGCCATAAGCTCAACTCTCAGAAGTGTGTATACATGGGAGGCAGATGTCTGCTACCCACTCGGACATGCGAGTGGGAACCTAGCTACACTCTGATGAAGAAGGACTTTGGAAATCGCTGTATTCAACTCAGATACACGTGGGTTCAGGCACAACGATTCCACATGCTTTTCTCACAACGTTTCCCTGCCACTAACATGAGGACGTTAGCAGCTCCTTCTACAGTCAAGCAGGATGCGGGAGGGTTGTGCCCTCTCCTCAGCTCTCACAGGGAAGCAGGCCTTGAAGCCAGCTGTCAACTAGCTGCATTCTTATGGCAGGGTGAAGGTAGCAGGATTCTGAGACAGGAGGTTCCCAGGTTACCACTCTACTGGACCTGGAGATACCCTCCAGGTCTGCATTGTTAACTTGCGTCTCAGAAGCCTCTGGCAAACGTCTCTGGTGAAGACGTGCGAAACTCACTGTGCAGGCAGTGTGGAACTGTGAGGGACTGAGGGTGAGCTCAACTCTGAGAAGTAAGATGTTTTTGGACAAGGCGTTCAACTACATACTCACGTATGGAACTTAGTATGTAGCACCAGTCTACCCCAGGAATTACTAGGAAATCGCTTGATTGAGCTTGGAGGCACTCGTCTTGTGTGCCGGGAGATTCCAGTTACCTCTCCCAACACTTGCGTCAAGCAGCGAGCCTAGGCCTTTTGGAAGCGAAAGGTAGCGGCAGGCAGGATGTAGGGTTACAGGCCATAAGCTCAACTCTCAGAAGTGTGTATGCATGGGAGGCAGATGTCTGCTACCCACTCGGACATGGGAGTTGGAACCTAGCTACACTCCTATTGAAGAAGGATGTTGGAAATCGCTGTATTCAACTCAGATACACGGGAGTTCAGGCCCAATGCTTACACATGCTTTTCCCGCAACCCATCCCAGCCACTAACATAAGGAGGTTAGCAGGTACGTCTACAGTCAGGCAGGATGCGGGAGGGTTCTGCCCTGTCCTCAGCTCTCACAGGGAAGCTTGCCTAGAAGCCAGCTCTCAACTAGCTGCATTCTTATGACAGTGTGAAGGTAGCAGTATTCTGAGTAAGGAGGTTCCCAGATTACCACTCTACTGCACCTGGAGATACCGTCCAGGTGTGCATTGTTAACTTGCGTCTCAGAAGCCTCTGGCAAAAGTCTCTGGTGAAGACGTGGGAAACTCACTCTGCAGGCAGTGTGGAACTGTGAGGGACTGAGGGTGAGCTCAACTCTCAGCAGTAAGATGATTTTGGACAAGGCGTTCAGCTACCTTCTCACATATGGAACTTACTATGTAGCACCAGTCTACCCCAGGAATTACTGGGAAATCGCTGGATTGAGCTTGGTGGCACTAGTCTTGTGTGCCGGGAGATTCCAGTTACCTCTCCCAACACTTGGGTGAAGCAGCGAGCCTAGGCCTTTTGGAAGCGAAAGGTAGCTGCAGGCAGGAGGTAGGCTTACAGGCCATAAGCTCAACTCTCAGAAGTGTGTATACATGGGAGGCAGATGTCTGCTACCCACTCGGACATGCGAGTGGGAACCTAGCTACACTCTGATGAAGAAGGACTTTGGAAATCGCTGTATTCAACTCAGATACACGTGGGTTCAGGCACAACGATTCCACATGCTTTTCTCACAACGTTTCCCTGCCACTAACATGAGGACGTTAGCAGCTCCTTCTACAGTCAAGCAGGATGCGGGAGGGTTGTGCCCTGTCCTTAGCTCTCACAGGGAAGCAGGCCTTGAAGCCAGCTGTCAACTAGCTGCATTCTTATGGCAGGGTGAAGGTAGCAGTATTCTGAGACAGGAGGTTCCCAGGTTACCACTCTACTGGACCTGGAGATACCCTCCAGGTCTGCATTGTTAACTTGCGTCTCAGAAGCCTCTGGCAAACGTCTCTGGTGAAGACGTGCGAAACTCACTCTGCAGGCAGTGTGGAACTGTGAGGGACTGAGGGTGAGCTCAACTCTCAGAAGTAAGATGTTTTTGGACAAGGCGTTCAACTACCTACTCACGTATGGAACTTAGTATGTAGCACCAGTCTACCCCAGGAATTACTAGGAAATCGCTTGATTGAGCTTGGAGGCACTCGTCTTGTGTGCCGGGAGATTCCAGTTACCTCTCCCAACACTTGCGTCAAGCAGCGAGCCTAGGCCTTTTGGAAGCGAAAGGTAGCGGCAGGCAGGATGTAGGGTTACAGGCCATAAGCTCAACTCTCAGAAGTGTGTATGCATGGGAGGCAGATGTCTCCTACCCACTCGGACATGGGAGTTGGAACCTAGCTACACTCCTATTGAAGAAGGATGTTGGAAATCGCTGTATTCAACTCAGATACACGGGAGTTCAGGCCCAATGCTTACACATGCTTTTCCCGCAACCCATCCCAGCCACTAACATAAGGAGGTTAGCAGGTACGTCTACAGTCAGGCAGGATGCGGGAGGGTTCTGCCCTGTCCTCAGCTCTCACAGGGAAGCTTGCCTAGAAGCCAGCTCTCAACTAGCTGCATTCTTATGACAGTGTGAAGGGAGCAGTATTCTGAGTAAGGAGGTTCCCAGATTACCACTCTACTGCACCTGGAGATACCGTCCAGGTGTGCATTGTTAACTTGCGTCTCAGAAGCCTCTGGCAAAAGTCTCTGGTGAAGACGTGGGAAACTCACTCTGCAGGCAGTGTGGAACTGTGAGGGACTGAGGGTGAGCTCAACTCTCAGCAGTAAGATGATTTTGGACAAGGCGTTCAGCTACCTTCTCACATATGGAACTTACTATGTAGCACCAGTCTACCCCAGGAATTACTGGGAAATCGCTGGATTGAGCTTGGTGGCACTAGTCTTGTGTGCCGGGAGATTCCAGTTACCTCTCCCAACACTTGCGTCAAGCAGCGAGCCTAGGCCTTTTGGAAGCGAAAGGTAGCTGCAGGCAGGAGGTAGGCTTACAGGCCATAAGCTCAACTCTCAGAAGTGTGTATACATGGGAGGCAGATGTCTGCTACCCACTCGGCCATGCGAGTGGGAACCTAGCTACACTCTGATGAAGAAGGACTTTGGAAATCGCTGTATTCAACTCAGATACACGTGGGTTCAGGCACAACGATTCCACATGCTTTTCTCACAACGTTTCCCTGCCACTAACATGAGGACGTTAGCAGCGCCTTCTACAGTCAAGCAGGATGCGGGAGGGTTGTGCCCTGTCCTTAGCTCTCACAGGGAAGAAGGCCTTGAAGCCAGCTGTCAACTAGCTGCATTCTTATGGCAGGGTGAGGGTAGCAGGATTCTGAGACAGGAGGTTCCCAGGTTACCACTCTACTGGACCTGGAGATACCCTCCAGGTCTGCATTGTTAACTTGCGTCTCAGAAGCCTCTGGCAAACGTCTCTGGTGAAGACGTGCGAAACTCACTCTGCAGGCAGTGTGGAACTGTGAGGGACTGAGGGTGAGCTCAACTCTCAGAAGTAAGATGTTTTTGGACAAGGCGTTCAACTACATACTCACGTATGGAACTTAGTATGTAGCACCAGTCTACCCCAGGAATTACTGGGAAATCGCTGGATTGAGCTTGGTGGCACTAGTCTTGTGTGCCGGGAGATTCCAGTTACCTCTCCCAACACTTCGGTGAAGCAGCGAGCCTAGGCCTTTTGGAAGCGAAAGGTAGCTGCAGGCAGGAGGTAGGCTTACAGGCCATAAGCTCAACTCTCAGAAGTGTGTATACATGGGAGGCAGATGTCTGCTACCCACTCGGACATGCGAGTGGGAACCTAGCTACACTCTGATGAAGAAGGACTTTGGAAATCGCTGTATTCAACTCAGATACACGTGGGTTCAGGCACAACGATTCCACATGCTTTTCTCACAACGTTTCCCTGCCACTAACATGAGGACGTTAGCAGCTCCTTCTACAGTCAAGCAGGATGCGGGAGGGTTGTGCCCTCTCCTCAGCTCTCACAGGGAAGCAGGCATTGAAGCCAGCTGTCAACTAGCTGCATTCTTATGGCAGGGTGAAGGTAGCAGGATTCTGAGACAGGAGGTTCCCAGGTTACCACTCTACTGGACCTGGAGATACCCTCCAGGTCTGCATTGTTAACTTGCGTCTCAGAAGCCTCTGGCAAACGTCTCTGGTGAAGACGTGCGAAACTCACTGTGCAGGCAGTGTGGAACTGTGAGGGACTGAGGGTGAGCTCAACTCTGAGAAGTAAGATGTTTTTGGACAAGGCGTTCAACTACCTACTCACGTATGGAACTTAGTATGTAGCACCAGTCTACCCCAGGAATTACTAGGAAATCGCTTGATTGAGCTTGGAGGCACTCGTCTTGTGTGCCGGGAGATTCCAGTTACCTCTCCCAACACTTGCGTCAAGCAGCGAGCCTAGGCCTTTTGGAAGCGAAAGGTAGCGGCAGGCAGGATGTAGGGTTACAGGCCATAAGCTCAACTCTCAGAAGTGTGTATGCATGGGAGGCAGATGTCTGCTACCCACTCGGACATGGGAGTTGGAACCTAGCTACACTCCTATTGAAGAAGGATGTTGGAAATCGCTGTATTCAACTCAGATACACGGGAGTTCAGGCCCAATGCTTACACATGCTTTTCCCGCAACCCATCCCAGCCACTAACATAAGGAGGTTAGCAGGTACGTCTACAGTCAGGCAGGATGCGGGAGGGTTCTGCCCTGTCCTCAGCTCTCACAGGGAAGCTTGCCTAGAAGCCAGCTCTCAACTAGCTGCATTCTTATGACAGTGTGAAGGTAGCAGTATTCTGAGTAAGGAGGTTCCCAGATTACCACTCTACTGCACCTGGAGATACCGTCCAGGTGTGCATTGTTAACTTGCGTCTCAGAAGCCTCTGGCAAAAGTCTCTGGTGAAGACGTGGGAAACTCACTCTGCAGGCAGTGTGGAACTGTGAGGGACTGAGGGTGAGCTCAACTCTCAGCAGTAAGATGATTTTGGACAAGGCGTTCAGCTACCTTCTCACATATGGAACTTACTATGTAGCACCAGTCTACCCCAGGAATTACTGGGAAATCGCTGGATTGAGCTTGGTGGCACTAGTCTTGTGTGCCGGGAGATTCCAGTTACCTCTCCCAACACTTGCGTCAAGCAGCGAGCCTAGGCCTTTTGGAAGCGAAAGGTAGCTGCAGGCAGGAGGTAGGCTTACAGGCCATAAGCTCAACTCTCAGAAGTGTGTATACATGGGAGGCAGATGTCTGCTACCCACTCGGACATGCGAGTGGGAACCTAGCTACACTCTGATGAAGAAGGACTTTGGAAATCGCTGTATTCAACTCAGATACACGTGGGTTCAGGCACAACGATTCCACATGCTTTTCTCACAACGTTTCCCTGCCACTAACATGAGGACGTTAGCAGCTCCTTCTACAGTCAAGCAGGATGCGGGAGGGTTGTGCCCTGTCCTTAGCTCTCACAGGGAAGCAGGCCTTGAAGCCAGCTGTCAACTAGCTGCATTCTTATGGCAGGGTGAAGGTAGCAGGATTCTGAGACAGGAGGTTCCCAGGTTACCACTCTACTGGACCTGGAGATACCCTCCAGGTCTGCATTGTTAACTTGCGTCTCAGAAGCCTCTGGCAAACGTCTCTGGTGAAGACGTGCGAAACTCACTGTGCAGGCAGTGTGGAACTGTGAGGGACTGAGGGTGAGCTCAACTCTCAGAAGTAAGATGTTTTTGGACAAGGCGTTCAACTACCTACTCACGTATGGAACTTAGTATGTAGCACCAGTCTACCCCAGGAATTACTAGGAAATCGCTTGATTGAGCTTGGAGGCACTCGTCTTGTGTGCCGGGAGATTCCAGTTACCTCTCCCAACACTTGCGTCAAGCAGCGAGCCTAGGCCTTTTGGAAGCGAAAGGTAGCGGCAGGCAGGATGTAGGGTTACAGGCCATAAGCTCAACTCTCAGAAGTGTGTATGCATGGGAGGCAGATGTCTGCTACCCACTCGGACATGGGAGTTGGAACCTAGCTACACTCCTATTGAAGAAGGATGTTGGAAATCGCTGTATTCAACTCAGATACACGGGAGTTCAGGCCCAATGCTTACACATGCTTTTCCCGCAACCCATCCCAGCCACTAACATAAGGAGGTTAGCAGGTACGTCTACAGTCAGGCAGGATGCGGGAGGGTTCTGCCCTGTCCTCAGCTCTCACAGGGAAGCTTGCCTAGAAGCCAGCTCTCAACTAGCTGCATTCTTATGACAGTGTGAAGGTAGCAGTATTCTGAGTAAGGAGGTTCCCAGATTACCACTCTACTGCACCTGGAGATACCGTCCAGGTGTGCATTGTTAACTTGCGTCTCAGAAGCCTCTGGCAAAAGTCTCTGGTGAAGACGTGGGAAACTCACTCTGCAGGCAGTGTGGAACTGTGAGGGACTGAGGGTGAGCTCAACTCTCAGCAGTAAGATGATTTTGGACAAGGCGTTCAGCTACCTTCTCACATATGGAACTTAGTATGTAGCACCAGTCTACCCCAGGAATTACTGGGAAATCGCTGGATTGAGCTTGGTGGCACTAGTCTTGTGTGCCGGGAGATTCCAGTTACCTCTCCCAACACTTGCGTCAAGCAGCGAGCCTAGGCCTTTTGGAAGCGAAAGGTAGCTGCAGGCAGGAGGTAGGCTTACAGGCCATAAGCTCAACTCTCAGAAGTGTGTATACATGGGAGGCAGATGTCTGCTACCCACTCGGACATGCGAGTGGGAACCTAGCTACACTCTGATGAAGAAGGACTTTGGAAATCGCTGTATTCAACTCAGATACACGTGGGTTCAGGCACAACGATTCCACATGCTTTTCTCACAACGTTTCCCTGCCACTAACATGAGGACGTTAGCAGCGCCTTCTACAGTCAAGCAGGATGCGGGAGGGTTGTGCCCTGTCCTTAGCTCTCACAGGGAAGCAGGCCTTGAAGCCAGCTGTCAACTAGCTGCATTCTTATGGCAGGGTGAGGGTAGCAGGATTCTGAGACAGGAGGTTCCCAGGTTACCACTCTACTGGACCTGGAGATACCCTCCAGGTCTGCATTGTTAACTTGCGTCTCAGAAGCCTCTGGCAAACGTCTCTGGTGAAGACGTGCGAAACTCACTCTGCAGGCAGTGTGGAACTGTGAGGGACTGAGGGTGAGCTCAACTCTCAGAAGTAAGATGTTTTTGGACAAGGCGTTCAACTACATACTCACGTATGGAACTTAGTATGTAGCACCAGTCTACCCCAGGAATTACTGGGAAATCGCTGGATTGAGCTTGGTGGCACTAGTCTTGTGTGCCGGGAGATTCCAGTTACCTCTCCCAACACTTCGGTGAAGCAGCGAGCCTAGGCCTTTTGGAAGCGAAAGGTAGCTGCAGGCAGGAGGTAGGCTTACGGGCCATAAGCTCAACTCTCAGAAGTGTGTATACATGGGAGGCAGATGTCTGCTACCCACTCGGACATGCGAGTGGGAACCTAGCTACACTCTGATGAAGAAGGACTTTGGAAATCGCTGTATTCAACTCAGATACACGTGGGTTCAGGCACAACGATTCCACATGCTTTTCTCACAACGTTTCCCTGCCACTAACATGAGGACGTTAGCAGCTCCTTCTACAGTCAAGCAGGATGCGGGAGGGTTGTGCCCTCTCCTCAGCTCTCACAGGGAAGCAGGCCTTGAAGCCAGCTGTCAACCAGCTGCATTCTTATGGCAGGGTGAAGGTAGCAGGATTCTGAGACAGGAGGTTCCCAGGTTACCACTCTACTGGACCTGGAGATACCCTCCAGGTCTGCATTGTTAACTTGCGTCTCAGAAGCCTCTGGCAAACGTCTCTGGTGAAGACGTGCGAAACTCACTGTGCAGGCAGTGTGGAACTGTGAGGGACTGAGGGTGAGCTCAACTCTGAGAAGTAAGATGTTTTTGGACAAGGCGTTCAACTACATACTCACGTATGGAACTTAGTATGTAGCACCAGTCTACCCCAGGAATTACTAGGAAATCGCTTGATTGAGCTTGGAGGCACTCGTCTTGTGTGCCGGGAGATTCCAGTTACCTCTCCCAACACTTGCGTCAAGCAGCGAGCCTAGGCCTTTTGGAAGCGAAAGGTAGCGGCAGGCAGGATGTAGGGTTACAGGCCATAAGCTCAACTCTCAGAAGTGTGTATGCATGGGAGGCAGATGTCTGCTACCCACTCGGACATGGGAGTTGGAACCTAGCTACACTCCTATTGAAGAAGGATGTTGGAAATCGCTGTATTCAACTCAGATACACGGGAGTTCAGGCCCAATGCTTACACATGCTTTTCCCGCAACCCATCCCAGCCACTAACATAAGGAGGTTAGCAGGTACGTCTACAGTCAGGCAGGATGCGGGAGGGTTCTGCCCTGTCCTCAGCTCTCACAGGGAAGCTTGCCTAGAAGCCAGCTCTCAACTAGCTGCATTCTTATGACAGTGTGAAGGTAGCAGTATTCTGAGTAAGGAGGTTCCCAGATTACCACTCTACTGCACCTGGAGATACCGTCCAGGTGTGCATTGTTAACTTGCGTCTCAGAAGCCTCTGGCAAAAGTCTCTGGTGAAGACGTGGGAAACTCACTCTGCAGGCAGTGTGGAACTGTGAGGGACTGAGGGTGAGCTCAACTCTCAGCAGTAAGATGATTTTGGACAAGGCGTTCAGCTACCTTCTCACATATGGAACTTACTATGTAGCACCAGTCTACCCCAGGAATTACTGGTAAATCGCTGGATTGAGCTTGGTGGCACTAGTCTTGTGTGCCGGGAGATTCCAGTTACCTCTCCCAACACTTCGGTGAAGCAGCGAGCCTCGGCCTTTTGGAAGCGAAAGGTAGCTGCAGGCAGGAGGTAGGCTTACAGGCCATAAGCTCAACTCTCAGAAGTGTGTATACATGGGAGGCAGATGTCTGCTACCCACTCGGACATGCGAGTGGGAACCTAGCTACACTCTGATGAAGAAGGACTTTGGAAATCGCTGTATTCAACTCAGATACACGTGGGTTCAGGCACAACGATTCCACATGCTTTTCTCACAACGTTTCCCTGCCACTAACATGAGGACGTTAGCAGCTCCTTCTACAGTCAAGCAGGATGCGGGAGGGTTGTGCCCTGTCCTTAGCTCTCACAGGGAAGCAGGCCTTGAAGCCAGCTGTCAACTAGCTGCATTCTTATGGCAGGGTGAAGGTAGCAGGATTCTGAGACAGGAGGTTCCCAGGTTACCACTCTACTGGACCTGGAGACACCCTCCAGGTCTGCATTGTTAACTTGCGTCTCAGAAGCCTCTGGCAATCGTCTCTGGTGAAGACGTGCGAAACTCACTCTGCAGGCAGTGTGGAACTGTGAGGGACTGAGGGTGAGCTCAACTCTCAGAAGTAAGATGTTTTTGGACAAGGCGTTCAACTACATACTCACGTATGGAACTTAGTATGTAGCACCAGTCTACCCCAGGAATTACTGGGAAATCGCTGGATTGAGCTTGGTGGCACTAGTCTTGTGTGCCGGGAGATTCCAGTTACCTCTCCCAACACTTCGGTGAAGCAGCGAGCCTAGGCCTTTTGGAAGCGAAAGGTAGCTGCAGGCAGGAGGTAGGCTTACAGGCCATAAGCTCAACTCTCAGAAGTGTGTATACATGGGAGGCAGATGTCTGCTACCCACTCGGACATGCGAGTGGGAACCTAGCTACACTCTGATGAAGAAGGACTTTGGAAATCGCTGTATTCAACTCAGATACACGTGGGTTCAGGCACAACGATTCCACATGCTTTTCTAACAACGTTTCCCTGCCACTAACATGAGGACGTTAGCAGCTCCTTCTACAGTCAAGCAGGATGCGGGAGGGTTGTGCCCTCTCCTCAGCTCTCACAGGGAAGCAGGCCTTGAAGCCAGCTGTCAACTAGCTGCATTCTTATGGCAGGGTGAAGGTAGCAGTATTCTGAGACAGGAGGTTCCCAGGTTACCACTCTACTGGACCTGGAGATACCCTCCAGGTCTGCATTGTTAACTTGCGTCTCAGAAGCCTCTGGCAAACGTCTCTGGTGAAGACGTGCGAAACTCACTGTGCAGGCAGTGTGGAACTGTGAGGGACTGAGGGTGAGCTCAACTCTCAGAAGTAAGATGTTTTTGGACAAGGCGTTCAACTACATACTCACGTAAGGAACTTAGTATGTAGCACCAGTCTACCCCAGGAATTACTAGGAAATCGCTTGATTGAGCTTGGAGGCACTCGTCTTGTGTGCCGGGAGATTCCAGTTACCTCTCCCAACACTTGCGTCAAGCAGCGAGCCTAGGCCTTTTGGAAGCGAAAGGTAGCGGCAGACAGGATGTAGGGTTACAAGCCATAAGCTCAACTCTCAGAAGTGTGTATGCATGGGAGGCAGATGTCTGCTACCCACTCGGACATGGGAGTTGGAACCTAGCTACACTCCTATTGAAGAAGGATGTTGGAAATCGCTGTATTCAACTCAGATACACGGGAGTTCAGGCCCAATGCTTACACATGCTTTTCCCGCAACCCATCCCAGCCACTAACATAAGGAGGTTAGCAGGTACGTCTACAGTCAGGCAGGATGCGGGAGGGTTCTGCCCTGTCCTCAGCTCTCACAGGGAAGCTTGCCTAGAAGCCAGCTGTCAACTAGCTGCATTCTTATGACAGTGTGAAGGTAGCAGTATTCTGAGTAAGGAGGTTCCCAGATTACCACTCTACTGCACCTGGAGATACCGTCCAGGTGTGCATTGTTAACTTGCGTCTCAGAAGCCTCTGGCAAAAGTCTCTGGTGAAGACGTGGGAAACTCACTCTGCAGGCAGTGTGGAACTGTGAGGGACTGAGGGTGAGCTCAACTCTCAGCAGTAAGATGATTTTGGACAAGGCGTTCAGCTACCTTCTCACATATGGAACTTAGTATGTAGCACCAGTCTACCCCAGGAATTACTGGGAAATCGCTGGATTGAGCTTGGTGGCACTAGTCTTGTGTGCCGGGAGATTCCAGTTACCTCTCCCAACACTTGCGTCAAGCAGCGAGCCTAGGCCTTTTGGAAGCGAAAGGTAGCTGCAGGCAGGAGGTAGGCTTACAGGCCATAAGCTCAACTCTCAGAAGTGTGTATACATGGGAGGCAGATGTCTGCTACCCACTCGGACATGCGAGTGGGAACCTAGCTACACTCTGATGAAGAAGGACTTTGGAAATCGCTGTATTCAACTCAGATACACGTGGGTTCAGGCACAACGATTCCACATGCTTTTCTCACAACGTTTCCCTGCCACTAACATGAGGACGTTAGCAGCTCCTTCTACAGTCAAGCAGGATGCGGGAGGGTTGTGCCCTGTCCTTAGCTCTCACAGGGAAGCAGGCCTTGAAGCCAGCTGTCAACTAGCTGCATTCTTATGGCAGGGTGAAGGTAGCAGTATTCTGAGACAGGAGGTTCCCAGGTTACCACTCTACTGGACCTGGAGATACCCTCCAGGTCTGCATTGTTAACTTGCGTCTCAGAAGCCTCTGGCAAACGTCTCTGGTGAAGACGTGCAAAACTCACTGTGCAGGCAGTGTGGAACTGTGAGGGACTGAGGATGAGCTCAACTCTCAGAAGTAAGATGTTTTTGGACAAGGCGTTCAACTACCTACTCACGTATGGAACTTAGTATGTAGCACCAGTCTACCCCAGGAATTACTAGGAAATCGCTTGATTGAGCTTGGAGGCACTCGTCTTGTGTGCCGGGAGATTCCAGTTACCTCTCCCAACACTTGCGTCAAGCAGCGAGCCTAGGCCTTTTGGAAGCGAAAGGTAGCGGCAGGCAGGATGTAGGGTTACAGGCCATAAGCTCAACTCTCAGAAGTGTGTATGCATGGGAGGCAGATGTCTGCTACCCACTCGGACATGGGAGTTGGAACCTAGCTACACTCCTATTGAAGAAGGATGTTGGAAATCGCTGTATTCAACTCAGATACACGGGAGTTCAGGCCCAATGCTTACACATGCTTTTCCCGCAACCCATCCCAGCCACTAACATAAGGAGGTTAGCAGGTACGTCTACAGTCAGGCAGGATGCGGGAGGGTTCTGCCCTGTCCTCAGCTCTCACAGGGAAGCTTGCCTAGAAGCCAGCTCTCAACTAGCTGCATTCTTATGACAGTGTGAAGGTAGCAGTATTCTGAGTAAGGAGGTTCCCAGATTACCACTCTACTGCACCTGGAGATACCGTCCAGGTGTGCATTGTTAACTTGCGTCTCAGAAGCCTCTGGCAAAAGTCTCTGGTGAAGACGTGGGAAACTCACTCTGCAGGCAGTGTGGAACTGTGAGGGACTGAGGGTGAGCTCAACTCTCAGCAGTAAGATGATTTTGGACAAGGCGTTCAGCTACCTTCTCACATATGGAACTTAGTATGTAGCACCAGTCTACCCCAGGAATTACTGGGAAATCGCTGGATTGAGCTTGGTGGCACTAGTCTTGTGTGCCGGGAGATTCCAGTTACCTCTCCCAACACTTGCGTCAAGCAGCGAGCCTAGGCCTTTTGGAAGCGAAAGGTAGCTGCAGGCAGGAGGTAGGCTTACAGGCCATAAGCTCAACTCTCAGAAGTGTGTATACATGGGAGGCAGATGTCTGCTACCCACTCGGACATGCGAGTGGGAACCTAGCTACACTCTGATGAAGAAGGACTTTGGAAATCGCTGTATTCAACTCAGATACACGTGGGTTCAGGCACAACGATTCCACATGCTTTTCTCACAACGTTTCCCTGCCACTAACATGAGGACGTTAGCAGCGCCTTCTACAGTCAAGCAGGATGCGGGAGGGTTGTGCCCTGTCCTTAGCTCTCACAGGGAAGCAGGCCTTGAAGCCAGCTGTCAACTAGCTGCATTCTTATGGCAGGGTGAAGGTAGCAGTATTCTGAGACAGGAGGTTCCCAGGTTACCACTCTACTGGACCTGGAGATACCCTCCAGGTCTGCATTGTTAACTTGCGTCTCAGAAGCCTCTGGCAAACGTCTCTGGTGAAGACGTGCGAAACTCACTGTGCAGGCAGTGTGGAACTGTGAGGGACTGAGGGTGAGCTCAACTCTGAGAAGTAAGATGTTTTTGGACAAGGCGTTCATCTACATACT
Source organism: Canis aureus (assembly GCF_053574225.1). NCBI lineage: Eukaryota > Metazoa > Chordata > Mammalia > Carnivora > Canidae > Canis > Canis aureus. The sequence goes on along the minus strand of NC_135635.1, from coordinate 47,696,950 downwards.
CACGTATGGAACTTAGTATGTAGCACCAGTCTACCCCAGGAATTACTAGGAAATCGCTTGATTGAGCTTGGAGGCACTCGTCTTGTGTGCCGGGAGATTCCAGTTACCTCTCCCAACACTTGCGTCAAGCAGCGAGCCTAGGCCTTTTGGAAGCGAAAGGTAGCGGCAGGCAGGATGTAGGGTTACAGGCCATAAGCTCAACTCTCAGAAGTGTGTATGCATGGGAGGCAGATGTCTGCTACCCACTCGGACATGGGAGTTGGAACCTAGCTACACTCCTATTGAAGAAGGATGTTGGAAATCGCTGTATTCAACTCAGATACACGGGAGTTCAGGCCCAATGCTTACACATGCTTTTCCCGCAACCCATCCCAGCCACTAACATAAGGAGGTTAGCAGGTACGTCTACAGTCAGGCAGGATGCGGGAGGGTTCTGCCCTGTCCTCAGCTCTCACAGGGAAGCTTGCCTAGAAGCCAGCTCTCAACTAGCTGCATTCTTATGACAGTGTGAAGGTAGCAGTATTCTGAGTAAGGAGGTTCCCAGATTACCACTCTACTGCACCTGGAGATACCGTCCAGGTGTGCATTGTTAACTTGCGTCTCAGAAGCCTCTGGCAAAAGTCTCTGGTGAAGACGTGGGAAACTCACTCTGCAGGCAGTGTGGAACTGTGAGGGACTGAGGGTGAGCTCAACTCTCAGCAGTAAGATGATTTTGGACAAGGCGTTCAGCTACCTTCTCACATATGGAACTTAGTATGTAGCACCAGTCTACCCCAGGAATTACTGGGAAATCGCTGGATTGAGCTTGGTGGCACTAGTCTTGTGTGCCGGGAGATTCCAGTTACCTCTCCCAACACTTGCGTCAAGCAGCGAGCCTAGGCCTTTTGGAAGCGAAAGGTAGCTGCAGGCAGGAGGTAGGCTTACAGGCCATAAGCTCAACTCTCAGAAGTGTGTATACATGGGAGGCAGATGTCTGCTACCCACTCGGCCATGCGAGTGGGAACCTAGCTACACTCTGATGAAGAAGGACTTTGGAAATCGCTGTATTCAACTCAGATACACGTGGGTTCAGGCACAACGATTCCACATGCTTTTCTCACAACGTTTCCCTGCCACTAACATGAGGACGTTAGCAGCGCCTTCTACAGTCAAGCAGGATGCGGGAGGGTTGTGCCCTGTCCTTAGCTCTCACAGGGAAGCAGGCCTTGAAGCCAGCTGTCAACTAGCTGCATTCTTATGGCAGGGTGAAGGTAGCAGGATTCTGAGACAGGAGGTTCCCAGGTTACCACTCTACTGGACCTGGAGATACCCTCCAGGTCTGCATTGTTAACTTGCGTCTCAGAAGCCTCTGGCAAACGTCTCTGGTGAAGACGTGCGAAACTCACTCTGCAGGCAGTGTGGAACTGTGAGGGACTGAGGGTGAGCTCAACTCTCAGATGTAAGATGTTTTTGGACAAGGCGTTCAACTACATACTCACGTATGGAACTTAGTATGTAGCACCAGTCTACCCCAGGAATTACTGGGAAATCGCTGGATTGAGCTTGGTGGCACTAGTCTTGTGTGCCGGGAGATTCCAGTTACCTCTCCCAACACTTCGGTGAAGCAGCGAGCCTAGGCCTTTTGGAAGCGAAAGGTAGCTGCAGGCAGGAGGTAGGCTTACAGGCCATAAGCTCAACTCTCAGAAGTGTGTATACATGGGAGGCAGATGTCTGCTACCCACTCGGACATGCGAGTGGGAACCTAGCTACACTCTGATGAAGAAGGACTTTGGAAATCGCTGTATTCAACTCAGATACACGTGGGTTCAGGCACAACGATTTCACATGCTTTTCTCACAACGTTTCCCTGCCATTAACATGAGGACGTTAGCAGCTCCTTCTACAGTCAAGCAGGATGCGGGAGGGTTGTGCCCTCTCCTCAGCTCTCACAGGGAAGCAGGCCTTGAAGCCAGCTGTCAACTAGCTGCATTCTTATGGCAGGGTGAAGGTAGCAGGATTCTGAGACAGGAGGTTCCCAGGTTACCACTCTACTGGACCTGGAGATACCCTCCAGGTCTGCATTGTTAACTTGCGTCTCAGAAGCCTCTGGCAAACGTCTCTGGTGAAGACGTGCGAAACTCACTGTGCAGGCAGTGTGGAACTGTGAGGGACTGAGGGTGAGCTCAACTCTCAGAAGTAAGATGTTTTTGGACAAGGCGTTCAACTACATACTCACGTATGGAACTTAGTATGTAGCACCAGTCTACCCCAGGAATTACTAGGAAATCGCTTGATTGAGCTTGGAGGCACTCGTCTTGTGTGCCGGGAGATTCCAGTTACCTCTCCCAACACTTGCGTCAAGCAGCGAGCCTAGGCCTTTTGGAAGCGAAAGGTAGCGGCAGGCAGGATGTAGGGTTACAGGCCATAAGCTCAACTCTCAGAAGTGTGTATGCATGGGAGGCAGATGTCTGCTACCCACTCGGACATGGGAGTTGGAACCTAGCTACACTCCTATTGAAGAAGGATGTTGGAAATCGCTGTATTCAACTCAGATACACGGGAGTTCAGGCCCAATGCTTACACATGCTTTTCCCGCAACCCATCCCAGCCACTAACATAAGGAGGTTAGCAGGTACGTCTACAGTCAGGCAGGATGCGGGAGGGTTCTGCCCTGTCCTCAGCTCTCACAGGGAAGCTTGCCTAGAAGCCAGCTCTCAACTAGCTGCATTCTTATGACAGTGTGAAGGTAGCAGTATTCTGAGTAAGGAGGTTCCCAGATTACCACTCTACTGCACCTGGAGATACCGTCCAGGTGTGCATTGTTAACTTGCGTCTCAGAAGCCTCTGGCAAAAGTCTCTGGTGAAGACGTGGGAAACTCACTCTGCAGGCAGTGTGGAACTGTGAGGGACTGAGGGTGAGCTCAACTCTCAGCAGTAAGATGATTTTGGACAAGGCGTTCAGCTACCTTCTCACATATGGAACTTAGTATGTAGCACCAGTCTACCCCAGGAATTACTGGGAAATCGCTGGATTGAGCTTGGTGGCACTAGTCTTGTGTGCCGGGAGATTCCAGTTACCTCTCCCAACACTTGCGTCAAGCAGCGAGCCTAGGCCTTTTGGAAGCGAAAGGTAGCTGCAGGCAGGAGGTAGGCTTACAGGCCATAAGCTCAACTCTCAGAAGTGTGTATACATGGGAGGCAGATGTCTGCTACCCACTCGGCCATGCGAGTGGGAACCTAGCTACACTCTGATGAAGAAGGACTTTGGAAATCGCTGTATTCAACTCAGATACACGTGGGTTCAGGCACAACGATTCCACATGCTTTTCTCACAACGTTTCCCTGCCACTAACATGAGGACGTTAGCAGCGCCTTCTACAGTCAAGCAGGATGCGGGAGGGTTGTGCCCTGTCCTTAGCTCTCACAGGGAAGCAGGCCTTGAAGCCAGCTGTCAACTAGCTGCATTCTTATGGCAGGGTGAAGGTAGCAGGATTCTGAGACAGGAGGTTCCCAGGTTACCACTCTACTGGACCTGGAGATACCCTCCAGGTCTGCATTGTTAACTTGCGTCTCAGAAGCCTCTGGCAAACGTCTCTGGTGAAGACGTGCGAAACTCACTCTGCAGGCAGTGTGGAACTGTGAGGGACTGAGGGTGAGCTCAACTCTCAGAAGTAAGATGTTTTTGGACAAGGCGTTCAACTACATACTCACATATGGAACTTAGTATGTAGCACCAGTCTACCCCAGGAATTACTGGGAAATCGCTGGATTGAGCTTGGTGGCACTAGTCTTGTGTGCCGGGAGATTCCAGTTACCTCTCCCAACACTTCGGTGAAGCAGCGAGCCTAGGCCTTTTGGAAGCGAAAGGTAGCTGCAGGCAGGAGGTAGGCTTACAGGCCATAAGCTCAACTCTCAGAAGTGTGTATACATGGGAGGCAGATGTCTGCTACCCACTCGGACATGCGAGTGGGAACCTAGCTACACTCTGATGAAGAAGGACTTTGGAAATCGCTGTATTCAACTCAGATACACGTGGGTTCAGGCACAACGATTCCACATGCTTTTCTCACAACGTTTCCCTGCCACTAACATGAGGACGTTAGCAGCTCCTTCTACAGTCAAGCAGGATGCGGGAGGGTTGTGCCCTCTCCTCAGCTCTCACAGGGAAGCAGGCCTTGAAGCCAGCTGTCAACTAGCTGCATTCTTATGGCAGGGTGAAGGTAGCAGGATTCTGAGACAGGAGGTTCCCAGGTTACCACTCTACTGGACCTGGAGATACCCTCCAGGTCTGCATTGTTAACTTGCGTCTCAGAAGCCTCTGGCAAACGTCTCTGGTGAAGACGTGCGAAACTCACTGTGCAGGCAGTGTGGAACTGTGAGGGACTGAGGGTGAGCTCAACTCTGAGAAGTAAGATGTTTTTGGACAAGGCGTTCAACTACATACTCACGTATGGAACTTAGTATGTAGCACCAGTCTACCCCAGGAATTACTAGGAAATCGCTTGATTGAGCTTGGAGGCACTCGTCTTGTGTGCCGGGAGATTCCAGTTACCTCTCCCAACACTTGCGTCAAGCAGCGAGCCTAGGCCTTTTGGAAGCGAAAGGTAGCGGCAGGCAGGATGTAGGGTTACAGGCCATAAGCTCAACTCTCAGAAGTGTGTATGCATGGGAGGCAGATGTCTGCTACCCACTCGGACATGGGAGTTGGAACCTAGCTACACTCCTATTGAAGAAGGATGTTGGAAATCGCTGTATTCAACTCAGATACACGGGAGTTCAGGCCCAATGCTTACACATGCTTTTCCCGCAACCCATCCCAGCCACTAACATAAGGAGGTTAGCAGGTACGTCTACAGTCAGGCAGGATGCGGGAGGGTTCTGCCCTGTCCTCAGCTCTCACAGGGAAGCTTGCCTAGAAGCCAGCTCTCAACTAGCTGCATTCTTATGACAGTGTGAAGGTAGCAGTATTCTGAGTAAGGAGGTTCCCAGATTACCACTCTACTGCACCTGGAGATACCGTCCAGGTGTGCATTGTTAACTTGCGTCTCAGAAGCCTCTGGCAAAAGTCTCTGGTGAAGACGTGGGAAACTCACTCTGCAGGCAGTGTGGAACTGTGAGGGACTGAGGGTGAGCTCAACTCTCAGCAGTAAGATGATTTTGGACAAGGCGTTCAGCTACCTTCTCACATATGGAACTTACTATGTAGCACCAGTCTACCCCAGGAATTACTGGGAAATCGCTGGATTGAGCTTGGTGGCACTAGTCTTGTGTGCCGGGAGATTCCAGTTACCTCTCCCAACACTTCGGTGAAGCAGCGAGCCTCGGCCTTTTGGAAGCGAAAGGTAGCTGCAGGCAGGAGGTAGGCTTACAGGCCATAAGGTCAACTCTCAGAAGTGTGTATACATGGGAGGCAGATGTCTGCTACCCACTCGGACATGCGAGTGGGAACCTAGCTACACTCTGATGAAGAAGGACTTTGGAAATCGCTGTATTCAACTCAGATACACGTGGGTTCAGGCACAACGATTCCACATGCTTTTCTCACAACGTTTCCCTGCCACTAACATGAGGACGTTAGCAGCTCCTTCTACAGTCAAGCAGGATGCGGGAGGGTTGTGCCCTGTCCTTAGCTCTCACAGGGAAGCAGGCCTTGAAGCCAGCTGTCAACTAGCTGCATTCTTATGGCAGGGTGAAGGTAGCAGGATTCTGAGACAGGAGGTTCCCAGGTTACCACTCTACTGGACCTGGAGATACCCTCCAGGTCTGCATTGTTAACTTGCGTCTCAGAAGCCTCTGGCAATCGTCTCTGGTGAAGACGTGCGAAACTCACTCTGCAGGCAGTGTGGAACTGTGAGGGACTGAGGGTGAGCTCAACTCTCAGAAGTAAGATGTTTTTGGACAAGGCGTTCAACTACATACTCACGTATGGAACTTAGTATGTAGCACCAGTCTACCCCAGGAATTACTGGGAAATCGCTGGATTGAGCTTGGTGGCACTAGTCTTGTGTGCCGGGAGATTCCAGTTACCTCTCCCAACACTTCGGTGAAGCAGCGAGCCTAGGCCTTTTGGAAGCGAAAGGTAGCTGCAGGCAGGAGGTAGGCTTACAGGCCATAAGCTCAACTCTCAGAAGTGTGTATACATGGGAGGCAGATGTCTGCTACCCACTCGGACATGCGAGTGGGAACCTAGCTACACTCTGATGAAGAAGGACTTTGGAAATCGCTGTATTCAACTCAGATACACGTGGGTTCAGGCACAACGATTCCACATGCTTTTCTCACAACGTTTCCCTGCCACTAACATGAGGACGTTAGCAGCTCCTTCTACAGTCAAGCAGGATGCGGGAGGGTTGTGCCCTCTCCTCAGCTCTCACAGGGAAGCAGGCCTTGAAGCCAGCTGTCAACTAGCTGCATTCTTATGGCAGGGTGAAGGTAGCAGTATTCTGAGACAGGAGGTTCCCAGGTTACCACTCTACTGGACCTGGAGATACCCTCCAGGTCTGCATTGTTAACTTGCGTCTCAGAAGCCTCTGGCAAACGTCTCTGGTGAAGACGTGCGAAACTCACTGTGCAGGCAGTGTGGAACTGTGAGGGACTGAGGGTGAGCTCAACTCTCAGAAGTAAGATGTTTTTGGACAAGGCGTTCAACTACATACTCACGTATGGAACTTAGTATGTAGCACCAGTCTACCCCAGGAATTACTAGGAAATCGCTTGATTGAGCTTGGAGGCACTCGTCTTGTGTGCCGGGAGATTCCAGTTACCTCTCCCAACACTTGCGTCAAGCAGCGAGCCTAGGCCTTTTGGAAGCGAAAGGTAGCGGCAGGCAGGATGTAGGGTTACAGGCCATAAGCTCAACTCTCAGAAGTGTGTATGCATGGGAGGCAGATGTCTGCTACCCACTCGGACATGGGAGTTGGAACCTAGCTACACTCCTATTGAAGAAGGATGTTGGAAATCGCTGTATTCAACTCAGATACACGGGAGTTCAGGCCCAATGCTTACACATGCTTTTCCCGCAACCCATCCCAGCCACTAACATAAGGAGGTTAGCAGGTACGTCTACAGTCAGGCAGGATGCGGGAGGGTTCTGCCCTGTCCTCAGCTCTCACAGGGAAGCTTGCCTAGAAGCCAGCTGTCAACTAGCTGCATTCTTATGACAGTGTGAAGGTAGCAGTATTCTGAGTAAGGAGGTTCCCAGATTACCACTCTACTGCACCTGGAGATACCGTCCAGGTGTGCATTGTTAACTTGCGTCTCAGAAGCCTCTGGCAAAAGTCTCTGGTGAAGACGTGGGAAACTCACTCTGCAGGCAGTGTGGAACTGTGAGGGACTGAGGGTGAGCTCAACTCTCAGCAGTAAGATGATTTTGGACAAGGCGTTCAGCTACCTTCTCACATATGGAACTTAGTATGTAGCACCAGTCTACCCCAGGAATTACTGGGAAATCGCTGGATTGAGCTTGGTGGCACTAGTCTTGTGTGCCGGGAGATTCCAGTTACCTCTCCCAACACTTGCGTCAAGCAGCGAGCCTAGGCCTTTTGGAAGCGAAAGGTAGCTGCAGGCAGGAGGTAGGCTTACAGGCCATAAGCTCAACTCTCAGAAGTGTGTATACATGGGAGGCAGATGTCTGCTACCCACTCGGACATGCGAGTGGGAACCTAGCTACACTCTGATGAAGAAGGACTTTGGAAATCGCTGTATTCAACTCAGATACACGTGGGTTCAGGCACAACGATTCCACATGCTTTTCTCACAACGTTTCCCTGCCACTAACATGAGGACGTTAGCAGCTCCTTCTACAGTCAAGCAGGATGCGGGAGGGTTGTGCCCTCTCCTCAGCTCTCACAGGGAAGCAGGCCTTGAAGCCAGCTGTCAACTAGCTGCATTCTTATGGCAGGGTGAAGGTAGCAGGATTCTGAGACAGGAGGTTCCCAGGTTACCACTCTACTGGACCTGGAGATACCCTCCAGGTCTGCATTGTTAACTTGCGTCTCAGAAGCCTCTGGCAAACGTCTCTGGTGAAGACGTGCGAAACTCACTGTGCAGGCAGTGTGGAACTGTGAGGGACTGAGGGTGAGCTCAACTCTGAGAAGTAAGATGTTTTTGGACAAGGCGTTCAACTACATACTCACGTATGGAACTTAGTATGTAGCACCAGTCTACCCCAGGAATTACTAGGAAATCGCTTGATTGAGCTTGGAGGCACTCGTCTTGTGTGCCGGGAGATTCCAGTTACCTCTCCCAACACTTGCGTCAAGCAGCGAGCCTAGCCCTTTTGGAAGCGAAAGGTAGCGGCAGGCAGGATGTAGGGTTACAGGCCATAAGCTCAACTCTCAGAAGTGTGTATGCATGGGAGGCAGATGTCTGCTACCCACTCGGACATGGGAGTTGGAACCTAGCTACACTCCTATTGAAGAAGGATGTTGGAAATCGCTGTATTCAACTCAGATACACGGGAGTTCAGGCCCAATGCTTACACATGCTTTTCCCGCAACCCATCCCAGCCACTAACATAAGGAGGTTAGCAGGTACGTCTACAGTCAGGCAGGATGCGGGAGGGTTCTGCCCTGTCCTCAGCTCTCACAGGGAAGCTTGCCTAGAAGCCAGCTGTCAACTAGCTGCATTCTTATGACAGTGTGAAGGTAGCAGTATTCTGAGTAAGGAGGTTCCCAGATTACCACTCTACTGCACCTGGAGATACCGTCCAGGTGTGCATTGTTAACTTGCGTCTCAGAAGCCTCTGGCAAAAGTCTCTGGTGAAGACGTGGGAAACTCACTCTGCAGGCAGTGTGGAACTGTGAGGGACTGAGGGTGAGCTCAACTCTCAGCAGTAAGATGATTTTGGACAAGGCGTTCAGCTACCTTCTCACATATGGAACTTAGTATGTAGCACCAGTCTACCCCAGGAATTACTGGGAAATCGCTGGATTGAGCTTGGTGGCACTAGTCTTGTGTGCCGGGAGATTCCAGTTACCTCTCCCAACACTTGCGTCAAGCAGCGAGCCTAGGCCTTTTGGAAGCGAAAGGTAGCTGCAGGCAGGAGGTAGGCTTACAGGCCATAAGCTCAACTCTCAGAAGTGTGTATACATGGGAGGCAGATGTCTGCTACCCACTCGGCCATGCGAGTGGGAACCTAGCTACACTCTGATGAAGAAGGACTTTGGAAATCGCTGTATTCAACTCAGATACACGTGGGTTCAGGCACAACGATTCCACATGCTTTTCTCACAACGTTTCCCTGCCACTAACATGAGGACGTTAGCAGCGCCTTCTACAGTCAAGCAGGATGCGGGAGGGTTGTGCCCTGTCCTTAGCTCTCACAGGGAAGCAGGCCTTGAAGCCAGCTGTCAACTAGCTGCATTCTTATGGCAGGGTGAAGGTAGCAGGATTCTGAGACAGGAGGTTCCCAGGTTACCACTCTACTGGACCTGGAGATACCCTCCAGGTCTGCATTGTTAACTTGCGTCTCAGAAGCCTCTGGCAAACGTCTCTGGTGAAGACGTGCGAAACTCACTCTGCAGGCAGTGTGGAACTGTGAGGGACTGAGGGTGAGCTCAACTCTCAGAAGTAAGATGTTTTTGGACAAGGCGTTCAACTACATACTCACGTATGGAACTTAGTATGTAGCACCAGTCTACCCCAGGAATTACTGGGAAATCGCTGGATTGAGCTTGGTGGCACTAGTCTTGTGTGCCGGGAGATTCCAGTTACCTCTCCCAACACTTCGGTGAAGCAGCGAGCCTAGGCCTTTTGGAAGCGAAAGGTAGCTGCAGGCAGGAGGTAGGCTTACAGGCCATAAGCTCAACTCTCAGAAGTGTGTATACATGGGAGGCAGATGTCTGCTACCCACTCGGACATGCGAGTGGGAACCTAGCTACACTCTGATGAAGAAGGACTTTGGAAATCGCTGTATTCAACTCAGATACACGTGGGTTCAGGCACAACGATTCCACATGCTTTTCTCACAACGTTTCCCTGCCACTAACATGAGGACGTTAGCAGCTCCTTCTACAGTCAAGCAGGATGCGGGAGGGTTGTGCCCTCTCCTCAGCTCTCACAGGGAAGCAGGCCTTGAAGCCAGCTGTCAACTAGCTGCATTCTTATGGCAGGGTGAAGGTAGCAGGATTCTGAGACAGGAGGTTCCCAGGTTACCACTCTACTGGACCTGGAGATACCCTCCAGGTCTGCATTGTTAACTTGCGTCTCAGAAGCCTCTGGCAAACGTCTCTGGTGAAGACGTGCGAAACTCACTGTGCAGGCAGTGTGGAACTGTGAGGGACTGAGGGTGAGCTCAACTCTGAGAAGTAAGATGTTTTTGGACAAGGCGTTCAACTACATACTCACGTATGGAACTTAGTATGTAGCACCAGTCTACCCCAGGAATTACTAGGAAATCGCTTGATTGAGCTTGGAGGCACTCGTCTTGTGTGCCGGGAGATTCCAGTTACCTCTCCCAACACTTGCGTCAAGCAGCGAGCCTAGGCCTTTTGGAAGCGAAAGGTAACGGCAGGCAGGATGTAGGGTTACAGGCCATAAGCTCAACTCTCAGAAGTGTGTATGCATGGGAGGCAGATGTCTGCTACCCACTCGGACATGGGAGTTGGAACCTAGCTACACTCCTATTGAAGAAGGATGTTGGAAATCGCTGTATTCAACTCAGATACACGGGAGTTCAGGCCCAATGCTTACACATGCTTTTCCCGCAACCCATCCCAGCCACTAACATAAGGAGGTTAGCAGGTACGTCTACAGTCAGGCAGGATGCGGGAGGGTTCTGCCCTGTCCTCAGCTCTCACAGGGAAGCTTGCCTAGAAGCCAGCTCTCAACTAGCTGCATTCTTATGACAGTGTGAAGGTAGCAGTATTCTGAGTAAGGAGGTTCCCAGATTACCACTCTACTGCACCTGGAGATACCGTCCAGGTGTGCATTGTTAACTTGCGTCTCAGAAGCCTCTGGCAAAAGTCTCTGGTGAAGACGTGGGAAACTCACTCTGCAGGCAGTGTGGAACTGTGAGGGACTGAGGGTGAGCTCAACTCTCAGCAGTAAGATGATTTTGGACAAGGCGTTCAGCTACCTTCTCACATATGGAACTTAGTATGTAGCACCAGTCTACCCCAGGAATTACTGGGAAATCGCTGGATTGAGCTTGGTGGCACTAGTCTTGTGTGCCGGGAGATTCCAGTTACCTCTCCCAACACTTGCGTCAAGCAGCGAGCCTAGGCCTTTTGGAAGCGAAAGGTAGCTGCAGGCAGGAGGTAGGCTTACAGGCCATAAGCTCAACTCTCAGAAGTGTGTATACATGGGAGGCAGATGTCTGCTACCCACTCGGACATGCGAGTGGGAACCTAGCTACACTCTGATGAAGAAGGACTTTGGAAATCGCTGTATTCAACTCAGATACACGTGGGTTCAGGCACAACGATTCCACATGCTTTTCTCACAACGTTTCCCTGCCACTAACATGAGGACGTTAGCAGCTCCTTCTACAGTCAAGCAGGATGCGGGAGGGTTGTGCCCTGTCCTTAGCTCTCACAGGGAAGCAGGCCTTGAAGCCAGCTGTCAACTAGCTGCATTCTTATGGCAGGGTGAAGGTAGCAGTATTCTGAGACAGGAGGTTCCCAGGTTACCACTCTACTGGACCTGGAGATACCCTCCAGGTCTGCATTGTTAACTTGCGTCTCAGAAGCCTCTGGCAAACGTCTCTGGTGAAGACGTGCGAAACTCACTGTGCAGGCAGTGTGGAACTGTGAGGGACTGAGGGTGAGCTCAACTCTGAGAAGTAAGATGTTTTTGGACAAGGCGTTCAACTACATACTCACGTATGGAACTTAGTATGTAGCACCAGTCTACCCCAGGAATTACTAGGAAATCGCTTGATTGAGCTTGGAGGCACTCGTCTTGTGTGCCGGGAGATTCCAGTTACCTCTCCCAACACTTGCGTCAAGCAGCGAGCCTAGGCCTTTTGGAAGCGAAAGGTAGCGGCAGGCAGGATGTAGGGTTACAGGCCATAAGCTCAACTCTCAGAAGTGTGTATGCATGGGAGGCAGATGTCTGCTACCCACTCGGACATGGGAGTTGGAACCTAGCTACACTCCTATTGAAGAAGGATGTTGGAAATCGCTGTATTCAACTCAGATACACGGAAGTTCAGGCCCAATGCTTACACATGCTTTTCCCGCAACCCATCCCAGCCACTAACATAAGGAGGTTAGCAGGTACGTCTACAGTCAGGCAGGATGCGGGAGGGTTCTGCCCTGTCCTCAGCTCTCACAGGGAAGCTTGCCTAGAAGCCAGCTCTCAACTAGCTGCATTCTTATGACAGTGTGAAGGTAGCAGTATTCTGAGTAAGGAGGTTCCCAGATTACCACTCTACTGCACCTGGAGATACCGTCCAGGTGTGCATTGTTAACTTGCGTCTCAGAAGCCTCTGGCAAAAGTCTCTGGTGAAGACGTGGGAAACTCACTCTGCAGGCAGTGTGGAACTGTGAGGGACTGAGGGTGAGCTCAACTCTCAGCAGTAAGATGATTTTGGACAAGGCGTTCAGCTACCTTCTCACATATGGAACTTAGTATGTAGCACCAGTCTACCCCAGGAATTACTGGGAAATCGCTGGATTGAGCTTGGTGGCACTAGTCTTGTGTGCCGGGAGATTCCAGTTACCTCTCCCAACACTTGCGTCAAGCAGCGAGCCTAGGCCTTTTGGAAGCGAAAGGTAGCTGCAGGCAGGAGGTAGGGTTACAGGCCATAAGCTCAACTCTCAGAAGTGTGTATGCATGGGAGGCAGATGTCTGCTACCCACTCGGACATGGGAGTTGGAACCTAGCTACACTCCTATTGAAGAAGGATGTTGGAAATCGCTGTATTCAACTCAGATACACGGGAGTTCAGGCCCAATGCTTACACATGCTTTTCCCGCAACCCATCCCAGCCACTAACATAAGGAGGTTAACAGGTACGTCTACAGTCAGGCAGGATGCGGGAGGGTTCTGCCCTGTCCTCAGCTCTCACAGGGAAGCTTGCCTAGAAGCCAGCTCTCAACTAGCTGCATTCTTATGACAGTGTGAAGGTAGCAGTATTCTGAGTAAGGAGGTTCCCAGATTACCACTCTACTGCACCTGGAGATACCGTCCAGGTGTGCATTGTTAACTTGCGTCTCAGAAGCCTCTGGCAAAAGTCTCTGGTGAAGACGTGGGAAACTCACTCTGCAGGCAGTGTGGAACTGTGAGGGACTGAGGGTGAGCTCAACTCTCAGCAGTAAGATGATTTTGGACAAGGCGTTCAGCTACCTTCTCACATATGGAACTTAGTATGTAGCACCAGTCTACCCCAGGAATTACTGGGAAATCGCTGGATTGAGCTTGGTGGCACTAGTCTTGTGTGCCGGGAGATTCCAGTTACCTCTCCCAACACTTGCGTCAAGCAGCGAGCCTAGGCCTTTTGGAAGCGAAAGGTAGCTGCAGGCAGGAGGTAGGCTTACAGGCCATAAGCTCAACTCTCAGAAGTGTGTATACATGGGAGGCAGATGTGTGCTACCCACTCGGACATGCGAGTGGGAACCTAGCTACACTCTGATGAAGAAGGACTTTGGAAATCGCTGTATTCAACTCAGATACACGTGGGTTCAGGCACAACGATTCCACATGCTTTTCTCACAACGTTTCCCTGCCACTAACATGAGGACGTTAGCAGCGCCTTCTACAGTCAAGCAGGATGCGGGAGGGTTGTGCCCTGTCCTTAGCTCTCACAGGGAAGCAGGCCTTGAAGCCAGCTGTCAACTAGCTGCATTCTTATGGCAGGGTGAAGGTAGCAGGATTCTGAGACAGGAGGTTCCCAGGTTACCACTCTACTGGACCTGGAGATACCCTCCAGGTCTGCATTGTTAACTTGCGTCTCAGAAGCCTCTGGCAAACGTCTCTGGTGAAGACGTGCGAAACTCACTCTGCAGGCAGTGTGGAACTGTGAGGGACTGAGGGTGAGCTCAACTCTCAGAAGTAAGATGTTTTTGGACAAGGCGTTCAACTACATACTCACGTATGGAACTTAGTATGTAGCACCAGTCTACCCCAGGAATTACTGGGAAATCGCTGGATTGAGCTTGGTGGCACTAGTCTTGTGTGCCGGGAGATTCCAGTTACCTCTCCCAACACTTGGGTGAAGCAGCGAGCCTAGGCCTTTTGGAAGCGAAAGGTAGCTGCAGGCAGGAGGTAGGCTTACAGGCCATAAGCTCAACTCTCAGAAGTGTGTATACATGGGAGGCAGATGTCTGCTACCCACTCGGACATGCGAGTGGGAACCTAGCTACACTCTGATGAAGAAGGACTTTGGAAATCGCTGTATTCAACTCAGATACACGTGGGTTCAGGCACAACGATTCCACATGCTTTTCTCACAACGTTTCCCTGCCACTAACATGAGGACGTTAGCAGCTCCTTCTACAGTCAAGCAGGATGCGGGAGGGTTGTGCCCTGTCCTTAGCTCTCACAGGGAAGCAGGCCTTGAAGCCAGCTGTCAACTAGCTGCATTCTTATGGCAGGGTGAAGGTAGCAGTATTCTGAGACAGGAGGTTCCCAGGTTACCACTCTACTGGACCTGGAGATACCCTCCAGGTCTGCATTGTTAACTTGCGTCTCAGAAGCCTCTGGCAAACGTCTCTGGTGAAGACGTGCGAAACTCACTGTGCAGGCAGTGTGGAACTGTGAGGGACTGAGGGTGAGCTCAACTCTCAGAAGTAAGATGTTTTTGGACAAGGCGTTCAACTACCTACTCACGTATGGAACTTAGTATGTAGCACCAGTCTACCCCAGGAATTACTAGGAAATCGCTTGATTGAGCTTGGAGGCACTCGTCTTGTGTGCCGGGAGATTCCAGTTACCTCTCCCAACACTTGCGTCAAGCAGCGAGCCTAGGCCTTTTGGAAGCGAAAGGTAGCGGCAGGCAGGATGTAGGGTTACAGGCCATAAGCTCAACTCTCAGAAGTGTGTATGCATGGGAGGCAGATGTCTGCTACCCACTCGGACATGGGAGTTGGAACCTAGCTACACTCCTATTGAAGAAGGATGTTGGAAATCGCTGTATTCAACTCAGATACACGGGAGTTCAGGCCCAATGCTTACACATGCTTTTCCCGCAACCCATCCCAGCCACTAACATAAGGAGGTTAGCAGGTACGTCTACAGTCAGGCAGGATGCGGGAGGGTTCTGCCCTGTCCTCAGCTCTCACAGGGAAGCTTGCCTAGAAGCCAGCTCTCAACTAGCTGCATTCTTATGACAGTGTGAAGGGAGCAGTATTCTGAGTAAGGAGGTTCCCAGATTACCACTCTACTGCACCTGGAGATACCGTCCAGGTGTGCATTGTTAACTTGCGTCTCAGAAGCCTCTGGCAAAAGTCTCTGGTGAAGACGTGGGAAACTCACTCTGCAGGCAGTGTGGAACTGTGAGGGACTGAGGGTGAGCTCAACTCTCAGCAGTAAGATGATTTTGGACAAGGCGTTCAGCTACCTTCTCACATATGGAACTTACTATGTAGCACCAGTCTACCCCAGGAATTACTGGGAAATCGCTGGATTGAGCTTGGTGGCACTAGTCTTGTGTGCCGGGAGATTCCAGTTACCTCTCCCAACACTTGCGTCAAGCAGCGAGCCTAGGCCTTTTGGAAGCGAAAGGTAGCTGCAGGCAGGAGGTAGGCTTACAGGCCATAAGCTCAACTCTCAGAAGTGTGTATACATGGGAGGCAGATGTGTGCTACCCACTCGGACATGCGAGTGGGAACCTAGCTACACTCTGATGAAGAAGGACTTTGGAAATCGCTGTATTCAACTCAGATACACGTGGGTTCAGGCACAACGATTCCACATGCTTTTCTCACAACGTTTCCCTGCCACTAACATGAGGACGTTAGCAGCGCCTTCTACAGTCAAGCAGGATGCGGGAGGGTTGTGCCCTGTCCTTAGCTCTCACAGGGAAGCAGGCCTTGAAGCCAGCTGTCAACTAGCTGCATTCTTATGGCAGGGTGAGGGTAGCAGGATTCTGAGACAGGAGGTTCCCAGGTTACCACTCTACTGGACCTGGAGATACCCTCCAGGTCTGCATTGTTAACTTGCGTCTCAGAAGCCTCTGGCAAACGTCTCTGGTGAAGACGTGCGAAACTCACTCTGCAGGCAGTGTGGAACTGTGAGGGACTGAGGGTGAGCTCAACTCTCAGAAGTAAGATGTTTTTGGACAAGGCGTTCAACTACATACTCACGTATGGAACTTAGTATGTAGCACCAGTCTACCCCAGGAATTACTGGGAAATCGCTGGATTGAGCTTGGTGGCACTAGTCTTGTGTGCCGGGAGATTCCAGTTACCTCTCCCAACACTTCGGTGAAGCAGCGAGCCTAGGCCTTTTGGAAGCGAAAGGTAGCTGCAGGCAGGAGGTAGGCTTACAGGCCATAAGCTCAACTCTCAGAAGTGTGTATACATGGGAGGCAGATGTCTGCTACCCACTCGGACATGCGAGTGGGAACCTAGCTACACTCTGATGAAGAAGGACTTTGGAAATCGCTGTATTCAACTCAGATACACGTGGGTTCAGGCACAACGATTCCACATGCTTTTCTCACAACGTTTCCCTGCCACTAACATGAGGACGTTAGCAGCTCCTTCTACAGTCAAGCAGGATGCGGGAGGGTTGTGCCCTCTCCTCAGCTCTCACAGGGAAGCAGGCCTTGAAGCCAGCTGTCAACTAGCTGCATTCTTATGGCAGGGTGAAGGTAGCAGGATTCTGAGACAGGAGGTTCCCAGGTTACCACTCTACTGGACCTGGAGATACCCTCCAGGTCTGCATTGTTAACTTGCGTCTCAGAAGCCTCTGGCAAACGTCTCTGGTGAAGACGTGCGAAACTCACTGTGCAGGCAGTGTGGAACTGTGAGGGACTGAGGGTGAGCTCAACTCTGAGAAGTAAGATGTTTTTGGACAAGGCGTTCAACTACATACTCACGTATGGAACTTAGTATGTAGCACCAGTCTACCCCAGGAATTACTAGGAAATCGCTTGATTGAGCTTGGAGGCACTCGTCTTGTGTGCCGGGAGATTCCAGTTACCTCTCCCAACACTTGCGTCAAGCAGCGAGCCTAGGCCTTTTGGAAGCGAAAGGTAGCGGCAGGCAGGATGTAGGGTTACAGGCCATAAGCTCAACTCTCAGAAGTGTGTATGCATGGGAGGCAGATGTCTGCTACCCACTCGGACATGGGAGTTGGAACCTAGCTACACTCCTATTGAAGAAGGATGTTGGAAATCGCTGTATTCAACTCAGATACACGGGAGTTCAGGCCCAATGCTTACACATGCTTTTCCCGCAACCCATCCCAGCCACTAACATAAGGAGGTTAGCAGGTACGTCTACAGTCAGGCAGGATGCGGGAGGGTTCTGCCCTGTCCTCAGCTCTCACAGGGAAGCTTGCCTAGAAGCCAGCTCTCAACTAGCTGCATTCTTATGACAGTGTGAAGGTAGCAGTATTCTGAGTAAGGAGGTTCCCAGATTACCACTCTACTGCACCTGGAGATACCGTCCAGGTGTGCATTGTTAACTTGCGTCTCAGAAGCCTCTGGCAAAAGTCTCTGGTGAAGACGTGGGAAACTCACTCTGCAGGCAGTGTGGAACTGTGAGGGACTGAGGGTGAGCTCAACTCTCAGCAGTAAGATGATTTTGGACAAGGCGTTCAGCTACCTTCTCACATATGGAACTTACTATGTAGCACCAGTCTACCCCAGGAATTACTGGGAAATCGCTGGATTGAGCTTGGTGGCACTAGTCTTGTGTGCCGGGAGATTCCAGTTACCTCTCCCAACACTTCGGTGAAGCAGCGAGCCTCGGCCTTTTGGAAGCGAAAGGTAGCTGCAGGCAGGAGGTAGGCTTACAGGCCATAAGCTCAACTCTCAGAAGTGTGTATACATGGGAGGCAGATGTCTGCTACCCACTCGGACATGCGAGTGGGAACCTAGCTACACTCTGATGAAGAAGGACTTTGGAAATCGCTGTATTCAACTCAGATACACGTGGGTTCAGGCACAACGATTCCACATGCTTTTCTCACAACGTTTCCCTGCCACTAACATGAGGACGTTAGCAGCTCCTTCTACAGTCAAGCAGGATGCGGGAGGGTTGTGCCCTCTCCTCAGCTCTCACAGGGAAGCAGGCCTTGAAGCCAGCTGTCAACTAGCTGCATTCTTATGGCAGGGTGAAGGTAGCAGTATTCTGAGACAGGAGGTTCCCAGGTTACCACTCTACTGGACCTGGAGATACCCTCCAGGTCTGCATTGTTAACTTGCGTCTCAGAAGCCTCTGGCAAACGTCTCTGGTGAAGACGTGCGAAACTCACTGTGCAGGCAGTGTGGAACTGTGAGGGACTGAGGGTGAGCTCAACTCTGAGAAGTAAGATGTTTTTGGACAAGGCGTTCAACTACATACTCACGTATGGAACTTAGTATGTAGCACCAGTCTACCCCAGGAATTACTAGGAAATCGCTTGATTGAGCTTGGAGGCACTCGTCTTGTGTGCCGGGAGATTCCAGTTACCTCTCCCAACACTTGCGTCAAGCAGCGAGCCTAGGCCTTTTGGAAGCGAAAGGTAGCGGCAGGCAGGATGTAGGGTTACAGGCCATAAGCTCAACTCTCAGAAGTGTGTATGCATGGGAGGCAGATGTCTGCTACCCACTCGGACATGGGAGTTGGAACCTAGCTACACTCCTATTGAAGAAGGATGTTGGAAATCGCTGTATTCAACTCAGATACACGGAAGTTCAGGCCCAATGCTTACACATGCTTTTCCCGCAACCCATCCCAGCCACTAACATAAGGAGGTTAGCAGGTACGTCTACAGTCAGGCAGGATGCGGGAGGGTTCTGCCCTGTCCTCAGCTCTCACAGGGAAGCTTGCCTAGAAGCCAGCTCTCAACTAGCTGCATTCTTATGACAGTGTGAAGGTAGCAGTATTCTGAGTAAGGAGGTTCCCAGATTACCACTCTACTGCACCTGGAGATACCGTCCAGGTGTGCATTGTTAACTTGCGTCTCAGAAGCCTCTGGCAAAAGTCTCTGGTGAAGACGTGGGAAACTCACTCTGCAGGCAGTGTGGAACTGTGAGGGACTGAGGGTGAGCTCAACTCTCAGCAGTAAGATGATTTTGGACAAGGCGTTCAGCTACCTTCTCACATATGGAACTTAGTATGTAGCACCAGTCTACCCCAGGAATTACTGGGAAATCGCTGGATTGAGCTTGGTGGCACTAGTCTTGTGTGCCGGGAGATTCCAGTTACCTCTCCCAACACTTGCGTCAAGCAGCGAGCCTAGGCCTTTTGGAAGCGAAAGGTAGCTGCAGGCAGGAGGTAGGGTTACAGGCCATAAGCTCAACTCTCAGAAGTGTGTATGCATGGGAGGCAGATGTCTGCTACCCACTCGGACATGGGAGTTGGAACCTAGCTACACTCCTATTGAAGAAGGATGTTGGAAATCGCTGTATTCAACTCAGATACACGGGAGTTCAGGCCCAATGCTTACACATGCTTTTCCCGCAACCCATCCCAGCCACTAACATAAGGAGGTTAGCAGGTACGTCTACAGTCAGGCAGGATGCGGGAGGGTTCTGCCCTGTCCTCAGCTCTCACAGGGAAGCTTGCCTAGAAGCCAGCTCTCAACTAGCTGCATTCTTATGACAGTGTGAAGGTAGCAGTATTCTGAGTAAGGAGGTTCCCAGATTACCACTCTACTGCACCTGGAGATACCGTCCAGGTGTGCATTGTTAACTTGCGTCTCAGAAGCCTCTGGCAAAAGTCTCTGGTGAAGACGTGGGAAACTCACTCTGCAGGCAGTGTGGAACTGTGAGGGACTGAGGGTGAGCTCAACTCTCAGCAGTAAGATGATTTTGGACAAGGCGTTCAGCTACCTTCTCACATATGGAACTTAGTATGTAGCACCAGTCTACCCCAGGAATTACTGGGAAATCGCTGGATTGAGCTTGGTGGCACTAGTCTTGTGTGCCGGGAGATTCCAGTTACCTCTCCCAACACTTGCGTCAAGCAGCGAGCCTAGGCCTTTTGGAAGCGAAAGGTAGCTGCAGGCAGGAGGTAGGCTTACAGGCCATAAGCTCAACTCTCAGAAGTGTGTATACATGGGAGGCAGATGTCTGCTACCCACTCGGACATGCGAGTGGGAACCTAGCTACACTCTGATGAAGAAGGACTTTGGAAATCGCTGTATTCAACTCAGATACACGTGGGTTCAGGCACAACGATTCCACATGCTTTTCTCACAACGTTTCCCTGCCACTAACATGAGGACGTTAGCAGCGCCTTCTACAGTCAAGCAGGATGCGGGAGGGTTGTGCCCTGTCCTTAGCTCTCACAGGGAAGCAGGCCTTGAAGCCAGCTGTCAACTAGCTGCATTCTTATGGCAGGGTGAAGGTAGCAGGATTCTGAGACAGGAGGTTCCCAGGTTACCACTCTACTGGACCTGGAGATACCCTCCAGGTCTGCATTGTTAACTTGCGTCTCAGAAGCCTCTGGCAAACGTCTCTGGTGAAGACGTGCGAAACTCACTCTGCAGGCAGTGTGGAACTGTGAGGGACTGAGGGTGAGCTCAACTCTCAGAAGTAAGATGTTTTTGGACAAGGCGTTCAACTACATACTCACGTATGGAACTTAGTATGTAGCACCAGTCTACCCCAGGAATTACTGGGAAATCGCTGGATTGAGCTTGGTGGCACTAGTCTTGTGTGCCGGGAGATTCCAGTTACCTCTCCCAACACTTGGGTGAAGCAGCGAGCCTAGGCCTTTTGGAAGCGAAAGGTAGCTGCAGGCAGGAGGTAGGCTTACAGGCCATAAGCTCAACTCTCAGAAGTGTGTATACATGGGAGGCAGATGTCTGCTACCCACTCGGACATGCGAGTGGGAACCTAGCTACACTCTGATGAAGAAGGACTTTGGAAATCGCTGTATTCAACTCAGATACACGTGGGTTCAGGCACAACGATTCCACATGCTTTTCTCACAACGTTTCCCTGCCACTAACATGAGGACGTTAGCAGCTCCTTCTACAGTCAAGCAGGATGCGGGAGGGTTGTGCCCTGTCCTTAGCTCTCACAGGGAAGCAGGCCTTGAAGCCAGCTGTCAACTAGCTGCATTCTTATGGCAGGGTGAAGGTAGCAGTATTCTGAGACAGGAGGTTCCCAGGTTACCACTCTACTGGACCTGGAGATACCCTCCAGGTCTGCATTGTTAACTTGCGTCTCAGAAGCCTCTGGCAAACGTCTCTGGTGAAGACGTGCGAAACTCACTGTGCAGGCAGTGTGGAACTGTGAGGGACTGAGGGTGAGCTCAACTCTCAGAAGTAAGATGTTTTTGGACAAGGCGTTCAACTACCTACTCACGTATGGAACTTAGTATGTAGCACCAGTCTACCCCAGGAATTACTAGGAAATCGCTTGATTGAGCTTGGAGGCACTCGTCTTGTGTGCCGGGAGATTCCAGTTACCTCTCCCAACACTTGCGTCAAGCAGCGAGCCTAGGCCTTTTGGAAGCGAAAGGTAGCGGCAGGCAGGATGTAGGGTTACAGGCCATAAGCTCAACTCTCAGAAGTGTGTATGCATGGGAGGCAGATGTCTGCTACCCACTCGGACATGGGAGTTGGAACCTAGCTACACTCCTATTGAAGAAGGATGTTGGAAATCGCTGTATTCAACTCAGATACACGGGAGTTCAGGCCCAATGCTTACACATGCTTTTCCCGCAACCCATCCCAGCCACTAACATAAGGAGGTTAGCAGGTACGTCTACAGTCAGGCAGGATGCGGGAGGGTTCTGCCCTGTCCTCAGCTCTCACAGGGAAGCTTGCCTAGAAGCCAGCTCTCAACTAGCTGCATTCTTATGACAGTGTGAAGGGAGCAGTATTCTGAGTAAGGAGGTTCCCAGATTACCACTCTACTGCACCTGGAGATACCGTCCAGGTGTGCATTGTTAACTTGCGTCTCAGAAGCCTCTGGCAAAAGTCTCTGGTGAAGACGTGGGAAACTCACTCTGCAGGCAGTGTGGAACTGTGAGGGACTGAGGGTGAGCTCAACTCTCAGCAGTAAGATGATTTTGGACAAGGCGTTCAGCTACCTTCTCACATATGGAACTTACTATGTAGCACCAGTCTACCCCAGGAATTACTGGGAAATCGCTGGATTGAGCTTGGTGGCACTAGTCTTGTGTGCCGGGAGATTCCAGTTACCTCTCCCAACACTTGCGTCAAGCAGCGAGCCTAGGCCTTTTGGAAGCGAAAGGTAGCTGCAGGCAGGAGGTAGGCTTACAGGCCATAAGCTCAACTCTCAGAAGTGTGTATACATGGGAGGCAGATGTCTGCTACCCACTCGGACATGCGAGTGGGAACCTAGCTACACTCTGATGAAGAAGGACTTTGGAAATCGCTGTATTCAACTCAGATACACGTGGGTTCAGGCACAACGATTCCACATGCTTTTCTCACAACGTTTCCCTGCCACTAACATGAGGACGTTAGCAGCGCCTTCTACAGTCAAGCAGGATGCGGGAGGGTTGTGCCCTGTCCTTAGCTCTCACAGGGAAGCAGGCCTTGAAGCCAGCTGTCAACTAGCTGCATTCTTATGGCAGGGTGAGGGTAGCAGGATTCTGAGACAGGAGGTTCCCAGGTTACCACTCTACTGGACCTGGAGATACCCTCCAGGTCTGCATTGTTAACTTGCGTCTCAGAAGCCTCTGGCAAACGTCTCTGGTGAAGACGTGCGAAACTCACTCTGCAGGCAGTGTGGAACTGTGAGGGACTGAGGGTGAGCTCAACTCTCAGAAGTAAGATGTTTTTGGACAAGGCGTTCAACTACATACTCACGTATGGAACTTAGTATGTAGCACCAGTCTACCCCAGGAATTACTGGGAAATCGCTGGATTGAGCTTGGTGGCACTAGTCTTGTGTGCCGGGAGATTCCAGTTACCTCTCCCAACACTTCGGTGAAGCAGCGAGCCTAGGCCTTTTGGAAGCGAAAGGTAGCTGCAGGCAGGAGGTAGGCTTACAGGCCATAAGCTCAACTCTCAGAAGTGTGTATACATGGGAGGCAGATGTCTGCTACCCACTCGGACATGCGAGTGGGAACCTAGCTACACTCTGATGAAGAAGGACTTTGGAAATCGCTGTATTCAACTCAGATACACGTGGGTTCAGGCACAACGATTCCACATGCTTTTCTCACAACGTTTCCCTGCCACTAACATGAGGACGTTAGCAGCTCCTTCTACAGTCAAGCAGGATGCGGGAGGGTTGTGCCCTCTCCTCAGCTCTCACAGGGAAGCAGGCCTTGAAGCCAGCTGTCAACTAGCTGCATTCTTATGGCAGGGTGAAGGTAGCAGGATTCTGAGACAGGAGGTTCCCAGGTTACCACTCTACTGGACCTGGAGATACCCTCCAGGTCTGCATTGTTAACTTGCGTCTCAGAAGCCTCTGGCAAACGTCTCTGGTGAAGACGTGCGAAACTCACTGTGCAGGCAGTGTGGAACTGTGAGGGACTGAGGGTGAGCTCAACTCTGAGAAGTAAGATGATTTTGGACAAGGCGTTCAGCTACCTTCTCACATATGGAACTTAGTATGTAGCACCAGTCTACCCCAGGAATTACTAGGAAATCGCTTGATTGAGCTTGGAGGCACTCGTCTTGTGTGCCGGGAGATTCCAGTTACCTCTCCCAACACTTCGGTGAAGCAGCGAGCCTAGGCCTTTTGGAAGCGAAAGGTAGCGGCAGGCAGGATGTAGGCTTACAGGCCATAAGCTCAACTCTCAGAAGTGTGTATACATGGGAGGCAGATGTCTGCTACCCACTCGGACATGGGAGTTGGAACCTAGCTACACTCCTATTGAAGAAGGATGTTGGAAATCGCTGTATTCAACTCAGATACACGTGGGTTCAGGCACAACGATTCCACATGCTTTTCTCACAACGTTTCCCTGCCACTAACATAAGGAGGTTAGCAGCTCCTTCTACAGTCAAGCAGGATGCGGGAGGGTTGTGCCCTGTCCTTAGCTCTCACAGGGAAGCAGGCCTTGAAGCCAGCTCTCAACTAGCTGCATTCTTATGACAGTGTGAAGGTAGCAGTATTCTGAGTAAGGAGGTTCCCAGATTACCACTCTACTGCACCTGGAGATACCGTCCAGGTCTGCATTGTTAACTTGCGTCTCAGAAGCCTCTGGCAAACGTCTCTGGTGAAGACGTGCGAAACTCACTGTGCAGGCAGTGTGGAACTGTGAGGTACTGAGGGTGAGCTCAACTCTGAGAAGTAAGATGTTTTTGGACAAGGCGTTCAACTACATACTCACGTATGGAACTTAGTATGTAGCACCAGTCTACCCCAGGAATTACTAGGAAATCGCTTGATTGAGCTTGGAGGCACTCGTCTTGTGTGCCGGGAGATTCCAGTTACCTCTCCCAACACTTGCGTCAAGCAGCGAGCCTAGGCCTTTTGGAAGCGAAAGGTAGCGGCAGGCAGGATGTAGGGTTACAGGCCATAAGCTCAACTCTCAGAAGTGTGTATGCATGGGAGGCAGATGTCTGCTACCCACTCGGACATGGGAGTTAGAAACTAGCTACACTCTTTGAAGAAGGCTGTTTGAAATTGCTGTATTCAACTCAGATAATCGTGAGTACAGGCCTGACACTTTCACATGCATTTCGCCACCCTCTCCCAGCACCTAACATAAGGATATTAGCAGTTACGTCTACGGGCAGGCAGGATGCAAGATGGTCTTGCCCTGAACTCAGCCTCAGAAGGAAGCATGCCTAGAAGCCAGCTTTTACTAGCTCGTTCTGATGGCCGTGAGAATGTAGCAGCATTGTAAGGTGGGACGTTCCATGACTACCGCTCTACTGCACCTGGAGACAAAACCATTGAAGCCTGCCGCTGGCCCTTGCATCCCATGAGCTTCTGACAAACATGTCTACTGAGGATGTTCGTAAGTGTATCTGCAGGCAGTGTGGAACTGGGAAGGACCATGTTTCAGCTTATCTCCGAGCGGGAAGTTCCCCAAGAGAGCTTTCAGCTACGTTCTCAGGTTGGAAGTTAGTATGTAGCTCCCGTCTTAGGGAGGAATTCCTCAGAAGTCGCTGGATTGAACTAAGAGACACTTGGCTCTTGCAAAAATTGCATCCCGTATCAAACGAAATCCTTTGGAAGTGAAGTGTACAGGCAGTCAGCATGTGGAAGGTAAGCTCAAGCCAAAGGAGTGTGCATGCCTAGTAGGCAGCTGTCCGCTAGGCGCGATATTGACAAGGGAGACACTTGGTTTATACTCCGCTTCTCTCCCGTATACAACGAAATGCTGTGGAAGCCGAACTTTCAGGCAGTCAGGATTGGGGAGGTACATGCCATAAGCTCAACTCTCAGCAATGTGTATGCTTTGTAGGCTGATGTCTGCTAAACACTTATCGAAGCGAGGTATACCCAAGCTACACTGTAATTGAACAAGGACGTTGGCAATCGCTGTATTGAAGTCAGATGGATATGAGTACAGTCCTGGCGCTTCCACTTGCATTTCTCCAACCTCTCCCATCATCTCACTTAAGGATGTTAGCAGGTATGAGTATGGGCAGGCAGGATGCGGGAGGGTCCTGCCCAGAGCTCAACTCTCACAAGAGAGCATGCCTAGAAGCCAGCTTTCAACTGGCTGCGTTCTAATGGCCATAAGATCATAGCAGTCTTCTAACTCAGGAAGTTCGAAGAATACCACTCTACTGCACTTGCAGACACCTTCCAGGCCTGCATTATTCCACTTGCTTCTCACAAGCTTCTGACAAACGTCTCTGGTGAAGATGTTCAAAACTCATTCTGCAGGCAATGTGGAACTGTGAGGGTTTTGGTGTGAACTCAACTCTTGGAAGAGAGATGCTTTTGGACTTGGGGTTCAGCTAGCTCTCACGTATGGAACTTAGTATGTAGCACCTAAGACATGAATTACTAGGAAATCGCAGGATTGAGCTTCGAGGCCCTATTCTTGTGTGCCGGGACTTTCGTCTTATCTCTCACACTTCAGTCATGCATCGAGCCTAGGCTTGTTACCAGTGCAGTGTACCTGGAGGAGGATGTGGGAAGTACAGGCCATAAGCTCAACTCTCAAAAGTGTGTACGCCTGGGAGGCTGATGTCTGCTACCCACTCGTACATTGGAGTTAGAAACTAGCTACACTCTGATTGAAGAAGGCCGTTTGAAATCGCTATATTCAACTCTGATAATGTTGAGTACAAGCCTGATACTTCCACATGCAAATGGAATCGAAACAAATAGAATCCCATCGAATAGAATCGAAAAGAATCGGAAACTATCGTATCGATACGAAAAAAATGGAATTGAATCGAATCGAATCCAAAAGGATCGAATCGCATCGAATTGAAAAGAATCGTATCGAATCGAAAATATTTGAAACAAATCAAATAAAAAGGAATTGAATAGAAAAATTCGAATCGAAAAGAAATGAATTGAATCGAATCGAAAAGGATCGAATCGAATCGAATCAAAAAGAATCGAATTGAAAAGAATTCAATCGAAGAGTTTCCATTCGAATCGAATTGAATCGAAAAGAATCTAATCGAACCAAAAAGATTCGAATGGAATAAAAAAGAAACGAATCAAAAAGAATCGAATCGAATCGATTCATTAGAATCGAATCTAATCGAATCGAAAAGTTTCGAATCCAAATGAATCTAATCGAAAAGAATGGAATCAAAAAGAATCGAATTGTTTCAGAAAAAATGAATCGAAGTGAATCGAATCGAAAAGAATTGAATCGAATTGATTTTAAAAGAAAGGAATTCGAATTGAAAAGACTCGAATCGAAAGATTCGAATCAAATCAAATCGAAACCAAAAGAATCGAATCGAATAGAATCAAAAAGAAACTAATTGAAAACTATCATATCGAAAAGAAAAAAATCGTATCGAATCAAAAAAATCGAATCGAATTATATCGAAAAGGATCTAATCAATTCTAAACGAATCAAAAAGAATCGAATCGAATCAAAAAGAATCGAATCGAATAGGAAATAATCGACATAAATCAAATAAAAAAGAATGGCATAGAAAAAATCGAATCGAATTGAAAAGAATCAAATCTAATCGAAAAGAATTGAATCAAATCGAATCGAAAACAAACGAATCCAATCGAATCGAAAACAATTGAATCAAAGAGTTTCGAATCGAATCGCATTGAATCGAAAAGAATCAAATCGAATCGAAAAGAATCGAATTGAATCGATTCGAGAAGAATCGAATCGAATGGTATCGAATCGAAAAGAATCGAATCGTATCGAATCAAATTGAATCGAATATAATCGAAACGAAAAGAGTCGAATCGAATTGAATCAAAATAATCGAATCGAAACGACAAGAGGCGAAGCAAATCGAATCGAAAAGAATCAAATTTAAAAGAATCGAATCGGGGATACCTGGGTGGCCCAGCAGTTTGGCGCCTGCCTTTGGCCCAGGGCGCAATCCTGGAAATCCGGGATCGAATCCCACATCAGGCTCCCCGTGCATGGAGCCTGTTTCTCCCTCTGCCTATGTCTCTGCCTCTCTCTCTCTCTGTGACTATCAGAAATAAATAAAAAAATAAAAGAATTGAATCGAATTGAAAAGAATCGAATCGAAAAAATCGAATCAAAAAGAATCGAATTGAATCGTATCGAATCGAAAAGAATCGAATCAAATGGAATCGAATCGAATCGAATCGAATCAAAAAGAATCGAATCGAATTGAATAGAAAAGAATCGAATAGATTCGAATCGACACGAATCGAAAAAAATTGAAACGAATCGAATCATATCAAATTGAAAAGAATCAAATCGAATAAAAAAGAATCGAATCGAACTGAATCGAAAAAAATCGAATCGACAGACCAAAAAGAATCGAATCGAAAAGAATCGTATCGAATCGAATCAAATAGAATCGAAAGAATCGAATTGATTCCAATCGACTTGAATCGAAAAGAATCGAATCGAACAGTATCGAATCTAATTGAAATGAATCGAATCAAATAAAATAGAAAAGAATCAAATCGAAACGAAAAGATCGAATCGAATCAAATTGAAAAGAATTGAATCGAATCGAAAAGAATCGAATCGAAATGAAAAGAATCGAATCGATCGAAATGATCGAATTGAAAAGTATCGAATTGAATCGAATCAAATTGAAAAGAATCAAATCGAATCGTATCGAATCAAAAAGAATCAAATCAAATTGAATCGAAAAGAATAGAATCGTATTTAATTGAATCAAAAAGAATTGAATAGAAAAGAATCGAGTCGAATCAAAATGAATCGAATCAAATCAAAAAGAATCATATCGAATCGAATCAAATTGAATCGAAAAGAATCAGATTGAATCTTATATACTTGAATCAAAAAGATTCGAGTCGATTCGAATCGAAAATATCAAACCAAATAGAAAAGAATCGAATCGAAAAGAAAAGAATCGATTCAAATCGAAAATAATCGAATTGAATCAAAATGATTCGAATCGATACGAAACGAATCGAATCGAAAATAATAGAATCGAATCGAAATGAAAATAATCAAATTGAATCGAATTGAAAGTAATCGAATCAAATCAAATCGAAGATAATTGAATCGAATCTAATAGAAAATAATCGATTCGCATTGAATTGAATCGAAAATAATCGAATTGAATTGAATCGAAAATAATTGAACCGAATCGATCGAATGGAGTTGAAAATAATCGAATCGAACCGAATTGAATCGAAAATAATCGAATCGAATCGAATCGAAAATAATTGAACCGAATCGATCGAATTGAGTTGAAAATAATCGAATCGAACCGAATTGAATCGAAAATAATCGAATCGAATCGAATCGAAAAGAATCGAATCGAAACAAAAAGAATCAATCGAATCAAAAATAATCGGATCAAGTCGAAAATAATCGAATCGAATCCAATCAAGTCGAATCGAAAATAATCAAATTGAATTCAAATGAATCGAAAATAATCGAATCGAACCGAAATGAATCGAATCAAATAAAAAATTATCGAGTCGAATTGAATAAAAAATAATCGAATCTAATGCAATCGAATCGAATCGAAAATATTCAAATAGCATCGAATTGAATCAAAATAATCGAATCGAATCGATAAGAATCGAATCAAATCGAATCGAATCGAATTGAAAAGAAGCGATCAAATCGAAAAGAATCGAATCGAATCGAAAAGTATCGAATCGAATTAAATCGAATCAAATCGAACAGAATTGAATCGAATCGAATCGAAAAGAATCAAATCGAATCGAAAAGAATCGAATCGAAAAGAATAGAATCGAATTGAAAAGAATAGAATTGATTCGAAAACATTCAAATCGAATTGAATCAAACCGAAAAGAATCAAATCGAATCGAAAAAAATCGAACCGAATCAAAAAGAATCAAATCAAAACGAAAGATTTTAATCGAATTGAATCGAATCAAAAGGAATCGAATCGAAAAAATCGAATCGAATCGAAAAGAATCAAATCGAATTGAATCGAAGAGAATCAAATCGAAAAGAATAGAATCGAATCGTATCGAAAAGAATCGAATCAAATCGAATGGATAAGAATCAAATCGAATCGAAAAAAATCGAGTCGAAAGGAAAAAATTCGAATCGAATCGTAAAGAATTGAATTGAATCGCATCAAAAAGATTTGAATCGAATCGAACTGAAAAGAATTGAATTGAAACGAATCGAATCAAAAAGACTCGAATCAAATCGAATCGAAAAGAATCGAATCGAATAAAATTGAATCGAATAGAAAAGAATCTATCTAATCGAAAAGAATCAAATCGATAAGAATCGAATTGAAAGAATTGAATCGAATCGATTCGAATCGAAAAAATTGAATCGAATCGAATCCCTAACCTTAACCCCTAACCCCTAACACTAAACCTATCCTAACCCTAAGCCTTAACCCTAACACCTAACCCTAACCCTAACCCTAACCGTAACGCTAACCCTAACCCTAACCCCTAACCCAAACCCTACCCCGAACACTAACCCTAAACTTAACCCGTACCCTAACTAAACCCGTACCCTAACCCTAACAGGTACACTAACACTAAGCTGTACCCCAACCTTAACCCAGACCCTAACCCTTACCCTAACCCTAAGACCGTCCACTAACCCATACACTAACCCATCCCCTAAACATAACCTAACCAGTACTCTAACACTACCCCGTACCCTAACCCGTATCCTAACCCTAACACTAACACATACCTAACCATAACCCTAACCCTAACCCCTAACCCTAACCCTAACCCTAACCGCTAACCCTAACCCTAAACCAAAACCTAACCCTAACCCCTAACCCTAACGTTAACCCCTACCCTTACCCCTAACCCTAACCTGAACCCCTAACCACTAACCCTAAACCTAACCCTAACCTTTAACCCTAAACCTTAACCCTAACCCTAACCCTAATCCTAACACTACCCAAACCCAACCCTAAACACTAACCCTAACCTTAACCCCTAACCTTAACCCTAACACTAACACTAACCCTAACACCTAACCACTAACCCTAGCCCTACCCCCTAACCGCTAACCCCTAACCCTACCCCTAACCCTAACCCTTAACCCTAACCCTTAACCCGAACCCTAACCCTAACCCAAAACCTAACCCCTAACCCTAACCAAAACCCGTAACCACTAACCCTAACCCTAACCCTTAACCCTACCCTTAACCCTAACCATAACCCAAACCCTAACCCTAACCCCAAACCCTAACAGTAACCCCAAACCTTAACCCTAACCCTAACGCTAACACTACCCCTAACCCTAACCCCTAACCCCTAACCCTAACCTCTAATGCTCTCCGTAACCCTTAAACTCAACACTTAACCCTAAACCTAACCCTAACCCATACCTAACCCGTACCCTAACCCTAACCGAACACTAACCGTAACCCGTACCCTAACCTTTACCCATACCCTAACCCTGAACCATACCCTAACCCCAACCTTAACCCGTACACGAACCCTAACCCGTATCCTAACACTAACCCATACCCTAACCCTAACACGTAACCTAAATCTAACCCTGACCCTAACCCAAACAATAACCTAACCCTAATCCTAACCCGTTCCCTAACCCTTACGCTAACCCCAACCCTAACGCTAACACGTACACTAACCCTAATGGTACCCTAACACTAACCCTAACCCGTACCCTAAACCTAACCCTAAAATTAACCCTAACCCGTAACCTAACCCTATACCCTACCCTACCTTAACCCTAAACATAACCCGTACCATAACACTAAAACTACCCCTAAACCAAACGCTAACTCTAACCATAACCCTAACCCTATCTCTAAACCTAACCCTAAACCTAACCTAACCGTAACCCTCACCCTAACTGTATCCCTAACACATAAACTAACCCTAACTCTAACCCTAACCCATAAACTAAACCTAACCCTAACCCTAACCCTAAACAGTGCCCTAACCCTAACCCTGTACCTTAACCCTAACCCTAAACCTAAACCTAACCCTAAGCCATACCCTAACCCTAACCCTAATCCGTACCCTAACCCATACCGTGACCCTAAACCTAACCCGTACCCTAAACCTAACCCTAACCCTAACCTGAACCCTAACTCTAACCTGTACCCTAACCCTAAACCGTAACGTAACCTGTACCCTAACCTGTACCCTAACCCGTACCCAAACCCTAATCCTATCCCGTTCCCTAAACCAAACCCTAACACTAACCCGTACACTAACCCGAAACCGTACCCATACCCTAACCCATAAATAAACCTATACCCTACCCCTAACCCTAACCTGAACCCGTACCCTAAGCCTAACCATAACCCCAGCCCTAACCCTAACCCGTTCCCTAACCCTAACCCAAAACGTATCCCATACCCTAACCCGAACCCTAACCCATAAGCTAACCCTAACCTGTAACCTAAACCTAACACTATACCTAACCCTAAACAGTACCCTAACCCTAGCCCTAACCCTAAACACTAACCCGACCCATAACCCTAACCCTAACCGAAACCTAACCCTAACACTAAGCCTAACCATAACCTACCCTAACCCTAACCCTAACCTGTACCCTAACCCAAACCCTAACACCGTAAACCTAACCCTATCTTGTACCCTAACCCTAACCCTAAACCTAACCCAAACCCTAACCATAACCAGTACACTAACCCATACCTTAACCCGTACCATAATCCATACCATATCTCTAAACCGTACCCTCACCCAAACTCTAACCCATACCCTAACCCTAATCTTACCCCAACCCTAAACCTAACGAAACCCAATCCCTAATCCTAACCTTAACCCTAACCTAATCCTAACCTTATCCCTTACCCTATCCCTAACCCTAACTCGTAACCAAACCCTAACCCTAATCCTAAACAGTACCCTAACTTTAACCCTAACCCGTACCCTAACCCTAACCGTAAACCTAAACCGATCCCTAACCCGTCCCCTAACCCGTAACCTAACCCGTAACCTAACCCGTACCCTAACCCTAATCCTAACCCGTAGCCTACCCCTAACCCTAACCTGAACCTTAACCCTAACCCTAACCCTAACCCTAACCCTAACCCTAACCCTAAGCTTAAACAGGACCCTAACCCTAACCCTAACCCATAACCTAACTCAAACTTTACAGCGTTGGAAGTCAGGTCGTTCCATGAACAAAACTCTACTGCACCTGGAGACACAACCGTTGAAGCCTGCAGCTTGCCCCTTGCGTCCCATGAGCTTCTGACAAACATGTCTTGTGAGGATGTTCGTAACTGCATCTGCAGGCAGTATGGAACTGGGAAGGACCGCGTGTCAGCTCACCTCGCAGAAGGAAGTTCCCCAGAGAGACAGCTTTCACCGAGGTACTCAGGTTTGGAAGTTCGTATGTAGCTCCCTTCTGAGGGAGGAATTACTCAGAAGTTGGATTGGGCTAGGAGACACTTGCCTCTCACAAAACTTGTGTCCCGTATCAAACGACGTCCTTTCGAAGTTCTGGCCCTGAGAACGCAGCAGTATTCTAACTCAGGAGGTTCCAAGCGTACCACTCTACTCCACCTGGAGACACCTTCCAGGCCTGCATTATTCCACTTGCGTCTCACAAGCTTCTGACAAGCTTCTCTGGTGAAGACGTTGGCAACACATTCTGCAGGCAGTGTGGAACTGTGAAGGAATGCGTGTGAGCCCAACTCTCGAATGTAAGTTGCCGTTGGATGTAGGGTTCAATTAGCTAGTATGGAACTTAGTATGTAGTACCAGTCTAAGACAGGAATTACTAGGATGTCGCGGGATTGAGCTTGGAGGCACTACTCTTGTGGGCTTCACCTGGACGAGGTGACTGGTCCTCACCTGGGACTCAACTGGACCTGATAACTTAGCTCCACACTTTGGCCTCACCTGGCCCTGATGACTCTGGGCCCCACCTAGGCCTCAATCTGGACTTGGTGACTGTGGTCCCCACCTGGGTCTCACCAGGACCTGGTGACTCTCGTTCCCACATGACCCACACCTGGACCCGGTGACTGTGGTGTTCTTGTAGACTCACATTTACCTGGTGACTCCAGTCCCCACCAGGGCCTCACCTGGATCTGGTGACTCTGGCCTGCAGGTTGGCCTCACCTGGACCTGATGAGTGGGGTTGCCACCTGGGCCTCACCCATACCTGGTGACACAGGTCCCCACGTGGGCCTCACTTGGACCTGGTGAATCTGGTCCTTACCTGGTCCTCACCCAGAACTGGTAACTCTGGTCACCACCTGGGTCTCACCTGGACCTGGTGAATCTGGTCCCCATCTGGGCCTCATCCAGTCCTGGTGACTTTGTTCCCCACCTGGACCTGATTGCTGTGGACTCCTTCTTGGCCTCACCTGGAACTGGTGACTCTGATCCTAACTGGGCCTCACCCAGATCTGGTGACTCTGGTCCTCACCTGTGGACCATTATGACCTGGATACTCTGTTCCACACCTGAGCCTCACCTGGACATGATGACTCTGGATCCCCTCTGGCCCTCACCCTGACCTGGTGACTCTGGTCCCCATCTGGATGTCACCTGGACCAGGTGAATCTGGTACCCCTCTAGGCCTCAACTAGACCTGGTGTCTCTGGTCCTCAACTGGGCCTCACCGGAACCTTGTGAATATGCTCCCCACCTGCGCCTCATCTGGACCTGGTGACTCTGGTTCTACCTGGGCATCATCGGGAGATGGTTACTCTATTCCCCACTGGGACTGACCTGATCCTGGTAACTCTGGTCCTGACTTTGGCCTCTTCTGTACCAGGTGACTCTGGCTCCACCTGGGCCTCACCTGGAACTGGTGACTCTGATCCTCAGCATGGCCTCACCTGACCTGGTGACTGTGGTTCCCATCGGGACCTCACCTGGACCTCATGTCTCTGGTCCCACCTGGGCCTCACCAGGACCTGGTGTCTCTGGTACCCACCTGGGTAGCATCAGGATATGGTTACACTGTTCACTAACAGTGACCCAGCTGGACCTATTAACTCTGGTCTTCACCTGGGCCACACCTGGACATGGTGACACTGGTTCCCACCTGGGTCTCACCTGGACCTGGTGAGTCGGATCCCCAACTGGTCCTCAACTGTAACTGGTGATTTTCGTTCCCACATGGACATCATGTGGACCTGGTGTCTGCAGTGTTTCTAGCTTCTCATGTACCTCGTGACTCTGGTTCCCACCAGGGCCTCACTGGGACCTGGTGAGTGTGGTTGCCACCTGCACCTCACCTGGACCTGGTGATTCTGGTCTGCACCTGAGACTACCCTGGATCTGGTGACTGTGGTCCCCACCTGGGCTTCACCTGGATTTGGTGACTCCGATCCCCATCTGGGCCTCACCTGGCCCTGTTGACCATGGTCCTCAACTGGGCATAATTGGGACCCGGTGACTGTGTTCCACAACTGGACCTCACCTGGACCAGGTGACTCTGGTCCCACTCTGGGTCTCACCGTGCCCTAGTGACTGTGAACCCCACTTTGGCCTGACGTGGACCTGCTGACCCTGGTTGCCACCTGCACCTCACCTCGAACTGTTGACTCTGGTTCTTTCAAGGGCCTCCCCTGTACCCGGTGATCCTGGTCCCCACCTGGGCCTCACCTGGACGTGGTGACTCTTGTCACCACCGGGGACTCACCTGGACCTGGTTACTGTGTTCAACACCTGGGCCTCAAGTAGACCTGTTGACCATGGTCCCCAAGCTGGCCTCACATGGACCTGTTGCCTCTGATCTCCACCGGGGCCTCACGTGTACCTGGTAACTCTGGTCCTCACCTGGGCCTCATCTGGACCTGGTGACTCTGGTCCCCACCTGGGCTTCACCTGGATCTGTTGACTCTGGTCCCCACCTGGACTTCACCTGGATCTGGTGACTCTGGTCCCCACCTGGACCTCTCCTGGACCTGGTGACTCTCTTTCCAACATGGACCTCACCTGGATCTGGTGACTCTGGTCCTCAGTTTGGCCTCACCTGGACCTGGTGTCTCTCATCCCCACTTTGACCTAACTCAGAACTGCTGAATCTTGCCCCACCTAGGCCTAACCCAGACCTGGTGACTCTTGTCCCCAGCTATGCCTCAATTCGACCTGATGAATCTGGTCCTCACGTGGGCCTCACATGGACCTGGGACTCAGCTGGATAGAGTGGCTCTTGTTCCCACAAGGGGCTCACCTGATACTGGTGACTGTGGTCTTATTCTATGCCTCACCAGGACCTAGTGATTCTGATCCCCATCTGGGCCCTGCATGGCCCTAGTGACTGTGTTCCTCACCCAGGCATCATTGGGACCTGGATACTCTATTCCACACCTGGGCCTCACTTTGACCAGGGACCTCTGGTCCCATTCTGGGCCTCAAACTAAAATGGTTACTCTGGTTCCCCCTCTGGGCCTCACCCTTACCTGGTGACTCTGGTCACCCCTTGGGGTTCACTTGGACCTGGTGAATCTGGTCCTTAGCTGGTCCTCACCTGGATCTGGTGACTGGTCACCACCTGGGCCTCACCTGGACTTGGTGAATCCTGTTGCCACCTGGGCCTCACCTGGACCTTGTGACTGTGGTCCCACCTGGACCTCACCTGGATCTGGTGGCTCTGGTTCCCATATGGGGCTCTCCTGGACCTGGTTCCTGTGGTCTCCATCTGGCCTCACCTGGAAGAAAATGACTCTGATCCATATTTGGGCCTCACCTGGACCTGTTGACTCTGGTCCTTACCTGGGCATCATTGGGACCTGGTTACTCTCTTATATACCTGGGCCTCACCTGGACCTGGTGACTCTGGTCCCCCTCTGGACCTCACCCTGACCTGGTGACTGTGGTCTCACCTGGGCTTCACCTGGATGAGGTGACTGGTTCCCACAGGGACCTCACCTGGACCTGGTGACTCAGGTCCTCATATGGGCATCATGGGACCTGGTTTCTCAGTTCCACATCGGGGCCTCACCTGGACCTAGTGATTCTCGTCCCCCTCTGGGCCTCACCCTGACGTGGTGACTCTGGTCCCCACCTGGATATCACCAGAACCGGGTGACTCTGGTCCCCCTCTGGGACTCACCCGGAGCTGGGGACACTGGTCCTCAACTGGGCCTCCACAGGACCTGGTGAATCTACTCCTCACTTGCCTCATCTGGACCTTGTGACTCTTGTCCCACCTGACATCAATGGGACATGGTTACTCTTTTCCCCAACTGGGCCTCACCTGGACATGATAACTTTGCTCCACACTTTGGCCTCACCTGGCCCTGATGACTCTGGGCCCCCGACCTAGTCCTCAATCTGGACCTGGTGACTGTGGTCCCCACCTGGGTCTCACCTGGACCTGGTGACTCTCGTTCCCACATGAACCACACCTGGACCTGGTAACTGTGGTGTTCTTGTAGACTTACATTTACCTGGTGACTCCGGTCCCCACCAGGGCCTCACCTGGATCTGGTGACTCTGGCCTGCAGGTTGCCCTCACCTGGACCTGGTGAGTGGGTTTGCCACCTGGGCCTCACCCATACCTGGTGACTCAGGTCCCCACGTGGGCCTCTTGGACCTGGTGAATCTGGTCCTTACCTGGTCCTCACCCAGACCTGGGGACTCTGGTCACCACCTGGGCCTCACCTGGACCTGGTGAATCTGGTCCCCATCTGGGCCTCACCCAGTCCTGGTGACTTTGTTCTCCACCTGGACCTGATTGCTGTGGACTCCTTCTTGGCCTCACCTGGAACTGGTGACTCTGATCCTATCTGCGTGTCACCCAGATCTGGTGACTCTGGTCTCACCTGGGCATCATTGGTACCTGGTTACTCTGTTCCACACCTGAGCCTCACCTGGACATGATGACTGTGGAACTCTCTGGGCCTCACCCTGACCTGGTGACTCTGGTCCCCATCTGGATGTCACCTGGACCAGGTAATTCTGGTACCCCTCTAGGCCTCAACCAGACCTGGTGAATCTGGTGTACCTGGGAGGTACAAGCCATAAGCTCAATCCAAAGGAGCGTGCATGCCTTGATGGCAGCTGTCCGCTACGCACAAAATTTACAAGGGAGACACGTGGTTTTCACTCTGCTACTGTCCCGCATACAACGAAATGCTGTGGAAGCGGAACATACAGGCAGTCAGGATGGGGGAGGTACAGGCCATAAGTTGAACTTGCAGAAGTGTGTTTGCTTTGCAGGCCGATGTCTGCTAGACACTTATCGAGACGAGGTATACAGGAGCTACACTCTAATTGAACATGGACATTGGAAATCGCTCTATTGAACTCAGATACATATGAGTACAGTCCTGACACTTCCACTGGCATTTCTCCAACCTCTCCGAACACCTAACATAAGGATGTTAGCAGCTGCGACTACGGGCAGGCAGGATGCGGGAGGCTCCTGCCCTGAGCTCAGATTTCAAAGGAGACATGCCTGGAGGCCAGCTTTCTACTAACTGCGTTCTGATGGGCATGAGAACGTGGCAGCATTGTAATTCAGGATGTTCCATGAATACCGCTTTACTGCACCTGGAGACACAACCTTGAAGCCTGCAGCTTGCCCCTTGCATCCCATGAGCTTCTGACAAACATGTCTAGTGAGGATGTTTATAAGTGTATCTGCAGGCAGTGTGGACTGGGAAGGACCACGTTTCAGCTCATCTCTGAGAGGGAAGTTCCCCAGAGTGAGCTTTCAGGTAGGTTCTCAGGTTTGGAAGTTAGTATGTAGCTCCCATCTGAGGGAAGAATTCCTCAGATGTTGCTGTATTGAACAGAAAGAAGAAAGAAAGAAAGAAAGAAAGAAAGAAAGAAAGAAAGAAAGAAAGAAGAAAGAAAGAAAGAAAGAAAGAAAGAAAGAAAGAAAGAAAGAAAAAAGAAAGAAAGAAAAGAAAGAAGGAAGGAAGGAAGGAAGGAAGGAAGGAAGGAAGGAAGAAAGAAAGAAAGAAAGAAAGAAAGAAAGAAAGAAAGAAAGAAAGAGAGAATGAGTGGCACCTGTGTGGCTCTGTCAGTTAAGCTTCTGCCTTAGGCTCAGATCATGATCCAGGTCCCAAGGCAGGCTCCCTGTTCAACAGAGAACCTGCTTCTCCCTCTCCCTCTTCCCCTCTCGCTCATGCTTTATCTCTACTCTCTCTCTCAAATAAATAAAAAACATCTTTGAAAAAGAAACAAACAAACAAATCCACAAGGAAGAGAAATTGCCCATGTAGAATAATTTCAAACAATTTGTGAAGACATTCCACCCTCAAGTTCATGAGCATAGCTTCCCACTCTTACGTGTAGAATACACATAGTAACTTCCTTCCTTCTAATAAGAAAACCTTAAAATAATAATGATAATATAATAATAATAATTAATAGTAATAAAAAAGAATCAGTTTACTACTGAGAAAGCTGACAAACACTACTTCAGCAAGATGATCAGATCGATACCAAGACTGATAAATCATGTTGATAGTATCTATCCTTTATATGATATAATGAAAATGGCAGTATATCTCTGTATATAATCCACAAAAACAGTTCAGTCATGAGATAAACAACAGACATGTCCCAACTGAGGGAAATTTTACAAAATACTCTACTTGTCAAAGTGTTCCAGTTCAAAACAAGAAAAGGCTGAAAGAATGTCACAATCCAGATGAGCCTAAGGAAAGAGGACAAATGGAATGTGATTTGAGGATTGGTAACTTAGCAAAAACTAAGGAAATCTGAATAAACTATGGTCTTTTTTTTTTGTCTTAGTTTAATGCGAATTTTTTAATATTGATTCATTAGCTCATATTTGTACCGTACTAATATATCAATAATTGGATAAATTGAGTGCAAGTGCATGCGAATGCTCTGTACTATCTTCTCAGTTTCCCTATAAATCTTTGTTTTTTTCCTAATAAATAAGATTTATTTTGAAAATTGACTTAAATGAATCAGGCTCCAAGTGTGAAGACATTTTAAGAATTGTTGAATTAACGTTTGCCTTATTCTTAAAGAGTTCCTTTGATGGAAACAAAGTAAGAATTTAATTTTTTTTTAATTTTTATTTATTTATGATAGTCACAGAGAGAGAGAGAGAAAGGCAGAGACACAGGCAGAGGGAGAAGCAGGCTCCATGAACCGGGAGCCTGACGTGGGATTCGATCCCGGGTCTCCAGGATTGCGCCCAGGGCCAAAGGCAGGCGCCAAACCGCTGCACCACCCAGGGTTCCCACAAAGTAAGAATTTTAGATCAAAGGAACAAAAAACACTTAAGAACACGTATAATGCCTCCTCAACCTGAAAAGCAGGAAAGGATATTAAATAGTAAAAATCAGATAAAAATACTTCTAGTACAATAGACACCGTATTGCAAGTGCATTTAAAATTAGCAATGCATAACATTTATTTCCTTGACATTTGTCTTCCAAAGAGTTCAAAGTGTTTCAGTGTCAGTTGAAACAGGGGAAGAATCTCAGGGAAGGATCCTTCACATAAATAATAGGACCATTGGTACTAATGTCTCTCAGTTCTTTCCAAATCCATAAAGATGCATTTCCTGATGAGTGACTGAGCTGTGAAGAAAGAGATGAGAAACCCTCATCCCTCTGAATTACTTGTGTCAGAATATTTTGACCATAGTACCACGGATAGTAAATTATCCTTATTAACAGGAAATATGTCTCAGATTGGAATCTGAGCAATCAGATGGGCAGAGAAAAAATGCTTTGACTGGCTCTTCATCTTCTAAAAACAAAGGAGAGCTTTTTTATGTACAAAGTCTATTGTCAAGATAGCCTTAGGGAATAAGAGTCTGCAGCATCGAATCCAGCTGCACACAGGTCTTCCTGATCCGAAATCCCTGGGCCTGTCCCCCAACACAGGCTGCCATGCTGAGGTCATTTTCAATTGCTCTCTTAGGAGCTCTGGGGAAGGGGGAAGGAGCGAGATAGGATGTGACTGGAAGCGTGGAGGCCTAGAAAATTAAGACCATTCCAACTTAAATTCAGTGTTAGCACAAGTCCAGCCATCCCAGGTCCCTGTGAAGAACAGCTGAAATTAACATTACTTCAGTTACCGGTAAAAGCAAAAGTTTACAGCTTAATGTCCTAGAAAGCCCCACAATAGAAATAAAACTGAGTCAAGGCCAAGGACAGGAAGCCTCTATTAGAATGAGAACAGAGCTCAATGCCCTTGAATGTCCCATATCAAATTGTAAACAGAACTTGAGGAATTGCTCCACCCCTTCTGGAGGTCCCTGAGACCAGCCCTTAAAACTAAGCTAAAACCCACCTCGGGGTCCAAGTCCCTGCTCCACTCTGTCCGGTATACTTGCACACAAGCTCTAGCTTGTAAATAAACCCTCATGTGTTTGCATCAGTGTCGGCTTCTGGGTGGTTTCTCAGATTCACAATCTTGGGCACAACACTCTGAGATAAAAAAACAAAGCCAAAAGAAGCTCGGACGCAGGTAGAGTAAACGCAGGGTTCTGAGAGAATCGGCGGATACCCAGGGGCTTGGGAGCTCTTCTGTGGAGGCCCATGCAGACTGGGGGGCAGAATGCTCAGCCCCAGAGCCAGAGGACCCACAGACCCCACCGGCATCCGGCCTATCGGGGGGGGGGGGGTCTCAAGGAGCAGCACTGTGCCGCCCACTGGAGGCTAGAGGTGCTGATGCCCACCCCACCTCTGATCCCGCAGGTGCATCTACCACACAGATGTGCACCTGCTAATCAGTGCCAGAGCCCATCCCCAGACCCTGCACAGACCACTCACCGCCACCAATTTGTCGGACCACAGAGGATGCATAGATTCAGCTGTGCCTGGAAAGTAGGATATAGCTTCCTTTGTACTTTGTGCTTTATTGTAATTTATTTTCCTTGATTTTTTTTATTAATTGACTTATTTTAATTTTATGTATGTACCTTATATAATTCTTATTTTTACTTTCATGGTACTTTAATTGTGTTTCATATTTGGGGTTTAGAATCTTTTGAAACGCAGGCCAAAATAATCTGGTGTTTTTTTTTTGGAGAGCAGTTGTTATTGTTTTCCTTGGTTTTTCTTTTTCTTCCCTCTTTCTTTTCTGGAAAAGGTAATGAGATGGAGAAATTCACCTCCATAAAATAACATGAGATAGTACTCACAGCCAGGAAGTCCATCAATACACATATATGATGTCTAACTACATTTTAAAACAATGATTATAAAGATAGCAGCTGGGCTGGAAAAAGAGCACAGAAGAAAACTAGAGAATCCCTTACTGCAGAAGTAAAACAACTAAAATCTAGTCAGGCCAACGTTAAAAATGCTATAACTGAGATGCAGTCCCACGTGGAAGCCATAAAAACAAGAAAGGTTATGGACCACAGAGACGGACGTAGGGAAGTCAGCCACTTATTAAAAAATAACATTCATATCTTAGAAGACTCAGAAGATGAAGAGAGAGAACAGGTGGGCCTTGCTCAGCCATTAGAAACGACAAATACCCACCATTTGCTTCAACGTGAATGGAACTGGAAGGTATTATGCTGAGTGAAGTAAGTCAATCGGAGAAGGACAAACATTGTATGTTCTCATTCATTTGGGGAATATAGATAATAGTGAAAGGGAATATAAGGGAACGGAGAAGAAATGTGTGGGAAATATCAGAAAGGGAGACAGAACATAAAGACTCCTAACTCAGGGGATCCCTGGGTGGCGCAGTGGTTTAGCGCCTGCCTTTGGCCCAGGGTGTGATCCTGGAGACCCGGGATCGAATCCCACATCGGGTTGCTGATGCATGGAGCCTGCTTCTCCCTCTGCCTATGTCTCTGCCTCTCTTTCTCTCTCTCTCTGTGTGTGTGACTATCATAAATAA
Source organism: Canis aureus (assembly GCF_053574225.1). Classification (NCBI taxonomy): domain Eukaryota; kingdom Metazoa; phylum Chordata; class Mammalia; order Carnivora; family Canidae; genus Canis; species Canis aureus. Next base: position 47,654,601 of record NC_135635.1, on the reverse strand, counting down.
AATTAAAAAAAAAGACTCCTAACTCAGGGAAATGACTAGGGGTGATGGAAGGGGAGGAGGGCAGGTGGTGGGGGTGAATGTGTGATGGGCACTGAGGGGGGCACTTGATGGGATGAGCACTGGGTGTTATTCTGTATGCTGGCAAATTGAACACCAATAAAAAATAAAATTATTATTAAAATAAAAGAAAGAAATAAAGAAGAAAGAAAGAAAGAAAAAGAAAGAAAGAAAGAAGAAAGAAAGAAAGAAAGAAAGAAAGAAAGAAAGAAAGAAAGAAAGAAAGAAAGAAAGAAAGAAAGAAGTAGTACCTGGATGGATCAGTCAGTTAAGCTTCTGCATGAGGCTCAGATCATGATCCAGGTCCCAAGGCAGGCTCCCTGTTTAGCAGGGAACCTGCTTCTCCCTCTCCCTCTGCCCCTCTCGCTCATGCTTTTTCTCCTCTCTCTCTCTCTCATATAAATAAATAACATCTTTGAAAAAGAAACAAACAAACTCAGAAGGAAGAGAAATCTCCCATGTAGAAGAATTTCAAACAATTCGTGCAGACATACCACACTCAAGTTCATGAGCATAGCTTCCCACTCTTATGTGTGGAAAACACATAGTAACTTCCTTCTGCAAAATATATTATGAAAAACCTAAAATAATAATGATAATATAATAATAATAATAATAATAATAATAATAATAATAAAAGAATCACTTTACTACGGAGAACGCTGACAAACATTTCCTCAGCAAGATGATCAGATTGATACCAAGACTGATAAATCATGTTGACAGTATCTATCCTTTATATGATATAATGAAAATGGCAGTATATCTCTGTATATAATCCACAAAAACAGTTCAGTCATGAGATAAACAACAGACATGTCCCAACTGAGGGAAATTTTACAAACTACTCTACTTCTCATAGTGTTCCAATTCTACAACAACAAGGAAAGGCTGAAAGACTGTTACAATCCAGAGGAACCTAAGAAAACAGGAGGACAAATGGAATGTGAAATGAGGGATGGTAACTTAGCAAAAGCTAAGGAAATCTGAATAAAGTATGGTCTTTGGTTAATGCGACTATTTTAAAATTGATTCATTAGTTCATATTTGTACCGTACTAATATAAGATATCAATAATTGGAGAAATTGAGTGCCAATGCATGCAAATGCTCTGTACTATCTTCTCAATTTCCCTATAAATTCCCTCAATTCCCTATAAATCTTTGTTTTTTTCCTAATAAATAAGATTTATTTTGAAAATTGACTCATTTCTTGATGAGTGACTGAGCTGTGAATAAAGAGATGAGAAACCCTCATCCCTTTGAATTACTTGTGTCAGAATATTTTAACCATAGTACTACGGATAGTAAATTATTCTTAGTAACAGGAAATACGTCTCAGATTGGAATCTGAGCAATTAGATGGGCAGAGAAAAAAACTTTGACTCGCTCCTCATCTTTTAAAGATAAAGGACAGCTTTTCTATGTACAAAGTCAGTTGTCAAGATAGCCTTAGGGAATAAGAGTCTGCAGCATGGAATCCCACTGCACAGCTGGGACGCCCACGCCCCAGGTCTTCCTGATCCCAAATCCCTGGGCCTATCTCCCAACACAGGCTGCCAAGCTGAGGTCATTTGCAATTGCTCTCTTAGGAGCTCCAGGGAAGGGGAAAGAGCTAGATAGGATGGGACTGGATGCAAGGAGGCCAAGAAAATGCAGGCCTTTCTACTTTAAGTTCAGTGTTCGAACAAGACCAGCCATCCCAGGCCCCTGTGAAGAAGAGCTGAAATTTACATTACTTCAGTTACAGGAAAAAAAAACAAACAAAAGTTTACAGCTTAATATCCTAGAAAGCCCCACAATAGAATGAAACTGAGCCCATGCCAAGGGCTGGAAGCTCCTATTAGAATGAGAGCAGAGTTCAATACCCTTGAAGGCCCCATAACAAAATGTAAACAGAACTTGAGGAATTGCTCCAGCCCTTCTGGAGGACCCCGAGACAAGCCCTTAAAACTAAGCTAAAACCCACCTCAGGGTCCAAGTCCCTGCTCCGCAGTGTTGGGTGTACTTGGACGCAAGCTCGAGTTTGGAAATCAACCCTTGTGTGTTTGCATTGGTGTCAGCTCCTTAGTGGTTTCTCGGATTCGCAATCTTGGGCACAACACCCCCATGTCCCCTCCCACCTTGGTTGAACCGCTATCCCCTCCCACCCAGGGTGACACTCAGTCACCTCCCTCCCTACAACAGCTGGGCACAGGCCGTCACACAGGTCCCATGGGCACGGTGGGCACTCCCACCATCCCTGGCCTCCCAGAGGAAGGAAGGAGGTTTTGGCAGTACCCACTCCATGGTGGCCCCAGGGCTCCCTGCCCAGGACAGACAGGTTAGGGTCTGTGTCCCTGTCTCCAGCTCCTCCTCCCCGGTTTTCCCACAGGAAATGAAGGAGGAGGCCCTGGTCTCCTCTAGGGACATCACGCTGGGGGACCTGGACGTCAACAGGATATTCAGCAGTCACGTCATGTTTTGGGACTACTATGGGGTAGGGTGAGGCTGAGGGGCCAGGGGGATTAGGACCCGGGAGGACCGGGGGCTTCTGGGTAGGGAACATGGGGCTTCAGAGCCTGGGAGAAGAACAGCAGCCAACAACACACGGCTGCATGGTAGGTTGTTGGGGATAAACACCGTGCCCCCACCCTCGGGGTCTCAGGGATGAGGAGGCCACTAGGACGGGGCCTCCAGGGATTGCCATGTTAGCTGAACCCCAAAAGGGTGAGGGACGGCCCCCTGAAAAGCAGGGGGATGGGGTGGGGGCCGTCGGGCCAGTAAGGGGACCTGGGGGCAGGGTGAATGGCGGTGACTGGAGGAAGACACACATAGATCTGATGAGGGTCGGAAGGGTCAGGGTGATACCCACCCTCAGGACTTTATATATTTCTAAATTCTATGCATTAAATTTGAGACAATTTGAAATTTGTAAACATACATTGTATGATGACCCCCAGATAATGCCCCTGGTCCAGCCAGGGCCCTGTACTCACCACACGGGGCCCCAGGGACAGGTGTCACAGCATACCCCAGACTGGGGTCACCTTTATCTGTGGACGTCTCAGTATGCATCTTAGAGAAAGAGGATGCCCTGTGTCCACCGGCCCCCCACACCATCCTCCCATTCCCCAGACCCACACCATCCCCTAACATCATCATCCCCCATGGCATAGCCCCTACACCATCCCCCTCACACACACACAGCCTCACACAATCCCTACGCACACTATACCCCAACACCATCCCCCCTACAACATCCCCCACACCCCACCACCATCATACCCATGCCCTCACACCATCCACCCCCACACCATCGGCCCCGAGCAAGGACCCAGTGCAGCTGCACCCTGTGGGACATGCTCAGACTCCCCGGGGTTCTCTGGATACCCTGCTCCCATCAGAAGCCTGGGTGTCCCATTGAGTACCAGGGGTTGCAGGGAGGAGGGAAGGCAGGGAGCCCCGGACAGTGTGTGTGCAGGAGAGTGGTGCAGAGGACACACTGTGCCGTGCCTCCAACCTCTGTCCCTCCTGGAGGGTGGGGCACCCTGCACAGGACACCAGGCCCTAACCCAGAGGGACCTGGGCTGACTTGGGCCCAGGCTCTGTGGGGGCTGGGTTGATTTGAGCCCACACCAGTCCCAACTGAAAGACTAATGGAATCAGGCCCCCATGGCCCTCGACAACCCTGGATTCTGGCGCCGGGCTCAGCGAGCCCTCTCACAGCTGGATGTGGCCTACTGGGTCCTGAGCATGTCACACAGATACAGGTCGCTTAACTAGGGCAGCCCTGGGGATCCCAGGACACACCAGTGTGGGGAGTGGAGGGGTAAACCGGTGGGCCACACCCGCACTCACACCATGAGGCAGGCTCCACCAGGTGCTGGGACTCTAGAGGGCCCGAGGCCGGGGTCCAGCTGCCCTGCGGGTACCCAGAGCAGGAGCCCATGAGCTACAGGTCCAGGTCAGCACTGCTGTCCGCAGAACCGTCACTCAGGCTGAAACCTCAGGACACACGCCCCCACCCGGAGTCCACACATGCTCCCAGGTGGGGGACTCCAGCACCAGCCCACCCACCCCGTGTGATTCTTGCCCCCACTTAAAGGACAGAAAGGTCTCCTAGTCTCACTAGTCTTGTGTGCCGGGAGATTCCAATTACCTCTCCCAACACTTCCGTCAAACAGCGAGCTTAGGCCTTTTAGAAGCGAAGGAAACTAGTAGGCTGGATGGAGATGTACAGGCCATAAGCTCAACTCTCAGAAGTGTGTATGCATGGGAGGCAGTTGTCTGCTCCCCATTCTGACATGGGAGTTGGAACCTAGCTACACTCTGATAGAAGAAGGCCATTGGAAATCGCTGTATTCAACTCAGATACACAGGAGTTCAGGCCCAATGCTTATACATGCTTTTCCCGCAACCTCTTTCAGCCACTAACATTAGGATGTTAGCAGCTACGCCTACAGTCAGGCAGGATGCGGGAGGGCTCTGCCCTGTCCTCAGCTCTCCCATGGGAGCATGCCTAGAAACCAGCTCTCAACTAGCTGCATTCTTTTTTTTTTTTTTAAAGATTTTATTTATTTATTCATGATAGTCACAGAGAGAGAGAGAGAGAGAGGCAGAGACACAGGCCGAGGGAGAAGCAGGCTCCATGCACCGGGAGCCCGACGTGGGATTCGATCCCGGGTCTCCAGAATCGCGCCCTGGGCCAAAGGCAGGCGGCAAACCGCTGCGCCACCCAGGGATCCCAACTAGCTGCATTCTTATGGCAGTGTGAAGGTAGCAGTATTCTGAGTCAGGAGGTTCCAAGATTACCACTCTACTGCACCTGGAGATACCCTCCAAGTCTGCATTGTTAACTTGCGTCACAGAAGCCTCTGGCAAATGTCGCTGGGTAAGACGTGCGAAACTCACTCTGCAAGCAGTGTGGAACTGTGAGGGACTGAGGGTGAGCTCAACTCTCAGAAGTAAGATGCTTTAGGAAAAGGCGTTCAGCTACCTTCTCACGTATGGAACTTAGTATGTAGCACCAGTCTACCCCAGGAATTACTGGGAATTCGCTGAATTGGGCTTGGAGGCACTCGTCTTGTGTGCCGGGAGATTCCAATTACCTCTCCCAACACTTCCGTGAAGCAGCGAGCCTAGGCCTTTTGGAAGCGAATGGTACGGGCAGGCAGGATGTAAGGTTACAGGCCATAAGCTCAACTCTCAGAAGTGTGTATGCATGGGAGGCAGATGTCTGCTACCCACTCTGACATGGGAGTTGGAACCTAGTTACACTCTGATTGAAGAAGGCTGTTGGAAATCGCTGTATTCAACTCAGATACACGGGAGTTCAGGCACAACGATTCCACATGCTTTTCTCACAACCTCTCTCAGTCACTACCATGAGGATGTTAGCAGCTCCGTCTAGAGTCAGGCAGGATGCGGGAGGGTTCTGTCCTGAACTCAGCTCTCACAGGGAAGCATGCCTAGAAGCCAGCTCTCATCTAGCAGCATTCCTATGGCAGTGTGAAGGTAGCCTTATTCTGAGTCAGGAGGTTCTAAGATTACCACTCTACTGCACCTGGAGATACCCTCCAGGTCTGTATTGTTAATTTGCGTCTCAGGAGCCTCTGGCAAATGTCTCTGGTGCGAAACTCACTCTGCAGGCAGTGTGGAACTGTGAGGGACTGAGGGTGAGCTCAACTCTCAGAAGTAAGATGCTTTAGGACAAGGCGTTCAGCTACCTTCTCACGTATGGAACTTAGTATGTAGCACCAGTCTACCACAGGAATTACTGGGAATTCGCTGAATTGGGCTTGGAGGCACTCGTCTTGTGTGCCGGGAGATTCCAATTACCTCTCCCAACACTTCCGTGAAGCAGCGAGCCTAGGCCTTTTGGAAGCGATTGGTACCGGCAGGCAGGATGTAAGGTTACAGGCCATAAGCTCAACTCTCAGAAGTGTGTATGCATGGGAGGCAGATGTCTGCTACCCACTCTGACATGGGAGTTGGAACCTAGTTACACTCTGATTGAAGAAGGCTGTTGGAAATCGCTGTATTCAACTCAGATACACGGGAGTTCAGGCACAACGATTCCACATGCTTTTCTCACAACCTCTCTCAGTCACTACCATGAGGATGTTAGCAGCTCCGTCTAGAGTCAGGCAGGATGCGGGAGGGTTCTGTCCTGAACTCAGCTCTCACAGGGAAGCATGCCTAGAAGCCAGCTCTCATCTAGCAGCATTCCTATGGCAGTGTGAAGGTAGCCTTATTCTGAGTCAGGAGGTTCTAAGATTACCACTCTACTGCACCTGGAGATACCCTCCAGGTCTGTATTGTTAATTTGCGTCTCAGGAGCCTCTGGCAAATGTCTCTGGTGCGAAACTCACTCTGCAGGCAGTGTGGAACTGTGAGGGACTGAGGGTGAGCTCAACTCTCAGAAGTAAGATGCTTTAGGACAAGGCGTTCAGCTACCTTCTCACGTATGGAACTTAGTATGTAGCACCAGTCTACCACAGGAATTACTGGGAATTCGCTGAATTGGGCTTGGAGGCACTCGTCTTGTGTGCCGGGAGATTCCAATTACCTCTCCCAACACTTCCGTGAAGCAGCGAGCCTAGGCCTTTTGGAAGCGATTGGTACCGGCAGGCAGGATGTAAGGTTACAGGCCATAAGCTCAACTCTCAGAAGTGTGTATGCATGGGAGGCAGATGTCTGCTACCCACTGTACATGCGAGTTGGAACCTAGTTACACTCTGATTGAAGAAGGCTGTTGGAAATCGCTGTATTCAACTCAGATAAACGGGAGTTCAGGCACAACGATTCCACATGCTTTTCTCACAACCTCTCTCAGTCACTACCATGAGGATGTTAGCAGCTCCGTCTAGAGTCAGGCAGGATGCGGGAGGGTTCTGTCCTGAACTCAGCTCTCACCGGGAAGCAGGCCTAGAAGCCAGCTCTCATCTAGCAGCATTCCTATGGCAGTGAGAAGGTAGCCGTATTCTGAGTCAGGAGGTTCCAAGATTAACACTCTACTGCACCTGGAGATACCCTCCAGGTCTGCATTGTTAACTTGCGTCTCAGAAGCGTGTGGCAAACGTCTCTGGTGAAGACCTGCGAAACTCACTCTGCAGGCAGTGTGGAACTGTGAGGCTCAAATCACCCCAGCCCCCACAGAGCCCGGGGCCAGGCCAGCCCAGGTCCCTCTGGGTTAGAGGCTGGTGTCCTGTGCAGGGCGTGCCGCCCTCCAGGAGGGGCAGTGGGAGGAGGCAGGGCACAGTGCATACCGTGCTCCACCCACCTGCATCCACCCAGTCGTGGGCTCCCGGCATTCCCTCCTCCCTGCAACCTCTGTACTCTATGGGACACCAGGGATTCTGATGGGAGCCGGCTCTCCAGAGAACCCCGGGGAGGCTGAGCATATCCCACAGGGGACAGCTTCCCCAGGTCCTTGCTGGGGTCCGATGGTGTGGGGGCAGAGGTATGATGGTGGTGGAGTGTGGGGGATGGTGTAGGGAGGATGGTGTGTGGGTATAGTGTGGGTGGGGAATGTGTGGGGTGTCGGGGATGGTGTAGGTGGGATGCTATGGGGACGATCCCATGGGGGATGATGATGTAGGTGGATGGTGTGGAGGTGGGTAATGAGAGGGATAGCCTCCACAGAAGAGCCCCCAAGCCCCCGGGTCTCCGCCGCTTCTCTCCGAACCCTGCGTTCACTCTGCCTACGTCCAAGCTTCTTTTGGTTTTGTTTTTTTATCTCAGACTGTTGTGCCCAAGATTGCAAATCCGAGAAACCACCGAGAAGCCGACACCGATGGAAACGCACGAGGGTTTTTTTTCAAGCTCGAGCTTGCGTCCAAGTACACCCGACACAGTGGAGCAGGGGCTTGGGCCCCGAGGTGAGTTTTAGCTTAGTTTTAAGGGCTGGTCTCGGGGACCTCCCGAAGGGCTGGAGCAATTTCTCAAGTTCTGTTTACATTTTGATATGGGGCCTTCAAGAGCATTGAGCTCTGTTCTCATTCTAATAGGGGCTTCCCGCCCTAGGCCTGGGCTCAGTTCTTATGCTAATGTGGGGCTTTCAAAGACATTAAGCTGTAAACTTTTTTTTTTTTCCTGTAACTGAAGTAATGAAAATTTCAGCTCTTCTTTGCAGGGGCGTGGGATGGCTGGACGTGTGCTAACACTGGATTAAAAGTGGAATGGCCTTAATTTTCTCGGCCTCAAAAAAAATTTTTTTTTTCTCGGCCTCCACGCGTCCCGTCTTCCTATCTAGCTCCTTCCCCCTTCCCCGGAGCTCCTAAGAGAGCAATTGCAAATGACCTCTGGTGGCAGCGTGTGTTGGGGGACAGGTCCAGGGATTTGGGATCAGGAAGACCTGGAGCGCGGGCGTCCCGGCTGTGAAGCCGGATTCGATGCTGCAGACTCTTATTCCCTAAGGCTATTTTGACAACTGACTTTGTACATAGAAAAGCTCTCCTTTGTCTTTAAAAGATGAAGAGCAAGTCAAAGCGGTTTTTCTCTGCCCATCTGATTCCTCAGATTCCAATCTGAGACATATTTCCTGTTAATAAGGATAATTTACTATCCGCAGTACTATGGTTAAAATATTCTGACACAAGTAATTCAGAGGGCTGAAGGTTCCTCATCTCTTCCCAGCTCAGTCACTCATCAGGAAATGCATCTTTATGGATTTGGAAAGAACCAAGAGACATTATTACCAATGGTCATATTATTATGTTAAAGATTCTTCCTTGAGATCCCAGGAAGGCAATTTTTCCTTGGGCTTGCGGAGGCCTCTTGGAGTGAGGTTAGAATCAGAAATTGTGAGTTTGGGTTTCAGATAATGAACTGGTTAGCTACGTAAACACGGACAGGCATTTAGGTTCTTTTTGAATTTCAATTCCCTTAAAAGCTATAGAATAATTTCTAAACACCTCATTAGACTGTTGCAGGATTTCTTTATTGCTAATACAAGTTAACATTCATATGGCACATATTATGTGCCAAGAATTGTGTCATGCTTCACATAAAAGAACTCATGGGATCCTCCAACAACCCTATGGGCAGATACTGTTATCTTGATGGGCCAACTAAAGGCTAGATAGGAAGAAAACATCTTGTCCAAGGTCATTTGACCTAGCTAGTTAAGTGGATTCGAACTCAGGAAGCCTGGCTCCAGGCTGTTATGGCCACCAGAAAATATTTATTAAGTACTTACTAACGTCCTAGATATTGTACAAATAAAGTCCAACTCTTTATCATTAGAGCTCTATGGCACAGGCATTATTACTGTCACAGTTTTGCAGAGAAAGAAGTAGGTTCAGAGCCTAAGCTCAAGGGACTTGCCCAGAGCCCTACAATTCAGAGGCAGAAACCTTCCTTTTCCTCATAATATTCTCCTTCCACCACTTACCTTCTCCTTTCTCTAAGTCTTAATATAAATGTTGCTTCTTCTGGTCATCTTCTCCGAGGCCCCAGTTAGACTAAGCCTTCTTATATATGTACTTGTAGTAAGCTGTATATTTACCTTTATATTGGCTACTATAATCTTGTTTAGTTGTCTTTCGGTCACTTTTTGGTTAGTATCCGTCTCTCCCACCAGCATGGCCTGGAGGGAGCTAGGGACTGCATCTATGTCTGGTTAACTTGGTATTCCTAGCACCTTGCACATAGTAGCTATGCACCAAATACTTAATAAATTAATGGATCCCTAATCCCTAATCAACATCTCGAGTTGATGTTGATAAACATTAGAACATGAAATGGACAAAGATAAGAATGAAATTGCTGAATGAAATGATAAAAAGCAATTTTATCCATTCACTCATTCAGTATTTTATCAGGTGCCTACTGTATGCCATATCTGAGCGAAGGAAAATGATACGTGATTCCATTAGGGTATTATAATAGCAACTTAAAAATTGGCCTTCTAAGGCATTTGCTATAGTCGAAAGCTCTAACTAAAAGGCTCAGTGATTAGAAAGGAACTCAATAAAATCAAAATAAAGTATTATCTGGGCAGTAATTTCCCAGTAAATTTGGTTTAATAAAAATTTCACATGAATCATTTCTTAACTGACACTGAAGCACTGTGAACTCTTTGGAAGACAAATGTCCAGGAAATAAATGTTATGCATTGCTAATTTTAAAGGCACTTGCAATATGGTGTCTACTATAAAAGAAGTATTTTTATCTGACTTTTGCTATTTAATATCCTTTCCTGCTTTTCAGGTTGAGGAGGTGTTCATAAGTGTTTTTCTTTCCTTCTGATATAAAATTCTTACTTTGTTCCCATCGAAGGAACTCTTTAAGAAGAAGGCAAAAATTAATTAAACTATTCTTAAAATGTCTTCATACTTGGAGCCTGATACATTTAAGTCAATTTTCAAAATAAATCTTACTGATTAGAAAAAAAAACAAAGATTTATAGGGAAATTGAGAAGATAGTACAGAGAATTCTCATGGGCTTGCACTCAATTTCTCCAATTATCAATATCTTATATTAGTACGGTACAAATATTAGCTAATGAATCAGTATTAAAATATTCGCATTCACCAAAGACCATACTTTATTCAGATTTCCTTAATTTTTGCTAAGTTACCATCCCTCACATCACATTACACTTGTCCTCATGTTTTCTTAGGCTCCTCTGGATTGTGACCATTTTTCAGCCTCTCCTTGTTGTTGTTGAACTGGAACACTTTGAGAAGTAGAGTATTTTGTAAAATTTCCCTCAGGTGGGACATGTCTGTTGTTTATCTCATGATTGAACTGGGATTGCGGATTATATACAGAGATATACTGCCATTTTTATTATATCATATAAAGTATAGATACTATCAACATGATTTATCAGTCTTGGTATCGATCTGATCATCTTGCTGAGGTAGTGTTTGTCAGCTTTCTCCATAGTAAAGTGATTCTTTATTATTATAATATTATTATTATTATAACTTTTTCATAATCTATTTTGTAGAAGGAAGTTACTATGTGTATTCCACACATAAGAGTGGGAAGTTACGCTCATCCACTTGAGGGTGGAATGTCTACACAAATTGTTTGAAATTCTTCTACATGGGAGATTTCTCTTTCTTCTGTGTTTGTTTTTCAAAGATGTTATTTATTTATTTGAGAGAGAGAGAGGAGAGAAAAAGCATGAGCGAGAGGGGCAGAGGGAGAGGGAGAAGCAGGTTCCCTGCTGAACAGGGAGACTGCCTTGGGACGTGGATCATGATCTGAGTCTAAGGCAGAAGCTTAACTGACTGAGCCACCCAGGTGCCCCTCTTTCTTTCTTTTACAATTTTTAATATTAGTATAGATTCATGGATATTTATTTTACACTTTGGGTTATAATCCAACACTACTTATTTTGTTGCTTATATTGTCTCCGCTCTGGCCAGGGGAGCTCTTTCAGTTGACACCTGTGTCTCTTTAACATATTTCCATCAGTATGGAGTCTTTTGTCCATAAATTTGTGAAAGACAAACTTTATGTAAATCTCATTTTTGATTTGCACTTTGTTTCTGTTTGCCTCCTTCCCTCTCTCTTTGCTGTTTCATTTCTTTATTTATTATGATCTGAAAATAGGAAAGGACATAGGATTTCAAATTTTGCTATTTTAAGGTAAATCAATTCTCCTTGGTGCCTAGCCAGTGGTTCTCAAATGTTAGTGTGAAAAGAATAACCTGGAGACTTCTCTTGTCTTCTCAGTTTCCTTATCTGTTAGTTGAGGGGATCGGTTTCCATACCGTTCATTAACTCTTTGTTTTTAATGACAATCATGGATTTGTCATTATTGGACCGTCACTAATAAATATCACAGAAAGTGAATTCATTTCTCTTTCTCCCTCTCCCTCGTTTTTTGCATTTTTCCATTCTGGAACTTTGATTTGCTTTTCAGAATACTTATTTATTTGAAGTGGGAAAGAGTTTCAGTCATTTTCCATTCACATTTGTAACTTTTTTATGATCTACTGAGGGCCATTTCATAAATGAATTGCTGAGGATGGCTGAGCCGTCCAGTACCTTTTTTTAATTTAAATTTAAATTTAAAAAAATTTTTATTTAAATTCAATTTGTCAACATGTAGTATAATACCCAGCGTTCATCACATCACATGCCCTCCTTAATGCCCGTCCCCCAGTTAAACTATCCTCCCACCCACCTCCCCTTCCGCAATCCTTTGTTTCCCCAAGTTAGGAGTCTCTCATAGTTTATCTTCTGTGAGACCCAGGAAATTTAACAAAAATCCCCTACCCCTGGACAAGCAGAGCAGAACTGATGCCATTTTGTGTTACACCTGCCACCTCCTGTATGACCCCCACATAACCTTAACCTGCTTATTGCTTAAGGCGCTGCCCCACCCTAGTCAAGCCGCTGGGCACACCCTAATCGGAAATCGGCTCATAACCACGTAATCCTGCTTTGTGCCCACCAAAACTGCGCGCCAATTTTGACCAAAGTAATAGGCCAGCTCAAATGGATACTATAGGGTAAGATGTAATTCAATCGGCCACCTGCGTGTGTACCGACATGACTGTGCAACTTTCTGCGTATCCCATGGGCCACCGGCCCCTATAAAGCTGATACGCCCCTTAGTCTCAGGGTCCAAGTCCTTGCTCCGTTGTGTCGGGTACACTTGGACCCAAGCTCGAGCTTGTAAATAAACCCTCGTGTGTTTGTATCAGTGTCGGCTCCTCCGTGGTTTCTCGGATTTGCAATCTTGGGGACAACACTGCCTCTCTCAATTTTCTCCACTCAGTTTCCCTCCTCTCCCTTATGATCCTCTTCACTCTTTCTTACATTCGACATAAGAGTGAAACCGCATGATAATTCTTTCTCCATGTGGCTTATTTTATTCAGCATAATACCCTCCAGTTCCATGTCCATGAAAATGGTAGGTATTCATCCTTGCAGATGGCTAAATAATAATACATTGTATATATAGACCACATCTTCTTTATCCATTCATCTGTTGAAGGACATCAAGTCTCCTTCCACAGTTTGGCTATTAACATTGCCGGTGTGAACATTGGGGTGCAAGTGTCCAGTCAGTTCACTACATCTGTGTCTTTGGGTTAAATACCCAGTAGTGCAATCGATGGGTTGTAGTATAGCTCCATTTCCAGCTTTTTGAGGAACCTCCACACTGTTTTCCAGAGTGGCTGCACCAGTTCACATTCCCACTAACAATGCAAGAGTGTTCCACTTTCTCCACATCCTCTCCAACATTTGTCGTTTCCCGTCTTGTTAATTTCTCCCATTTTCACTGGTGTGAGGTGGTATCTCATTGTGGTTTTGATTTCTATCTCCCTGATGAAAAGTCACGTGGAGCATTTTTTCATGTGCTTGCTCACTCTGTGTAGGTCTTCTTTGGAGAAAAGCGGGTACCTTTAAGTTGGAGAAGAGATGGCAACTCAAGGGGTGTTATTTCCTGTCATGGCCACATACCAGAAGGTTCTTGAGTATGTGTATGTGCGTTTGCCTGTGCCTGTGAGGAGAGGTCGTTGGATAGAATTTGAAAGCAGATCTTCTCCATATTTATAGGTCTATATCTATTTCTCTCTCTTTCTGCACACATCTCTTTCTAACCATTTTGTCTCTATCTCTATAGGGAGATCTATATATGGACGTATAGAGATTAGATATAGAAATGTTTATTTTGCATATTTATAAATATATAGTTCTGTTTATAGATAATTATTATATTATGAGTAATACATTTAATAATAAATATATTAAGTGGAAACATAGATTTATGTTTATATGTTTGTTTATATAAACATCTATTTATGTTCCTGGGAGCGATCTATCAGTAGATCTATCACTCTATCATCTATCTAGCTAGCTAGCTATATATCCCAGGAAGAGAAAAACCCAGATCGAACAGATGGGAATGTCCCCCTCCGGAATGTGTCATACAAGAAGATAGGCAAAAATCTTCTGTACTTTCCTGATGTGCTGATGCAATTAACTCAGAGATGTACCTGTGATGTACTGTGGGCCAGGAGCCAGTGGTCAAGAGAGAATCCTTGAGACATTTTCCATGCAAAAAGGTGTTTTTATTAAAGTATGGGGACAGGACCCCTGGGCCTGAAAAGCTTCACCAGGATTATGAGGAGCCTTGGTTATAATCTTTTAAGTTGCTGTGTGGGATGGGGACTCTAGAGATCAAAGAAGTTTCCAAAAGGATGTTCACACTTGAAAGATTTATAGGATCCTGGAGGTCTGGCTATCAGCAAACAAATGTTGCTTTTGGCCTCTAGCAAAGCATTAACATTCAGGCAGCTGTGAATTCTTGTAAGAATGTCCCACTCTGTCGGTTTCAAGTATTTGTTTATGGACTGCAAGTTTGTTAGGAAATGTAATTGTAGGGATGCCTGAGTGGCTCAGTGGTTGATCCTGGGGTCCTAGGATGGGGTTCCACATTGGGCTTCCCACAGGGAGCCTGCTTCTCCCTTTGTCTCTGTCTCTGCCTCTCTCTCTTTCTCTCTCTCTCTCTCTGTGTGTCTCTCATGAGCAAATAAAATCTTTTTTTAAAAAAGCAGATATAATTTCAAACTATATTTTTTTGGCCTTAGTTCCCCCTATCACCTGGGTCTTCTATCCCTCCATGCATCTCTTGGTTCGTTGGCCTTTGGTGGTGAAGAATCCAAAGGATATGAGGCAGGAGGTGAGTGAGATGGGATTAAGCCAATGAAGTAATTTCCCAGGGAGCTTGGGTAAGAGAAGTGCAGCAGGCAGAATGAAGTGAGAAAGTCAGGTTCTTGTCTCACGGAGTCGAAGAATGAATCTGGTGGACAAAGAGTGAGTAAAGCGACGGGAGTTTATTAAGCAAGGATACTGAGAAAGCTCTCAGGAGTGGGAGGGGCCCAGGCTGGGTTGCCCACATGAGTAAGGACTAGTGATAACATCTTTCACATCTTTAATGGTTTACTTCTTTTTGGAGTCTGGTTATCCTTTTTTGGGCACAGAGGACTGTCCTAAAAAAGACCCTCTCTACCCATACCTAGGGCAGGGTGGTCTCGTTTGTTTCTTTATTTCTGGTTTCCTTACATCTCAGCATCCTTAGGATCTTTGTGAGCCTGAATCTGTAGCCCCCTACCTATTTCTCCCTACCTAGACTCTCCTGTCCCTCAGTCAAGAACAGGAGAGATGTGGCTCTGAGAAACGGTGCACTAAGAAACATTGTCACAGTTTCAATATTCCCTCCCCACAATTTGTGAGACCCAATTACTTCCAAACTCCTTTTTCCTCCTTTTTGTTTTGGATGGCAATGCTGCTCTGTGACTGACCTACACAACCAATGGCTCAGTAACAGTTCAACACTGTGGAGAGAACCCAAGGGTCTGCTGGGGAAGCATGAAGGAGAACTGTGGACTTGTTTGTTTTGCCCTCAGAAATCAGCATTAAGGCTCCTGATATGAAGTTCAAAAGACTGCAGGTAGTACTCTGGGACATAGATCGAAACCCAGTGGGGACGGAGCCTGTGTCTGTACCTGTCATATAGAAGGCCAAATAGACTTCTTTTTGGAATGGATGGGTGTTGAATAAATAGGAGAATCTGTGTATGCTGGGTCTGTTTCAGGTCACTGATTCATACTTAGGGAAAGACATTAATCCAGGGACTGGTTCTCTGAACAAGTCCTGGGAAAACATATCCTAAGTTATTCAAAAAGAGTAGTAAGATAGATAAGGAGTTCAGAATTGAGAAAAGTATTAAAATCATCTGAGGAAAGTAGAGGTGTTCATCACGCAAGTGGGTTTCTTGCAATTTACTCACTTATAGCTTGTATATTCTGAACAGAAAAAAAGAAAGGGAAGGAACCGCATGTGCTTGAGGTCATCAATTTCATCTATATAAAGGAAATAATACTGCCTGTCCCGTGACACTGTTGTGAGGACTAATAGTGATGGTTGTTGATGTAGAGACTTGCTAGGTCCAGTCACCATAAAATGTAAAAACAACACACTTTTTTTTTTAATTTATTTTTTTATTGGTGTTCAATTTACTAACATACAGAATAACACCCAGTGCCCGTCACCCATTCACTCCCACCCCCCGCCCTCCTCCCCTTCTACCACCCCTAGTTCGTTTCCCAGAGTTAGCAGTCTTTACGTTCTGTCTCCCTTTCTGATATTTCCCACCCATTTCTTCTCCCTTCCCTTATTTTCCCTTTCACTATTATTTATATTCCCCAAATGAATGAGAACATATAATGTTTGTCCTTCTCCGACTGACTTACTTCACTCAGCATAATACCCTCCAGTTCCATCCACGTTGAAGCAAATGGTGGGTATTTGTCATTTCTAATAGCTGAGTAATATTCCATTGTATACATAAACCACATCTTCTTTATCCATTCATCTTTCTTTGGACACCGAGGCTCCTTCCACAGTTTGGCTATCGTGGCCATTGCTGCTAGAAACATCGGGGTGCAGGTGTCCCGGCGTTTCATTGCATTTGTATCTTTGGGGTAAATCCCCAACAGTGCAATTGCTGGGTCGTAGGGCAGGTCTATTTTTAACTGTTTGAGGAACCTCCACACAGTTTTCCAGAGTGGCTGCACCAGTTCACAGTCCCACCAACAGTGTAAGAGGGTTCCCTTTTCTCCGCATCCTCTCCAACATTTGTTGTTTCCTGCCTTGTTAATTTTCCCCATTCTCACTGGTGTGAGGTGGTATCTCATTGTAGTTTTCATTTGTATTTCCCTGATGGCAAGTGATGCAGAGCATTTTCTCATATGCATGTTGGCCATGTCTATGTCTTCGTCTGTGAGATTTCTGTTCATGTCTTTTGCCCATTTCATGATTGGATTGTTTGTTTCTTTGGTGTTGAGTTTAAGAAGTTCTTTATAGATCTTGGAAACTAGCCCTTTATCTGATATGTCATTTGCAAATATCTTCTCCCATTCTGTAGGTTGTCTTTGAGTTTTGTTGACTGTATCCTTTGCTGTGCAAAAGCTTCTTATCTTGATGAAGTCCCAATAGTTCATTTTTGCTTTTGTTTCTTTTGCCTTCGTGGATGTGTCTTGCAAGAAGTTACTATGGCCGAGTTCAAAAAGGGTGTTGCCTGTGTTCTTCTCTAGGATTTTGATGGAATCTTGTCTCACATTTAGATCTTTCATCCATTTTGAGTTTATCTTTGTGTATGGTGAAAGAGAGTGGTCTAGTTTCATTCTTCTGCATGTGGATGTCCAATTTTCCCAGCACCATTTATTGAAGAGACTGTCTTTCTTCCAATGGATAGTCTTTCCTCCTTTATCGAATATTAGTTGCCCATAAAGTTCAGGGTCCACTTCTGGATTCTCTATTCTGTTCCACTGATCTATGTGTCTGTTTTTGTGCCAGTACCACACTGTCTTGATGACCACAGCTTTGTAGTACAACCTGAAATCTGGCATTGTGATGCCCCCAGCTATGGTTTTCTTTTTTAAAATTCCCCTGGCTATTCGGGGTCTTTTCTGATTCCACACAAATCTTAAAATAATTTGTTCTAACTCTCTGAAGAAAGTCCATGGTATTTTGATAGGGATTGCATTAAACGTGTATATTGCCCTGGGTAACATTGACATTTTCACAATATTAATTCTGCCAATCCATGAGCATGGAATATTTTTCCATCTCTTTGTGTCTTCCTCAATTTCTTTCAGAAGTGTTCTATAGTTTTGAGGGTATAGATCCTTTACATGTTTGGTGAGGTTTATTCCTAGGTATCTTATGCTTTTGGGTGCAATTGTAAATGGGATTGACTCCTTAATTTCTCTTTCTTCAGTCTCATTGTTAGTGTATAGAAATGCCACTGACTTCTGGGCATTGATTTTGTATCCTGCCACACTACCGAATTGCTGTATGAGTTCTAGCAATCTTGGGGTGGAGACTTTTGGGTTTTCTATGTAGAGTATCATGTCATCGGCGAAGAGGGAGAGTTTGACCTCTTCTTTGCCAATTTGAATGCCTTTAATGTCTTTTTGTTGTCTGATTGCTGAGGCTAGGACTTCCAGTACTATGTTGAACAGCAGTGGTGAGAGTGGACATCCCTGTCTTGTTCCTGATCTTAGGGGAAAGGCTCCCAGTGCTTCCCCATTGAGAATGATATTTGCTGTGGGCTTTTCATAGATGGCTTTTAAGATGTCGAGGAATGTTCCCTCTATCCCTACACTCTGAAGAGTTTTGATCAGGAATGGATGCTGTATTTTGTCAAATGCTTTCTCTGCATCCAATGAGAGGATCATATGGTTCTTGGTTTTTCTCTTGCTGATATGATGAATCACATTGATTGTTTTACGGGTGTTGAACCAGCCTTGTGTCCCAGGGATAAATCCTACTTGGTCATGGTGAATAATTTTCTTAATGTACTGTTGGATCCTATTGGCCAGTATCTTGGTGAGAATTTTTGCATCCATGTTCATCAGGGATATTGGTCTGTAATTCTCCTTTTTGGCGGGGTCTTTGTCTGGCTTTGGAATTAAGGTGATGCTGGCTTCATAGAACGAATTTGGAAGTACTCCATCTCTTTCTATCTTTCCAAACAGCTTTAGGAGAATAGGTATGGTTTCTTCTTTAAACGTTTGATAAAATTCCCCTGGGAAGCCATCTGGCCCTGGACTCTTGTGTCTTGGGAGGTTTTTGATAACTGCTTCAATTTCCTCCCTGGTTATTGGCCTGTTCAGGTTTTCTATTTCTTCCTGTTCCAGTTTTAGTAGTTTGTGGCTTTCCAGGAATGCGTCCATTTCTTCTAGATTGCCTAATTTATTGGCGTATAGCTGTTCATAATATGTTTTTAAAATCGTTTGTATTTCCTTGGTGTTGGTAGTGATCTCTCCTTTCTCATTCATGATTTTATTAATTTGAGTCTTCTCTCTCTTCTTTTTAATAAGGCTGGCTAATGGTTTATCTATCTTATTAATTCTTTCAAAGAACCAACTCCTGGTTCTGTTGATCTGTTCCACAGTTCTTCTGGTCTCGATTTCGTTGAGTTCTGCTCGAATCCTTATTAACTCCCTTCTTCTCTTGGGTGTAGGATCTATTTGCTGTTTTTTCTCTAGCTCCTTTATGTGTAAGGTTAGCTTTTGTATTTGAGTTCTTTCCAGTTTTTGAATGGATGCTTGTATTGCGATGTATTTCCCCCTTAGGACTGCTTTTGCTGCATCCCAAAGATTTTGAATGGTTGTATCTTCATTCTCCTTAGTTTCCATGAATCTTTTTAATTCTTCCTTAATTTCCTGGTTGACCCTTTTATCTTTTAGCAGGATGGTCCTTAACCTCCATGTGTTTGAGGTCCTTCCAAACTTCTTGTTGTGATTTAGTTCTAATTTCAAGGCATTATGGTCCGAGAATATGCAGGGGACAATCCCAATCTTTTGGTATCGTTTCAGACCCGATTTGTGACCCAATATGTGGTCTATTCTGGAGAAAGTTCCATGTGCGCTTGAGAAGAATGTGTATTCAGTTGAGTTTGGATGTAACGTTCTGTAGATATCTGTGAAATCCATCTGGTCCAGTGTATCATTTAAAGCTCTCGTTTCTTTGGAGATGTTTTGCTTAGAAGACCTATCGAGTATAGAAAGAGCTAGATTGAAGTCACCAAGTATAAGTGTATTATTATCTAAGTATTTCTTCACTTTGGTTTATAATTGATGTATATATTTGGCAGCTCCCACATTCGGAGCATATATATTGAGGATTGTTAAGTCCTCTTGTTGAATAGATCCTTTAAGTATGATATAGTGTCCCTCTTCATCTCTCACTACAGTCTTTGGGGTAAATTTTAGTTTATCTGATATAAGGATGGCTACCCCTGCTTTCTTTTGAGGACCATTCGAATGGTAAATGGTTCTCCAACCTTTTATTTTCAGGCTGTAGGTGTCCTTCTGTCTAAAATGAGTCTCTTGTAGACAGCAAATAGATGGGTCCTGCTTTTTTATCCAGTCTGAAACCCTGCGCCTTTTGATGGGGTCATTAAGCCCGTTCACATTCATAGTTACTATTGAGAGATATGAGTTTAGTGTCATCATGATATCTATTCAGTCTTTGTTTTTGTGGACTGTTCCACTGAACTTCTTCTTAAAGGGGAATTTTAAGAGTCCCCCTTAAAATTTCTTGCAGAGCTGGTTTGGAGGTCACATATTCTTTTAGTTGCTGCCTGTCTTGGAAGCTCTTTATCTCTCCTTCCATTTTGAATGAGAGCCTTGCTGGATAAAGTATTCTTGGTTGCATGTTCTTCTCATTTAGGACCCTGAATATATCCTGCCAGCCCTTTCTGGCCTGCCAGGTCTCTGTGGAGAGGTCTGCTGTTACCCTAATACTCCTCCCCATAAAATTCAGGGATTTCTTGTCTCTTGCTGCTTTAAGGATCTTCTCCTTATCTTTGGAATTTGCAAGCTTCACAATTAAATGTCGAGGTGTTGAACGGTTTTTATTGATTTTAGGGGGGGATCTCTCTATTTCCTGGATCTGAATGCCTGTTTCCCTTCCCAGATTAGGAAAGTTTTCAGCTAGAATTTGTTCAAATACATATTCTGGCCCTCTGTCCCTTTCGGCGTCCTCGGGAACCCCAATTAAACGTAGATTTTTCTTCCTCAGGCTGTCGTTTATTTCCCTTAATCTATCTTCATGGTCTTTTAATTGTTTGTCTCTTTTTTCCTCAGTTTCCCTCTTTGCTATCAACTTGTCTTCTATGTCACTCACTCGTTCTTCCACCTCGTTAACCCTCGTCGTTAGGACTTCTAGTTTGGATTGCATCTCATTCAATTGATTTTTAATTTCTGCCTGATTAGCTCTAAATTCTGCAGTCATGAAGTCTCTTGAGTCCTTTATACTTTTTTCTAGAGCCACCAGTAGCTGTATAATAGTCCTTCTGAATTGGCTTTCTGACATTGAATTGTAATCCAGATTTTGTAACTCTGTGGGAGAGAGGACTGTTTCTGATTCTTTCTTTTGAGGTGAGGTTTTCCTTCTAGTCATTTTGCTCAGTGCAGAGTGGCCCAAAGCAAATTGTATTGGGAAAAAGAGAAAAAGAGAGGAGAGAAAGAAGGAAAGAAAAGAGAAAGAGAAAAAAAAAAGGGAAGAAAAAGAGAAAAAAAAACGAAAAAAAAAAAAAAGAAGAAAAAGAGAAAGAAAAAGAAAGGAGAAAAAAAGGGGGTGGGGGAAGGAAACAAATCAAAAAGCAAAACAAAAAAAAAAAAAAGAAAAAAAAGAACCACAGGGGAGTATCTTCTGATTCTGTGTTCTTTAAGTCCCTTGGCTTCCCCTGGAAGTTGTCAGTCTAGCTGATCTTCTGGGGGAGGGGCCTGTTGTGCTGATTTTCAGGTGTTAGCAGTTGGGTAGCTGCTCTGCCCCTGCCTGGTGCAGGGCTCAGTGGGGGTTGTTTACCCCATGAGGCCGCAGGAGGAACAGCCCCAGTGGCGGGGCAGCTCTGGAAACCTGGATTCAGCTCCGGCAGGAACTCCGTCTGCAGGGCCTGGAGGCTCCGGGGCGGGGCCGTTGCTCTGCTCAGCTGGGGCAGGAGCGTCCTTGCTGTCCTGGGCCCTCCCGGCCTCTGCCTGTCCCGGGGGAGGCAGGATCCTGGGCTGTGTCTCGGCGCCCTGTGCTCCGGAGCCTGCGCTGTTGGATTCGCGCTCCCGGGCTGCGCAACCCCCTCCGCGGAGCTGCCGCCCGAGCCCCTCCGAGCTGCTCCGGGTCCCGCCGCGCGCTGCAGCCCTTAGGGAGCTCGGCGCACTCTCCTGGGCGCGCAGTTGCTCTGTTACTGTCCCAGGGAGCCCGAGGGCATCCTCGCCCTCCTGGGTCTTGCTCCAACTCCCCGCGAGCCCCTTTCCCCCGGGAAGGTCGGTGCAGCTCCTGCGTCTCCGGGACGGGGCTCTCCTGTCCTGGGGACACTCGCCCTGGCCTCAGCCCAGCTCCTCGCGGGGCCCCTCCCCCTTGGAGGCCTTTGTTCCTTTATTTCTTTTTCCCCGTCTTCCTACCTTGATAGATGCGCGAACTCTTCTCACTGTAGCATTCTAGCTGGTCTCTCTTTAAATCTCAGGCCGAATTCATAGATTTTCAGGATAATTTGAAGGTTTTCTAGGTAGTTTGGTGGAGACAGGTGATTTGGAGACCCTACTCTTCCGCCATCTTGCTCCTCCCCCCAAAACAACACACTTGATTAATATAGCTACCAATATAGCTGCCATATACTTTTTCATTTTATTTATTTATTTATTTATTTATTTATTTATTTATTTATTTATTTATTTATTTAATTTATTTATTATTTGAGAGAGAGAGAGGGAGAGAGAGGCAGAGACACAGATAGAGGGAGAAGCAGGTTCCATGCCGGGAGCCTGACGTGGGACTCCATGCTGCATCTCCAGCATCCCACACTGGGCTGAAGGTGGCGCTAAATCGCTGAGCCACCGGGGCTGCCTTACAATATAGTTGTTAAAAATATATTTTATCTATTTATTCATGAGAGAGAGAGAAAGAGAGAGAGAGAGAGAGGCAGAGACACAGGCAGAGGGAGAGGCAGGCTCCATGCAGGGAGCCCGAAGTGGGACTCCATTCTGGGTCTCCAGGATCACGCACTGGGCAGAAGGCAGTGCTAAACGGCTGAGCCACCCAGGCTGCCCATTTTCAATTCTTAAAACACACAATTCGACTTCTTTCAAGCAAAGTTTTATGTGAGTTGGTGTACCTATCAATTAAAAGCTGTAGGGTATGGATCCCAGACTGCCCCTAAGGTGCATGTTCAGAGCCCTTCCAATTCCTCCAAGTGCAGCCTGGAAACCACCGAGCTGGTCTGAGGTCACATCCACAGCTGTGGGAACCAAGTGCCAGAGGCCGTCACGATTTACTGGATCAGAAACCCAGTTGTCTCCTGAGGCATCTGAGTCAGGGAATTGGTTTTTCTCAGGGCAGGGTGAAAAAAACCTTACACGATCAGGATTTCTCTCATCCCAAGAAAAATGCTTAGGTTTTTTTTGTTTGTTTCTTTTTTCTCATGTTGTTTGGCTATTTCTCTTGTCACATTGCCCTACTTCCTTTGGTAATTAGTTTTGGAAAGAAATCATTCACATAATGAAAATGATCTAGAAACTCAGGTTAAAAAATTTTTCTAGCCAGTGTGGATATGTGTGATTCACAGTTGCTTTAAGCCTACAGAAATTTGTTTGCACAAATTAATAACAACTTTTAATAAACAGACTTTACTGTTCACTGCTAAAAATATTCCTGTCAGAAGGGCAAGACAGCCGAAGAGTAGGGTCCCCAAGTCACCTGTCCCTACCAAACTACCTAGCTAACTCTCAAATCATCCTGAAAACCTATGAATTCGGCCTGAGATTTAAAGAGAGAACAGCTGGAACACTACAGTGAGAAGAGTTCGCATTTCTATTAAGGCGGTTCCCACCTTGGCTTCACCGGGACCCGGTGACTGTGGTCTCCACCTTTGCCTCACCTGGACCTGGTGACTCTGGTCCCCACCTGGGCCTCACCTGGACATGGTAGCTGTGGACTTCATCTGGACCTGGTGACTGTGGTCCCCACCTGGGCCTCACCATACCTGGTGACTGGGCTCCTCAGCTACCAATGACTAACATCCAGGATGGACCCTTAGTTGCTACTGACACCAGTACCATCCCCAGGGTCTCACTTGTTCCTGGTGACTATGGTCCTTGTCTGGGCTGACCTGACTCATCCTTGGCTCTGATCCTCTCCTGGGCCTCCCCTGCCTTGCAGGTATGGTCTCCCTTGTCGTGGGTGTGTATTGTCTATGGTCCCTTCTGGGCCTCACCTGATGGTACCGGGCCACGATATCGGCCCTTCGCAAGGCCAGTAGGTTCTCCGAGTCCTCCTGCATGGTGCTGCAATCCAAACACATCCAAGAATGACGGCACATGAAAACCTTCCGAGGACACATGCGTCCGGGTGCTCCCCGTGGGCAGGTCCCCCTCCGTCTGACCGGAGCCGGAGACAACCCCATAGCCCTGAGGGCACAGGCTTGTCTGGAACATCACACACGGGCCCTCACTGCCTGTCTGTCGCTCGCCCACCTACAGTCCACCTTCCCAGCCACTGTCCCAGGACACGCCGTCACGCTGGGATCACAGAGCGCTCCACCCCGGTATCAGGAGCACACGGGCGGGGGACCCAGGAGGCTCTGGCGAACTGCCGATCTGATGCTCGGGGTGATGTCTCCCAGCCCAGGGGATATCAAAGGTTTCTCTTAGATTCCACAAGCACAATGACCGAGGGGAGAAAGCAACGGACTAGACTTAGACTTCATCAAAATTAAAACCTGATGCCAGCAAGAGTGCGACCAAACTCCCCACCCTGAGGGCAACGATGCGTGAATAGCCTGAGGGGGGGTCTGGGGGGAGCACGAGGGACTCTGCCCGCACTCCAGTGCGTGAAGAGTAAGCCTGCTCACCGGTCAGGGGGACCCAGCAGGCCCTGACCGTCCTCCCCTCACCAGAGTGGGACGGGGGGGGTGTCATCCCTGTCGGGGTCCTTGCATCTAGGACGGGCTGGAGAGGTCACGTATTGTGTCTCCCTGCATAGCACAGGCCTTACAGGGGAGCAGTGGTCCCGGGGGAGCTGCCGAACTCCGACTGCAGCCTCCTTCCCTGGACAGGGCCTTAGGGGGCTGCCCTCACCCTGTGGGGCTGTGGAAGGGCTGCAGGAGCTGCTCAAGGTCATCTCATTGGGGTCGGGGTGTTTTGGACCCCAGCCCAGGAGGCCAGCACCCCCACCCAGACCCACAGGCCCCAGAGTGGCCCACGGGAGCAGGCATCAGGGGCCACTCACCTGTGACCTGTCGCTGTGTGAGCGCCTCCTCTTTATGCACCGTGTACTGGAGAGAGTGGGAGAGTTGGGGTACTGGGGAGAGTGGGAGAGTTGGGGTACTGGGGAGAGTGGGAGAGTTGGGGTACTGGGGTGAGTGTGAGTACTGGGGAGAGTGGGGGTACTGGGGAACGTGGGGGTACTGAGGAGAGTGGGAGTACTGAGCTACTGGGGAGAGCAGGAGAGTCGGGTCGCCGTGAGCCAGATCCAAAGCACGAGTGCTTCCGAAGGTCTGCAGAAGCACAGTGAGCGCCAGGCAGCGGTGGAACCCGGGGGCGGCACAGTTCCGCCCACAGTGGGGTCCCGCATCATCACTGTGGGCAGGCGGGGTCCAATCAGCACTTAGTCCTTCACCCTGAAGGCCGAGGGTCCCGGGGGAGGGTCCTGTCCCCACGCCAGGCGGGAAGGGGATGCAGGCACCCTCCCACATCCTCAGTTCCCATCCTCGGGCCCTGCAGGCCTCCCACCATTCTAGGCAGACTGGAGGTCACAGATGTCCCCCCGACCCCCAGAGTTCACAGCATGGGGTCGCACTTAACATTTGAGGGGCTCCTGGGTGGTTCAGTCGGTTACACGTCGACTCTTTAATTTGGCTCAGGTCAGGATCTCGAGGTTGTGGCGTGGAGCCTCGCGTGGGGCTCGGGCTCCGTTGGGTGAGGAATCCGCTCCAGGTTTCCCCTCTCCCTCCGCCCCTCCCCACTGCACCCTCTCTCAAGTAAATCTTCTAAAAATTAACTTGAAGACACGTGAGCATCTTTATCCCCTCTGCAGAGGTGCCTTCGTGTGTGTAACGACCGTGTAAATGCCTTTCACGGACCCACCGGGAGTCCTACCAGAAACCCCCCCCCTTTTTTTTTTTTTTTTTAGAAACCCCTTTTCCTTGATATTTATTGAAGTACAGTCAACACACAATGTGACAGTAGTTTCAGGGCTACAACTAGTGACTTGACAATTCTGTGCCTTACTCAGCTCCCTCCACAAGAAACGGCGTCACCATCTGTCCCCGTACATAGTTGTCACAACAGTACTGACTCTATTCCCTAGTCTGTATTTTCTAAATTTCTGTGACTTATTTTATTTACGAACCAAACGCTTATAGCTGTTACTATTGTTCATCTATGTTGCTCGTGTCCTACCCACAGCCCCTCTGTCCATCAGTCAGCAGGATCCATCACATTAACCAGAGAAAGGACATGGGGCAGCTCCGGGTGGTTCAGCGGTTTAGCGCCTGTCTTCAGCCCAGGTCGTGATCCTGGAGTTCCGGGATCGAGTCCCACATCGGGTTCCCTACATGGAGCTGCCTTCTCCCTCTGCCCGTGTCTCTGCCTTTCTCTCTCTGTCTCTCTGTGTATCTCGAGGATATATAAATGAAATCTTAAAAATAAGAAAAAAAAGAAAAAGAAAAACGAGAGAAAGGACAAAAAGCATACGATCCTCTCAAGAGTTGCAGAAAACACATTTGACAAAATACAACATCAAAAGCATAGTGGGTTTTGAGGAAATGTCTGTCAACAGAATAAAGGCCGCTAGGAAGGCCCGCAGGTGACATCATCTTCAAGGGTGAAAACCTGAAATCGTCTCCCCTAAGAGCAGGAACAAGCCAAGGAGGTCCCCTCTCAGCACTGGAAGTCCTAATGTAGTCAACAGACAGGAAACAGCAAAGGTTTCACACCTGGAAGGGGGACGTCACACTGTCCCTATTTGCTGAAGATGCGGTACTAGACACAGGAAACACAAGAGCCCACACCAAAACCTGTTAGAACTAATGATTGAATTCAGTAAATTCACGGGACACCAACTGAACCTACAGAGCTCAGTAGCCTTGCTGTGTCCCGATAATGAGCACTCAGGAAGGAAATGAAGGACGTGACTCCCTTCTCAGGAGCATCACAGAGAATAAATAATGAGACTGAACCAAAGGAGCACAAGACTTGTGCCCTGAGCCATACCAGGCTCTGGGAGGTCGTCCGGGGGTCGTGGGGTGGAAGCCTCATCTTGTGAAAGTGTCCGCAGTTCCTGAAGCCACCCTCGGTTTCAATGTCATTCCTATCAAAATCATGGTGGTAGATCCTAGAAATAGGAAAAAAAAAAACAACCCTAACATCCGTCAGCCCCCACAAATGACCCCGGACAGCAAATCAGTATTGGAGAAGCAGGACAGAGTGGGACGCAGCACTTTCCTATTTCAAACGATGTCACAGAGACACAGGATAAAGCAGTGCGGTTCTCGGACCCCTGGCTGGCTCTGTCGGTTAAGCATCCGACTCCTGACCTCCCCTCCGGTCCTGATCTCGGGGTCGTGAGTTCTAGCCCTGGGCTGGGCCATGGACGAGGCGTGGCGCCTACTTAGACCCACAGGGGGTGGTTCCAGCATAAGCTGAAGGAGCAGAACAGAGAGTCCAGAAGGAAATGTGCTCTGATACAACCGATTTTTTTAACTTAATTTAATTTAAACCCAATTAATTAACGTATAGTGTATTATACTTTCAGAGGTAGAATTCAGGGATTCACCAGTTGGAGAGAACAGCAGTGCTTGTGACATCACCTGCCCTCCTTCGTGCCCGTCCCCCGTTAACCCCTCCCCCTCCCCTCCATCGACCTTCAGTTTGTTTCCTATCGTTAAGAGTCTGTATTTCCTGCATCTGTTTTCATCGTATTTGTTTTTCCTTCCCTTCACAGTAGTTCATCTGCTTTGCTTCTTTAATTCCACCTATGAATGACACCACACGGTCATTCTCTTTCCCGACTGACTTATTTCACTTAACACGATCCCTCTAGTTCTATCCGCGTCATTGCAAATGGCAAGATTTCCTTCTCTTTGATAGCTGAGTACCGTTCCTCTCTCTATGACCATCATCTATCTCCCATCCTCTTTATCCATCATCTGTCTGAAGGCACCGAGGCTCCTCCCACAGTGTGGCTACTGTGGACCCGGCTGCTGTAGACATCGGGGCGCAGGTGTCCCGGCGTTTCATTGCATCTGTATATTCGGAGTGAGCTCCAGGCCGTGCACCTGCCGGTCGCAGGGCAGGTCTATCGGTAACTTCCTGAGGAGCCTCCTGACTGTTTCCAGGGCGGCTGCACCAGCCCGCTGTCCCGCCCACAGTGGAAGAGGGTTGAGTGAGTCTTGGCGGACGTGGGAAAAGTTTGGTCCACATTTCATTTCGCATCCTGTGGGTTCCAATTCATTGTCCTTAAGTATTTCTGGGGAAGCCGGGTGTTGGGCTCCATTTGAGCGCGACGTTTGTGAACCTCCTAGGTCTCAGCTGGAGCCTGGAAGGAGGCAGGTCCGGCCCTGGGTGCGGGGACGCCGCCTCCTGCACGGCCTCCTTCAGCTCCTGAGCGTCCCGCAGGGGGCGCCCGACCCCAGGCCCGGGTCAAGGGCACATGTGCGCAGTAGGCCTCGTCCGCCAGCAGTAACAGGAGCCCCTCTGTGCTCTGGAGGCCTGAGGAGGACGTGGGGCCGCGTCCACGCTGACAGGAGCCCCGGCCTCCTCAGTACCCGCGGGTAGGCTTCAGGACCATGTGGGGCTGCCTCCACGGTGACAGGAGCCCTGGCCTCCTCAGGACTCGCAGTGAGTGTTCCAGAGGATGTGGAGCCCCGTCCTCGCTGACAAGAGCCTGGTCTCCTCAGGACCCGCGGCGAGACTTCAGGAAGATGTGGGGCCGCGTCTTCGCTGACAGGAGCCCCGGCCTCCTTAGGACCCACGGTGAGTTTTCAGGATGACGTGGGGCTGTGTCCGGGGGGACAGGAGCCCCAGCATCCTCAGGACCCGCGGGGAGTTTGCGGGATGACGTGGGGCCGCGTCCACGCTGACAAGAGCCCCAGCCTCCTCAGGACCTGCGGTGAGTCTTCGGGATGACGTGGGGCCGAGTCTATGCTGACAGGAACCCCGGCCTTCTCAGGACCCGCGGGTAGGCTTCAGTCCCATGTGGGGCCCCATCCATGGTGACAGGAGCCTGGCCTCCTCAGAACCCGCGGGGAGGCTTCTGGAGGATGTGAGGCATAATCCACAGTGACAGGACCCCTCTCGTCCTCAGGACCCGCTGTCTATGATTCAGGAACACATGGGGCCACGTCCACCATGACAGGAGTCCGGCTTCCTCAGGACCCGCTGAAGGACCCTGGAGGCGCTGTTCAGAGTCACATCCACCTCAGCAGGGCTACTCAGAACGACAAGGTAAGTGAATGGGGAGAATTGAGATAGGGTTAGGGTTTAGGGTGAGAAATAGGTGGTTAAGGTTAGGTTGGATGATATGGATTAGTGATCATGGTTATGCGTACGAGTTACTGGTGAGGATGAGGGATGGGGTAAGGGTCAAGAGGTAGGAGTAAAAGTAAGGTATTAGGGATTAAAAAATTGACTTAGGGTCTGGATTAGGGTAATGTTACAGATACGTTATAGGGTTTAGGGTTAGGGAATGGGAGGGAATACGGTTAGAGATAGAGTGGGGGATGGGGTTAGAGTATAGGGTAAGGGCTGAAGGCAGGTTTAGGGTTATGGGTTAGGGTACAGGTCAGGGTTAGGGATTAGGGTTAGGGTACAGTTAGGATTAGGGTTAGGGTTAGGGGTAAGGGTTAGGATACGGGTATGGGTTAGGGTACAGGTTAGGGTAAGTCGTTCGGGTTAGGGTTAGAGTTAGGGTTAGGGTACGGGTTAGGGTTAGGGTACGGGTTAGCGTACGGGTTAGGGTACGGGTTAGGGTACGGGTTAGGGTTAGGGTACGGGTTAGGGTACGGGTTAGGGTACGGGTTAGGGTTAGGGTTAGGGTACGGGTTAGGGTTAGGGTACGGGTTAGGGTACGGGTTAGGGTACGGGTTAGGGTTAGGGTATGGGTTAGGGTACGGGTTAGGGTACGGGTTAGGGTTAGGGTACGGGTTAGGGTACGGGTTAGGGTCAGGGTACGGGTTAGGGTACGGGTTAGGGTTAGGGTACGGGTTAGGGTTAGGGTTAGGGTACGGGTTAGGGTTAGGGTACGGGTTAGGGTACGGGTTAGGGTACGGGTTAGGGTACGGGTTAGGGTTAGGGTACGGGTTAGGGTACGGG